>NC_133617.1:733192017-733827017 GCF_048593235.1 Sminthopsis crassicaudata | reverse complement strand
ATATATTCTCTGTCTCAGTTTTTTTCATCTGTAAAGTAAGAGGTTTGTATTGGCTTCCCTCTGAGTCTTTCAGTTCCACAGCCACTATTCTATAATCCTACATTAGCTACTCTCCCTGGGTTTCATTTTGCTCATCTTTAAAATGAGGTGGTCAGAGTAAATGGCCTCTGAGGCCTCTTCCAGATTCAGATCTCTGTCATTGTCATCGATCCTAAGTAAGGGCCTGTTGGCATCTTCAGATAAAGCTGGCATCAGGGAGAAGGAGGGACTAGAGTTTGATCTTGGTCCTATTGACTCAAAGCATTTTCTCTTCTTATGTGATATTCTCCTTGAAGTACTTGTCAATGGAAGCTTCCAAATGAATGCGCCATTGACTTAGACAAACCTACATGGTGCCCGGAGTATATTAGGAGATCAGAGGGGCTCGTGTTTGCTGAACTGAAGAGTCCATTAGAACCTCTGTGGTCCGGAAGGAGGGAAACCACTGGACTTTTATTGACGAGTCTTCCAATTTTACAAAAGTGTTGAAGTATGAAGGGAAGCAACAAATCTGATTTAGTGAAGACATTTTGTCTTGACAGCAAGATTTACTCCTTAGCTATAAATTTGGTGTGATGGAGACTAAAATGCAGTGAAAGTTAAATTTCACCTATATCTCATTCAACGCCTAACGTGATTTAAATGACAAGATTTCAGAAATGACATGTAGCCTTGGATCTAAATATATTTTTATGGCTAAAAATTTTAATTTCATATCAGTGAAAAATCATGAGGCCTCTTCATGTGCAGGAAACTTAAGGATTAGACAGTTAGGGTAGTGCATATGGGTTTGGCGGCTGGAACTATTAAAATCAAGGGGAGTCAAATGTCGAAAACTTCACTGGCTGGCCCTGTGACTCACTCCTGTAAGATTATAGTGAAATGGTTGAATGGCTCTGATTCAAATATCATCTTACATAGGTTGTTAAATGTACCAGGTAATGTACTGGGTCAGGGATTTTTTAAAAGTCTTCATTATAGTCCTAGTAACTGATGTTATCATTTCCTTAAAAAGAAAAAAAAATCTACTGATTTATTTTATTGTCACAATAGATATCGCCCAAACCAACCCCACTGCAGTTCTATGCCTCCCTAATTTTTTTTTAAATTATCAATTTTTAACAAAAAGGCAGAATGTGCCTTTGAAATTTGGTGGTATAATACGAACATATATCATTGTAATTGACCATTGTTTTATTGACCCTCCATGTTGATATTTGTTGACAATGTTATTGCCCTTATATATATGGTTCTCTTGTCCCCCCTCTCTTCACTGTGCATTACTGCTACAAGTCTTCCCATATTTCTCTGAGTTTTGCACATTTGTCATTCTTTATGGTACAGTAATATTCCGTTGCATTCATATGCCATAATTTGTTCAGCCATTCCCCATTCATTGGATACCTATTTAGTTTCCAGCTTTTTATTGTCGCAAATAATACTACTATGTACACTTGGGTCTTTTTCTTGCCATCTGTAACTACCTTCGATGATAGTATCATACAAATAGAGATCTGAAAGTGTGAGGGAAAGACTGTAGACTGAAGCCATTTAAAGTAAGGGTTCTAAACTTTTTTAAAAAATCTATAACTACCTTAGATTATAGTAACATCAGAATATAGATTTCAAAGTATGAGGGAAAGACTATAGACTGAAGCCATTTAAAGTAGGGTTCTTAACCTTTTTTTTTTTTAATGGACCCTTTCGGCCATCTAGTAAAGCCCTTCTCAGAATAATGTTTTAAAAGCATAAAATACAATAAATACAATTATGAAAGAAACAAATTATCTTGAAATAGAGTTATCAAAATAAAAATTTAAAACTATTCATTGACTCCAGGTTAAAAGGAAAATCTCTGCTCTAGATCACCTCACTTTACAAATGACAAAATGGAATTCTCAGATGGTTGAGCAAAACTCTCCTTTCAAACATAAGGAAACTATATGAACTAGGGCAAGTCATTTTACCTCAAATGAATTCAGAAAGATTTAAAAAATAAAGAAATTGAGGTCCAAAATGTTTAATGTTATTTTGGGATTATAGGGTTTGAACAAAACTATAATTGTTTTTGTCTAATTCCATATTGATTTCCACAAAAATTAAAAATTAAATTCTTTGTAGCTTGACAAATAGTGACTTAGCAAGCCTGTCTTGAACAATGAAATTTTCCAATTTTTAGTGTTTTTTTTTTTTTTGTTTGTTTGTTTTTGTTTTTTTGTGATTCTGGAGTTAAGAGCTGATAACTCAGTGAGGCTCTTGTTTTAGATTTTATTGGTTATAAGTGATCTTGAACATGCAGTAGATGAGTATTAGATGCTGGTGATTAGGACAGTCTGCATTCAGCCCTGCCTGGGATGCATAATAGTTATGTGAACTTGGGCAAGTCTTAGTTTGTTCATCTGCGAATGGAGATAATAACATCATCTACTCCACAGGGTTATTGTGAGGATCAAAACAATACAATCTACATAAAGAGCTTTTGAAACCTCAAAACATTCTCCAAATGGCGCTATTATTGGACATTTTTTCAGGTGCTTGGATTGGATCAGATGGTTATGAATAGTTTACATTTGTGCTTTTGAAAACTGTTTAAATATAACCTTTAGATGATGATTTTCTACCAAGTAGCCACATTTCTAGAGTGCCCAATGATCCTCTCTTTCTAACTTCCTCATACTTATGTGAGCATGTATTGCTGTGTAGTAGTTCCTTCATAAATTCTGATTATATGGATCATTTTCATTTGGTAATCACTCAGAGCCATATGTTCAGTAGTTTAAAAATAATGACTTTAAAACACATACCTTTTCTGTTTGTCAGAGACTGAGTCAGGTTTATGGTTCTCTCGAACAAGGCTTACATGTAAATTTGGAGTTCTCGATGCAAATGAGCATGGGGAATCAGTAAATCTGCCTTTTGCTTCTAAATTTTGATATTGACTAGCCCGACACAGTTTTCCAGTGGAAGGTATAAAAGTATCAAGATCCCAGTTGTTTTTTTTTTTTTTTTTGTTAGGAGGTTTTCCTAATCATCTTAAAGACATTTTCAAAGGCACAAATTAAGCATATGAGACATATCGGGGGGAAACTGTGAGGGGTGAGGTAATGTGTATACATAAAAGGCAATGCAGTGGAAAGAGGGCTGAGCTTGCTCACAGCATCTTGAACTGTAGAGTCATTGAGAACTAGAAGGAAATTCAGATATGATTTAGACTAATTCTTTCCCTTTAGAAATGAGGAAACTGAGTCCCAGGGATATTAAGTAGCTTGTTCCTGCCTCTAATGCATACTATGTGGCTCTTAGCAAAGCATTCTGCTTCCTGTTCATCTATAAAATAAGGCAAAAAATAATCCCTACTCTCTTAAGATTCTGTGAGTCTCGTGTAGGTAAAACACTTTGTACATCTTATAAAAAATGCTTACTGTTGTTTTTATTAGTAATAGTATTAATTTTGTTGTTATCTTTTATGATAAAGTTCAGATAGAAATGTTCTAAGGATGAATCAGTATCTTCCTATTCTTTAATGTTCAGTTATTTGTGGATTCTTCTGCAAGTGGATAAGATGATGTCTTTTGCAATTTAATAAAAGTGTTGAGATGTTAACTCATCCTCTGTAGGCACTTTTCAGGATCTGCATGACACTTAGGTAAGCAGACAGGATTAGGGGGATGACATATATACTTCATTCTATCCCCATATGGTTCCGAGTTCTTCACTGAAGGAGCTAGATTTAGAAGACATTTTCCCACTCTTAATTTAGAGAATGTTTATCATGGCAACATCACTTCTAGGCTTTCTTTGAAACTTTGTATGGGTCTGTATCAAGTTTGGCCAATTGTGAATAACACTTTTACTTGTGATGCTGCTCTGGGTCCAGTCAATCAACAAGCACTTATTGGGTAATTCGTATGTTCCAGGCTCTGTATTAAAATGAAAATATTGATGAAGAAGAGGATGATAATGATGACAGGCATAAAGTTTTACTCTATGATTTAATTGGTGTAGAAGAATTATTCCTAGTAAGGAAATTCCCTTTACTAATACAGGTTGGCACCTTCACTGTAACACAGTTTTAGAGATTTGCCTAAAACATCGGGAAATTAAGGGAATTCCCAGCTAGATTTGTCAGAGATGGGTCTTGAATTCAGATCTTCCTCATTTCAAGACTAGTTTCTTTCCACCATGCCATACTGCCATTCCATAGTCAGTATAATGAAGAGGAGGAGGAGGAGGAGGAAGAGGAGAAAGAGAAAGAGGAGGAGGAGAAGAAAAAGGAGAAGGAGGAGGAAGAGGAGGAAGAAAAGAAGAATGAGGAGGAGGAGGAGGAACAGGAGAAGGAGGAGGAGTACTGGTACTACTAGAGGTAATAGTATTGTTAATGATAGGAGGAAGAGGTGTAGCAACTGTAGCAATAGTACTAGTAGTAGTAATGGTAATGGTAGAAGTAGGAGTAACAGCAGTACTAGCAGCAACAGCAGCAGCAGTAATAGTAGTAGTAGTAATAGTAATGATAGAAGGAGAAGGAAGAGGAGCTGTAACAGCAGCAGCAGTAGTAATATTAGTAGTAATGGTAATGGGAGGAGAAGGAAAAAATAGCACCAACAGCAGTAGTAGTAGTAATAGCAATATTAGTAGTAATGGTAATGGGAGGAGGAGGAATAGCAGCAACTTAGTAGTAGTAGTAGTAATAGTAGTTGCAGTAGTATTAGTAGTAGTAGAAGGCAGAGGAGGAGCTATAACAGCAGCAGCAGCAGTAGTAGTAATAATATTAGTAACAATAGTAATGGGAGGAAGACGAGGAGTAGCAGCAGTATAGCAGTAGCAATTAGTAGTAATAACATAGTAGCAACAGCAGCAGTATTAGTAGCATTAGGGGCAGCAGTAATAGTGGTACTAGTAGTACTAGCAGTAATAGCAGCAGCAGTATTAGTAGCATTAGTGGCAGCAGTAGTAGTAGTACTAGTAGTACTAGCAGTAATAGCAGCAGCAGTATAGCAGTAGCAGTAGCAACAGTAGCAGTAATGATAGTAGTGGCAATATTGGTGGTGGTGGCAGTAGGAAGAACAGCAGTGGCAATAATAATATTAGCGGGCATGGGTTTATTCTGTGTTCATCATTATAAGGAACATTGAGATGAAGGAATCACAGATCCCCTTGAATCGTTGGCTTTTTCAGTAGGGCTACTATTGCCTGCATTCGCACACGTAGCCACTTAAGAAATTCCTGTTGGTTTGACACCCAGATGAGGGTGTCCATGTTCATATGTTTTCTTTCTGTTATGCTGAAATTGAATTAAGCATTATGACTACACCAAGACTGGAGGGGTCAGCTGCAGGAAAGTAATGCAAACAACTCACTCCATTACTTTTAAATTAACTAAGTTCATCTGGCCCGGCCAGTCTACAACTACCTTGAAGGAAGTTGCTGTGCTCAGTATTGATTCATGTGATGGATGAGAATATCACCCGCTGCATGGTAGGCAAGCACCCCGGGACCAATCAGAGCTTCTCTGTGTCAGGCATAGGGATCCTATTACCCTAAGCCCCTGGGCAGGTGAGTTCCATTAAGTTGGTGAGCTGCCCCAACCAGAGTCGATCTCAAATTCAGACCTAATGCCAGACCTTGACATAGAATGATGGGTTTTTAAAATCCCCCTTTTGGACAGTAGAGTTTTAATGTTCTGGTCAAGGCCAGTTTCTGGTTTTTGGGGTTTTTTTTGGTTCTCCCTCCCTTCCCCCCAAGTGGTGACTAAAAATGAAAGTTAAATACATCCAAGAGCTTGAGTGTCCAACAGAAAAGGGATGACTCCTTTCCAAGATCAAAACCAACTGGGAGCCTGCTGTTAAACTTTCACTCTGTGAAAGATGGAGTGAAAGAAGGGGGTGGTGGTGAGGGAGAGAACACAGGTGTGGTGCTCTTCTGAGTACATTTTAGAATAATTGTTAACAATAATGCATTAAAGTGTCACAGGGGAAGATAACTAATTGGATTTTCCTTCATTTTTCTTTTCCATTTGCCTTCTTGCCTGTCTTCAGCATCCCATATAAAAAATAAAAATAGTAGTGTTCCATTGAATCCCAGTACTATATATGAAGTCCTTTATTACTCCAGAGTGACATATGTGAAACCTTGCTCCTGACATTCATAGACTTAGATGCCTCCACTTCAATTGCTTTATTAATGCTTTGGCTTTCAGCATAAAAGGGAGCACATTGAAAAGCACTGAGAAGTCCTGGTTATGACAGTGACATTTATCATTCTCCTAATGGAAGGAACAGGAGCTTCTGGCCTGAAAGTTGGCAGGAAATACGGATGCAAAAGTCCTTATTTGAAATGCCTTCTTCCCACCCCCACTCCCAAGACTCATTGCTCTCCAGGGTGATCAATTACATAGCAATCCCATACAAAACATAGCTTTATTTTAAAGATTGGGCTTCATTACTTTGAGGATCTATGGGTCAGGTTGACAATAGAAATCTCACACCTTAGAGAATCTATCCCCTGACCCCCAAAAGGGAAGGACAGATGGAGGAGAGATCATGGATTATTAGAAACTGAAGATGTTCCCCAACCTACCCCTTGGCCCAGGGCCATTTTTATTTTCCCTTTCTGTATAATGGAGTTGGCAAAAAAATTTATAGGCAATTCATTTATTCAGCAAACACTTAATAAGTGCCTAATAATTGATCACTAGCATCTATATTATATTTCATCTTTCCAAAATACTTTATAAATGTTTTCTCATTTTTATACTATCTACCAGACTCCTTCTTGGGACAGAAAGATAAAATTCAAAATTGTCTTTGCCCACAGAGAGCTTACATTTTACTGGAGCAAAGCAAATAGGAAATTGATACAAAGTTATGCATTGGGGGAAATAAGATAAGGGTGCAGAGAAGACTTCACATAGGAAGAAGCACTTGATTCCCACCCCTTTTATTTTATTTTTCCATGCTGGACTAAACAAATACCACATAAAATGAGCTAGTCGGCCAGTTTGAGTAGAACATAAAGTGAATGACGGAGAGTAAAACTAATGGCAGAAACCAGCCCATCAGTGGCTAAAAAGGTCATTGGATTGAAATAGGCGAATTCAGAATTGGAAATTTACATGAAATAGATTGCAGTCCCATAATCCATCATTGAAATGAGAAAAGATGAAGATTTAAGGAAGTCTGATAAATAAGGCATCTGTTTGTTGCTTCAGGCATGCTTTTACCTCATTTTTGTTGGTTGTCATTCGGTTTGATTCACTGACCTGATTCGGTTATAATGGTTCACTTATACATGCAACTACCTTAGGAAAAAAAAAAAAAAAAAGATAAAAGTCTCCCCAGAGCAATTTTACTGAGATTTTGGTCCAGAAAGGAACATTGTAAGTAAACAGCAAGAAAAGCAATAGCTAAAACAATATGGCATGTAACAAGCAAGAAGAAAAATGCTTTGTAGTTCAGTCAATTCACTGATTAAACGGCTGTGAGCAAATCATCATGTCCTCCAAGCAAGCCAGAGACCATTATTTGTGGTTGTCACTCAGAGAATGGCACACTTGTATTTGTGCATATGTCTGAGTATGTGCACATAAGGAAAAAACAATCACATCTACTCACTCTCCTCCCATATACAAAGAAAAGCTTAAACTGAATGCAATTTGTTCAAAGCTTTATGGCAGGAAAATGTGCTGGACATGGAGTCTTAAGACCTTCAAATGCCAGCACTGATATTTAATAGCTGTTTATATATAAGGCAGGGCATGGATCCACTCTGACCCACAGTTTCTATACTTCAAAATAGGAATGAGAAAATTTGTATTATTTGTTTCTCTAGTTGTGGTGGAAAGAGTACTTCTATACAATACTTTTAGTGTTCCACTGTCATTGATATGGCTCCTTCTTCCATAAAAACTCTGCCATTTTGCCATCTTTTTTCTCCCATGCCTGGAATTCCCTCCCTGGAATTCTCCCCACCTCCTGACTTCCCTGGCTTTTTCTAAAAACCTACAAGATTTTTCTACAAGAACATATCCTGATGTCTCTTAATAATTGTTTTTTATCCTATATATTTATTTTTACAAGAATGTTGTATCTCCCCATTAGAATATGAGCTTCTTGTGGCCTTTGTCTATATCTCCTACACTTTGTACAGGGTCTGGCACATTTTAAGTGCTTAATAAATGCATATTGACTTGACTATATTATTTTTGTCTCTATCCTCCCATTAATTGCAGAGCATCTTCCCAATAAGTTTGGGTAGCTAGGGGACCCCAATCTAGCCTCAGACACATACAAGCTGTGTGACCCTGTCCAAGTCACTTAACTCTGTTTCCCTCATCTGAGAGAAAATGAGCCAAAGAAGGAAATGGCAAAGTATCTTTGCCAAGAAAACCCCAAATGAGGTCAAGGTGAGTCAAACATGACTGAACCACCACCCAGTGAGCTTACCATTCTTTGAGTCCTACTGTAGCACCCAGCTTGGCTATCTGTTTTCCAAGCCCTTCCCTCTTCCAACTCATCTTACTAAAGTGGTTTTCCTGTAGCAAAGGTCTGCCCACATGATCCCCTACATAGTAAACTCCAATGCTTCCTTATTACCTCCAAGATCAAATAGAAAATCCTATTTGGCATTTACAAGTTTTTAGCACCTGGCCTTTCCTTCCTTTCTGTCCCTTCACTCATTGGACCATCTCCTGTTTATGCTGGGCCCTCCATCTCTTGCTTCCATAATTATGCCCTGTCTTCCTTATACTTTGAATGTTCTCCCTCCTTACTTCTGCCTCCTGATTTCCTCTGTTTTTTTCAAGATTCAGCTCAAATCTCACCTCCTTCAGGAGGCCCTTACTGCCCCCACCCCAGCTGCGAATCTTTACGCTCCAAGATTATCTCCGATGAATATATCTTGTACATATCCAGTTATTTACTTGATGTCTTCCCCATTAAAATGTGAGCTATTTCAGGGATTGTCTGTGCCCCAGCAAAAACACAGTGCCTGATATAATAAATGCATAGTAATGTGGCTGACTTGTTTGACCTTTCTGCATATCTGACCTCCCTCATTTCCCAATCACACATTACCAGAATATCATCTTTTTCTATGCATAAGCTCTTATTATTCTAACATAATGGGGGTGCAGGTGTTTTTTTTGGACCATCTACTGTCAAATAATCTTGTGAAATGTGTCACTTTCCCCTTTGACCATGACAAGCTGTCAATTTCTCCAGAACGGAGTTTCCACATAAGTAAAAATGTAAGGAGGGGGTTGGACCTACATAATCATTAGGGTCTCCTTCAGCTCTAAAATATGTTCCTATAATTTCATATTGTCACTTGACTTATACATTTCCCTCTCCTTTCAATTGAACTCTCCGTACCTATAGGATACTTTGTTTGGATGTTGCAGTGTCCCCTTACATAGAATGGTACATAAATGTCCTTATTGTCTTGTCCTCTCCCCAAACTTCTAACCTTTCTTGAATTGCATTGACATATGTACCTGATGGTTAGGATTGGCCTACAGGTCCTTGGAAAAGTTTTTTTTCTACCTTACTAACTATCATTGAAGAGAGAAAAACTTTTTGCCCACTTTCAAGAAAAAGGAAAATTGGATGCTGTAGTACAGTTGACCTTAGAATAAAAATACTGCATACGACTCTCTTGTATCCACATACAAACATTGTAAGCTTGAAAAGCCTCTACTACCTAAAAGCAGGTGGCCAGCTTTGGCCAGCTCCTATTTCAGGTTGGAAAAACAGGCTAAAATTCAAATAGTGCAGAAAACTATAATTACCCACCGAATGGTAATGCTCTATTCCCTTAGAATCAGAGCAGTTACAATCAAAACAGAGAGACACAGACAGACAGACAGACAGACAGACAGACAAATACTCTGGAATTAATTTAAATAGAAATTTGTGAAATAAAATTTTGGAATTTCCAAGGACAGAGGATTTCTCTTATAACACTGCAGATCTTTGAAACAAAATATAAGTGTCCAAGTTTGTTCCCAACCCTCTATTTTTTGGCTGTTCTTTGGGATCATTTTAAACTGGCTCTCTGAAGGCCACATTATACCTTTAATCTGATTACCTCTTATTCATTAGTCTCATCTGGCCAAACCAGATTACTTGTTATCTTCTTTGTCCCATCATTCCATCTTCTTCCTCCACGTATTTCTTTGCACAAGTTATATCTTATCTAGAAGACTTTTCTTCTCATGTGAACCTAGCATATTTAGCTTCTTTTGAATCTCAGTGCAGATACCACTCCAAAACAGAGCTTTTTTGATCCCTCCCTCTCCTCAAATTAGTTTGCATCTGCTCTGTATGTAAGGGCATAATAATTTTCCCCCAGCAGATTATAAGCTCCCTAAGAGCAGGAACTGCTTGATGTTTGGCTTTCAGCTTCCAACACCTTATTATCCACTTCATAACTGTAATGTTCTGTTGTCTCTAGATTGTAATCCTTCTCTGGGAGGAGGTTTCTTTTCTGTTAATCCTTTTCTCTGTGAGCAGGTTTCTTGGAAGGCTTCTGGAGTCTCCAGCCAGAGTGAAAGTAGAATCTCGAATCCTCTTCTTCCTGAATCCTGACTCTGAATCTCCTCCAGATTCCCTGAAGTTCTCTCAGGAAGTCTTGTCCTTCCCCAATCCCGACTGTCCCTTCAAGATTGCCTTCCAAACTCAATCTCCCAGAAGGCAGCCTTGGTGCCTCCTTATATCCTCCCAGAGAATGGGCTTATGGGTACTCTCAGGGGCTTGTGGGAACTCTTTACTGACCAATGAGCAAGCTCCTTTTCCAAAGTCTAAAGGGGTAAACTCCTTTTAAAGGTTTGAACTAAAGGTGTGAACTCTGAGCTAGAGAATTGTTTAGACAACCTGAGTTAGCACCTAGTAATCTAACACACAACAATATATTAGTCATTAATAAGGATGAATTGACTGATTGCAATCTGTGTTCATGTTCTTGGATCTAGCCCCTGTGTTACAATCAGAAGAACACTATCAACCCTTCTTCTAGCCTCAATTCTTCCCTTACTAACTGTAAGAATACTAGCTAATACATGTAGAAGTTTGAGTTTTGAAATATATATATTTATATAAATATTTTATTTGAGTCTTACATCTGATTTACAGTTACAGTTTTCAGTACCTCTGGCCTGGTTGGTATTAAAAGTGTTATTAGGTCCATTTTATAATTGAGAAAACCTGGGATAATGGGTAATATGATTTGGCCAACAGATACACAGCTGGCATATAGGTTGCACATGTCAACTTCATCCCAAAGTCTTTTTCTCCTTCCCCGGATATTCTCTAAAGAAAGGTTTCCTCTCTGAAAGACCTTAAAAAGACTACCTCTTCCCCCAAATCCTTATCAATGTTTCTTGTGAGCAGAGCACAGAAAATCAAGTGGTCCTTCTTTCCACCAATGAGGAAACACTCCTAAAAATGCCAGGATTTGTGTCTCTGCCTGCGTACATATAAAATGAATGGGTTGATCTAGATCACTTTCCTTCCAGCTTTTATATGGAGTGATTTTAATTAAATTCCATTTACAAACATTTGCTAAGATCCTACAAAGCAGGAAACAAAATGGAAGCGATCTTCTTCCCAAGGAATACATTTTCTACTTATAGTTCACATATACTTTCTAAGCATACATAATCTCAATTAATCTTCACAACAACTTTAAGAAGATGCTTTATTTCCTCCATTTTACAGACTGAGAAAAAGAAGGATATAGTGTCCTTTTTTGGGTTCACACATCTGGTAAGTAGCAAAGGTAGAATCTGAACTCATGTCCCTTTTTTTTTGTCTCCGAAGTCATGCCTTCATCCTGCGTTGGAAAGATAATTGATAATTGATTATGTGTTTGAGAAGAGAACAACTGTTCGTGTCTTCTCTGCCTTTTTACCTTAATTACTGTAACTGAGAATTCATTCCACAAATGATCCGTTAACCAAATGTGTGCAAGTGTTAAATTTGATTAAAATTAAGTTTGTGGGGAGCAGCCGAGTGGTTCAGGTGCACATTAAATGTCTTCTTTAAGAAGCCATGGCCGTAAACATGGGGTTCTTTATTGCTGTGCTTCTTGCGTTTTCAGCAGTGGAGTAGTGCTAATCATTGAGTATGTTTCATAAAAAATGTTTTCTCAGCCACCAAGTGACTACATGTGTTAAATATTTTAAAAAGTTATTCCACTCACTGAGCGGCTGGTGACATTAAATAGATTTAATAAGAAATTGTTTTTTTTTTTCCAATGGTGCTCAGCGTTAAATATTTTTTTTTTATAGGTAGTTACTTTTCCATCCGCCAACCAGCTCTAACTCTTTAATATTTAAAAAAATCCAATCGACTTTACTATTTGCTGCATTTGCATGTAAAGCACAAGTTGGGGCTTTCCTCTAAATTTGAAAAAAGGTTCCTAATGATGATCACAGGAAGTGTTTTGATTATGTAAATATATTTATATTTTAGGCACCAAAAATTGGGGCAAAGTTGCTCAAAGCAGAGTTGATTTTTGCCAGATTTTTACCTAAATAAATTTGACTCTCTGTTAAACCAAGAAAGCCAGAAGTGTCACGGTATCATAGGATTCATAGCTTTAAATTTAGAAGGGATTTCAGAAGCCATCTGGTCTGTTCTATTATAGAGAGAAGGAATAGAAAGCCCAGCAAAGGCAGGTGAATTACATATATTAACCCTATTACATCTATATATAACAATGTGCTATATAGCTTGAAATCAAGTGAGCATAGATGTAAAGCACTTTGCAGATCTCAAAGTGCTATGTAAATGTGGGCTATTATTATTTTTGCTGTTCAGATTCACTTAGAGTCAATGCACAACAGCAGGATTTGAAGACATGTCAACTTCAGAATGTGGATTTTTTTTTCTTTTTTCTCTTTATATCCTCAGTGCCTTTTACAGTGCCCAGGGAAACAGTGAATGGAACTGGATAACTCATCTTATCTGATCACTGTTACTGGGATGCTAGTTCCTATTGTCCTATACAATTCACTCAGAACTTCCCTGGGCTCCCACCTTTTTCATTGATGAAATGAAGGGAATTATGTTCTTGAAACTTCCTTCTGATAATAAATTCTTTGATCCAAAATCAGTCTTACTAAAAATGCTGGCAAAGCTGTTTCATTTTATTCCCCCTACCCGTGTCTTACATAATTTCTGTTACAATGGTATGGCTTAAGTGGATTTCATGCCAAACATGTGTCAGACTACTTTTTCCTATCTACTTCTTTGCTATTTTATGAGGCAACACTACTTGTAATTTATCTTTCCCAGTAGAATGAGCTCTTTAAAAAATAGGCATAGTTTGGCCTTTCTTTGTATCACCGGTGCTCAGAATAGTTACCTAGCACATACCAGGTCCTTAATGAATTTTTGTTTGTTTGTTTTTGTTTTTATTGGCTACCTGAACTTCCTCCTTCATGTTTGGCCATAAATATGTTTTAAACAAAGATTGCCCTTGGCCTGTAAATCTTACTGTTTGGTAATGGGCATGAGTGTTTTGGGGGTTTTGTTTGTTTATTTCTGATGTAGTCTACTATTTTTTGTTGTGGTAATAATTGTACATCGATTAAGCATCTTTAGAAAGCAGTAGTAATCAACATCACTGGCTTTTCTCTTATCCATTTCCCATTTTTCAGCTCTAATAATTAATTTGAATAAATCACTTTGTGAATATTGCTATTACACATCATGCCTTTTCTCATCTTCAGCTTTCCTTCTGTTATGAGAACGATTTTGACACTTTACCTAGTTATTGATCTGAGTACAGACAGCTTATTCAGAAATGACTAACATGAGTAACTAGTCACCTCCTGTCTATCGAGCTATATTCTGTTTTATTTCTTATGATATTCACTGATGCTTATAATCCCCGGGATTTTTGGCTCTTTTTACAGAAACATATTCACAACATATAAGAAGGAGATTTCAGAATAATTTACTGGCCTCTGGCTTCTTTTGTTTCTTCAATAAACAGATAAACAAGCATTTTAAAGGATTTCGTCGAACCATATTTCCAAATTTTAGCCATCCCCCATACCTACCTTGGTATTGCCATCACAGAATATCAGACTTGGTTTGGAGTATTTTGTTGAGTTCTTCATAGAATTTCTCTATTCAATAATCATTTGCAGCAATGTATCATCATGTACACTGCCAAGCAAACTGATAAGTACCTCAGGAAATGATTTTTAGTTTTGACAATGAAAGGAAACCAGCTTTGCTAATCTCTTAATCTTCCCTTCCAAAGAAAGAATGCATGATCTGCCCTCCCCTTTAGTTGCATCTTTCTTATATCTTTAGTTTCATCTGTAACTATAATGTATGTCTCTCTCCTCCTCCCTATTTCTCTCCCCCTCCCCTCCTTCCTTCCCTCCCTCTTCTTCTCCCTCCCCCTCCTCCCCCCTTTCTCTCTCTCTCTGTCTCTCTCTGTGTTTCTCTCTCTTTGTGTCTGTCTGTCTCTCTCTTACACACGCTCAGACACACACACATATATGTATGTGTTGTATATGTTAGCATTTGAAAATCTAAAAGCATCTCAAAACTACAAAAACTTAATTTCATTGTCTGTTTATTTTGGTCTTGTAAAAATCAGGACAATGAATGCAAGCAAGCATAATATATTTTTTCTATTATGTGTCTTTTTTGCATAATAGAACAGCTAGATATACCCTCAACATTTTTCCTCAAGAAGAAAATATTTTATTTATTTTTTCAATTTTCCTTCTCCAGACATTTACATCATGACTTTAAAACTCAACATTAAATTTGCACCGAATGACTTTTCTGTCAATTTTGGGAATTATTTTTATACATCTATTTTATTAAGGAATTTAAAAATATGCCTAGGGAAAATCCAATTAGAATATAGATTCTTACCCTTCCCAGCATTACAAGGAGTACAAAAAAGCATTAATACAAAAAAAAATGAAGGCATCATGGAAGATAGGGATAAATAGCCATTTTGCTTAATGATAAGGTAATTAATGTTAACATAATTTTGTTTTAGGCTAAAGAAATAGATTTTTTCATGAATATCAAGTTAGTACAAAACTAACTTCCTTCCCTACTGTTTCTAGGGATGATGGGTTACAGATAGGGATATGAAAGAGCAAGCTAACACAGGTTCCAGCTGTTGCAAAGAGCAGATTGTTAAATTTATAGTGTGAGCATTTGCACCTCAGAAATTAGCAAATGCTATAAATCAGGGCTTGATTTGTTGTTGGGTTGATTGTAGTCTTTAAAAAACAATGGAGAAAATGTTAATAACTCCAGCTAGACAAACATAAAACTATGTTCTATGTATATATTATAAATTTTGGAGAGCCAGATGTTAAATGTTTATCAACACACCATTGATTATAGAAATCTGGCCCTCTTCTAATAGGAATTGGTTACTTTATTAGTTGGGATTAAGCAGATATATTTGTGTGCGTGTGTGTGTGTGTGTGCGCACAATAAACATAAGAGAGGATGATTCTTCTATGTATCAATAAAACAACTAGTGAACAGGAATCATACTCTTTTCTTATACCTAGTAATGTTTACCTTTGCTTTATCTACTCTGATTTCATAGACCTGGCTGATTCCAAAATACCTCACAAATTGGTAGCAAATTGATAAAAGCAGTGGAAAAAAAGATTTTATTTAGAATCAGAGGACCTATATTCATATCTTAGCTCTGCCTCTTATTTATTATAGAACCTTAGATAGTCAATTAATGTGCATTAATTAAGTATCTACTACATTCTGGGTACAATGCTAGGTCCTAGAGATACGATGACAAAATGGAACATCTCTGACTCCAAGGAGCCTCTATACTGTGATTATTTCAATTCTAAGGCTCAAGTTCCTCATCTGCTTATAGTAGGGATAAGTTCACATGACCTAAAGTTCATTCCACTTCCAAATCTGTGATTCTATGATCTATTTCTAGTAATAAACTGTCAAATATTCCATGCTGACAATTGGGAAATGAGATATCCTCAAAGTGTTTTGCTTATTGTGTAGCATAGATAAGAAATAGCTTTAGTTACAGAACTAGAAGGGAAAAAGAATGAAATTGTGGCATTCAATATGAACGATGAGAATTTATTTCTTAAGGGTTTACTATGTACCAGGCATTTTGCTAAATATTGGGGATTCAATTTTTTAAATATAGGTTTGGTCACTCTAGGAGCAAAAAGATGTTGTTAGCTCAGTTGGGAGAGAGGTGACCAGGGAATGGAGTTTATTCTGAGGGTATGGAAAGGGAAGCTGCAGTAGATGATCAGAATTCCTTGAAGGATGGCTGAATAGCTAGATAGGATGAGAAGATGGAGCATTTTCTGTGTTCTATGCCAGCTCTTACAAAAGAAACTGCTTTAAATATTTTGCACACATGGATTCTTTTCTTTTTCTTTTGATCTCTTTGGGATACGGACTTACTTGCTGCTAAGTCAAAGTATTTGCCCAATTTTATAAACCTTTGAGGTAATTCCTAATTGTTCTCCAGAATGATTGGACCATTTGACAGCTCCACCAATAGCGAATTAGTGTCCCTAACTTTTTCACTCCCCACCAGCACTTATCTTTTTTTTTTCCTGTCATGTTAGCCAATCAGATAAGTATGAAGTAGTATTTCAGGCTTCTTTTCATTTGCATTTCTTTAATTATTAGTAAATATTAATAGTAAGGAGTTACAAATACTAATAGTAATTATTAGTAAATACTAATAGTAAATAGTAAGCCTTTTTTCAATGAGCGTAGAGGCCTTTGATTCCTTTTTCTAAAAACTGTTTATATTCTTTGACCATTATTTATATCACTTATCAATATCTCCTAATGGCCATTTTGTGTAATGTTATTGATGACAACCAATGAAGGGAGTCAGTATGTCATTATTCCCAATGTAAGATAAACAGCATTGAAAAGGAATTGTGCAATTGGTAAACAGAGTAAGAAAGTTCAAGAACGTCTAAATATGTACTATTCATCACAAATGGCAAAAAGATGCCTGGCATTTTATTTGACCTGAACCATCTATTCTGTGATGATTTCTTTTCTCCAGGTCAAATATAAACTTAAAAAATACCTGATGTCTTTATCCTTTGTTTTCTGAAATGGACTATTAGACAGTTGCATACAGTGCCAGATTTAGATGATTTGTTAGTTTGATTGAATTGCTTTATTTTCAAAGAAGTATTTATTTATTCTTTGTAACAAAGAGGAGCTTTCTAGACAGGGGTAGGGTAGAGAGATATTTTCAGAAATGAAGGTGATGTAATATCAAAAGATAGTGATAAACATTCTTAAATACTATTTTAAAAATAATGCATCCCCAATCTTAATGTGGAAACTGGCTCTTTGATTCAGGAGAAGGTTCCCCAGATGGAAGGACTTAAATTATTTATGCAATGTTTATCTCAGAGTTTATCTCCCTTCACAGCCAATTAGGGATATTTTGTTTCATTAAAAATAGCATTTTATCATCTGGGAAAATTATTATCTGAAGGAAATTAAAATATTCCTACCCAAGTGCTCTAAAACCAATGTTCAATCTGTTGTACAGCCATCAGCCAATGAAGATGGAGAATTAAATTCTGTGTGAGTGTGTATCTGTGTCTGTATGTATGTCTGTGTCTTTGTCTATTTTTCTTGATCTCTGTTTCTCCTATGCCTGTCTGTCTGTCTCTGTCCTTTTTTATCTCTCTCCTCTGTGTCTGTCTCTCTATTCTTTCCCTCTTCTCTCTTCTTGCCTCTTCTTTTCTGTCTCTCTCTCTCTCTCTCAACTTCCTAAGTTCAAATCTAGCCTCAGACACTTGTATGTGACCTGGACAAGTCACTTAACACTTAACACTCAATAACTTCCTCTAGAAAATGAGCTAGAGAAGGAAATAGCCAGAGAATCCAGTATCTTTGCCAAAAACACTCCAAATGAGGTCCCAAAGAGTTGGATATGACTGAATAGCAATGAGCAGAAAATGCCTTCCAGACACAGGAGGGCTGTCTATTGGTATTTGTCCTTCCTTCTCCAAGAGGTCCAAGATGACCGAGTGAATTGGATTGAAGGGAAGAAGGGTCATGCAAAGTCACCAGCCTCACTTTTCTCTCCAGAGCCTTCTGGGCCAGTGAGCAAAGATGGATCAGGACCATTAGAGATGGCCCTGAATGAAATGGGGGACCTTGGTCTTTGTATGGTGAGGTCTTCAATAGGTCTCAGTTTGACTGAGGCTGTACCATTCAGGGATACCTATATAAAGGACCAGAGAGAGGAGAATGAAGGTCATGTTCAAAAAACCTACTACCAGAACAGTTTAACTGTAATGACCATTTCTTAAGGGGAAATGATATAAAATATGATGGGGAGAATAGGTGAGAGTTTTATTGGGAAGGGCATTAAATGCCAAAGTAAGGATTCTGTTTTATTTTAAGGCAGAATTCTTAACCTTTCTTTGCATCTTGGATCCTCTAATTTTCTTCCAGATCCTTCTTTGAATGCTTTTAAATTCTTAAAATAATAGATTACAAAGGAAAACAGTTATAACAGATTAAGTACATGTTTCCCATTCAAGTTTACGGAAACTATGAATTCTGTTCATAACCCCTTGGACCCAATAGATTAAGAACTCTTGTTTAAAGAAAATAGGAAGCTAATTAATATCATTATGGTCTGATCTAGTTGGTTTTTTTTTGTTTTGTTTTGTTTTGTTTTTAAGAATATAAAATTGGGATAGATGAATTGGAGAGAAGAGAGTAGGAGGCAGTGAGATTAATTGTGAAACTCTTGTAGGAGGCCAGGACAGAGGTGAAGAAAGGTATAGAGTATGATTTGGAAATTTAAATTGTCACAGGTCAGATGAGGAAAAGGAGACTCAGAGAAGTGAAATTACTTGCCCAAGATCTAGAGATAATGATGTTGCATTGTGAAGAGAGTGTTTAACTTGGAGATAGAAAAACTTGAACAGAATTCTGATTCACACTAGTTGTGTCCCTGAAGTCCATTTCTGAATTTGCAAAATGGAAAATGGGTTGCTATGAGGATAAAATAAGATAATTTGTAAAAGACTGTGAAAACCTTGAACTTTTACCTATGAAAATAGTAGAATTGGGGGATAGAAGTGAAGATGTGGCTGGAAATATAGCTGATAGGGCCTTTGAGGGCTTTCTATCCCCAGAATCTTGTACCTAAAGTATAGTCATTGTTTAATAGATGCATATTAAGTAAATAAATAAATGAGCTGGCATTATTATATAGAGTTGACTCTAAGTTTAGTAACTAATATGAATTAAACAGACATATTGATATATGATTTTAATTGAGGAGATCGTGGATTACTTCAGACACATTATTTTTATTTCTTTATCTTTGAAGGGAAGAAGAGAAATTTTCAACAAAGGCTAGCACCCCAAATCTTACACATGGGAGGGAATGCAGCAGAGAACAAAAATGAAAAACAACCCCAAATGCAGATCAATTTCAACTGACCAAGCAGTGTCAGATATTCCTGAATTTGATATGTGGGCAATCTTTCTGAATCAATTTTTCTAAGGTCCTCGAGCCCCTCTCCAACACCAAAAGTTTATGAAACTCTTCCTTTTCTGATTTGATTTTAACAATTTTGTCCATGATCAGAATTTCACAGTCCCAGAAAATTCCCCTACATCTGGCTTTCTGCCCCATCCCTTCCCTTCCAGATCAACAATTCTTACCCCAATGTTAAAACCACATAAGAATTTCATGATGTTTATTCCAGAGCTGCAGAAATGATCAATAGTGGGATGGGGGAAAGTGCAGGCAGTCAGATACAGGTTAGAATGATTGAGGAGTCTTGCTGAAAATAGCAAGCTTAGGAACTCTGACCTAGCACTTTGAAGATACTATCTTCCCTACTGGTATCACTGTGACTCCAGAAACTTTTGCACATGAGAAGAACTGCAGGGACTCAAAAACCTGTGTCACTTTTGAAGATTTGTACCCCCAGAAGTAACAATTCCACACACAAAAAAAAAAAAAGAAAGAAAATTTGATCAGATGATCAAATTACACATTTTATACAATAAGGATTTCTATTTTTCATAACTGACTTGAAAAGCTTTCTTGAAAACCACACATTATACTCTAGTGAAGCATTGTGAAAGAGATATTTTGCTATACACATGTAATTTATAAGATGATACTAAATTGAGATTTATTGGAATGAAAACAACAAAAAAAGGCTTATTTGTGAATTTTTTTAAATTGTCACGTTAAAAATTTCCCCCAAGAAAACTATAAATGAAAGATGATTGAATTAAGATGTGAAGTTTTCAAAGGAACACCATATGTGTATTATACAAAGTAAAGAATCATTCTTCAGATGAAGATCAGATAAGATTCATTCCTACTGATTCATTCCTAGTGTCAGACGGTGTGGAAAAGTGAAGGTGGATATATATTGAGTGATAACGAAATGTGACATTAGAAGGACTGGACAAGCTGCTTTTTTTCCAGAGGCCTAGATGATTAGTACTCTTGAAAACTGTACTTTAGATGATTATGAAGCATTTTGAGACATAATCTACTACCATATTCATAATGAAAGGAACATGTAATTTCATTTATATGGGGAAATTCCTAAATGAGTAAACTTCCTTTTTACCAATACATGCAATCTTACAGTGATATTAATTGAGACTAAAAACACTTAATTTGTGCATTTTAAAATTGAGCCACTAAAACTTCCTTCTATAATCATACTGAAAATCTTTAAATCATGATGCTGATACTCTGCATTTCAGTGGGTTTAAAAAAATAACTTTGAAGAGAGATGTGAATTCTATAGTGTGTGATATCTAAAGTTTGAGAGACATAGTTTCTGAGTAATTAATCACTTTATTCATTATACCTAGTGGGTAATTAATAAAAAGGGTCAGTTATACTCTTGAATGCCAAAAAACCCTCATAGAATCCATTCAACACTTATATATGAGTGAAGGAAGCAATCAACTTGGCTTGGTTAACAGGCAATGAAAAGACTGAATATTATAATGAATGGTGGATTTATTCTAATGAGTGAGTGATCACTCTTGCTGACCCACTCCCTGACCCAAGCCAGAATAGAACACAGTTGACTTCTCCAATTGGGTGGGGTCTAAACAAAATTAGGAGAAACTTAATCCAATCTCACTGTCAACATCGTCCTTTAAAAATGAATTTGACCCAGAGAATAAAAAGAGAGAAGTGGGGAAAAAAAAAAACCTGTATCTCCCTCAATTTTTAAAAATTTAATAATAATTCTCTCAATTGGAAGGGTTAAAAAATGGCCATCAATTAAAGATGAAGAAGAACCCATATCAAGTGCCGATTTATACAGAGAACTTTTTTACCCTAATTCTTCATTGGATTGGAAGCTAATTGATTAATATTCTCAGTTGATATAGAAGACCCCTTTGCCATATCTGTTCATTATGTACAGTTCTCATCCATTTACTCCCATAAGTTCTTCATCTTTACTCAAAGTATATGCCTGTAGGTACTGGTTCAAAACTCATGATGTCATGTAGTTTGGGGCTCTTTGGAGTTAATATAACCATCTTCCTTTCTTAGAATGACCTAGTGGAATAATATTTTAAATGAGATTTCTTCTTTGTTAATAATTGGTGGAATTATACAGAAGCCTGCTTAAACACATATGTCTCTTGGCTGTCTTTCATGTCACCCATAATGCTGATTCTTCAGAAGTAGCAGTGTTCCATAACTCATAGCTACTCATCATTACAGGTTGGTTATTGGTGGTGAAAAGATGGCTGAGCAGTAATATTGTATGGAACAACTGAGTTCAGATTTTTCCTCAGACCCTTAATAACCAATATCACAGGCTAACAGTGGAAGTGGATTTCAAAAGGCCATTTAATCCTATTCTATCATATTACAGATATAATTACATAACTACAATATGTAGATTGAAAATTCATTTTCAGTCTAATTGTATATTATAGTCTACACTGTATATAGATTTCAATCATTTAATTTTGCTGTATAGACTTCTAGTCTGATCCCCTTTAATTGGACTTGGTTCTCACAAATGTCAGTGAGAATCTCAGTGGTACTCTGGGACTTGATAAGGATAAGGATATGTGATCTAGAAACAAACACCTTACTATCTTCATAGATACTCTTCCATGGGCATGCTATACAGAAAATCCTTCATTGACTGGCTTTGGTAGCATCTGTCAACTTTTTTTTTTTTTAATTTTACCTTTGGCTTTACTTATGTCTGGTCAATGGATGGCAGATTATTGTGAAGATCAAATGAGATCATATTGTACAATGTTTAGCACAATGCCTGTCACATAGTAGGTACTTAATAAATACTATCTTCCTTCCTTCCTTCTCCTCCCATTGCTCCTGCCCTTCCTTCCTTCCCCCCTTCCTTCCTTCCCTCCTTCCTTCCTTCCTTCCCCCTTCCTTCCTTCCTTCCCTCCTTCCTTCCCTCCTTCCTTCCTTCCTCCTTCTCTTCCTTCCTTCTCTTCCTTCCTTCCTTCCTTCCTTCCTTCCTTCCTTCCTTCCTTCCTTCCCTTCCTTCCTTCCTCCTTCCTTCCTTCCTTCCTTCCTTCCTTCCTTCCTTCCTTCTTTCCTCCTTCTTTCCTTCCTTCCTTCCTTCCTTCCTTCCTTCCTTCCTTCCTTCCTTCCTCTTCCTTCCTTCCTTCCTTCCTTCCTTCCTTCCTTCCTTCCTTCCTTCCTTCCCTTCCTTCCTTCCTTCCTACCTTCCTTCCTTCCTTCCTTCCTTCCTTCCCTTCCTACCTTCCCTTCCTTCCTTCCTTCCTTCCTTCCCTTCCTACCTTCCCTTCCTTCTTCCCTTCCTACCTTCCCTTTCTTCCTTCCCTTCCTTCCTTCCTTCCTACCTTCCCTTCCTTCCTTCCCTTCCTTCCTTCCCTTCCTTCCTTCCTTCCTACCTTCCCTTCCTTCCTCCCTCCCTCCCTCCCTCCCTCCCTTCCCTTCCTTCCTCCCTCCCTCCCTCCCTCCCTCCTCCCTCCCTTCCTTCTCCTTTCCTTCTTTCTCTCTCTCTCTCTCTCTCTCTCTCTCTTTCTCTCTCTCTCTCTCTCTCTCTCTCTCTCTCTCTCTCTCTCTCTCTCTCCTCTCTCTCTCTCCTCTCTCTCTCTCTCCCTTCCTTTCTTTCTTTCTTCTTTTCTCTCTTTCTTTATATTTATATAATATATATGTACAGTACAGACTATAACATGTAATTAGATTAAAAATTCATTTTCAGTCTAACTGTATATTATAGTCTGCACTGTATATAGATTTCAATCATTTAATTTTGCTGTATAGACTGCTAGTCTGATCCCCTTTAATTGGACTTGGTTCTCACAAATGACAGTGAGAATCTCAGTGGTACTCTGAGACTTGATAAGGACAATGATATGTGATCTAGAAACAAGCACCTTACTATCTTTATAGAAACTCTTCCATGAACATGCTATACAGAACATCCTTCAATGACTGGCTTTGACAAGCATCTGTCAGTTTTTTTTTTTTTATTTTACCTTTGGCTTCATTTGATATTGATAATCAAAGGAAAATTGAATTATAAAAATGATAATACATCATACCTTTAAGGTTTAGCTTTATAGTTGTTTCTTTCAAAGAATCTTATATAAAGTTAACATAGCTTTGTGCCCATTAGATAAAGCACTTAATAAAAACTTTTTCATTCATGAATGCTTCATGAATTCATTTATGGAAGATACTTTTTTTGGAGGGGAGCCTTTCAGATCATGTTTTGCTTTACTGAGTCAGGAATGAATGATAAATGCCATGAGTCCCTGTATTCTTTGTACCTTTATGTCAATGATATGCATTCTGTCGAAAATCTTTTTTTTTAAAGTTTTATTGTTAGCAGAGCAATTTTCTTTTAACCAGCCACCTTGTTGAATTATCCCTTCTGAATAAGGAGAAAAAAAAATCAAACAAAACTACTGTTAGAGCGAACACATATAAAAACATGTGAGACATTGAGCATCTTTAGTCCACTGCCTCTTTTATGTTAGGAAGGAGAGTTGTATTTTATTTCTTAGGAGACATGTAACTGTCTATAAAATTCATCAGGGTTAGATTGTCTTCTGGTATTCTTTTCATTTTCACTATTTTAGTTATTATAGCTATTGTTCTCTTGTTCTCTTAGTTCTGTTTGCTTTGCCTAGCATCACTTTATATGTCATTCTACTTTTCTTTGAATTCTTCATATTCTTAATTTTTATGACATAAGAGTAGTATGTTTCATTCGTATACCTCAATTTGTTCTCTCATTCCCTAGTTGATGAACCATCCTCATTGTTTCCAGACTTTTGTCTTTATTTTTGTGTTTTTGTTTTGCTTTATTTTGGAGAGATGGTTTTGTGTTGGTGTGATTGCAGGAAGTACTGCTATTGACTTTTATTTACATATATGTATATATATGGGGTTTTTCTCTATGTATTTATGATATCTGCTTAGCAGCAGGATCCTCAGGTCAAAGGGAAAAATGTTTAGTGAATGTCCACATAATTGTAAATTATTTTTCAGAACTATTGGACTAATTCATGAAGCGAGTAACACTGTTATTAATTCAATTTTCTCATACCTCATTGTTGACCATTTGTTATTTTATCTTTTTTTTTTCACTTTGAGTATGAGAAGAAATCTCAGAGTTATTTTAATGTTCATTTCTCTATTGTTAGTAATTTGAAGAAAACTTCCCTTGGATTATTGATAGTTTCAGATTTTTACTTTGAAAATTGTTTATTTATATTCTTTGACCACTTCTCTATTAGGAAATGATATTTTTGCCTTACATATTTACCAGTTTTCTATATATTTTGTTAATTAGCATTTTATAAGATCCAATAATTGTTCCCAGTTTTTCTGCACATTCTAGCTACATTGATTTTGTTTTTGTACTGATGGTTAGTATTACGTCATCAGAGTAACCTACTTTATTTTTTATGTTCATCTTTTATCCCTTCTTTGGTTAATGCTTTCCCCTTTAACCATTGGTGTGAAAAATACTTCTATATGGTTTTTCTTCTTTTTTAAAAAATCATATGACCTTTTATATCACTTATTTCGAGTTCATTATGCTACCTTAAACCTACTTTCTGCCAAATTACTTTCCAATCTTCCTAGCAATTTTTGTCCAAAGTAAGACCCTTGTCCATTAATTTACATTCCTGAGTTTATTGAATTCTGGTATTCAGTTGGGCCCTCCAGGTCTTATTTATTTAGTTTATTCTAATTCATTTCATACCTTTATTAAACATGGCCTAAATATGTGTGTGGGTTATTTACATGAAATTTTTACTTTGAAAGTACAGCTTCTAGAAAATATTTTATTCATCTCATCATTGTTACTTTACCTATTATGCCTTTCTGCCCATAAAATCAGTGACTAGTTTGCCATACCAAAATCCACAGACATCTAACACATACCACTATTTCATACAATCTAATTCATCAAAGAGAAATACCTACTGTGTGCTTTTACCTTTTTAGTGTCCAAATCCATGAACATCCAGGTATATCAGTCATTCCTACAGAGATGTTTTAGTACAGGGATGCAATCACATTATTATTATTTTTTAATTTCAGGGTTGGATTTACATGAATGTAAAAAGTCTCAAACAGTCATTTAGCCCTAGTCTGCAGTGAAAACAGTGGGATGCACAGCTAATTTCACTCATATTTTTTAAAATGTGCATTAGTTGCTTGACAGTCCATTAATTACTATATTTCATTTCTGGAAGCTAAACCAGCTCGCTGTAGAATCCTGCTGAAAATGAGACAATTACCTCCACAAGGCAGTTCAGAATCTTTCATATTTAATAAAACATGTTAACATAATAATGGTATTTTATGGAGCAGAGAGGTAAATTAGATCTTCATAACAAGGGACTAACTAAAAAGAGGATGATAAGCAACAAATGTTCCCATTTACTAGGATGTATAAAAATGTTCCTCACTTTGGAGCAGTATTTACGTGAATGGAAAATAAATATTAAATCCTCTCTCCCCCCCCAAAAAAAAAAAATTTACTTCAGTAGTAAAGAGATTGTTCAATTGGCTTCTTGGGCATTTTAGTATTTTTCAAACAATTGATTTACTGTCCCCAAACAGCAGGGTCTCCCCTCTACCATAAAGGGCATTCTAGTCCAGTGTGTCCCTCCCTGATCTAGAGAATCCCCTGCCATGTGCTTATTATCCTGCCTATCTTTGAAATTCTCTGGGGAGGGAGAGCTCCCTGCTTCTAGAAATAGCCCATTCTACTAGGAGGGAACTTTATTTGGGTAAGAAACTATTCTTTCCCTCAAAACTAAAATGTTAACCAAAAATGATATAGCCATTGTTCCCAGTTCTGCCATTTGTTGCCAATCAAACAATGAACCAATCAATAAGCTTTTAGTAAGTATTTACTGTGTGCACAACATTGTGGTAATCTTAAAGGAGAGGGTACTGGCAATCAAGAGAAACAAAAAAGACCTTCTAAGGGAGATGGAGCTTAAGAGAATCAGAAAGAGAACGCTAGCTCCAATAGCAGAGAACTTGGGTTCAAATCCTGCGTTCCACATGTACTCCTTTTGTGACTCTGGGTAATTCAGTCAACTCCACTGTATCTTAATGTCATTTGTAACTTAGCTCTAGATCTTTGATTGTTCCTGTGAGCAAATAATTTTCTTTTTTTTTAAGTATTTCCAGGTTTGTTTTTTATAAAAAAAAAATTAAAGCTTTTTTGGTTTTTATTTTCAAAACATATGCACAGATAATTTGACATTGTGACAACAATGTTCTTGCTGCACAAGAAAAATCAGATAAAAAAAAGAAAGTAAATGAGTAAAAAAAAAAAAATGCTAGCAAACAACAACCAAAAGAGTGAGAATGCTATATTGTGATCCACACTCAGTTCCCATGGTCCTCTCTCTAGGTGTGGATGGCTCTCTTCAACACTGAACAAGTGGCACTGGTTTGAATCATCTCATTGTTGAAGAGAGCCACATCCATCAGAATTGATCGTCATATAATCTTATTGTTGCCATGTACAATGATCTTCTGGTTCTGCCCATTTCACTCAGCATCAGTACTTTGTATCTCCAGGCCTCTCTGAAATCATCCTGCTGATTGTTTCTTACAGAACAATAAAATATTCCGTAATATTCATATACCATAACTTAATCAGCCATTCTCTTACTGATGGGCATCCACTTAGTTTCTAGTTTCTTGCCACTACTAAAAGGGCTGCCACAAATAGAGAAAATCATTTTTCTCTAACAAAAGAAATACTACCTGAAAATATATAATTCTGAATTACAATGACCAGCTTCTATACAATTTTTTTATTAATCACAAGATAATTTTTAAAACTCCGAAGAAGAAGTTTTCTAGGCAGTCGAATTACTACTGACCTGGTCTTCTTCCATTTTACTTCTTTCCATCCACTTAGCCATCTAGTAACTTTGATCTGCTTTACATTCTTTCCATGGAAAACCATCTATGGATTTTATTCACCCTTTCACTGACTCCCCAATGCTGCTTTTCTTCTGAAATTACTTTCCTTGTGCTGTGTGTGTGTTTGTATGTTTATCTATATGTATGTGCACATGCTTATATGGATATATATATATATATATATATATATTATATTTACATACACACACAGCCCTAGAGAGAGTCAAAAAGACCTAAATTCAAATCCAGCCTCAGACTTATTAGATATGTGACTCTGGACAAATCATGTAACCTGTTTGACTCAGTTTCCTTATTTGTACAATGAGAGTATTAATAGTACCACCCTGCCAGAATTGTTTTGAGTATCAAATGAGATAATATGTGTAAAGTGTTTAACATGGTACCTGATACATTGTGGATATATATAAATGTTGGCTATCATTGTTATTATTATTGTACTTAATCATTTTTAGATTATTTGCTGTACTGTCATATAAGTTCCTTGAAGACAGGAACTGGATTTTTTCCCATTTTTTGCCTTTCTTTATATCCATAGTTTAGGGATTGCATAGTAACCACTTAATAAATGCTTGCTGCCTGACTGACTTCTGCAAAGGAGTATGGGGCAGATCATTGCTGAAAAAGGGAAAACTAATGATTGCCCAAAAGGTGGAGCAGTCACCTTCAAGAAGTCATAGTGAGAAGGGGGAGAGGCAAGGAAACATCCTTAAAAGACCTTGTCTGTAAACAGAGACTGGTTTCATTTTTCCTCTTTTTCTTTTCCTTTGTCTTTTGCCTCATTCATCAGAGTTCTGTCCCATCCGTCTGAGATCTCCATTTGTCCAGAGGTTACAGGATTGAGAAATTGTGCAATGTGATGGATATGGAATTATAAGTGGCTTCATGAAGAATAGTGTTCAAGTTCTGTTTCAGAAATGTGCTATCTGTATCATCCTCATCACATTACTTACCTTTTCTCAGGCTTCTTTGTGAAATGAGCACATTAGATCCAATGGATTCTAAGGACTTTACTAAATTTGTGATCTGGTGATTAGCAAATTGCCAGGCTGGGGTTTCATGGCAGTTTCTTCAAACAGAAGTCTTTCTCTTTTTTTCTTTCAGAAATTTTTTTTGCTTTTTAAAATCATCTATTTCCTGAAAGGTCCACATGTTAATGAATCAGTCAAGCCTCAGTTAACCATTGGTGTCTCATCAAAGGCAAATTTGATTAATCCAAACTTGAAAGTCAAATCTTATATAAATGTGTTCTCCATTTGAAATATTTTAATGGCACTGAGCCTAGTAATAAATGTTTGCTTATTATTTCATTTGAGGATGTTTTCTGTTTTATAGTAATAATATATATTTTCATTTCCCATTCTCTATCCCCCGACAATCACCCCCATTACTTGTGGAGAAGACACTGGCTGCCAAGAGGAATGTGCACCTAATAAATGGTTAAAGATGAGTTTTTTGTTTTTTAATATTCAAGACTACAAATGCTACATAAATTGTTTAGAAGTATCCCTCATAAGATGTGGCAAGGCACCAACTCCAAAAATTTCAAAGAAAGGGGAAATTTTTAGCTAAGTGTAGAGCTTCCAAAGAAAGGCCACCATTCCATATGGTGCTTGTTTGACCAAAACTAATCACTTCCCTGAATTTAGAAAGATACTTTGCAAAAAGCTCATTTGCTTTGGCTTTCTGTCATGTCTTTTAAGCATTTTCATCATCAAGGTACTCAAGTCCCCATTGGTAATAAGATATTTGGGTTTTCCTTCCATAAGGGAGGAGAATTATCTGGAAGAAAAGAAGGAAATTCTTTTCCATGCTTTTTATTAGAGCAGCAAAGTTGCATATAATCAAATCAAAGGGACTAAATAAAAAACAAACTCAAGGATAAATAGCAAATCCCTCCACTACTGGAGAGACATCAGAATTTGGAGAAGTCCTTGGATCCAGGGCAATTTAACCCTCTACAAAGTGAGCAAGGTTCCCTTAATTCAAACTGAAGCTCTCTGACTTGCCCCTCTGAATTGGCACAGTGGACTTATTAGGTGATAATAATATGATGATGAGAAGCAAACCTGTCTGAGAGATGCCAAAACCAAGCAGTGGGATAAAAGTAGAATAAATTAGGCTTCAATCAGGCAAATCCTTCCACTGCTAGAGAGAAATCTGAGTTCAGAAAAGACCTTACATCCAGGGCAAGTTAATAGACATTTAGACTAGAGCAGTGGAGTTCCACCACCTAAATGATTTGAACAGCTTTCTTTGGCCCGGAATGTAAAGAGACTTTTGGATGTTATAAAATAGTATTAAATGCAGCATTAGGTCAGCATTTATTACTGCATCCAGTAAGGAATGGATGTCCTTGGGAAGTCCTTTCTCTACCATGTTATGTCTACCATACTGCTTCTCCTTTGCCATTGTTAGTTTAATCCATTTCTGGTGTTAACCTCCAACATCTGGGGGATGTATTTCTTTCTCTCCTGGAACTGCTAGCACCCTGGTACCAGCCATCATCATGTGGCATTTGGACACAACAGACTTCTCTTTGCTCTCTTTGCCTGGTTTTTCTCTACTCTGGTCTAAACTCCACTCAACTCCCCAAGCCATCTTCCTAAAGCTCAGCTCTGACCATCTCACTCTTTCTTTCCTCCCACTTGTCCAGTACACTGTAACAGCTCCCTATTACTTCCAGAAACAAATAAAAAATCATCTAGGTGGTAAAGCCTTTTCTCCTAAAGCCTCTTTCTAGTCTTCAACCCCCTTCCCCTTACCTATGATCCAATAACATTAGTCTTATTGCCTCTCACTTCCTTCTGATTTTGTGCATATTCACTGACTGTCTTTAATAGTAGGAAGGTTCTCCTTTGCATGGGGGTTCTGGCTTCCTCCAAGTCTCAGCTACAACTTCCATGAAAAGATTTTTCTCATCTCCCTCACTTCCATGCTCCTTCTTTCCCTTTGAGACTACCCCAGTTTTTCCTCTCTGTAGCTTATATGTCCAAAATTGTTTGCTTTAGCTCTTTGAGCCCAGAGACTGCTTTGATTTTATTTGTATCTATTCTGTCTGACACATAGTAGGCATTTAATAAATGTTTGTTGATTTGACTCTTTAAACAATAGAAAATTAAGAAATAGAGAAGGAAAAGACCCATAATTTCAGAAAATGATTCAGCTACAAAATAAATACTTCCATCTACATTTACACATTAAGAAAATCTCAAAATTTCTTTCTTAGTTCCTCTCTTTCTCTTTCATTTGTCATTGTTTTTACTGATAGAACTGTGAAGAGGAAATGATCACCATGAAACCTGCTGAAGGAAGGAAGCCCAACTAACTCTTGAGTTATTCTTTAGATTCCCGAGTCCCCTGGATCAATCTTTCTTTCTGAGTTTCAACCCTTTTGACAAAGGGATGAGTGAGAGTGCATTCTGGGCTTTGAATTTTTTTCTAAAGGCACATCAAACTCTTGACAGTATTTGAGTGTCATTTTCATGGTTTAATATAGACTATATTCATATTTATAAATGTAATTGCTCTCCAAAGGAAATCAGTAATTTGTAAGCGATTATCTGTATTTTGAACTTCAGGAGCATGCTTTTAATATATTTCAAACTTCTTGATCTGGGACCTACTTAATATTCCAAAAGCATGAAATTTGTTTGCTGTAATCTCAGGAGAAGCAAAGCATGACATCTGGTTCACACCTGTGGTGTTTGGGATAAGAGAGCTTAGCTGGTCTATGTTTTATTCAGCTCCCTCTACACTTTCAGACTGTAGTAGGGCTTTTCAGACCCTTTTTTTCCTGAGGTTTTTGACTTGTCTAAAATAATAAGTGGCATGGAGATGTGTATGTTTGTGGATTTTCTGAGAGTGTGACCCCAGAGGCTTTTCAGGCCCATAGTTCTAGGAGGAGCACTTAGGCAGATCGGTATTCTAACTCCTGCCAAAGGAACCAGATGTTTATGTATCCCTGACTTAAAAAGATTGTGAGTCAAGGCAGATTTTAGAATATTATCAGGACAATTCCTGAACAGGTGAAGTGTGTGGATAAAAATTCAGTAACTTTAAGAAACCTAGAGTGGAGACTCAGGTCCTAGGCCAGGGGCCAAAGCCAGGATTCCCATCTGGAGCTATTCCTTTAAGTTGGGTTGTCTCTCTCCAGATGTCCTCCATTAAAATGCAAATGTATTACCTGAAAAGAGTGAATCTGATAAGCTATTAACACTTTCCAACTCATTAAAGTGAATTCATTTATCAGATTAGTTTTGCTGTTACCTAGTGGAGGATGGAGTCCTGAGGGAATGAAGCTTAGAGCTCTTAAAGTCTTTGGGGGCAGCAAGGGATTCTGAGGGTGAGATCTTGAGAAAAGACCCCAAACCTAAATAGGATCATTCCTTTTGTGTGGGGGGATTGGAGCCTGAGGTGCAACTGAGGGAGAAGAGAGAGAACTGGAGGGTAAGCAAGGCTGGAGGGCAGAATTTAAAGGGTTTGTATGACCCAAAGAAGAGCTTTTAGGAAGGAAGGGAGGAAGGGAAGGAAAGAGGGAGGAAGGGAAGGAGGAGGTAGTGAAGAAGGGGAGGAGGGAAGGAAGGAGGGAGGGAGGGAGAGAAGGGAAAAGGAAGGAAAGAAGAAAGGAAAGGAGGGAAGGAAGAACAGAGGGAAAAAAGGAATGAGAAAAGAAAGGAGGGAGGGAGGATGGGTGAATTTATTACCTACAGTATGCCAGAACCAGTTCTAAGAGCTTTAACTCATCCAATGCTTATAACAAATCTGGGAGATAGGTGCTATTGTCCCTGTTTTACAATTTGAGGAAACTTAGGCAGACAAGCTAAATGATCTGTCCATGGTGATAGAGCTAGTAAGCATCCTGAGCCAATTTTGAACTTGTATTCCTGATTCAGGGCCCAGCCTTTTATCTCCTGCAAAGCTACTACCTAACTGTTTCTTATGGCTTAAAGGACTATATTAGGTTAGGAGGTTGAAGTTAGTAAAGAGTACCTTATGTGCTTAAACACTTTCTCTCTTTGAGTGTGGAATAGTTAAAGCTACTGTTTTTGATTATAATCAATCAGTCAATCAACAAGAGCTAATTGGGGGAGGGGGGAGAATCAGTCTAAAACATTGGTTCTTAACTTGGTGACCTAAAGATAGCTCTAGATATATACACAAATGCATATTTGCATTTTATTTTGTATTATACATATACACACATATAGATTTAATAATGATTTCCATTCAGTTGGTCTCCTTTGGGCTTCTTTATATTTGATGCATCTAAAAATATTCTTCAGAGAAGGGGTCCCTAGATTTCACCAGACTGTCAATGAGGTCCAGGACATACATGCACAGATTCAAGCCCCAGACACCAAGGTGGTAGAATACAGACTGGGAATTCTCCTAATGCTATTCCCCTCCAAATAACTTTAAATTAAGTCAAATCCAATTTGGGGGCAGCAGAGCCAACAAAAGGTCGGAGGGAGACATTTCTGAAACCTAAGATAACTGGGAAGGTCCTCAGGAGAGGTCTGGACACTGGGGTGGGTGCAGGACTAAGCAGAAGCACCAACCCTCAACCATGGAGGCTGCTATGGAAGCAGCAACAGCAGCTTTGGAAGATTTCAACACAGAGGTTGTAAGGCAGGTGTATGAGTGATCAGAAGGAGATTACAGGGGACCTGTGGCTGACACAGCTGGCACTTGTTGGCAACATTTATACATAAACTGTTCTGGGTTATAGCTCCAGAGCAGAGAAGAACAATTGTAATTGATCACAAGGGAACAGGGACCCTGGTCACAGTTCCAAGACCAAGAGGGATACTAGTCCTTTTGACTGCAGGGGAACAGAAGCTCTCTCTCTCTGGGTAAAGACATAAGTGCAGACCAGGAGATCAGTGACCACACCTTTCCCAGAATATTACCATTCAGAAGCACCAAAACTTTGCAATCCCCCCCCAAAGCCTCTGAGTACTAAGGAAAAGCTTTAAGCATGGCACAATAAGACTCCCCATACCCAGGTGAGCAGAAGCTGAATTTTAACATAAAGTTAATAGTAGAGAAATAGACTAGAGAAACAAGCAAACAAACAAATAAACAAAAATTAAGAGAAAAAAAAAACTTTGAACATAAAAAGCTACTATAGTGGCAAGGAAGACCAAGACAAACGTAAAAGAAGACGACAATGTGAAAACAGCTGTAAACAAAGCCTCAAAGAAAAAATGTTTATTGGACTCATGGCCAGAAAGAATTCCTAGATGAATTAAAAATGGTAGAGGGAAAACTGGAGAAGAAATTAGAATGGTACAAGAAAATTAGGAAAAGAAAATTAATAGCTTAGTAAAAGAGGCACAAAAAACTAAAGAAAATAATACTTTAAAAACAGAATTGGCCTGATGGTAAAAGAAACACACACAAAAAATCATTAAAGAAAAAAAATCTTAAAAATCAGAATTCACCATATGAAAAAAGAGGTACAAAAGCTTACTGAAAGAAATGTTTTAACAAATTAGATTTGGCCAAGTGGAAATTATACATGAAACTTCAGGAAACAATAAAACTAAGTTAAAAGAATGAAAAATAGAAGAAAATATAAACGATTTCTTTGGAAAAACAGCTGATCTGAAAACTTAATTGAGAAGAGATAATTTAAGAATTATTGGACTATCTGAATGCCATGATTTAAAAAGAGCCTAGAATTTATTTATCAAAAATTATGATGGAAAACTGATTCAATATTTTTTGTCCAAAAGTTAAAATATATATATATTGACAAAATCTACTGATTATCTCCTGAAAGAGAGCCTAAAATAAAAACTTCCAGGAAGCCAAATTCCAGAGCATTTAGGTCAGAGAGAAAATATAGCAGAGCAGCCAGAAATAAAGAATTCAAATATCAGGTAGCCATAATAATGATCAGAAAATATGCATCAGCCACATCATATCTGGAATGGAGGGCTTGAAATATGATATTCTGGAAGATAAAGGAGCTGGGATTACAACCAAGAATAATCTAGCCAGCAAAATTGAATATAATCCTTCAGGGGGAACTGAATATTTAATGAAAAAAGGACTTCCAAGAATTCCTGGTGAAAAGAGCAGAATTGAATAGAATATTTGATATTTAAACATAAGAGATGAGAAGCATATATATGAAAGAGTAAGAGTAAAATATTCAGTAAAGCTAAATTTTACATTCCTATATGGGAAGAGCTCTTAAGAACTTTTTATTTATTAGGGCACTTAGAGTCTACAAAGACAAATGGCATGGATAGGAGTTATTAAATTGGGATGACCTCCCAAAATAATAATATTTAGGGGTGAGAAAGGTATACTTTGGGAGAAGGGAGAAAGAAAAGATAAAAGGGGACCATTTTTCTCACATGAAAGTGATATACAAGGAAGAGCTGTTATAGTGGAGAGTTAGGAGTGGCAGGCAGTTCTTGATTCTTGCTTTCTTTAAAAGTGGTTCAAAGAGGTAAGAATACACACACACACACACACACACACACACACACACACACACACACACACAAAGTTGGGTATAGAAATCTATCTTACTAGGGGAAATGGAGGGGAAGAAGTTAAGAAATTTGGAGAAAGGGGGGAATATCGCAAAAGGGAAGGCAAATTAAGGGAGGCAGTCTTCAGAAACAAAACAGACTTTAAGAAGGGACATGATAAAAAGAGAGAATAATCAGAAGAAAATAGTATGGAGGAAGCTACAATTAGTAATCATAACTATGAATGTGAATGGGTTGAACACACTCATAAAATATAAGTAGATAGCAGAATGGATTTAAAACTAGAATCCAACGCGTTGTGTATGAAAGACACATTTGAAACAGAAAGACACACAATTAAAATAAAGGGCTATTATGCTTTAGCAGAAGTAAAGACAGATATAGCAATCATGAAAGCATACAAAGCAAATACATCTTAAAAGAGATAATCAGGAAAATCATATTTTTCTAAAAGGTATCATAGACAACAAAGCAATATCAAATATTTTACAATAAATTTCTCTGATAAAGATATAATTTCTCAAATATATAGGGAACTGAATCAAATTATGAAAATTCCCCAGTTCAAAGGATATGAACAGGCAATTTTCAGTAGAACAAATCAAAGCTATCCATAGTCATATGAACAAAATATTCTAACTCACTTTTAATTAAATAAAGACAAATTAAAACAACTTTGAAGTACCAGGTCAAACTATTAGAAATAAGAAATGCTAAAAGGGAATGACCAAAAAAAAATGGTACACTAAAGAACTATTGGTAGAGTTAGGGACTGTGAAGGGAAATAGAATAATTAGTGAATTGAAGTTGAAGGAATGAGTGGATCCAACCACTCTGGAAAACATTTTAGTACTATGCCCCAAATGGCTATCAGTCTATGCATATCCTCTGATCCAGTAACACCATAGCTAGGTCTGTGCCCCAAAGACATAAAAAGGGGGAAAGAACCTATATATTAAAAAAATATTTGTAAAAGCTTTTTGTGGTAACAAAAATTGGATGTTCCTCCCTCCCTTCCTTCCTTCCTTCCTTCCTTCCTTCCTTCCTTCCTTCCTTCCTTCCTTCCTTCCTTCCTTCCTTCCTTCCTTCCTTCCTTCCTTCCTTCTCTTTCTTTAATATTGTGTGCATTCTTGGTGAATCTATAGGTATGCATTAAAAAAGACAAAGATAAAAACTCCTGATTTAGATAGTCTTTACCAAGGTATAAAACAAAACAATATAAAACAGACAATAAATTTTTAAAAATTATTAAACTATCTTGCCCCTGTATTAGATTACCCCAAACTTTTAAAAGCTGTTTTTAAGTGAAACATTATTTTCATTATGAAGACTGTTGTGTTTTTAAGGGGTCAGATCTAAATGTTTCTTCTATAAACTGTACAACACTATAACTGGTAGAGTGAGGGAAATCCTGCTTCTGGAGTTGGGAGAGTTGGTTCTACGCTCTCTCTCTCTCTCTTTCTCTCTCTCGTTGAACCACTTTTGACAAGTTTTTCAAGCTCTTTAGGCTTTAATTTTCTCACTTGTAAAATGCCAATGCTGGGCTAAATAACATATATGAGCAAACTGAAGTTCAGAGAGCTTAAATGAGTAGTTCTCAAGATCTACAATCCTTCCCATACTCTAACTGACAATCCCTACTCTTCTGAAGGAAGAGGGACCAAGAGTTTAAGCTAAAGTCCCACCTTGGGCTATATTCCCCACTCCCCAATAATGGGCTGAATATCTCCCTTTTGATGAATGGACTTGGCTGTTAATTCTGCTTGGGAGTGTACTGTCCCCCAATTTAATTATTTCATTTGTGTGGTGGACCGATGGGCTTTGCCACATACTCTGATGCCTCCAAAGCACCAAGTGCTGCCAATCTAGCTTACCTGCATTGAAATTCTACTGTATGTGTTTTTCCCATTTGGAATGTGAATTCTAAATTTTAGAGCAGATATTATCTTATTTTTGTATTTGTACCTCTAAAATTTAGAGCATGACATGGCATTTAGCAAATACTTTTTTATATATTTATTAAATTACTTCTCAAGAAAAATTAGATCCCAGATATCCCTAACTGCAAGTCAAGGCTTTCTTTAGTGATGGGATTTTTAATACATATTTATAAATTTTTCATTTATAATTTTGATAATTGCATTTCAGTATTATTGGTTTCTTTTCTAATTCTGTTATTTTATGTTATATTATACATACACATGTAGCAATACACATATGCATACATATGCATACACATCCAAGTTCCTTTTTCTCAGAATTTCTTACCCCTTAGTGCAATAATGTTAGCAGAATAATTGCTTAATAGAAAGACAAGATGGTACAGTGTTTCAGAAGGGTTTTCTTGTCATTAGGAAGCATGTAGGTAAGCTATGTCTCTGGCAAACACCAGCTGTGTGACCAATCAATCAATGAAGAAGCATCCAAAATGCACCAATTGTGAGCCTGGTACTGGGCTAGATATGTCTATGACTCCTCTATATATGCCATTTTTCAAATTTCTAATGCTTTAACTAGAAACTTGCTGTTCTCTATCTTTTCTGATTGGAGGATAGTGTTTCCATCCCAGGAATTTCCTATACTGAAAAAATTCAGTGAGTAAGAAGAAAAAAAAAAAGAAATTACTTAATAGTATTACAACTTTTATTCCAATTACCTAAGAGCACAGATCAGAAATTTCAAGTTGGAAGTATCTTTAAAGTAGGGAATCTCAATCTTGAGTGATGCCATACACCTCTTTGAAAATCTGGCAAAGCATGAGGACTCCTTCTCAGAACAATGTTATTAAACACACACACACACACACACACACACACACACACACACACACACATGCATGACACCTCTGTATATATATACATATATATATATATAAAATGAACATTTCCAAATGAAGAATTTTTATAAAATCATAAATATAGAACTCAGAAGGACCTTTGAAGTTGGCCATAGCAGCCTTTTCATTTTGCACTTGAGGAAACTAAGGTCTACGGAAATTGTATGACATCTCAGAGTTCACCTACTTGATACTCAGATACCTCAGAAAGAGGTACATTTGAAAACCAGTAAAAGTAGATTTAGAGTTGGGTCTTCTTAAATAATACTCACCTCCTTCTACTACAAAATCTTCTTCTGCCACCTGTGACAAGGAGTCAATCGAAGTAGTATGGAAGATTTTCTCAACTGCTGTGGAGATGCAGCTGAGGTTATATATCATAAGGGTGGTGAATAGGTGACCATATGGGGTATATTATGTGGATACTAATAGAAACCATTTCCTGCTCAGCAGGTCATACCTTACTGCAAATCTGGTAACAGGAGCTAGGACTTGTTCTTTCTTTCTCTAAATAAAAATTCAGTTCACCTCAGGGTCTGGAAACTAATTATTCAATTAACTGTTTAAAGGATGCAGCAGTGGTTATCAATATTTTAAGTGCATGGACCTCTTAAAAGACCTGATAAAAAAGAGTATCCTCAGTAGAATGTTGTGATGTTGGATAATTATTCAGTCTCTGTCATTTTAGCCTACCAGTGCCTCTGGTAAACAACCATCCTTAGCTTAAAGCAGTGTTTTGGTTCAGGGGTTAATAGTTCTATCAGTATTTCCTGCCATCTTTCTGTAACATCATTATATTATCATCACAAGAAAATTCAGAAGCTAAGAACCCCATATGGTTAGGGCATAACTAGCTCTTCCAGGCTCCACGCTCCAGTGGGAAACTTTAGCATTCAAGGTTTCAAATAATTGGAGTAAGGTAGGGGGAACAGGAGGAGGTGGAAATGACCTGGACAGAAGGGAGACAGTTCAGTGTAGGGAGGCTGGGAGAGAGTATGTTAGATGGGCTTCCTCCCCTCTTGATTTCCATGTATTAAATCATTAACTGGTTTTATTGAAACAGTAGGCTTATAAAAGAAAGACTTACATCAAATAGCCAGAATTTCTTCAGCTGTGCTTTTGATAGATACAAAAGACAGGAGCCCAGGCAGGTAGTTTGCTGTTTTATTTATGGGTGAATTTATCTTTATATTGGGTATTTGTGGTTGGACTGAATATCCTCTGACTGGTAACATTTATTTTGGGAGAGGGAATGGTTAAGTATGTGTCTTTATTTTTAAAAACCCATGATGAGATTGTTCAGACTGTTCTTAAGAATACTTTTTAAGATTTAGCAACTCTAACTAATAAACACACATTCACATAGAAACATGTGTTTAGCCATAGAATGTATGCATAAATAGAACTTTAGGGACAGCTAGATAGAACTTTAAGGACATCTAGGTGGTGCTATGGGTAGAGTACCAGGTTAAAATCTGGCCTCAAACACTTCCTGGTTGTGTAACCTTTGACAAGTGACAACCCCATTTGCCTCAGTTCCTCATCTGTAAAATGAGCTGGAAAAGGCCTTGTCAAACTACTTTAATATTTCTGCTGAGAAAACCCTAAATAGAGTCAGAGAGAGTCAGATAGGATTGAAAAAAAAATAGCTTACCAACAACAAAATAGAAATTATTATTTCCTTGAGGGAAGGCTCTATTTATGTGTTTTTTGCATCCCCAGCATTTATTCCGATGTCTAGGACACAGCAGACACTGAATAAATGCTGGTTTACTTACATATATGTATTTCTTTATATACATTTCTATATAGATTTCTTTATATACACATATCTAGATAGATGAATTAGATCAGATCTATTATTTCATTAATACAAATAATTCTCATTTAGTCCATTCCTATTGCCAGTGCCTCTAGGTACCTGTTCTGCCACTTAGAGACTTAGAAATTTGACTCAAGCACTGATGTGGTAGGTGACTTCCCTAAGATCATGCAGCCAATTTGGGGAATCACTTGAACCCATGTCTAACTTACCCTAAAAACCTGTATCACATTAAATGGCTCTGTGTCTCAATAGAGAATTTTATTAAAAGAATTGATTTTTAATAAATCTACCTTGATCATTAAATCTGCACTCATAGATAGCCTCAGGATCACCTCTGATGGGACACTGAGATGTAATTTGAATGCATTTCTTCCTGACTGAGACTATCTCTATCCACTAGGCCCATAACCCTCAGACTGCAATTGTAGCTGATTTTCTTTGCTCTATCCAGTATCTTTGCAGAATACCACTTTTTGAGCTACTTGGTTCCTATGAAAGGTTTCTGCTTAGTGGGAGGAAAAAAAAAAAAGGAAAGCACTCAGGACCTTGGACAGCAACATTGAGTCTCAGAATAAGTCAGTATTATCTTGGCACCAGCTGTAACATAGTTGTGTATACTGGTCGCAGCTCAGAAAACTGAAAAATGAACTCAAAGCTTTACTGGAGGGAATGCCAGTGAACAAAGAGAACTCTGCCAGTTTATTACCCAGGCAAGAGAACTCATATCTCTGAGTTTAGCAGTAGCTGATGGCCTCTAAGCCCAATGGACCGTTTTAGAAAGCAAAATCCATCTGTTGCATGTATAAGATTCCAGAAGGCTCCTGTACAATGATTCTGAATGGCTCCTGAAGTGCATTCAGAGATTTCCCAAACTCAAGAGTCCACATTTGCCCCCATGGTTATATCCATTGCCATCCTCTGCCCCCCGATGACGATGAAACAAAGCCAAGATGATCTATCTCTGTGGAACACAAAGCCACAATCATAGATAGAGAGAAATCTGTGGGCAGGAATTATTGAGCCAGTATTTTAAAAATACTTAGAGCGTAGGTGTAATAAGAAATAATGAGCATGGTTCGCCAATCTTCTTCTTCACCCTCCAGGTGGGAGTATTGGGTTCCCTATAAACCTTGGGGCAGGAATATAAGAAGAAGGTGCTTAACATTTGGTTATATTTAGATAATGTCCCTTCTTCATTTACTCCCATGGAATAAGGCATTTAAGGAAATCCTTGTATCGCATGTGTACCTGATACATAATTAATATTACATCTAGTTTCCCATACCTGTTCTAGGAATCTGCTTGCCTAGTAAGAATTCTGTTTCCAGACTGAGCATGTGGCCTTCACTCATTTGATGTAAATTGATAATTATTCATTCAATACCTGGCTGAGGCACTTATTCTTTAATCAAATCATCTTAGAATTTATTAGTCACCTACTGTATTCCAGGTACTATAAGCAGTTGGATAGAAAAAAGGGATACAATATACCTTGGCAGGGGAAGAAATCAAGAAAGTCTTCCCTTAAGATCAGGCATTCTTATATTGAAGCCCGTAAACTTAAAAAAAATTAATAATACTTCACAGAATTTCAATATAATTGACTTTATTTGTGATTGTGGATTTTGTTTTATACACTTTAAAACTTCATTCTGGGGAGATGCCCATAGATTTCACCAGAGTGTCAACCATGATACTAAAAATGTTGAGGATTTCTAGCTGTGAGACACTAGTTACCTCAGTTTCCTCATCTGTCTAATGAGATGGAGAAGGAAATCAAGTATCATTACCAAGAAAACCCCACTTGGGGTCACAGAATCAGACAGGAATGGGAAAGTGAATCATTATTTCTGCCAACAAAAGATTCACAGTCTAACCATGAAGCTCACAGCTTAACCAACTGGGAAGCCATACCAAAATCTTCATTGTATAATCTTGCCTCAGTCTAGGATTTAGTAGCTACTGAAGTCCAGTTGTGCATCCCTCCATCATTACATGAAGAACCATCAGTCCCAACCAACCAGATCAAATGTATTTCAAGAATTATGTCCTCATAGGCAGAGGTCCCTTGGGCCAGTGGAGGGATGAGACTCTGAGCCTTCACCTCTGACAATATTATAACTTACTTGTGAAGGTCATTAACAGCCAAGGAACCCAGGAAACTATGATCTTGGATGCACTGTTTCCAGGATTCTTGCCTTAGAAGGAGGTGTTCACATTGAGCCTTGAAGGAATCTATAGATTATAAGAAGTGGGGGTGAGGAGCAGGGAATTGCAGGTCTAGATGATAACCTGTGAGAATATGGGAAACTAGGAAATGTCATGTCAAGTTCAGAAAATAGCAAATAGAGGGGTTGGCTGGAATATACAGTGTCTGAAGAAAAATCATGTGAAATAAGTCAGGAATGATAGGGTAGAGCTAAACTAGACAGAGAAGTTTATATTTGGTTGAATAGATGGTTCATTGCTTGGCTGCACAATAACCAAATGGGTTATCCCACTGGTATCTTCTGACCTTCTTTCTACATATCTTATTCAAACAACAACAAATTTAAGAAAGAAAGAACCTGATCATTGTATATATCTGGGAGGATCAGTAGTTTTTCATCACTGAAATCCATTTCATCCAATTGAACATATCTCTGAACCTCTATGATGAGTTTATAGTTTCTACAATAAACTAGACCTAGTCTTTTGACAGCTAAGTGAGGAAATAATGTCTGTGGCCTCCATATACTATCTTTGAAGAAATGCGAGTTGCTACCAATAAATTACTTAAATTTACCCAACAGAGCTCTAAGATGTTTTGTTTGGGGGGAAGGAGGAATGGAGTTATGATTTCATTCATTTGGGCAATTCTCAGTGTTGAAACTCCCCTCTACCAATGTAAATCTATAACCCACCAGGAACTTGGAGTGTTTGAGATGTGCCGGGGTACATAAAGATAATTTGTCCAGTTTTAGAGAGCTAGTCCAGAATTCTTTGCCAGCCTTTCCTGTTGATGCACTGTCCCTTATTGCCTATTTTACTTCCTTAAGAAAGGTTGATAAATGCTTTGCAGCATCACATCTCCTAAAGTTGGCCTAAAACTTTAAACACTTCCAAGACTAATTTCAAGACTCTGATTTCTAGTGTCTCTCTGCCTTCCTTTTCTAGGGCATGGTCTGTACTTTAGAAGCATAAAGTACTCGTTTGCACATAGAACTCTCTTTTATGAAAGGATTATTGCAAACTAACATCACAGAGAGCACTTCACAGATCCAACAAAGCTTTCACATATATTATCTAATTTGGTCACCAACACCATGCTAGGAGCTAGACAGGGCTCCTCTATTTTACCCAGGAGAAGGCCAAAGCCCAGATGGATAAAACTGATTTGTTCAAGGTCACATAGCCAGGATGCGGCAGAGCTGGGACTTCTTGTCCAGTGTGCTTTCCACTAATTATATTGCCCCTCTGCTTATAAGATTACAAATTTCAAGATTTCATAATCTCATAATTACGACATCCAAGGTCACACTCCAGGAAATTCACAGGGATGCAGATCTTTTCTCTAACAGTTTTCTGGACTCTGATCAAAACAATTACACTGGCAAAGGTCCATTATCCTTACCATGGAGACATTAAACAACTTCCTAAAGAGTCCTTGCTGCGTAACCCATTTTCACTTTTCATCTAGGATTCCAACTCAGCCAAGTTTTAATTTTACTGTCAGAACTTTTATGTAGCCTCTTTTTCTGTAGTAGCCAGTATTTACTGAACATTCATGTTGCTGACATTTTGTGGTTAGGTAAGAGATTGCTAGGCTAAATAAATCTCATTTTTTATGTAGGAGCTTTATGGAACTAATCACACATTTTGGACAAAGCAGGTGAGATTTTTCATGTCCACTTCATGCTAGAATGAAAGAGGAATTTCAGTGAAATAACACATTGTGTGTGTGTGTGTCTGTGTGTGTGCATGTGTGTGTATGTGTGTGTGTGTCTGTGTGTGTGAGAGAGAGAGAGAGAGAGAGAGAGAGAGAGAGAGAGAGAGAGAGAGTGCAAGCGTGACTAAGACCAAGACCAAAGAGACAGAGACAGAGATTCTCAGAGAATATTACTTAGTCCAATTCCCCTATTTTCACCCAAGGAAAGTAAGATGAAGATATTTAGGTAGCACAGTAAATAGAATACTAGCTTAGACAAAACAACTGTTTGGTCATGTATACATGTATTGTATTTAATTTATACTCTATCATATTTAACATGTATTGATCAACTTGCCATCTTGGGGGAGGGCAGGAGGGGAAAAGTTAGAGCAAAAGGTTTGGCAATTGTCAATGTGGTAAAATTTACCCATGCATATATCTGGTAAATAAAAACTATTAAAATAATAAATAAAAAAAGAATACTAGCTTAGAGTCAGGAAGATCCAAAAATCAAGCCTTAGATTCTTAATAGCCGTATAGTTCTGTACAGGTCATTTACCTCTCTTTAACTCTTACCACAGTTTTCTCAACCGTAAAATAGAGATAATAGCCCCTATTTCATTTGTTTGTAAAGCTCTTAGCATAATGTCTTTCACATAAATGCTATTTAAATATTTCCTCCTTCTCCTTCCCCTCCCTTTTTCCAAGGTCATGTGTCTGTCAGTTATGCTATGTCTTGATTTAATCTGATATCATATAGAGGAGCCTTTGCTCTGCAGCATGAGCCATATTTGTGCCAGCTAGCTCTTCTCTGGTCCTTGACCATTCATTGTCATCACCACCCCCAGCTAGTTCTCTTACTAGGGCTAGAGGTTCCAAGGGAGTCTCAATGAACAGATGTAGACACAGCTAATGAAATAACTTGTCATTTCTAGATGAAAACAGCTCGATGGAAATGCCCTTCTTATACTGTGTCTCAAACACATCTTTGTATCTATAGGACAGCTTGTAATAAGGTTCAATCCTTGCCAAAAAAAAAGGCAGTCAGTTCAGGTGAGGGGATCTATTTAGTGCCCCTACTTCAGGGAATCACATGACAATGTGGAGCCTGCCTAGAAAATATTACCCATAGCAATCCCAAGACTTGCTTGATTTATATAAATAAATTAAAGCATTGGAAATTCCTGCCAAAAGTTTTGAACATTTTATTTGCTCTGTACTAATCTTTTTTATGGATAACCAAGACTTCTGGCATTTGATTGTTAAGGGGGAAATTTAGTTTTCAAGGTAATCCAGACATAACTAGTCTTCCCCCCCATTCTACTAAAAGATACTTAAACTGTGAAATGAGGCGTAATCAACTCATTATACTCGCGTTTGTTAAAAATTATTTTATTTCATGGCACTTTGTTTTCCCTCCCAAAATACTGTTAGTGAAACACTAAATGAAATGTCAGAATAAGAGCAAAGAACAGTTAGGAAGAACTTTTGGTGAGTAGGGAACCAATGAACCATATTTCAGAGATTTCTTGTATTTCAAAACAGAAGACATATCGCCGATTCCTAGTTGGATTTTGAATGATTTATAACCTTTTATTTGTGGTGGAGTGTTGCAATCTATGTTGTCATGGAAATTCTATTGAATTTATAGTTCCATTTATCCAAAACGATTTTCCAGACTTCATTTCATGGTGAATCATGTGGCAGTTACTCTGGGTACAAAGCAATTTCTAAAAAGTTTCATATTATAAAGAGCATAAACACCAGAGAGGCTATTTTCCTATTCGTGAAATACAAATGAGTTTAAGATATAGCTGGAGACACAACTCCCCCCTCTCCTCCTCTCCATGTTCCCACGATGTTAAGCTTAGCCTCATGACATTGCCACCTAAATAACAACAACAACAACAATAGCTTTCATGTAGTTATTTAAGGTCTGCAAATTGCTTTATAAATATCTCATTTCATCTTCACAACAACTTTGGGAGGAAAGTGCTACTATTATCCCTGTTTTGTAGATGAAGAAACTGAGATAGACATTAAGTGACTTGCTTAGGATCACCCATCTAGAAAGTCTGGATTTGATCTCAGATCTTCTAAACTCTAGATGGAGAGCTTTTTCAACTGTGCCTTCTAGTATCCCCCGGACATGTGACAGATACCCAATGAAGACAAAGTAGAGTTGTTTTTTGTTTTTTGTTTTTTTTTCCCCTGAAATAATGTCAGTAAAAGCCAAATGATTGCCAAAATGTAGATGAAATTTTTTTTCCAGTACACATTAATTCACAGAGAAAACATACTTATCCCCATCCTTATGCCTCTTAATAATAGCTCTGCCCCCAACTATAATAAATAATAACTAACATCAGTTCAGTTTAGTTCAACTGTAATCAGTTGTATCCAATTTTCTTTGACCTTGTCTGGAGTTTTTTTGACAGACATACCTGGAGTAGTTTACATTTCTTTCTCCATCTCCTTTTACTGATGAAGAAACTGATAATTAGGTGACTTGTCCAAGATTACATAGCTAATAAGTGTCTGAGTCGGATTTTAACTCAGAAAGATGAGTCTTCCTCCTCCAGACCCAGTGCTCTCTCTATCTCATTATCTGGCTGTCCCATTGTTATATACTATTTTAAAGTTTATCACACGATGAATCAGTCAGTCCATCTAGATATAGATATGTGTGTATATATCAAAACGTAATCCTCACGATAACCCTGTGACAGAAGTGTAATTATTGTCTTCATTTTATAGATTGAGAATCTGTTGCCCAGCTTCTAAATGTCTGAGGAAGAATTTGAACTCAGGTCTCTAAGCCCAACACACTAACTACACTGCTTCCCAGCAGGAAGTGTGATAGATATCAAAGATATTTACCATTTTCTTTCTTTATTTGACAGCTAAGAAGAAATGCTCTCCCTGTAGACTAAGAATTGGTCTTTGTAATTTTCCATTGTGACCCAGTCCACTAGTGTGGATGACAGGGCTCAGTCACAGAAAAAGAAGGCCAGCTACCCTCGTGCTCCCTGCTCCTATTGCTAGACAGTGAATATAGGCTTCTCCTAGCCCTGATTGACAAAGAATAGCATTTATACTATCTCAATGTCAGGCGAATTGGCTGTATTCATGAAATAGGAGCAGAGACTGGCCAAAATCACCTTTCCATAAAGAAACATTCATAGAATCACCAAATTTCTGAGCTATGAAAGACCTCAAAGACCATCTAGTCTGAATGACATCTGAAAAAGAATCCCATTTATTCCATACTGGACAAGTGCGTCCAGGCTTTGCTTAAGGGGGAGAGATCCCAACTTCTCCTGGGGCAACCCATTCTCAGGTGGGACAGCCTCTATTGTTTGGCATTCAGCCCTCTCCCTTGCTTCTCCCTGCCCCCAAACTATTCTGGCTTCTGCCCTCAGAGGCCAAGAAAAAACTACTCTAGCCCTCTTCCATTTGACAGCTTTTCAGATACTTGAAGACAACTTTTACATACCACCCATTCCATCCTTCAAATTCATCCCTTAACCTCTCTGGACTTCAGTGTCTCCCTCAGTAAAAATCGATGCTCTCTGAGGTTCATTCCCACTCTCAGATTCTGCAATTCTGTGCTCAGGTGGCCCAGCTGCTCAAAATATCTTATTTTTGCTTTTAGTTGTTTGGCTGTGAAAGAAATTTATAATGAAACATGGCCTAGTAAAAATCTGGAAAAACACAGCAGGATTCTTACCATAGATATTTGTTAATAACTAAGAGTGCTCCACACAGAGAGAAAGGTGCTAAAATTAAGTATTTATCAGCTAGATCACTGAAGATGCAATTCCTTAAAAATCAGTGGATACATTAAATTAAAGTGGAATAATGTAGACACTGAGGATGGGAAAGGAGAAAGGACAGAGATCTACTAATCTCTTTCTCCTTCATCTGATCTTCATCCCAGCATGTTGGTTGGGTTTAGTGCATTTTGTTGCTGGTTTTTCTTGTGATTTTATATTTTGTTTTTACGGAGGAGGGTCATAAAAAAAAAAAAAGAAAAAGATGGAATCCGACAGGAAGGTAGTTAAGAAAATTCCTTGTTATAGGACTATAGAAGGGGAAAAGGGGGAAATAATTAAGGATTAGCATTTCAAGAACTAAAGATTTTACATAAAGCAAATATATCAAAATGTTTATTGTCGTACTACAGAAATCCATAAAAATGCTGTATATCTGCTGCTGTTTGGTTCTGCATTCATCTAAAAATACTCTTCCTAGTTGGGTTCTAAGATACCAGCACAAGGAAAACTGCATCATTTACCTGGCAGAATTTTAAGAAATTGGCTAGCCCCCTTGAATAGTTCACTTTTTACTTTATTTTCCTTGTCCGTTCTTTGTATGAAGGAAAAGGAAATGTCTCACTTAGTGTGAATTATCAATGCCATGTATCTTACAGGGTATCCCAAAAGTCTTGATGCCTTTTAAACCTTTAATAGCTGAAAACCACAATAACATATTTGTGCTATATTTCAGGCTTGTGCTTCTCACACTTGTTTTACCAGCACCGTAAGCCATAGATGTGATTTGGCCCTGCAAGGAAGTGAGAGACTAGGAACTTGAATGGTCTTAGGAGAAACCTGTCATTAGATTCTATTAGATGAGTGACTTGAAAGATAGCAATGAAAAGGAAGCAAAGACTTATTTAGCTGCCTATAATTATTAAATTTCCCCAGACTCTTAAAATAAAAAGCAAAAAGTTGTGGGATTTTCATCTGTTGCTGGCCCCTTTTGGTGTGGCAATGTGAGATTCTGTTTCTGTGTATTTGTGGTTGTGTGTCCAAAAAAAGGGAGTAGAGAGAAAAGGGCCTGCATGATACATTAGTTCTGTGGTTAGTGACGGAAGTTAGAGGGAAGTTTGGGAACGTATGTCTAATGGTAGCTGTCTTGGAAGTGGGACTGGGGAGAAAATGTACACAATGACTCGGTTGTGTATTTAAAAGGACTAGTAAGTTGTACATAGTACATTTGCAGTTTTTCAGTTGCATATGTAGTCATCTTTTCTGTTGTATTTTGTTATAAAAATGCTTATTTTTTTCTACAAATTTAAAAAAAAAAAATATATATATATATATATATTTTTCCCCCCTGAGGCAGTTGACTTGACCAGAGTCACACAACTAGGAAGTTAAGTGTCTGAGACCAGATTTGAACTCATGTCTTCCTGATTTCAAGAGCAGTGTTCTATCCACTGCACCATCTAGCTGCCCCCAAATAATATTTTTAAAAGAGAAAGAAAAGGAACATGACTAGAGAGAAGGTTGTCCCTAAGTGGTCCATCTCATCCCTATAACCCTTGTGTCTCTGGGTCCTAGTGCCCTCCAATGCAAGTAGGAATGGATATATCATAATGCCATTTCTGACTGGGGAATGGAGTGCCAGGAAAGAAATCAGTTGGACACAGCTGAGAGAATGATTACGCAAAGCAAAGCAAGGAAATGTTATATATGTTACAAAGACAGTGGATGGAATAATCATTTCTTACTGCTGACTTCCATTTGAATGAGAGAGACAACAAGAGCATACACAAATAATAAAAGGCAATTAAATATGAAGATGATTGAGGAGGCATCAGGAAAGTTTTCACGTAGAAGGTATACATTAGGCACTTAATAAATGATTCTTGATTGCCTAATTGAACCAATCAATCATTAGTACATTTATTTAGTAGTTGGCTGTCAGATTCAACTGTCACATGAAACAATAACAATATTAATCTGTTATTTATTAATCTAATCTAGCTCATGAATTGGAAGAGACCTTTGAGTCTGTTTATTTTCCCCCCCTCATTTTAGAGGAGAAGAAACTGAGGTTCCAAGAGGTCCAGTAGATCTGGGATTTGACTCCAATCCAGCTCTCTTCTTACTGTACCTTGCTAGCCAACTTTGAGAGAAACCCTCCATTATTTGTGCTTCCTGTCTAGTTTATCCTTAAACAATTTATTGTCTTATGGCATTCCTAGTATTATACTTGCTATTTAAGGCTTGTATTAGGAAAAGGAGAAAAAAAAGTTGTGAAAAATTGAAGGACAAATAGGAAGAGAAACAAGTGTTTTGAGGTGTCTATATGTATCCATTATGCTTGTATCCTACAATATTGTAGCATTGACTGCTGTGAATTATTTACTTAGAAAACCCATTATTGTCTCTCTACTTTAGAAAAAGATGTTAAATAGTAACAGCTTCATTAAATCTTTACCATACATTTTCCGTATCTATAGTTTAGCTCCTGTTTATTTAGAGATTGGGGATACAATTTGTTTCTTATACCTATCAAATCCTGTTCTATGATACCATGATAATGTCAGGTGCTAATCATGTTAATGATTGTAGAATATAAGTACCACAGACAGCTGAATGTGGTAGGGAGAGGAAGAAGAGCCAAAAAAGAGGATTCACTCACACAGACATGGCCCAGTGAAATACACACACACACACACACACACACACGTATATGTATGTATATATATTATATACGTGTGTGTGTGTGTGTGTGTGTGTGTGTGTGTGTATGGAGAGAGCTGGTTGTTAAATTTTTGGTATAGATATTCATTTGGAAAATCAACAAACACCACAGAACTTTATTGTTTTGTTGATTGTCTAGACTTTAAAAAGTTATGGGGAAAATGTTAATAGCCTACTTTGATTGCTTATTGCTAACATTTAATAGCACATCCCGACATAAAATAGAATTCTAAACACTTAATACATACTTCCCGAACCTATCCTCCTTCCTTCCTAAATGCCTAGAGTGTGATTATCTGGATTATCCACTTCCCACGGGTGTCAGGAGTTTCAAATGAAAGAAAATAATGTCCTCAGGGTCCTTTCCAAACTTAAAAGCATCATAAAACATTAGTTTTCATGAACAGATTTGGCATATAAATGTCTTTATAATGAATCGACTTCTTTCTTGGGTTCCTAGAGGATCACGGGATCTGGAACTGGAGGGACTTCAGTAACTATTGACTCGCACCTCCTCATTTTAACAGATGAGGATTCTCAGGGAGCCATATTTCCCCAAAGTCAAACAGTAACTTGAATAACTGGGACTTAATGAGTAACTGAAGGGTTAGCTGCTTATATAATCCTTTTCTTTTTCTTTGTTTTATCGTTCAGTCATTTTAGTCATGTCTGACTCTTTGTGACCTCATTTAGGTTTTTCTTGGCAGAGATACTAGAGTGATTTGCCATTTCCTTTTCCCAGCCTGTTTTACAGATAAGGAAACTGAGGCAGACAGGGCTATGTGACTTGCTCAGGATCACACCAAGTTAGTGTCTGAGGCCAGATTTGAACTCCATTCCTTCTGACCTCAGACCAGCATTCTAAACACTGTACTATCTAACTGCCTTCTTTTATATTGAAATATGTATGTTTCTTGATGACTGTTTGGTTCATAAAAGGTGCGATTTTTCTTTCTTTTTTTTAAGTTGGGGTAGATGGCTTATAACTTTATTGGAACAAGACAAGGGATCTGAGGAAAATAAGGAGGGAGGACAATTAGAACTTCCACAACCCTGGTGGGCAACTGAGAGTTGAGTGTACCTGTCTTCTCAACTTGATGTGCTGAATTAATAATTCCTCCTCCCTTCCTGCCCACCTCAGAAACTAGCTGTATGAAAGAGTTTGTCTAGCCCTTTCAGAAAATAACAAATGCCTTTCTTTAGTCCTTCTTTGCCCCTCTTTTCTCTTCTTTTCCCCCCCTCCTCTCCTCCCTACTTCTCATGCATCCCTTTACCTTACTTTATATTGCCTCTTTTCTCTCTTCTTTTCTTTCTTCCACAAGCTAATGCAATTCAACAGTTCACTTTGTGGGAGACCTGTGTCTGAGGAAAAAATAATAATCATCTTAGTCCCCAGTAGGGTATTCTGATAAGATCCTTCCTAATCCATATCATCCAAAAAAAAAAAAATTCTCCAAATCCCTTCCTTTAAAAAAAAAAAAAATAATAACCAAAGTTGTAGATGAAAGTGCCCTTGAAAACAAAAGTTAAAATACTTTCCACCCCCTGCTTCAGAAGACATATATTAAACAATACTGTTTCTTTCCCTGTTTTCACTCTAGGGTTGCATTCTGCAAACAGGTCAAATTGGAGAACCTCCATTTTAACAAGGAAGTGAAATGTAATTTACTGAAAACTAAGGAGTTTCTCCCTGGCTTAGTTGAATCCAAAGCAATTCACTCAGTATTGAACGGTTTTAATTTGAACCTCAATGAATGGATTTTTCTCCGTGTAAATTCATGAAGGCTAAAGCTGTCCAAACCTGGAGGCACCACATTTGTAAGAAACTGACAGAACCAGTAGAAGCTGAGGGCTTAAGGGATTGGGTCAGGAAGGAGGAGAGTGATAAGTAGAGAGTAGATACACATGTTTACTTGGATATATTAGAAAGTACTCTATAGTAATATTTCCTAAACTTCAACCCTCATCCTACCCAGACTTCTTTCAAAGAAATGTGCCTCCTGGCAGCACCTTCCCGTACTGGAATACCTCCTAATCTTAATTTCTGTTTCTTGTATTCAATATCTGTCACTGTCTTGTGACCTGCAACTTTCTAATCAGTGCGGTCTAATGAACTGCTTCAACCAGTAAACAGAGCTTAGATCTGTATATAAAGAGGGAACTGGGACTTCCTTTACTTAATTTCAAGTAACTGACTTAATCTTGAGGCTGAGAACTCTATGAAGGGAATAGCAAAGTATGATTCTGAGAAGGGAGAGTGGGATAATTGGCTAATCTCAGTTTTGATCTGGTTTTCTTTTGGGTCCAGAAGAGCTCTGAAAAATCATCTTCTCCAGATCTTTGTTATAATTTGTAAATTCGAAGTGAAGGGGCTTTTCTCAGCACTGGGCGTGGTCTGATTTTTTTATTTGTTGGTTTGTTTCCTAAATTAACCTAAATACTAACAACTTGTGGTTTTCCATTTCCTTCTCCTGTGGAGAAGGTGGTAATGTTTACCAAAATAGACCATAAAGGTAAATTGATTGATTGATGGTTTCTTAGGCATTCATCCAGGAAGAGAATGTAAAATACACATTTTCAGGTAATTCTATTTGAACTCTTGATTAAGAGTAGAATTATATTCTTATGGGTTTGTCCTTTTTGTTTTAGTTTTCCTTTCACAACATGACTAAGATGGAATTATGTTTAAAATGATTCTACATGTATAACATATCCAATTACTTAAAATCTTGGGGAGGGAAAGAAGGGAAGGAGAAAAAAAATCAGAACTCAAAATCTTACCAAAGTGAATATTGAAAACTGTCTTTTCATGTAATTGAATTTTTTTTTTTAATTTAAAAGAGTGGAGCTATAACTAGAAACTTATACCTGGAAGAGGGGCAGAGAGATCTCCAGGGATATGGCTATGGAGTTTTGAGTATACTCCACTACTCTTGCTGAAGGATTAGATACTTTTGATAAGGTAGGAGGGAAGATGGGAGGACTGAGGGGAGAGGAATGGTTCAGGTCCTCAACTACTATGCAAGATTGATAAGATGAAGTCTAGTTTTGGGGTTCCCAGTTAGGGAACCAAAAATATGATGAGGTTTAGGTTTTGGGGTTCCCTTTTGTAGGGAATCAAATGATAAGCTCTATATTTAGGGAACCAAAATGAGATTAAGGTTTCTGGTGGTCAGGGAGTTAAATGATAAGGTCTAGTGGCAGGTTCCGGGTTCAGGGAACCAAATGGAGAGGTTTGGTTTCCCTGCACCCCCTTGGGATTCAGCACAAGGGTAGGGAGTTTTGGGGAACCCCCTTCTGGTGGCACAGATTCTCTGTAAAGGAATTTACAAACGTGAAAACCTAGATTGATAAAAAGAGGTTTATTTTGAGGATTGGAAGTAAGGTTAAAAATCCTGACAGAGAAGCATAAAGTCTCCCTAGGGAAATAGGTGAGGGCAAAGAGAGGGTAACACTGGAAAAGAATATTATTCCAGTGGGCAGAGGCCTACTTGACATAGCATGGCATGTTTAGAACCTCTGCAAAGAGAGGATTTTAGATTGGCTCTTTTATAATAGGAGCTTTGGCTACAAGCTGAAGGGGACTTGTGGGTGGAGTCCCAAGTTGGCTCTGCCTACAAACTGTGTTTCAGCTTGAGCTGGAATCTGAATAGATAGAATGAGTTTCTTTAGTTGAATAGGATTGGAATTCTTTTAGCTCAGGACTGAACTAACCCCACTTAGATAACAGAATGAAGCTGTTTGTCTTCTTTCCCTCGGGCGGATTTTCTCCTTCAAGGAATTTTAGAGTTTCAGGGTTCTTTCTTCAAGATGACATGTAGCCTCAATATCTATTGAGATCACTAAAATGTATGGTCATCAAGGCTATAGATCATACTTCCACATGATGTCTCTAAATTTTATTAATCTGAGAATAAGTCCTATTTGCCTTTCCCCCTGTTGGACTCTTATTCAGTTATCAAAATGTACAGCATAAAACATGTCTCTTATGATTTTATCATTATCTAAGTATCTGTAAACATCATAAGTCCTTTATCAAATGTCTATCCCACATACATATATAAAGACAAATAAATACATATACCTTGTGTTTATTTGTCTTTATGTATTTATATGTATATATATAATGCATATTCTTTTAAATTTTGCCTCAAAACTTCCATTACCTACCCAGATAATCCATCTAATACATTGTCTTCATTTTCTCTAATTCTTCAGTTGCTAAGATTGTCTCTCCCTCATCAGCCCATACAAGATTAGTTACACTTTAGCCATCATAATCACTCAAAGTATTCAACTTCTCACACTGTGTCTTTTGATGTTGCCCTGCTGGCTAAAATCTCCTGGGCTTCCACCTCTCCTCCTTCTTTGACATTATGTTATTTTTTGCTCCTCATGCCCTTTCTTCCCTTGATTCTGCTCTACTCTCTATGTCGGTCCTCCTTATTCTACAATTCTCTTTTTAGATTTTTAATTTTCATTGATAACTTTTATCACCACCTTTTTTTTTTCTGAATATATCTTTTGCTCTTGCCTTACCCCAGAAAGCCATCTTTTGTAACAAAGAATAAAAAGAGGGTAGAAAAAAGCAATTTTACAAAACTGATCAACACATTATCCATGGTTCAACATCATCCACACCTCTTGTCCCTCACTTCTGCAAAGAAAAGAAGGCCACCATCTGGCCTTAATTTCTTCTCTAACTGATCTTGTCTCTATGATCAGCCATCCATAATGTGCCTTTCTTTGTTCTTGAACATCCTAATTCCTTTACCCTCCACTGTGAGTGCCTCACCATCCCTTACCACTGGGTGAGTACTGTCTTTGCTCTGATCCGATTTCAAAGCTGTTGGAGGCAAGGCTGATACTGCCCTGAAACTGCCGCTTATTTATACTCTCAACTTCCAAATTGGGCCCTCACTCTGTTCCAAAGCTCCTTGTCTTTCCCCCTTCAGCCCCCAATACCACACCACCCACTCACTCTTCATAGATGACAGGATTAATGCAGACTTTTTCTCTCCTTTAAGTCTCCCAGTATCCTTGTCATCCTTTCCCCCCTCACTGTCTCTGAAGAAGAGGGAGGCCCTTTTTGCCCAAAGACTCTTCTCTCTACGCTTCCATTGAATCCTTTCCTGTTTCCTGCATGACTGCTTTCTTAGACATATTCTTTGTCTCCATATTTTAAAAAATTCATTCCCATTGTAAAATTGTAGAACTTTGGACCAGCCCTCTCACATACCTATGTCACCTTGGGCAAGTCAATTAACTTTCTCATTTGGAAAATGGAGTTAGAAGAGATCTTCTTCCAGGATTAAGTCTAGAACTCTGACTTTGCTCCCCTTCCAATTCCTCACCACACCACTCCTCTTTATATTCTCAGCATGAAACTAAGCTAGATTCCTAGCTCATCCCCTCCCTGTCCTTCAGGAATTTCTTCTATTCATCCCTTTGACATTTTTGGTGCATCTGTCTTTGGAGGGTGGGACAGACAATATGTCACAAATCTTGGTGCTCAGAAGATCCAGGTTCTGTTCTTGCATGTCCATCTCCAGCAGTACAAGTCCTACCTTTCCCTCAAGGTCTAAGGAAGATAGTGACCTTTTCTGTACCTTATTCCCTTTCTACCATCTTATCATCACCCTGACAAAAGTGATTTTTCTCCTCAGATTTCTCATATCATTGGACTTTGATTTTTTCTTAGAATTGGTTATTTATGTTTATATATATTGTTTATATATTGTTTAAATATATGTTTATATATTTATGTTTATATATTTATGTATTTATGTATATATAGTTATTTATGTCCATTTCACATATTAGGTAGTCACTTCTTTTTAAATTTTAATAATAGCTTTTATTTTCAAAATAAGATAATATTCAACATTCACCCTTGCAAAACCTTGTGTTCCAAATTTTTCTAACTCCCTCCTTACCTTCCTCCTCCCCTAGAGAGCAAGTAACTCAATACAGGTTAAATATGAGCAAGTCTTATATACTTATTTCCACATTTATCTTGCTGTATAAGAAAAATCAGATCAAAAAGAAAGAAAAAAAAACTAGGAAGAAAAAAAAAAACAAGCAAACAATAAAAAAGGTGAAAATACTATCTTGTGATCCACATTCAATCCCCATAGTCCTTACCCTGGGTGTAGAGGGCTCTCTATCACAAGTCTATTGGAATTGGCCTGAATCACCTCCTTGTTAAAAAGAGCCAAGTCCATCACAGTTGATCATCACATAATCTTGTTGCTGCTGTGAACAATGTTCTTTCAGTTCTACTCAGTCTCTCCATGCCATTTTGAAAGCATCCTGCTGATCGTTTCTTATAGAACAATAATATTCTTTTATCTTCATATACCATGACTTATTCCACCATTCTCCAACTGATGGTCATCCACTTAGTTTTCAGTTCCTTGCCACATATTGTAACTTCTTAAAGACCTGAGTCTGTTATATTGTTGTACCTTTAAGCCTATACCTAGAAAGCACAGTGTCTTACATTTATTAAAAGTTGGTTGACTTTGTTAACACTTAACTGGATTTGAGCCAACCTGTCCAAGGGGTAACTCTTTAATTTTTCTTTTTTTTTTCTTTTTTTTAAACAGATGCAGATTTACTTTTACAATCCTGATGACTTTGACAGCTTTCAGACAGCAATTTCTGAAAACCGAATAATAGGAGCTATGGCTGTATTTTTTCAAGTAAGTGAACTCATATCTGAAGTACTTTTAACCAGAGAGTTTTCAAACTAGCTTTTTTTTTCATTCATTGAATTGTTCCATGTTTAATGAATGCATCTGTTTTCTTGTTCACACCTGTCCAAATGAAAGATATTTCATATTGTCAGATGTGTGATTTAAAATATAAATAAGTGTGTTTAGAAACATAATGAAAATTTTTGCATGAATTATTCTGATTTTATGGCTACTTGACTGGTACACAGATTGAAGAGCACATCTTACTTCTTGGCTACAACTCATGAAGCAGGTTCTCTTAGCATATTAAGAGGCTGATGTAAGAAGTGGTTTTCTTGGGGGTAATTTTAAAATTAGACCTTGCTTGCGAGTAGATTAATAAATAGCATCAGTCGCTTTTGTAGAGACCCTCTTTCCCCCCCTTCCTTCCATTTCCATGGCAACTTAAGTTTTTATTGAGACCAGATTTCCACGTCAGTGAATTTATGTACTCCCTTTTAAAAAACTGCATTTTCCTGAGATGAATGTTCATTTCACCGATGTTGCTTCAGCACCCAAAGAGCTCTGCTGTACTCCACAGCATGGATTGCTGATCATGCCATGTATCTAAGCCCAATTAAAGGATTGTCATCAGGCAGGGTGACTTTGACATGTAGATGGGAAAAAGGGCTGTGGGTTTGGAGTGGAAGACAGGCTGAGAGAAATATATCAGAATTCGAAGACCAGTGAGTCTCAAAATGAGCCAAGTTCAAGAGCTAAGACATATAGTCAGACACTGCTTTTGCAAGGTATGTGTAATAGGAACTAACTTTCTGGGTGGCCAAAGAAAGCTCTAAGAAATTGCTGATTCAGAACATATTGCAGGTGACTTCTTATTTCCTACATTGAAAGCCAATGTAGGTAAGCCTTGTTAATCTCAGATTTAAGGAAGAATCAGGTTCTTTTATTCTGAGTGGTTCATTCTACTTCTACCATGATCTCAAGACTGTCTGGGAATGCTCTCCATAGCTCATCTTTCCTCTTCCCCCGTTTTTCCTCTTTTTCTTTTTAGGGTAGTACAGTGGGAAAAATACTAAGTTCAAATTCCATTCCTGATGCTGACTTCATATGAAATGTGGGGCAAATCATTCCAGACTTCACTTCCTCATCTATAAAATTAAGAGATTGGATTCCATGACCTCATAGGTCCCTTTAACTTTTAAATCTATATAAATCTATGACTGGTTCTATGGTCCCTTAGGCCATCATGATTAAATGAGATAAGGTGTTTCAAAAGCATGGCAAGTAGAAATGGAAGCATGAGAGGAAGATATTTATCTCAAACGCCTTCAAAAGGATATTTCTCCTTCCATCTTGACAAAACATTCAGGATAACACAGGAGAAGAATTTAAAGCAAGGCAAGTAACATGTGTTGGGAAATTTTCTTGCCATAGTAAAAATCAATCAACAAATAATAATGATGTTAATAATGTTAATAATAATAATAGCTCTTATCACAATAGCATTCTAATATATTAGCATATTGTTAGAGCACATAATATAATAGCATATGTTGTAATAAGCTTATTGTTATAATAACATAGTTATTTTCATTGCTCTTTTAAGGTTTGTAAAGAAGTTTTCAAATATTATCTCCTTTTATCCTCACAACAACACTAGGAAATAGATGTTTTCTTATCCTGATTTTACTGATGAGGAAACTGAGGCAAATAGATAAACTCAAACACCTTCAAAATGATTTTTCTCCTTCCATCTTGACAAAACATTCAAGATAACAAGAGAATTTAAGGTGATATAAAGCAAGGCAGGTAACATGTTGGAAAACTTTTTTGCCATAGTAATAATCAATCAACAAACAAATAATAAGGATGATGTTACTAATAATAGTTCTTATTATAATAACATTATAATATATTAGCATATTATTAGAAGATATTATAATAGCATATTATTATAATAAGCATATTATTAAAATAACATAGTTATTTGTATTGCTCCTTATGGTTTGTAAAGCAGTTTATAAATATTATCTCATTTTAACCATACAACAATCCTACTAAGTAGGTTCTTTTGTTATCCTCATTTTCCTGATGAGAAAACTGAGGCAAGTTAAATGACTTGCCCAATATCACACAGCCATCATTATCTAAAACCAGATCGGTTTTAAAAGTCAGGTCTTTTAAAAGGTCTTTTTAAAGTCAGGTCTGCCTGATTCCAAGTTACTTTGGTGACAAAGTGATCAGAGTGCCAAGACTGAAGTCAGGAAGATTCGTCTTCATGAATTCAAATTTGGTCTCATACCCTTTATAGCTGTGTGACTCTGGACAAGTCACTCAACTCTGCCCCAGTTTCCTCATCTGCAAAATGAGCTGGAGAAGGAAATGGCCAACCACTCCAGTATCTTTGTGGGAAAAAACTGAAATAGTGTTACAAAAAATTGGACACAACTAAAACATGAGTAAGTAACAACTTCTTGATTACAAGTTCTGCACTCTGTCCATGGTGCAGTAGATAGATTGGACATAAGGAGAATATCAGCTCTGCCACATACCAACTCCCTGACCTTGGGCAAGCACTTAAACAATCCATTCTCTAGGCAGCTCTCTAAATTAGAGGGACCAAGATGTATTGGTAAAGGGAGTTTCTTCTCCTGAGAGTTCTCAGTATTAATGAAATCATAGGTTTAATCCCTGACCACTCTCCCCTATGATCCAATAACATGTTTCTACTGAAAATCAGCAGAGGGAAGCAATGTGGAATATTGAGCTTTGAAGTCCAAAAGGACTCCACCTCTGATGTTTCTAAGTCTGGTGACTTTGGCCAAAACTCTTTTCTTGATTTCAAAAATAAAACAGTTGGAAAGAATTCTGGATTTGGAGTTAGAGGGCCGAGGTTCAACTCCAAAATCTCCCTCTTACTACTTTTGTGTCATTTACCTTCTCTACTCCTCAGTGACCACATCAGGTCATTTATTTAGATTGCCTTGGAATTCTCTTCCAATTCTAAGTCTATGACTCTACAGTCTAAGTTTCCAAGGCATAAACTCTTCCCATACTGAGAACCTAGGGCCAATATAAATCTTTTCTAAAACATTTATTTTCTAAATTATAGACACCAAATGATGAATCTAGAGAAGTAGAACTCTCTTCCTTGCACAGACACTCTTTCTTCTTCCAACTTTTACTTCTGAAGTATTTTATTAGCTATTCTTCATGATTGGAACATTGCCAATTCATCCCTCCTTCTTAGGTTCCCAGAATCCCTTCTAAATCTCACCATCTGCAAGAGCTTTTCTTTATTCCTCTTAATTCTAGTGTTCTCTATTGATTACCTCGAGTTATCCTATCTCTATTACCTTTATATTAAGTTGTTTGTATGTTGTCTCCCCCATTACACTGTAAGTTCCTTGAGAGCAGAGACTGTCTTTCTCTTTCTTTGTATCACCAGCCTTTAGCACAGTGCCTGACACATAGCTGTTTAATAGTGAGGCTGTCAGTGTGCTGGTTTTAGTAGAGCTTAGATTGAATGATTTCCTTTATTCCCTTTTAAGGATTTCGGGCTATTTCACTGTGAGTCAGGTATTCCTTTGCTTGCCAAAAGTGAGCACACCAATTGGAACCTAGAGTCCTAGTGCTCCTGACTGAAGGGAATCATATCTTGGTACCTTCAGACCCACCTTGATGTAGTCTGGCCATTTTCCTGCCAGATCCATTCTGCCCCCAGATCCCTCTTGCTATGGGATTAGCAATTAAATCGGTATTAATTGTCATTTCTCAAAATGACAACAATCAGTTACACTAATACTCCATTCACCAGTCCAGTGCCTACTCAAACCAAGATGCTCCAACCTGGCCACCATTCTCTACATTTATTTAGAGAATCCTTTCCTTTATTATAATGTAAATTCTTTGAGGAGAGTAAATATCTGAACTATAGACAGCATCTTGCCGTTCAAATCCCCAGCGCTTAGCAAGATATGTGAGACATGGTTAAGTATATAATAAAATCTTTTTCCTCAGTTGCATAGTGTATGGTGAGTAAGGGAAAAAAAAGCATTGTTTTTTATTTCATTATGATAGAATCTTGAAAGCTCTTATTCTGTGATCAGTGAAATCTGAGCCTGATGTCCCTAATGGTTAAATTTGGGAATTTAAACTTCCTTTCATGTTTTAACAAAGAATTTTTGATGTAGTAAAGCCTCTCTAATTCAGACTTAACTCATTTGGAATTGTGATTTAAAAGATAAAGGCCACTGGCCTGAAACACCCTTGTCCCTTAGGGAAAAGATTATTTTTTAAAATTATAATTGAAAATGAGATGTGGATATTTAAACCTTTACAGAAAAAAATAAGCCTTTTAGTTATATGGGAAGTGGATAGAATACTGACCCTGGAATCAGCAGGACCTGAGTTCAAATGCAGTCTTAGGCACAAAATATTTCTAGCTATGTGATTTTGGACAAGCCACCTAACCCTAGTGACCTCACCAAAAAAAAAAAAAAATCTTGTTTTGCTAATTCTAAATCATTCTTCATAATTTTTAAAAAGGAAATTCCATTAAAAAGTTGTGCTAGACCACACACACACACACACACACACACACACACACACACACACACACACACAGATATTAGTATGTGTTTATAGCCAATGTATCAAGTGTATGTGTGTGTGTAGTCTTGTTGGTTGTGTATACTTGAAAATAATAAAACTGAACAACAACCCTGGTGTCAATCCTAGCTAGAGATCTAACTTTACAGATGGAAAGATCTGAGTTCAAATGCAATTTATAACACATCCTGACCCCGTAATCTTGGACAACTTATTTATGTTATTAGTGGCCCAAACAATTCTCTAAGATAAAGATTTACTTTATACTTCCCACAATGATGACGGACAAAAATTGGAAAATAGCATTTACTTTTTCAGAAGACTCACAGTTGAATTGAATTTATGTTTTAATTTAACCCACTCCTTTCCAGGGGACCCTTGTAATTCAGAACAATTCTCCTCACTCTTGGTCTGAATTAGTCACTGTTCACTGGATTAGGAGCTTTACTTTATAACCACCTGAATTTTATCTACCAAAGATTTGAATTAGTCACTTACTTTGTGTTAAGTAGCCCAAGCTTAGAGCTTTTTTTTTCCCCCTAACTATCTACTGACTTAGTAGCTATAAGTTGGTAGTCGACACTTGTTTCATCTCACTTCCCTTTATCCTGTCAACCATTTGGCATCTCCATTTTATGGCTTTGGGTAGCTTGTATTTCCATGAAACATAAAATTAATGTTTAATTTATGATTTTTTGGGGAAGTTCCTGTTTATATCTTTCAAAGCTAGGATACAATTAACATTTGAATATCTGAAATTGTATTTCTACATTCTGCCTGCTTCTGAACTTTGAGGGCTACAAATATATGTTTCTTTAAAAAACCTTGATGCCTTCCAAGAGTTCCTTCTATCTTGCCCCTGCTCCTTCTGGGTATTACTTGTGTTCCAAATGCAGCTACTTCAGAATCATTGCATCAGACAGAGATATGCAATTTTTATAAGGTGTATACCCAGAGATCTAGGCCGTAGGCATATTTTTCAAACATTGAAAGAATAAATACACAGTATGCTTGATTTATTTATGGGTTGTCTTTTTTAGTATTTCTTTCTGACACCCTAACTTAGACAACTGTATTGGCTGCCTCGTAATTTACATGTTTGCTGTGCAGCTGTAACATAGATTTTTGAGACTCTTCACTCCCGTACAGTTTTATTTGTAGCCCGAATATGAATGTGCTAAGTAGTTCAGCTCTGTTGTCCATATTTAAGTCATTGGCATCCTTTCTACATCTGCTCCCATTGCTTAGTTGAAAGTCAAACCTCCGTATGGACATTCTCTCCATCTACCAATCCTTTCTTTCATTTCATGTCACAGTTACAGGATGCATAATCATTAGAGTGTTATCTATATGGTTTCTGTTAAACTGAATGTCCAAACCTGTCAGCATTGTTAAAAATTGATTTAAGTCTCTGTCTCTCTCTCTGTGTCTCTGTCTCTCTCTCTCTGTCTCCGTCTCTCTCTCTCTGTCTCTCTCTCTGTCTCTCTGTCTCTCTGTCTCTCTCTCTCTCCCTCCCTCCCTCTCTTTCTGTCTTTCTCCCTCCCTTTCTCTCTCTCTCCTTTTTTTTCTCTCTCTCTCCCTCTCTCTTTGTCTTTGTCTCTCTCTGCATATATGTCTCTGTCAATCCCCACCTCTATCTCTCTCTGTGTCTCTTTCTCTGTCTTCTCTCTGTGTGTGTCTCTCTCTCTTTCTCTGTCTCCCTCTCTATGTCATCCTGTGCTTTACTCCAAAGGCCCCACTTTCAACTTCTATTAAAACAAAATGCCTGGAAGATGTATTGATTTTAGATGTCGCTCAGGAATATGCCTGTCTGAAGATGATTTTAAACTACAAAATGTTATATTAACATGACATACCACCATTTATCATATCATTCCTACTTGGGGAACCCCAAAGCTTGCTATATGTGAATCTCTTTGTCTACGTCTAAATGAGAAAAAGAATCTGAATTTTCATTTAAGGAAACTACTCAGAGGCTTTCCTTGTTTTGATTAGCAGTAAGAAAACCTTCAAAGTCACAAAATTGCTATATGATTTCTTTAGAGATAGAAAGACAAGATTGGGAATTTGTGAAAATGTTTTAGTTTTTAGTAATCCAGGAAGGATAGAGAATTGAAAGGTAAAAAAGGCACACCAAGTCTTGGTATTGTTCTCAAAAGGAGAGAAAAGAGAGGAGAGGGAACCATATTAGACTAGATAATTTTACCCTGGCAGATAGACCCAACTTCTTAAAGATTCTAACCTCCTGAAATCCTGGAGGACCCCTCTAGATGTCTTTTCTTACAGAGGCAAAGATAGAAGCTGTTCATGAATGTATTAACACTGTCAAACATGGCTGAAATGACTGTACAACAATGATTGAACAGTTTTACAAAGTATTTCACATAGGTTAGCTCATTTGATCCTCACACCAACATTGGGATGTAGGTGCAGTTATTATTCCCATTTTATAGATGAAAAAACTGAGACTGAATAAGGCTATATGATTTGCTCAATTTCATGTGGTAGTAAGTGCCTGAGGCTGGATTTGAACTGGGATTTCTGTCCATTTGCCAGCCAAGATTTGAACCTGGAGTCCCCTGACTACAATCCTTTCATTTCATCAATGAGGAAGTTGAGCCCCAAAGGGGATAAATGGCTTGTCCCAATGTTACATGGGTAGGGATTGACAGCCAGGGAGGTATGAAAGGAGATATATTCCTAGTTTCTCATAGTGAAATTCTCAAAGCAGTTTCCCACAAAAGCAATGTTCTATATGGTGGTTGTTTTGGAATATAATTATGGCTTACACAGGTTTTTGTGGGCTAGCCTGGGATCCATCCCAACCACCCTGTGTGACATGATTTTGAATTTCCTTAGGAGTTTCAGAAATGAACTTCAGGGATGCAGCTTTTCCTTGAAATTAAAAATTATCTCTTTTGCTAGAGTGGGATGGAGGGAAAGGGGAGGGTACTGCATGCATCCATGTATGCAAACAAAAAAATCACCACTTAGACAGGAGGATAGCCCCAAGCTCCCACTGCTTTAAGGCCACCCCCACCCCTAGCAGCTCATATCTGGCCATCAGACAGCTCACATTTTCCACATCCTTAGTTTTATCTAGTTAAAAGTTCAATTCTTTCACCGCATTACCTCCGAATATAAGACATCACATTCTGGATTGATTAAGAACACTTCTTTTAATACACACATGAAAATTCAAGTACATATGTTCCTCTTTACCTTTTTTAACAGCTAACTGATTTGATAGGATTTTCTATTAACCGAAGGCCAGATCCTTTCTCACTGTTTTAATACAGCATTTGCAGTCGATTTGTGGATGTGTGGCTTTGAAATTATAGCCTCCCAGGTGTTTCATGGGAGGCTTCTATTGGCAAATGGCCTTTCATTCAGGTTTCCTTCTTAGTGGACATTAGGAAGACTCATATCATTATTGGTGAAGTATGACGTGATTAAGGGACTTTCAGTGCTTTGAATGTAGTTATAGGAAAATTTTCTCTAATGAGATGATTACACTTCAAGGACACTTGCTGAGAATGAGTAATCTGAACTTTGTAGAATGATAGAATTTAGAACTTTCTTACGTGATCATTTCTGATAAGAATTTTGGATTTGGAAGAGGATATTCTCCCCCTTAAAGATAAAAATAGCTAAGGTCAAATGACTAGCTCGATCCAGGATGAGAACGCTCTTTCTAGAAGCACCATGTTGTACAAAAACCAGTTCCATGCTCTTTCTAGCAACTTTTCCTATTGTTTTTATTGTCAGATTCAGTGGAAAAGCTTGTTTCCTCTCATTTCTCCTTTGTACCCAATGAGGCATTATTCCTGAACAGGATGAGGGCAAGTTGATCCTTTCGCTACTTTCCCATAAATCTTGATTTCATTTCATCCATTAGTAGCACACACCCTGAGATTGTACATGAATTCTCCTTTCTCCAAATGTGGCAATGATAATAGTACACTGCATTTCACACAGAAGTTGAGAGCAGGCTCTTCATCAGCCAAATTTTGAGAGGTTGTTTTTTTTTTTTTTTTTTAATATATGTCAGATACTCAGCAAGCCTGAACTAAACACCTATTATGAGGTAGCTGGTTGGCATAGTGAATAGAGCACTGGATTTGATGTCAGAAATACCTGAGTTCAATCAAATGAGATTCGTAATCACTGTGTGACCTGCAGAAATTATTTCACTTTTCTCTGCCTCAGTTTCTTCAATTGTAAAATTGGGATAATAATAGCAACTGTCTCCCCAGGGATGTTGTAAGATTACAATGAGATGGCATTAGTAAAATATATACTTCACATAATATCTAACACACAGTTGTTGATGTTGAGTCCATTCAATCATATCCAATTCTCTGTGAACCCATTTGGGGTTTTCTTGGCAGAGATACTGGAGTTGTTTGCCATTTCATTCTCCAGCTCAATATACATTTGAGGAAACTGAAGAAAACGGGTAAATAACTTGTCCAATTAGTCGAATTATTAAGTGTCTAGGGCTAGATTTGAACTGGGGTCCTCCTGCTTCCATTTCTTACACTCTATCCACTGTGCCACTTTGTTTCCCTCTGATACATAGGAAGTATATAAATACTTATTCTTTGTGATGGGGGGAAAGGAGGGGAAAAATTAGAACAAAAGGTTTGGCAATTGTCAATGTTGTAAAATTTTCCATGCATATATCTGGTAAATAAAAACTATTTTAAAAAAGAATTAAGTAAAAATTCATAGAAATAACTTCAAGAAAGTTGTAGAATATAAAATAAATCTACAACATTTCTATATGTTACCTAAATCCAAGAAGGATTATTCCAAATAATCACAAAACATAAAATATGGGGGAGTCTTCCTACCAAATAGATAAAAACTACATTAATCTAACCACAAAGTATTTTTTAAAGAAATAAAGACATATCTAATAAAAAAGAAAAATTACTTATTCCCTTTCCCCCTTTTTTATATGTCAGGGCCTGTGTTGATGATAAAGACCCCCAAAGACTCTGTCTTACTTAATAAATATGTGCCAGACCCTATATCTGAAGATTGAAATAATTCTCACCTTCAAAGAGCTTCCATTCTGCCCCAGTAAAGAAAGGAAGAAATTATATATGTATATGTATATATAAACCACAAGTGTTACTCTAATTAAATTATTAAGATCACATAAAACAGCCATATTACAATTTCTTCAAATAAGTGTCGGTCTTCAAAATTATTATTCACAGATATGGAGAATTTATCCAGTGATGTTTCTACTAGTAAAAATATTTTAGCTTTCTTGATGTTCCCTTCTGGAAAGTTAGGTTAATGTGGAATAATATATCATCTAAAAATCAAATCCTCCCTCAGGGAATGAAAATTTGCCCCTGCCAAAGAAAAGAGCTGTGATATGATTTAATACCTAAGATCTTTCCTTTATGTAAGAGATCCGACTTCATGATCTGCCTCTGATACCTGTTGGCTTTGTGAGCCCATGTAATCCTTTTTCCTCTCAATACTAAAGTCTTTCCTGAGTTACAGAGATGATGTGTGCAAGACGGGATGGTGCTCCCACATTGGAAGTTCTCAACATGAATGAAATAACAGAGATAGTGCAACAATAACAAATGATATTCAAAAGAATGAGCCACAGGTTCCAAAGGAAAATTGTAAGGGGAAAAAAAACCACTTTCCAATGTCACTTGTGTAATAGCATCATTATAACACAACAAGTATCATAAGGGGTGGTATTTATCACCCCCTAGTCCCTATCTTTCAGCATGCAATCCAGACAGGTTTTAAAAGTTCATAAACAATGTAGATTAAGAATATTGTCTGGCCTCGTGCCATGTTTACAATAAAATTTATGTACATACTTAAAAATTTACCTGCTTTTCCCATAAGTATCCTAGCAATAAATCTGAGAGACATCTGTCAACTAAGATTAAGCAGTTATCCATAGAATTTGATTAAGGTAGATAGTCAATATGAATAAAGTTATCCAAAGAAAATCAAGACTTAAGAGGTACTATCATAAAGCTAATAAGTAGCATCCCCCATTTTTTAAATGAGAATAGTAATAGTTATTACCATCTCTCATATCTCTTGTGGATAAAGTGTATTGTATGTCTTTTGGACTGTATCATGCATACAGGAAGGCCACAGTACTCCCAAATACACCCCCAATTATATTAAAATGTAGTTCCTATTTGATTTTAAGGTGTTGATGTAGTAATAATAAATTTACGTAAATATGTAGTATTGGGTTCCCCCTAAGCAAAGGTCTTCAAAAAAAAGTTTTGCTGGCCATTTCATGGCTATTTTTTTTTTAATTTTTTGGCTGAGGCAATTGGAGTTAAGTGACTTGCCCAGGGTCATACAGCTAGGAAATGTTAAGTGTCTGAGATCAGATCTGAACTCGAGTTCTCCTGACTTGAAGGCTGGTGCTCTATCTACTGTGCTACCTAGCTGCCCCTTCATGACTATTTTATTGAAAGGATTTTTTTTGATTGTGAATTGGACCAGATTCTTCATAAGGACCTTTGGAAATTTTATGATGGATTGAGAGTTTACTGTATAGTAGGCATTTTATCATTTCCTGGGATACAAAGGTAAAAGTCTTCTCAGGAAGCTTGCAGTCTAAAGAGGGAAGAACATGTTTATTTACATTCATGTGCACATACATACACACCCCTATATGTATACACACAAAAACATTTAAATAAAATAGTATGTTTCTATGATATTATAGATAAATAAAATTTACATTTATTAAAAGGAAACTTACATATTTGTCCATATGTGTGTGTGTATAAACACTTGTTTAAAAAGTAATGGATGCCAGCTAATTTGTTGTGTATCTCAATTTTTTCAAGAGTCAGTGGATAGACTATTGGTCTCAGAATGAGCAGAGATTTGGATTCATATCCCATCTTTGGTGCAGACTGCCTATGTTATCAGCAGTCATTCAATTTTGAAACTTCAGTTTCCTGGTCTGTAAAGCAAGATTTCTGCCACTGCCAATAGCAGTGCTGACCTTGCCGGATTGGTGTGAAATTCAAATGAGATAATCCGTGCTTTCAAACCCCAAATTACCAGCAATTGCCCAAAAAATAATTGCTATAATTCTCCTTTTTACTTTTTGCAAGACTATTCTGGCTCAGGTATCATTATAATGAGTAATCTTAGTGCCAGAATTGTGGGTCATGATTTAACATTTCCATTTGTACTTGGCCCCACTATAGACTAACTCAGTTAATTCCATCAAATTTTGCCCACCCAGGTTTCTCAGTTTCTCCTCCCAGGAACCATTTTATATATTTCTTCTCTGGTGCCTCGGACCTTTGATTATCAATTCACATGGCATAGAATCAAAGATTTAGAGCTAAAAATAAAAATAAATAACCTTCTTTTCACAAATGAGGAAACTAAAGCCCAAAGAGATTGGATCATAGAAAATCAGTATTTGAATCCAAATTCTCAAACTCTGAAAGAACAATTGATATGAATAAGTAGTTTTATTGTACATAGCTTGCCAAAATGACAGAGAATACTGTGCAATTACTTGATAACTCTGATTAATTAATAACATGTTGATTAAAACTAATATAGTTCTCTATTACATATAGTCCTGTGTTTACTCTCAGTAATGATATATTTCAATATTTACCATTTTTTCTTGTAGATTGCCAAATCCTGGGCAGGTACTTTGAAAGTGATATTCTAAGATTTTATTAATATGATTCTTTTTAGTTAAAATTATTCCAACTGGGGATCACAGATTTACACTGGAAGAGATGATAGCAAAAGTAATGTCTTCCCCTTCATTTTGCCATTGAGAAATCTGGAAAGCTTGCTTACCTGATATCCCACAGACAACGAGTGACAGGATTTGAATGCAGATTTGTTAATGTCATTTCAAGGGTTGTCTGTGCTGCACTACCAGATCATTTCTCTTTGTGCTTTAATCAAAGACCAAAATAAGTCAATTGACACTGTGAACAATATTACAGAGGGGAAGGGAAGATGTTTAACCTATTTATGAGAGAAGGGGAAAAAAAACCATTTTCAACTAATTTTGAAATATCCATTTTATATCAAGTTTGTTCATGGCTGATGAGTCTTGTCATCAGATTTATTCACACAGGTTTATTGGAGCTTCCACATGACAATGTCTTTTTAAATTATTAGTACACTTTACTAGATGTCCTAGGAAGTAATAAAAATGCCTTTCTTCATAACTAGGGCTCAAATGCTAGTTTTTAATATAAAGAACCAGAGTATAAGCTCCCTGAGGGCAAGAAGTGTTTATCTATGTGGCTCCATTCCCTGATACTCAGCAGGTGCTTATACTTATAGTTTAATTGATCACCACCAATATAGCTTCTTCTGTGAGACTCAGTTTCCTGATCTGTAAACACCATTGACTAGATGAGCTCAAAGGTCTTTCTAAAGTCCCAGCCCTAAAAACCATTGCTCTCTTTTACACGATCCAGTTCTTTTGCTAATTCACATAATGTTTTCCCATCCAACATGGCCCGAATTAGTGAGAAGTAACAGTATTTTTTTTTTTCCCATGCAGTGTTTTCAAGAATAGAATATTCCAACTGGCTTGGCCCCTTGAGCAACATTATAATGAGGTTTCGGTAAAAGCGTTCTAATTTTAGCCACCCTCTAAAGGTGGTTGGCAGGCTCCACTTTTATTTTTTTCCCCCCTGAACTGATTATAGGGTTTTCGAGCCAGATGCTTCAGACTGCACATTGTTCCCTCATAGCTGATCCTTAAATGTTTTTGTGAAAGGAAAGGGATGTGTGAGGTCACATCAGTGCTCTTGGGGCCCATTTATGCTCTTTTTAAAGACACTCCAAATGGGGCCCCATAATCTTTTCACATTCTCTATCTTACAGGTAGAAAGTGATCCAGTGGGTTCATGTCTGTAATGCGCTTTGTAAAACTATCAAGCGCTGAGGGAAGGGGAATTGTTATCATTATTCATTTACCACCTTCACCCTCCAAGGCTTCTGTTGGATTCTAATAGGCTGGTTTTATCTTCCTCAAAGAGAAGATGGAGATACAATAGAAATAGCAGTCTCTGGACTTTTGGGTGTATTTGTGACTTTTGTTAGCCTCAGTTTCCCCAGCTGTAAAAGAAGAGAGTTGGATTACACAGTCTCTGAAGTTCTCCCAGCTTAAATCTCTGATGTTTTATATCATATCTCTTCAGCTCATCTGTGAGCTGCTAAAGTGGTCCTCCTTTATGCCGTATTTCTGTTAATTTGGATTAATTATGGCTGGCACGAGATTTACCAACCCTAAATTTATTATGATTTAGTCAAGTGCGGGTCTGACAATATCAACCCCCAATTCAAAAAACCTCGGTGGCTCCCTGTTTTCCCCAGAAGCAAATATAAAATCTTCCTTTTGTTTTTTAAAGCCATCCACAACCTGTCCCTCTCCCACCTCTCTAGTGTTTTAATACTTTCTTCCCTTCTGTGTCTTCTGTGAGCTAGTGATCCTGGCTATTTTGCCTTTTCTCACCCAAGATTCCCTTTTCTAACTCAGTCCCCCAGACCTGGAATGTTTTCCCTCCCCAGCTCCTATTCCTGGCTTCCCTGTTTTAAATCCCATCTTCTACAAAAGCCTTTCCTAGTGTTCAGCCCCCTTCCCTACTGGTGCCCTTACTCTGAAACTATTTTGGGTTTATGCTACTTATGTTTTATGTTCATAATGTTATGCCACAGTTCTCTTTTGTTGTCCTGACTCAGTTTCCCTAATTATCCTGACCTAGTCCTGACTCAGTTTCCATAATTGTCTGCTCAGTCCTGCAAAATCACCCCTTCCTCTTAATCAGAATATTTGATAAGGATAAAAGATCTTTTATTTTAGAATATCAGAATGCCTCTCCCCATCCCAAGCTATTAGAATATCAGAAAGCATCAAGATGCCTCTCCCCATCTCCGGGATGCCTCCCCCTGTTATGTCATCCCCCTGTCTGGAGGCTTATCCCACCCTGTCAAAGTCTGGTTCCCACTCTCAGCACCCTGAATCCACCCCTGCCTCAGTCTACTCCCTGAGTCTGAGCCATGTGTATGTATGTCATTGAGGACTCACATTGTTTGCTGGATTCTTGGAGACGAAAGTCTCATTCAACTTGGGACCAAATCATGGATCCATTGGGTCCCAGTAAATCTCTCCCTTTTAATAAATTACTAAATACTCACATCTCTATCTTGCCTCAGTTTCTCTGGCATTACAATAGCTATTGACATATTATCACCCCCATTAGAATGGAAACTCCTTGGCAACAAGAGCCATTTTTTGTTCTTCTCTTAGCACAATTCCTGGCACATAGTATTTATGTAATAAAATGTTTATCGATGATAATGAAACAATAGAATTGCAAAAGATAATTCCCAAGCTCCCCTTTTAGCTTGGCATCTGACATGCCCTATTCAAAGCATGCCAGCCCTTCAACCATCTGCTCTATAACTGCATACAAGATTGAGATAAGTATACCCCACAAAAGGGACATTTATTCTTCCCCCATGCCTGGGAGCCTGTGTTCAGATAAACATGTTGCTTCCGTGTTTGAGATCTATTTGTCCCCTAAGCTCAGCTTCATTAGGGTGAGGGTGAGGGTGCTTCAGGGTTCGGATTGCTATCCCACAAAGGTACAACAGGATGCCTCCCAGTACTTGTTTAACAGAGCCCTAACTCGGTAATTCAGGAGGAGGAAACTCAATTCAAACTTCCTCAAGCAGCATCTGCGCATCTCTCTTCCGGCCTTAAAGGGAAACCAGAGTAATTAGTCATCACGCCTCAAGTGGCAAAATAAATAGCTGCTTAATTGGAGATGCTGGCGGAGGGTAAAGTGTGGCAGGCCCATGCTGTGTGGGGAGACAGGGAGAGGCTGTGGAGTCATTCGATGGTGGGGGCAGGTGCTAAGTCTAGAGAGAAGCTCTGATTGGAGAGACCTTTCAGAGCATCTAAGGAAAGAATTATAACAGAGATAGTCTTCAGATGGGGCAGATTCTCTGATACCTAAAACAGCCTGCCATAATGAATGGGAAACAAAACCTAGGTTTTAATTCCTTTTTCAATGCCTAGTACCTTTGAGTCCTGACAAATCCCTGAAAACCCCTGAGCAGTCGATTTCCCATCTGTGAAATGGGAGAAAAAAATGGGGGTGATTGGGTTTTCACTACCTTCATCCCAGAGTGTAATGAGGAAAGAGCTTTGCAAACATATGTCCCCACCAGACTGGCTCATGGGATGTTTCTCTTACACATAATTTCATCTCTTACTTCTATGCTTTTTGTCTTGATCTTTCTCCTTTAAAATGTTCTTCTGCAGCCTCTCTGCCCCTTTGTAATCAATCCCTAGCTCCCTTCAAGACGCAGTTCAGCTGTCACTTACATTATAGATCTTTCTTGGTCTCCCAGGTGTGAGTGTCCCCCATCTAAAAGTCTTTTTGTATATTTTATATGATTATATAAATATATATTTCTATATATTGTATTTTTCATAATGTATTGTTGTACCACAGTTTCCTTTTATTGTTCTGTCTGTTTCCCTAAGTTATTCTCTCTGTTTCCCTAAATTGTTCTGCCTCAGTTTCCCTAAATTGTTCTGTCTCAATTCCTTGAATTGTTCTACCTCAGTCCCCCTGGTTGCAAACACCCCCCTTCCTGACATTAGGACTGATATACCTTAGGGCTGGCCATTCTAGGGTCATGAACTGTAAATGTTTTATCTCAGATAAGGGGGAGATCATCTATTTCAGACATCTTGATTCCTAAATCTTCTTAAGTTAGCAGGAATTTTATGGTCCTCATCCCCAACCTGTCAGAACTGGATTGATGGTCAGTTCCTGCAAATTCCCACTCATCAATGTTCACTCTGTCCACCTCCCCTCTGCCTTTCCCCATAAAGAAGCTCTGGAATCTCACATTTGATGCTGAATTCTTTGAGGTGAAAGTCCAATTCAGCCCTGGGGGCAAAATGGATTTGACTCTGCCCCCAGGCAATCTCTCCCTCTTAAAATTCAAATAAAATATTAAAAACTGTCTAATCTCTATCTTGCCTCAGTTTCTCTAGAATTACAAAATATATATGTGTGTGTATCTATATATTTATCTACTGGATAGATAGGTGGAGAAATAGGAGAGACTGAATAGATAAATGGATGGATGAGTATATGGGTGGGTAGATGGATGGGTGGGCGGGTGGATGGATGGACAGATACACTGATAGACAGACTTACTGGTATACATGTTCTCCCGGCTGGATTTAAATTCTCTGAAGACATGGGCTTGCTTCATTTGTTTTGTTGTTTCCTCAGCACCAAACATAATTCCTAGCATATTGCAGGTGCTTAATCAATGCTTGTTGAATCAACACTATATATAAATTTAAATTACCCATATTCTAATGATCCTTGAGATGGTGAGAGGCCAGCTAGCAAAGCTGTCAATGGTGATGTGAGCCTCAGGCAAAAATAAGAGTTTTAAAATAATAGAGATTGTTAATTTGGAGGGTAGGATACAGGGGTCACCTAGTTATTCCCAGCATTGGGGACCAGAGGCATTTTTTTCAGGGAGGCATCTGCCTTCCTTAGTCTTTCGGCTCAGGTTCTTCTCTCCCATTGGAAGGCAGATAGAACACTGCCTCCCAATTTTTCTTCTTCTTCCTCTCCCTTCTTCGCTCCTTTTCTTTTCCCTAATTCTTAGATCTCTACTGATTTTTATTTTACCTTCTTTTGCAATCCTCCCTAGCAAGGACCCCACCCATAGGGGCATAAGCAGGATATGGGCAGAAGGGAGAACTTATTTTCTGATTTCTGATTGAAAACACCCTGAAATCACATCTTTCCTCAAAAAGTAGTCAGCCATCTCCCTCAGCCATTTATATTGTTGTTCTATAGTTGAAAATGCAAGAAAAAGCCCCCCCCCTTTTTTTTTAATCTCAAGGTCCAATTACAGTTGTATTTAATTATCTGTAAATAAGTTGTGTCTCCCATAGAATGTAAATTTCCTGAGGGCAGGGCTCTTTCATTGGCTTTTTCCCTGATACCTAGAATATTGCTTTAGGTCTGTTTTGGGTCTGGAAGTCCAATTCCAATAAACAGAATGGAAATTTCCTCCCCCAGTACAGATGGGCTACTAATGCTTGTGCAGCTTGGAGTGTTGAGAGTCGCCTACGGCACTGGAAGGTTGTTCAAGGTCAAACAGCTAGTATGTATCAAGAGGTGGAAATGCAGTTCTTGCTGACTCCATGTCTGGCTCTCCACTCACCATGCTCTGCTACCCCTACTATTTGCCTGGGACATTGCAGGGCACAGAGCGGGCAGGGACTAGGATTTTGTTGCGTAAGGGAACTTTCTCTATGTGGGTTAGTGTCTTTTCTGTAACTTACAGTCATAGACAATTGCCTAGAGCATCAAGAGGGTGAAGGGTTGCTGAGGGTCACACAGCCAGGATGTGTCAGAAGCTATATTGGGCCAATCAAGCCATTCAACCAGCATTTAATAGCTCCTTTCTGGGCCAGAAATTGTGTTCAGGATTCAAACAAAAGCAAAAGCTTAATGCCTGCCCTCAAAGAGCTCATATGCCAGTACAGAGAGAGAGTATCAATTTTTCAATACATACAAGATTGTATACATGGCAGATAAACATGGCAGATGAGACATTAACAGCTAAGGCTTGGGGAAATCACTGGGAAAGGGCTCTTGCACAAACAGTATTTTAGCTGAGTCTTGAAGAGAAATAAAAGAATTAGTGATGAGGGGGCTGAGAGTTCCAGACATAAAAAATAGCCAGTGCAAAAAAAAGGCAGGAAAATGAGAGGTCAAAGAGTTATATGGTCCATTAACTACAAGGAGGCCATTGAAGCTGAGTCATAAGAGTTGATGCAGGGGAGCAAGATGTAAGACTGGAAAGAGAGGGAGGGAGCAGCTTGGAAAATACCAGACAGAGGACTTTTTGATCTTGAAAGCAATGAGGAACCATTGGAAGTGGGATGGTTGTTATGTTATCAGAGGACCATTTTAGAAGAATTGTCTTGTCATTTTTGAGTGAAAGGTGGATTGTAATGGGGAGAAACTTGAGGCAGAAGGCCAGGAATAGGGTGATAAGGGTCTGAATCAGGTGGTGATTTCATGGTAGTGAAGTGTACTTGGGTCTTTCTGAATTGGAGGCCAACTGCAACCTCCGTGCCAAGCTACCTCTACCCTGTCATTGTAGGGGCTTAATAAATGCTCACTACATCAAATTGAACAAATGTTGTTCGACTTTTCGGTCTTCGGTCACACATCCAGGAATGCTTCCATTCAGCAATTCTGTTATAGGCTAGTCGTCCTCAGAGGTGTGGGCAAGGTTGAACTAGAGTCGAGCATTTTCATGTGGCATTTTAGGGTTGGCAAGACACTATACAGGCATTTCATTTCATCCTCACACAAATTCTAGTAGATAAGTGTGATTTCTCTCCCCATTTTACAGATGAGGACATTGAAACAAAGATTGTGACTTGCTCAGCATCACCCATACAATAACTGTCTGAGTTTGGATCTGAATTCTGCTCTTCCTGACTTGCCTATCCAATTTCCCCTTAAGCATCTCCTAATGGTCACATGGGATCTAATAACTGAGCCATTTGAAGTCTGGGAGGGAGGTACAGCAAGTCACCCCAGAATGACCCCACTCCACAATCATACACTGAAGCTTTTAGGGTAAGTGTCTCTAAGGGAATCTTATTTTCAAGGCCATTCCCACTCTAGTGAGTCACTCCCTCACTAACTTTGAAATTTAAATGAGGGGTAAGTTTGTAAAAGCTTTGTGCTATTCACATGAATTCATTCAAAGGATATGTTTTAATTGGCTTTCTCAAGTAGCCCCAACTTCTGGGGTATTCAGATTTGTGACTGTTGCCATAGACTCTGATGCATGACTTTAGTTCATGGCTTTCCTGGCAGAGTACCTGGGTATGGACTGTACCAGCCAAAGAGCTGTGAGCACGGAGCCAGCCTTTCCCTAACCTATGTTCACCTTTGAGGTAATCTATCCTCTGTACTGAAAACTAGTTTTGGCACCTAGATGCTGATGGATATGTGGATCTTTGGCATAGAAAAATATGGGCTCAGATCGAGGGTTCTCCCAGAAAGTCTCCCGACAAGACTGCTGAGGCTGCTGCTTCTAGAAATCATCTTTGGAAAGGAACACATCTTTCTTCCTGAGTCAGTTATGGGCTGCCAACAGGCGTTTATCAGTATTCCCAGTCTCTACATTGGAATGACTGCAACCACAGTGAAGGAATTTTTTTATCCACAGGCTGACTGTGCAGGGGAGAAGCAGATTCTGCCAGCTGGGTACTTAGTTTCCACAGTGCACAGGCAATACCAATTCTTTCCTCACTTGTTTTATCAATGATTAAAAGTTGCATAGTCTTTATAAAAGTTTGGTTAAAAAAAAAGCACACAACAAATCATTCTAGCCTTCTGCAAAATAGCATGGTTTTTCTTATGCCAGGTAACTGTCAAAGCTTTCTTTTCTTTTCTTTTTAAGTTTTATTGATTACTGTTTCTTATTCATCACTGTCATTTCCCATCACTCTCCTTTGAATTTTTCCTTATAACAATTAAGCAAAACCAACTATACAACAGCTAAATCAGAAAAAAATATATATAGTCTATATCCACAGTCTTCCATTCTAAGTGAAAGGAAAGAGGTGCATTTCCTCAGAATGTCCAGTATTTGACTTCATCTTATTCTTTTATTTATGTTATTGTAATCAGTGTGTGTGTGTGTGTGTGTGTGTGTGTGTGTGTGTGTGTGTGTTCTTTTCTAGGTTCTAGAATCATAAGATTTAGAGATCCACTTTCAGAGTCTGATTTTGGAAATGTTTGACTGTGAACAAGTTAGAGGTTGGTTTGCTGCCATACTTGTCATGTCAAGTCTATGAAAAGGTAGCTTTTAGAAAAAAAAAAAAAAGGAAAAAAAAAACTCTTCCTGTGCAGACATTAGCTAAGAGGGAAGTCCGGAGCTCAGTTTCAGGCCATGTGTTTGGCTCTGAGCAGAGTAGATCAAAACAGTAGATGAGGTTGTCCCAACAGCTCTCAGGAACTCTCTTGTGATTAAGTAAAACTCAGGCTTCAGTTTTGCTCTATGGGACTCCTCATTCCAAGTATTTATACTTTATACAAAAACAAGAAATAGTTGTGGGTTTTTTTTTTCATTTTTCTTTTTCTCCTCCATCAGCTCAAAAGCACTGGCTTATTTTCTGATTTCTTTTTTGTTTGTTTGCCATTTATTCCATAAAACCAAGCATTGTGCAAAATTCTGAGGATACAGACACAAAATTGAAAGCATGCCCATTCTCAAGGTGCTTACTTACATTCTGCTGGAAGAAAGGTAGGGGATAGTCTTCAAACATTTTTTAGTCACATCCAATTCCCCGTGGATATTTGGGAATTTCTCGACCAAAATGTTAGTGGGGTTTGCTATTTCTTTCTCCAGATTATTTTATATATGAGGAAACTGAGACCAACAGAGTTAAATGACTTGCTAAGGCTCATGTGACTAGTAGGTGTCTGAGGACAGATTTGAATTTGGGAAGATGAGTCTTCCTGATTCCGGATACAGCATTTTATCTACTGCATTACCTAGTTGCCACTAATAAGCTCTCTCCCTCCTTCCTTTCCAGTCATTTTATACCTTATACCTCTTTGTATCTCTATTCCCCTAGTACTTTGATATACTCTAAAATCCAGTGACATGGACCTTCTTGCATTTCTCACACAGACACTTCATTTCTGGATTGGGAATTTTCACTGACTATATTCCATGGCTGGAATACTTTTTCTTCTTATCTCCTCCTCCAGCCTTCCCTGGCTTCTTCAGATCTCTGCTAAAATTCCACCTTCTTTAAGAAGCCTTTTCCAATTCCGCTTAATGCTAATGTCTTCCCCTCTGAGATGATTTCTCATGTATTCTATGTCTTGTCAGTACACAGTTATTTACATATCGTCTCCTTCATTAGACTGTGACCCTCTTGGGGGCACCCATTGTCTTTTGCCTTTCTTCATATCATTTAGCTATTGCTTCAAATAGTGCTGGCACATATTAAGTATATTACAGAAAGAAAGGCCAAACTACTCGAGTATCTTTGCTAAGGAAACCCCAAATGGGGTCACAAAGTGTTAGATATGACTACAACAATTGACGAACAACAACATAGGAAGTGCAGAGTAAATACTTCTTGATTCCCTATTCAATTCTTTTTCTTTCTGAAATTCTTTTTCTTTTATTTTACTTTTGCATCTCTATCACCACCCGTGAACTCAAGTTCTCTTCTCCAAAAACAAGCTTTCATTTTTAACGAATAAATTTAGTTGACCTAAATATCAGCTATGTCTAGAAACATATGTTTTTTTCCTACACCTCTGGTTGTTGGTGATATGTCCCCAAAGCCTATATATACTTGGATAGAATAATAACTTACATAAAAATTTCATAACGGGAATTTATCTGAGCTTATTTTCTGATTTCTTTTTTTGTTTGTTTGCCATTTATTCCATAAAACCAAAAATGATTGAATTGATTTGAGGACACTGAGGGTGTTCTACTTGTTAAACTTTATTGCAAATTAGTATGAGATATTGATACCATCAATTTTTAGCCTCATCCTAAACCAAACCAATGGTTTCTCAGTAACTACAAATGCCATACCTTAAAAAAAAATAGGTGTTCCATTTGTAACCATATGGTAAACATTTTAAACCTGTAGAATGAATATACATTATAGGATTTTCTTTAGTACATCTCTGTAAGCAGTGTTTAAATGTCTAATATATAAAAATTACAGTCGTCATTCATAGCAGTTATGTTATCTCCCACTGTGTGGTTTAGGGAAGATTGATGACTAGGCTGAATGCTGATTATAATTATCAGAATAAGAGAACAAATTAGTTAGATATTCCCCAGCCACAGCAGCCTTTAACACCATGAACATTTTATGTTTTTTTTACAAATTATAGTTCCAGAGAGTATCAGCTTGGGGCTGATTTGCAACACTGAATGTTCATTTATTTATTTATTTTGATGCAACCAATCTTAAAAAAACAAAAGAGAAAGCCAGCCATCTTAAAATTAAAATTATGGGTTAAGCTGACTCAAGACTGCATCATCAGAAACATTCATTATGAATTGGCTGTCAGAATCCATGTCAGCTATTGATTGTCTCTAGCATGTAGTTGATGATAAAATTTAGTTACATGAAGGATATACTCAGGAATCTTTGCATAGTTTTCACTTGGTTCCATGAAAGAGATTTTCAATAAAAATTAACCATGGGAAATAGAAACTTCCCAGTGTTTTCTATTTCAAGCTTTTTATCCAGAATTTATAGGTAGTTATGATTCTTATTAAAGGTAACATGATCTTCCATATCTAAGTAGGTCCCTGTATACCAAAAGTCATGCTCCATAATAAGAATACCTGGAGGTAAGCTAAGGCTGCAACTATTACTAAATGAAACCATCTTTCAGCTAACCTGATCTTAATTTCTGATATTAATTTATCTAGTAAGGAAAAATCTCAATTAATTGCAACCCAAATAATTTTTCATCAAACAATTAGCAGGTTCAAGATCAGGAAGTGGGATAAAGAGAAAGGAAGAGAACATAACATTTAGGAGAAAGAGGCAAAATAATAGAAAAGAAAAATGCAATATTAGAAATTTAAATAGAAAACTAATCTTTATAGATTTAATCTAGTATCTTCTTTTATCTAAATAATTGTTCTATGAATATTGTATCCTCAAAATTCTTTAAATCAAATTAATAGCTATCTACTCATGCCAAATATTGTTATACACAAAGGATACAATGACAAGAGCAAACATTGCCTTCCATCAAGGTGCACAAAATTTATGGGAACCAATGTGTTAATATAAGATGAATAGAAAGTATTTTTGTGTGGATGAGGCAATACCAACTGGAGAAATTAAGAATGTTTCTTAGAGCAAAGTTTCTTCAACTAAGGGGTACATAACTGAATTTTGGGGTTATGAAAATTTTAGCAACACTAAAACTTATCAAATATTCTGCCAAGATTGTTAATACTTTATGTGAAAATAAATAAACACACTCATATCTTTACTATTAAAATTTGTTTTCCTATTTAATAAATGATAAAATTGTATATATACCAAAAAATGTTAAAGAATAAATTTCTTTATGATTTATTATGATTTAAATTTTATAAACCTATAAACCCAAGAAGATAATTCTTGAGCTGCATCTCGAAAGAGGGAAAGGGACCCACATGTGCAAAAATGTTTATGGCAGCCCTTTTTGTAGTAGTAAGGAATTGGTAACTGAGTAGGTGCCCATCACTTGGGGAATAGCAGAATAAGTTATGGTATATGAATGTTACAAAATATTATTGTTATATAAGAAACAATCAGTAGGATGATTTCAGTGAGGCCTGGAGAGACTTACATGAACTGATGCTAAGTGAAGTGAATAGAACCAGTAAATCACTGTACATGGCAACAGCAAGATTATATGATTATCAATTCTTATGGATATGGCTCTTTTCAGCAATGAGGCCAATTCCAATGGAGATATGGAGAGAGCCATCTGTCCCCAGAGGGAAGACCATAGGGACTGAGTGTGGATCACAAAATTGTATTTTTGCCTTTTTTGTTTGCTTCGTTTTTTCTTATTTTTTTCTTTTTCATCTGATTTTTATTGCATAGCAGGATAAATGTGGAAATATGTATTGAAGAGTTATACATGTTTAACATATACTGGATTTATTGCTATCTAGGAGAGAAGATAAAGGAAGGGAGGGAGAAAAATGTTTTGCAAGGGTGAATGTTGAAAACTATCTTTTCATGCATTTTGAAAATTAAAAGCTAGTATTAAAAAATTATGTTTAAAATCAAAAAGTGGCTTTTAAAAATCCTCACTCCATGAGAAATTAACCAAGCAATTCAGATATCCAAACCTGAGATTTTAACAATAATAATAACAGCAGATGACAATTATATAGTATGTTTTAGTCAATGTGCAAAAAATTTACAATTATTTATCTCACTTGACTCTCACAAAAACTCTAGGAGATAGATAGACACTATTAATATGTATTAATATTAATATTTAATAGATAATTATATATTTTTAATTCTAATTTAATAGAATAATTTAATAGATGAGAAAATTAATATTGACAGAGATTAAGTGAGTTGCTCAGGGTCACACAGCTAGTAAGTATCTAAGGATGAATTTGAACTCTGGCCTTTCTGGCATGGGGCCTGATATTCTATCCATTGCATCCCCAATGATGATTTTATTCCATTATAATCATCATACTTTGTAAGCCGATTTTCTCCTTTTTTCATTTTAATACAAAGAAATGAAGCTGACCTTTTTTAAAAGCATATTTCACATTTCTATTAGATTGTAAGGATACAAAGAATATCATCGGTATATTTTTAAAAGATTTAAGTGGGATGACAAAGGGAAGCTTGCTCACCAAGTGATTGCCAAAAATGAAGTAATTTCACTTTTAAAAATTCCTTTAAATGACTTTTTAAATGTTCTGTTGTTATTTTCACTTGTTAAGATAAACCGTGAAAGTCTCCAAATGATAATCACAATCGTAATTTTCCAGACTTGAATGGGATCTCTAAGGAGCACTGATCCTAATGGGCAATAATTTTTATTGTCATTACAAAGGCACAAACAGGCTAAGTGACTCATGAGTAGAAGTGCCAAGAGAACAACCCCACCACCGAGTTCCTAGCTCCATGCCCTCTCCTGGGCCCCTTGGGAAAGGCCAGCTGGTAAAACATTCTCGTTGGCTGCTCAAATATTGGTAGTTAGACCAAAGATAATAGTATAGGGTGATGGCAAACATCCTTCTCAACATCTAATTCATTCCAAGCAGATGGTGGTGCTATAGTATTTTGTGCTTGTACATTAAGGTATCAGCATTAGAAGTACTTTATGCTTCTGGAAAAAGACTTGTTGTTCAAGCTTTTCAATCACATCTAACCCTTTGTGACCACATTTGGGGTTTTCTTGGCAGAGACACTAGAGTGGTTTACCATTTCCTTCTCCAACTGTTTTTACAGATGTGGAAACTGAGGTAAACAATGACTTGCTAGTAGGTTTCTGAGCCTGAATTTAATCTCAAAAAGATGAATCTTTCTGGCTTCAGAACTGGGGTTGCTATCATACACTATGCCATCTAGCTGCTCCTCCTTGGAGGAGCTGTCTCCAAATCCCCAAGGCAAAGGTTTCAGGACTTTGTTACCTGCTCCCAACGGAGAACAGTAAATAACCTGAATGCACAAATTACAACATTAAAACTTATCTTGATGAACAGAATTTGACATGGTCCAAAGCAGGAAGTTCTCCTGGCATTCTCCTCAGTCATAAATGCTCCGGGTTCCTTCTTGGAATAGCCGTAAATTTTACTTCCCAGAGTTTGCTCTAAAAATAAGATCTGTACTTGAGATTTCACTTTTAAAATTGGCTGTTCTAGTGAGACCCTAAAGTAAAAGCATCACTCTTAGGATGGCAAGTTCATAGGTTCACCTTTTAAAAGAGAAAATAGAGTCAGAGAACAGAAAAAGACTTTTGAGGTCAGAGTACAACTTGCTCATTTTATACTTGAAGAAACTAATATTCAGACAGTGTCATTGACCTGTCCAAGGTCACTCAGCTAATGAGTGTCCAGGGCAAGATTTGAACTTAGGATTTCCTGACTCAAAATACAGAATTTTGGCAAACAAGTTCCTGCAAAGTGGATCAGATTGATGCTCAATCTTAAGATGATATTTAGTATGTAGAAGTGAAGACTTTGGCGTTACCACAAGGTCACTGATTTACAACTGGAAGTGATATCAAGGCCATTTTACAGATGAAGAAACTGAGGTCCAGGGATATAATTTGGCAATAGTCACTTATCTACTAAGTAAGAAAGCTTCAATTTGAACCCAGGTGCTCTCACTACAAACCCAGAGTTCTTTCCACTATTCCACTGTTTTCATCTCCAAATATTTGAAGGTCTATGTTAGTGAAGGGATCCAATGTACTTGGCTTGACTCTAGAAGGCCAAACTGAGGCTAGCTAGATAGAAATTTCAAGCTGGCTAATGCTGACTCAATATAAAGAAAAATTTTATTTGTTCCAAAATAAAACGAGTTTAATTAAGTAGTGAATTAACCATCACAGGAAATGTTTTATGCTTAAGCTATCTTTTACACTGTGTTGGACTGGCTCACCTTTGGGGCTGTTTCCAACTCCAGGAGAATTTTACAATCTAGTGGAATGACTAGTTTGTGTCCCAGATTCTAATCTAGGTAAAGCACACAGATCGATGCCAGAGAACAATGGAACAGCTTCCAACACTCCTTCAAAATGTCTTTCTCAATTGAAAGTCAGGCTTGCTTCATTACTTATGAGTAGCCTCCTATACCCACTGCCACATTTTCTTTGATACGTTAGCCAGATTTTGCACATTGAAACTCTGGCCATCCTACAATTAATTTGGCAATGCTATAGCTGGGGGTGAGGCAGGGCAGGGAACTGGTATAGATATATATCCATTTTTTTTTCTCTAGCCATATTTTTTCCCATTTGTTTGAATATGTAGAGTAAGGGGCTGTACCTCATGTCCAGGTTGAAAAAAGTTGAATGCCAGATTAGAAATAGACAGGGATATATAAGAAGTTAAAAAAAAAAAGTTTAAATGTAGATGTTTCCATCTTATTTTATAATGGACCCAGCATCCAAGTTCTATAGAAAGCCAGTTTAAAAATTTAAGCCATGGAAATAGGGGTTAGATTCATGAAGATTTCTCTCTATTTAGATATGTACAAATGGATAGTTTAAACCATGGTCATACCCTTTCAGAAAAGACAGGTGATGACTTACCTCCCCTGATGAATTTACTGCCATATTGAAACAGTGGTTTCCAAAAGTTGGTAATGGGAAGTGGGTTCATAAGGTCATAGATTTAAAACTGGAAGCAGTCATAGGTCAATAGACATTTCTGAAGTGCCCACTATATGCCAGGCACTATGTTAAGCACTAGATAGTTGAATTTTGGTGTTTAAAGAAACCTTTAAGATCCTCTATCTTAATTTCTTAATTTTCTAAATAAAGAAACTGAGAGGTTATTGGACTTGTGTAAATAATCCATTAGAAAGTAAGTTCTCCCATTAGATTGTAAGCTCCTTGAGGGCAAGCTCTCTTTTTTCTTTTGCTTGTATTTGTTGTAACACCAGTACTTAGCACAGTGAATAGCACATAGTAGGCACTTAATTAATGTTTATTGAAAGACTAATAAAGGGGGATTGTTGACATTCAAAGCTTTTTATAGCCAACTCTTGACTTCTGTGTTATATTATTTTAATAGAAGATGTCAAATGGTCTTATTTTAAAAGATGCTTAATTGTTGATCAGGGTAGGGCTCAGCACACCAATAATGGAAAATCTGTTGATTTTTTATGGATCTGTATCTCATTGATGATGTAAGTATGCCATCTACTGATATGTTACATAACCTACTCTTATCTTTAAGCCTCTGATACAGGTCATTCCATAGAGTATCTCTCCCTAATGTACTAGTCTCTTTTCTTGAGGTCTACTCAAGTATAAACTCCATGTGGGCAGGAAATCTTGTTCTCTTTGTTCTAAAACTCCCATTATCTAACAGAGAGGCTTGCATGTGCTAATAAAAAAACATGTAGGATTTGATGGACTGTTTTGTGACTAGCCAGGAATCCCTTGGACTTCTTGTGTGTTTGTATCTCTCCTTTTTTATGTGACCAAACTAGCTCTCTTTTCAGGCCCACATAATCTTGGTAGCATCATGTCTACCACTTCTGGCATGGAAGATTACCTGGTAATAGACGGGATATTGTCAAAGGAGATAATTTATAGTGCCTGGAACATAGGAAAAACTTGATGAATATTTGTTCCCTTCCTTTTCCACAGCTTATTTTCAATACATTTTCCCCTATCTCCTTACCTCTCTTTAACTATGATTTTGATTCTTTTGGGATCCATGTTTTTTTCCCTTTCCTTCCACAACTTACTCCCAAAACATCTTCCCCTATCTTCTTACCTCTCTGTGTATCTGTGATTTTGATTCTTCTGGGATCCATGGTTTTATCAGAGAACAATGGTATTAAAATATTACTTCCAAAGAATTATTTCAACAAATTTTGTTTCTTGGGTAGTACTGTTGCATTATGGTTGGATCGACACAACAACCAGTTGAAAGTAGAGAAATGCAGGCAATCAATTATTATATGTGTATTACACTGTAGTGGATGAACAGTTTGGCATTTCATTTCAATGACTATTTGGCTATCATTATATGAGTCATAGAAGTCTTTTACTGTTATATATTTTACAAAGCCTGATTATCTTACATGGAGTTTATTACAACCACCTTCATACTGATTGCATCTATCTCTACCCTTTCCATCCCTCAATCCTCCTACCTATTTTGCACCATGTTGCTTCATTAATCTTGCCAGACCCTTGCGTAGTTCATGCATTCAAAGAACATTACAAAGAATTGGATGGGTGTGCTTCAGTTTCTCGTTTTAATTTTTGTTGATATCTTTTGTTTTTATATCACCTTATTTCTAAATACTTCTTCATTATGCATTAATTCATGTGTTTTCCTGGGCTTATGGATTCTTCTTTCCTAAACAAACTAAGATTTCAGGACATTCATGTGCCACATTTAGTTTAGCCATTCCATAATGGATGGAGTGTGTATGTTGTGCCATTTTGGGGCCATTGTTTTTGGGTTAAATGTTGGGTCATTTAGCCATTGGACCTCTTAGTTGAAGGGTGTGAACATTTCAATCAATTTCTTACCATAAGCTTCTGGAGCTTTGTATTTTAAATCAAAGCAGCTACCTCATGCCTGGCACATAGTATAGGTAGGCACTTAATGCCTGTTGACTCATGGAGTGATAATTTTAAATAGCTTTTTAGAGTGACTGGGCCAGTTCACAGTTTTACCAATAGTGCATTAGTGGACTTTTCTTTCCACAACATTGCCAACTTGGATTCCACATTCAATAAAGAAAAATGACACAGTATAAGAGCTATGATTAGGATTAAGGTGACTTAGATATAGTGCTTTGTCCACTGAGTGGACATGGACACTCAGTGGACAAAGCACTTACCTCTCGGGACTTCACTTTACTCAGAATAAGGCTGAAAATATTACCCAAGTATTAATCATAAGATCCTAAATTTAGAGCCAGATAAAACTTTGGAGTTTATCAAGTCTTCATTTACACATGTGGAAACTGAGGCCTAGAGAGGTGACTTGTCCAAAATCTCAGAGATAATGAATAGCAGGTCCAGAATTTAATACCAGATCATTGAATACCTGCACTTGCTATACCCCATAGAGTTCCATAAGGAAAATGTTTTGTAAATCTTAAGCCAGTATAGAAAGCCTTATTAGAATTATCATTTCAAAGATTTATACAACAAAGGATTGCTAAGATGCCTCACTTATGTGTTTCTGTTAATTTGTTAGTATTTGGGCTTCTCCTCTATGTACTCCAGCCTAAATGGAAGAAACACAGCATTTCTCTTACTTCTATGTCCCTTGTGTTCTGTAACGCCCGGAAAGGAATAAGATGCTTTGAATGGCATTTCCAATGGACCCTCCACTTTTTAATCTGGTATTATATTTGAATGGGTGGAGAATACAGTATGTCCAGGTGGCCTAGAGTCTGTCATTGTGCTTATGGCACCTGCCACTAGGAGAGTCCTAGCACACAGACCGAACTCAGAACCAGGGACAGCGTCTGAGTAGGCAAACTCTCTCCCAGCCAGCCATGGGAGACTCGTTTAATAGTTAAAGCAGGGAGCAAATTGATACTGTGCCAAATGAGAAAAACAGGTGGCCCTCATTTTAGATAATGTGTTTCTGAGACTTTATCATCATCATCATCACAACCATCGCCATCATTGTCATCCACATCACTACCGCCACCACTATCATCATTATTATTAATTATTATTATTGATGTTATTACTACCATGCTTCATTGATCTCACTAACACCGACCTTCCATCTGGTTGTGCTGATGTCACCCCATCCATGTTTTCTCATCCATAGCAATTCTCATCCATTTCCTCCCATTGACCTTCTATAGAGCATTTTTTTTTGACCCTCACTAGGCCTTTTAAGGGTTCCTGGGTATTTCTGCAGAACTTGTGCTGTTCTTTCTTACCACATAACCATCTAGTCTCCTTTTCGAGTAAATATTTCCCCAATAATATGTTTCTTCCTAATGATATTATGCTCTATCATTGGATATATTCCTCATCTCCCTGGATTAGAGTGCATTGTTAGTATTCATGGCATCTTCATCTCCTCTATATTAAGTTTCAGAACTAAACTATGAGAATGCAATTTGCAAGTTTCAGGAAAGTGCATTTATCCTCCCTGTTTTGCTGTCTAAATTTGATCCCCCCAAAATATTTCTGTTGGAGACTGCCCCCATCCTCTACCATGTTGTACTGAACATGTGCCTTTTCCCCTGCATAATAGTAGTACTTAATATGTGTACTTGTGTGCATGTTTAATGCAGTGAGTGATAATTCTTCAAGAACTGCTTCCAGCTTATATTTTAGTTATCTGCCTCTTCATCAGGTCTATTTCCAATATCAGGCAGAACTCATTTAAAAACACATTTGGAAGAGCTCAACCAGTACTGAGTTTACAGATCTGCTATCAAAATTAGATCAGAATAATTGCATAGGGTACTCCAGATGCTGAAGTGAAGGAGGTTGACCTGGAAGGGAGATTGTTCCAAAATATTTACAGTTACAGCTACACTGAGGGAAAAGGTTTTGTTTTATTCATTATCGGTTTGGAAAATCCATTGTATTTATAGGATATCTGAATTAGCCACAGTGGCCAAACAGCTCCCTTCTCATTCTGCCGTGTGATTTGGGTTAATTACTATCACAGTTTTATTAAGCTCGACAAGTTTTTTTCTTTCCCAGCAAGAAAAAAAATCTAGGAAAAAAAACTAGCACTGCCATACTTTCCCATGCAGCAAAAGGAGATTATGAAACTCAACAGCAATGAAACTACATTGTCAAAATGGCAGTTAAGCTTTCCTAATATAGGCACTGCATAGGAAACTGGGGTCTATATTAAGCTTCTGTCCTGAAATACTTGAGCTTAGATATTATTTGTTAAAGGTAGAGAGCAAGACTAACTGGAAAAGAATGCAAGTGAGCTTTGGAGTCCCATGCGTATGTGTGTAAACTCCTGTTTTATAATTCCAAGATAAATTGAATGCATTCCTTTATGAATTTCCTGGGTCAACTGGTGTTCCTTTCAAGGTTGAAGGGGTAGTGTTCTCTTCATTTTACAGCTATTTGGTGGCATGAAATAATGTCAATATTATATAGAAATTGATCAGTTACATGCAGTGTAAGTATCTCACTCATAGCAGCTTTATGTGGAAAAAAGCCTTGTTTAATTATTTATCTGGCTCTTTCCTTCTGTGGGTTATAGAATAGATTTGACTTATTATGTACATCTTATTACATTCCATATCCCTTCTAGGGCAAGACACAGCTCTTCAGAAGAGCCCATAATGTTTCATAGCAGCACTGATTTAGTCTTTGAAATTTAGTATTCGAATAGAACTTCAAATTCAACCCCCAATTTTATAGATCAGTCAACAAGCATTTATTATTAAACACTAGGAACACAAAAACAGAAAATAGGATGGTTTCTACTCTCAGGGAGCTTACAGTCAATCAGAGGAGGTAACATGCTTGTCTTTAAGGATAGAGTGGGGTATTGTTAGTTGTGGGGAAATTAGGAAATGTTTTGTATGGAAAGTGGTGGATGAAAGTGGCTTAAAGGAAATAAGGAATTTTAACTGGAAACAAGGGAGATGGCCAGTTTCAAGGCACAGAATACAGAACATGGAAGAAACAGAGGAGAAAGCCACTTTGGCTGGACCATCGAGGCAGGAAGAGCAGTAATGAAGCTTGAAAGATTGAATCTCAACTGTGAGGAGCTTTAGAAGACAAACTGATTAAGTTGTGTTTTCTTCTAAAGGCAATAAGGAGCTACTGGAGTGTTCTAAAAAGGAGAATCTCCTGATTAAACATATGGGAGGTGATAAAATCACCAAAAGGAAAAGAGAGAGAGGAGAGAGAAGAGACTAAGATAGAACTTTGGGAAGTACCATAGTTAAATGGAAAGATGTGGATGATAAGCCATCAAAGGAGCCAGAGAGGTAGAAGGATCAGCAGAGCAGTATCATAAAAAGTGAGGGAGAAATTATCCAGGAGGAAAGCATCATATGGGCTAAGGAAGATGAGGACCAAGATAAGAACATCATATTTAGCCAATAAGAGATCAGCGCTGACTTCATAGAGATCAATTTAGTTGAGTGATGACAGGTTACACAGACTTGAGAAATGAGTGAGAGAAGACAATGGAAACAGAGTAGACAGCTTTTTCCCCTAGGAATTTATCTTTAAAAGTAAGATGGTGATACGATGATAGCTGAATGGATGAAAAGGTCCTGTGAGAGCTTTTTAAGGATGGAGAAGATTTGGACAGGTTTTAAAGCAATGAGGAAGGACCCAGGACACATGGAGACATGGAGACTAGAGAAAGGGAATGATTGTGATTTTTCAGTCTGCTGGAGAAGTGGATAAGGGACATGTAAAAGGGGGCTATTCTTGGCAAAAAGAAAAGCTACCTAATTTTCAGAGACTAGAAGAGAGTAGAAGTGTGTGATATCAAGGGGTTTTGAAATGAAAAGAAAGGGAAAAGGTGGAGCTTACAGAGAATGATCTCAGTTTTCTTAGTAAAATTGGGAGACAGTTCTTCAACTGAATGGGAGAATGTTTGAGACTTGAGAAGAGAAGAAAATGTTTAGAATAAACTCAATGGGAAGTGAGAAAGATAGTTAACCAGGAGGAAAAAAATTGTTTTGCCTCTGATACTTTTTTTTTTTTTTTAGCAACTGCAAACAACATATCTGTAAAAATATTTAAACGGCTTTTTTTGTTTTATAACAATCTCATGGTGTATATTTTATTTTGTTTTTTATATTTTATGGTATTTTTATATTTTGTTTTATAACAATCTCGTAGGATATTCTCAATAATTGAATTATTACAGAAAACTATTATAATTTTGGCTGTTCTGTAATATGACTTTTGGAAAAGAATCTGCTAATTGTGTCAACAACAAATGGATGTGATTATTTTTCCATTGCTCTGCTGGCATTGAATATTGCTGCTTTTAATTATTCTTGAAAATTTGATAGTTGATCTGGTCCAACATAGTTCTTTTCCCTTGCTCCTCCTTGTTATTAGTAAGTCGCTTAATAAACATTTATTAAGTACCTACCATGTTCCAGGCATTCTACTAAAAGGTTAGAGATACAAATTCAAGTTTAAAAAAAGAATTCTTGTCTTCAAGGAGTTTATGGTCTAATGGTAGAAGACAACAACAAAAGGAAATGGAAAATCAGGGGGAGGTCAGGGTGGGCAAAAGGGGTGAGGGTACCTGGAACAAGCATATGATAAAGAAGTTCAAAGCCATATACCTCGTGGAAAATGGATAAGCTTGTGTCACAAATGGGGCCAGAATTTAAGAAGGCCTGAATTCAAATCTGGTCTCATATACTTACCAACAAGTCATTTATTCTTTTTTTTACCTCAGTTTCCTCAACTATAAACTGGGTATGATAATATCACCCACCTCTCAGAATTGTTTGGAAAATCTAGTGAAATAATTATTATATAGCATTTAATATAGTTCCTGGTACATAGTAAGCACTATATACATTTTATTATGATTATTGTTGTTGTTATGCTGGATCCCTTTCTCAAACAGAAGCCTTAAAGCTCATGGCCTCACCATGATCAGAGGGGCAGAAGGGACTGATGAGATGTGAATACCAGGCACATTCAATCTTGAGGGATAATGAGATTTCCCAATGATGAATTTCCTGGGGGAGGGAAGGTGTGATGGAGAGCGCCAAAGAAGTCCAAAAGCAATATAGCTGGTGGGAAATGGGGAGACCATTTTTTCAAGTGATTATTAATGCATGATTCTATTTGTATTTTAATGTAGATTACAGTCTAATTTTACAGGCATTCTCCCTTCATTTTTCTCATCAGTTATCCCCTCTTTCCAGTAAACACAATCCTTGCTGGAAAGGAGTGAATTTATATACTGCAGATTGTTAGGTTTTTCCTAAACATTGGCAAAATATAATTTATGACCCTGGTTCTTTGGAATTGTGTCTAAATATGTACACGTTTGGAGCTTTAGCTCAACTCTCATTTGCTGTACAAATTACTGGAAACCAGCTGTGCAGGATGAAGGCACGAGAGTTTGTAGAATATCATTGGTTTGGAGATTATGGGGCTTTATGTGAAGTAATTCTAGTTTGGAATCTTTACTCAGGCCAGATGCCTAGAATCAGCCTGAGAGAGCAGAGTCATACCTTTACCCTGAGCGGAATAACGGAGCTCATCTAAGATTTCATCATGAAAAAACGATTCCACTGAGTCCCCTGAGTGAAAGCAGTATTACCCTCCCTTCCAGGATGTGATTCCATTTATGATGCTAAACCCAACTGACGTGCTTGGACTGGTTAATCTCTTAAGTTTTCTTCAAGCTTGAAAGTTTGGTCATTTGAGGGTTCCAGCATATCATGTTGGTTTTCAGATAGCTCAAAAAGCATTTGATGGAAACCACAAAATATCAGGAAGTTAAGTAGGTGATGCCTAAGATCTAACTTGGTTTCAAAAAAGAAATTCACAAAATAACAAGAAAAGACAATTGATGTTGAATTAAATGTTGTAGTTGGAACCTAATGAGTAACTTGTATTTGGGGTCCCTGTAGTAGCCACAGTTATCAAAACCCATTTTAAGCACACAAATTTCTATTTAGCTTGTGCTGACCTTATTTTAATTCAGATTTAGTTTCAAACATTCCAAAATCCAATTAATTGTTCTATTACTTAACCATGGCTCTTGCCATATTTCCCTCAAGAATATAATGTAATAGTTTCTAGACAGAGCATAAATGAAGTATCTGTGTGTACCAGGTGGATAGAGAACTGGACTTAGAGAAAGAAAAACTAGCCACTTACAAGAAGTTTGGCCCCAAGCCAATCTCTTAATCTCTCTCAGACCATTTCCTCCTTTATAAAAAAAGGGATGGCAATAATAGCACCTGCTTATAGGGAGGGATCAAATGAAATAACATGTAAAATGCTTTGCAGACCTGAAAATGCTAGATCAGTGCTACTTAATTCTTGATTATAGTGATCCAATTTGGAAGACTACATTTTAAGAAGGACATTGTTAAGCTGGAGGTTATCCAAGGAAGGCGATGAGATTGTTGAAGGCCATTCAGTCCATGTAATATCAATCAATCCACAATCAATTTATGAAGTGTCCACTATGTGCCAAGCGTTGTGCCAGATGCTAGAAACACAAGGACAAAGACTGGTTGAATGAAAGAGAACTGCTTTCCATGGATAAGAGAAGTTTTTTTGTTTGTTTGAGGAGGATTGTGATGTGGGAAAGGGCTTGGACTTGTTCTCAGAGAACAGAACCTGGGGTATAGGTAGAAAAATAAGTCAATTTGGGCTTGAAGTTCAGAAGAAGTCTCTCGCAATTAGAGCTGTCTGTAAAATTCAGTTGTCTCTCAATTGTAATCCTTCTCTGGGAGGAGGTTTCTTTTCTGTATAATCTTTTCCTCTGTGAGCAGGTTTCTTGAGAGGCTTCTGGAGCCTTCCCCTCCAAAAGTGTGGGATTTCTGGATTTGTGAATCCACAAGATGTCTTCTCTTTGACTCAATCCAGACTGACTCCTTGCCCGACTGCCCTCCTCTTTTATCCTCCCAGAGAATGGGCTTGTGGGAACTCCTTCAACCAATGAACTTGCTCCTTTTAAAGGTTGTGTAAACTCCTTTTCAGAACTCCTTTTAAAGGTGTTAGCTAAAGATGTGAACTAGAGAATTATTAAGTACCGACTTGGCACTTAGTAAGAACCTAACAGCTGTCCAAATTGGAATGGATTATCTGCCTTGGTTTGGTGATAGGATCCCCATCACTGGATATTTTCAGACAAAAGATTGGATGAGCAATTGACACATATGTAGAGGCAGGGGGAGGAACCCTTTTGTAGTCACTGGTTATTGACTCCAGATGTCTCTTCCAACTCTTTAATTCTGTGATTCTTAACATAGCAACTTCTACTGATCCTGAGACTACCTTCAACATTATTTGATATATATTCCTTCCCTGCCCCCCCAAAGCACCATTTTTATAGAACTTCTTTCATTCTTAAAAAGGAGGGTGAGTTGTCATTTTAGAAAGTTTCAAGATATATGACAAATGTCACCAAAGATTTCAGTCCCTTTGATCCAGCAATTCCATTTCTGCGCATATATTTTAAGGAGATGAAAGACATAAAAAGGTGCCTTGTGAACAAAAATATAACTTGTTGCCACTTTCTTTTGTTGGTATCAAAACCCAAGAAATTAAGTGGGAGGTCATCTATTGAAGAATGCTTGAATAAGTCATAGGATATGAATGTAATGGAATATTATTGACCATTAAAAATGATGAATATGAGGAAATCAGAGAAACAAGGAAGGACTTGTATGAACTTGACACTGAGTAAAACAAACAGAAGCAGGAGAACAATATACACAGTCAGTCAGTCAATAAGTAATTCTTAAGTGTTTTATAATGAGGTAGCTACTGTGTCAATGCCAGGGACACAAATATAAAATATGAAACAATTTGAAATGAATTAAGAAATGTAAATGAAACAGTACTAAAAAAAAGAGGTACAAGTCGGGTCATTTCCCGTGACCAGTTTGGGTCAATTGCCATGACCAGATGATGAAAGCCACATTCCTCTCTTTCAGGAGAGTGAGAATGTTTATACTGGAGAAGAGAGGGTTTAGGAGGAAACTATTAAGTGTTTTCAGGTCAGTAGTGTGAAAATAAAAACCAGAGGATTCCCGGTATCTTATCTTATTGGTTTAGCCTGTCAGAGGCAGTTGTTTTACAGATCAATTTTGCTTAAGTATATTTTATTTGTTACAAGAGACATAGATCAGAAAATGACTTTGATGTGATAAATAAAAGGCACCAATACAAACTTTTTTTAAAAAAATTGAGGAATCGATTGTGAGCATTTTGAAAGCTAAGTGGTAATCACTATGACTCTATTAAGAGTCAGTCATACCAAATTAATCTCATCTTCTTTTATACTGAATTATTAGCCTAAAGGTCAGGGAAATATCACAGATACAGTATACCTCAATTTCTCCATGACATTTGACAAAGCATCTCATAAGTGGAAAGGATGAACTGTGTGATAGAATAGTTACATAGATTCAAAGAAAAATTGATCAACTCAGACCAAGTGAGTTGAGGTTGGCTAATCAATGTCAGGTTCTTAAAGCCATCTCATGGAATGCCAGAGGACCTTGTACTGTCTTTGCCCATCCACATTCGGTGTTTTTAATAGATATTTTAGGTGAATAAAGACTTAGACATCATGTCATTGAATTTATGGTACAGAGGTGAGAAGAATAGCTAATAGAGCAGATCTCTGAATCTAGAAAGATCATGTGATATTGATCCAGTGGTTCATGGGGATGAACAGGGTAGAACTTAATAAGAATGACTATAAAAACCCTGCATTTGGTCTTAAAATCAACAGTCAACCAAGACAACTGGGTCAGTATATATGAATAGAAAGTAGCTCATATAGAAGGAAGAAATTTATGGCCAAAGAAGAATTAGAATACATTATGAAATGCAAAATGGATAATTTTGATTATATTAAGTTTGAAAGTTTTTGTACAAACAAAACCAATGCAGACAAGATTAGAAGGAAACCAGAAAAATGGGGGAAAGGTTTTTACATCCAAAGGTTCTGATGAAGGCCTTGTTTCTAAAATATATAAAGATTAACTTAAATTTATGAGAAAACAAGCCATTCTCCAATTGATAAATGGTAAAAGGAGATTAACAAGTTTCAGATGAAGAAATTAAAATTATTTCTAGTCGTATGAAAAAATGCTCTAAAGTACTATGGATCAGAGAAATCCAAATTAAGACAACTCTTGAGGTACCACTACATACCTCTCAGATTGGCTAAAATTACAGGAAAAGATAATGATAAATGTTGGAGGGGATGTGGGAAAACTGGGATACTAATACAATGTTGGCAGAGTTGTGAACTGATTCAACTATTCTGAATGGCAATTTGGAACTATGTCCAAAGAGCTATCAAATTGCATATATCCTTTGACCCAGCAGTGTCTCTACTGGGCCTGTATCCCAAAGAGATCATGAAAAGGGAAAGGGTCCCTGCAAAAATGTTTGTGGAAACCCTTTTTGTAGTGTCAAGGAATATGAAACTGAGAGGATGCCCATCAGTTGGAGAATGGCTGATTAAGTTATGGTATGTGAATGATGTGGAATATTATTTTTCTGTAAGAAACGACCAGCAGGATAATTTCAGAGAGGCCTGGAGAGACTTACATGAACTAAGTAGCTCATGCTAAGTAAGTAGATGCTAAGTAAGTAGAACCAGGAGAACATTGTAAATGGCAGCAGCAAGATTATACAATGATCAATTCTGAAGGGTGTGACCCTTTTCAACAATTTATTCAGGCCAATTCCAGTTGTCTTGTGATGGAGAGAACTCTCTGCAATCAGAGAGAGGACTATGGGGACTGAATGTGGATCAAAGCATAGTATATTCACCTTTTTGGTTCTTTGCTTTTTGTTTTCTTTCTCATTTTCCCCCTTTTTGATCTGATTTTTCTTGTGCAGCATGATAAACGTGGAAATGTGTATAGAAGAATTGTATATGTTTAACATACAATGAATTACTTGCTGTCTGAGGGGAAGGAAGGGATAAAAAAAATTGGAACACAAAGTTTTGAAAGGGTGTATGTTGAAAACTATCTATGCAAGTGTTTTGAAAATAAAAAGCATTAAAAACCTGGATTTAGCTCACATAAAAAAGACACCTAGTGGTATTCATTAATCCAATACAAGTCATCACTAACACCTAGCAGCTACAGAAAACTAATGGGAACTTTAGACAGAACAATAGAAATGGAGTTGTCCAGATCCAGAGAGGTTATCCTTCCATGCTATTCTATGCTGGTTAAATATGTTTCCATTATTGGGCCTGTTGCTACATGACATATTGTAGAAACTCATCAACTAACTTGAATGTGGTAAAAGTCATTGAGAGTGGTTTCAGAAATTGCTATTTGAAGACTGGCTGGAGATCCCAGGCATGTTAAGCCAGGACAAAATAAAAGAAGTATGATGAAATGACAGAGAATGGGATATTATCTCTAAGTATTTGAAAGACCATCACATGAAAGAACAATGATACTTGTTCTGTTTATCTCCTTGACAGCAGAACAAGGATCAATGAGTGGCAGTCCTAGGGAGGCCACTCAAAAAAAAACAACAAAAAAAAAACAAACCCCCAAAAAATCTTAATTCAAAGTACCAAAAATAAAACAGGTGGTCTTGTAAAATAGCCCATTGCCTGACACTACCCTCTCTCAGGCAGAAGGCTCAAGGTTATTACTTATCAAGAATGCCATAAAGATAATACATGTTTCCAGAAGGGCATTGGACTGGCAGATCCTTTAGGACATCTCTAATGGTCTAATTTTATTCTCTGTGATTGTAGAGATGCTCTTGGCAGCCATTGGCTTCTACTCATGTGCTTATCCCATAAGTCCGTTTCCTTTTCTGTACAATCTCCTACTCTAAAGGAGGGATGCACAGTTGCTATCATCTGTGGATTCCCTCATTATTATTTTTATTAACTATTCGACCATCAGGGCAGACAACTAAAAGGTGAATTTATGGGCTACCTTCATTGCCTCCTAAAGAACACCATAGAGAATTGAGCTGAAAACAACAAAGCGAAAAACACCTGGGAAATCTCTATTTTGCTTACCATGGGCTCCCTGCTGAGTTTCAGCACTGGAGTTTGACTACTGAGACTCTCCAGGGGACCAAAGTATAATACATGGGGAGTTCACTGCTTTGCTGAAAGTGATGAATGGAGGAAAAGAAAATGTTTGAATAGCTTTCTAATATTAACTTTCCACTAACAGCTAAGCCTGGAGGAGAAAATAAGAAGTCATTTGTAGATCTGCCCCTTGACATTATTATCCTAATATCATAGGGTATTAGAGCTGTACGGGGTTTTTGAGACCATCCACTGACACTATTTCCACCCCAGATGTGTAATCTGAGGTTCAGAGAAGCAATATAACTTGCCTGGTGTCACACAGCTAGGTGCAGACCTGTAACTTTTTTTTTTTTAATTCAAGTCTTCTCATTTGATTTATTTATTTTTTTAATTATAGTTTTTATTTACCAGATCTATGCATGGGTAATTTTACAGCATTGACAATTGCCAAACCTTTTATTCTAATTTTTCCCCTTCTTCCTCCCACCCCAGATGACAGGTTGACCAATACATGTTAAATAAGTTAAAGTATAAATTAAATACAATATATGTATACATCAGGCCTGTAACTTAAAGAAGGGTCTCCTTTCTGCTAATCAAAAGGTCTTCCTTTTCCTCCATGTGGATTAAACCCAGAAACAGAGTTAACTTTACATTAATTGTAGGAAAGCAGTGTGAGCACCAACCATATTTGAGAATATGGCCCAAATGTATTGCATATAATATAGACTGCGTTGAAATATATTGCTTGCTTTGACTGTATCACTTTTTTAAATCTTTGTGACTCATTGGGGAGGGGAGAAGGGGAAGGAAACATTTCCAAATAGCTCCTGGGAAAACAAAGGCGTCAATTATTTTTTAAGTATTTTTTTAAAAGAATGTATTCTAAGTGTGGGTGAAATGCCTCCAAATTTATAAATCAAATGTCATGAAGTTCTTTTTCCAAAGCTTTACTCATGAGATCTCCTCGTTCAGGGCCTGTTTACTCTTATTTTAGAAATCACCCTGAAATAATAACTGACATTAATACAGCACTATACAGTTCAATGAACATACTCTCATTTGATCCTTCACAAAAACATTGGGAGATAGGAGCTATGAATGCCTCCATTTTACTGATGAGGAAATTGAAGCTCTGAGAATTGAAGCTATTTGTCTAGGGTCAACTGGAGTAAATTTTCATCTTTCTGACCCTGAATCTTTTGTTCTATCCATTGAGCAAAAGTGCCTGTCACCAAATGGTGTGATCCTGGGCAATTTTCTCATCTATGAAAGAAAAACATTGAACTAGTTGATCTCTAATGGCCCTATATATAATGCAGAAATCTTTGGGCCTCGGCCTGAATATTTGTGCCATGATGCCTAATAAATTAGAAACAATGAATTATGATTGAGGGAAGGGCTGGAGTTACATACATTAATAGTGCACATGCACACACACACAGAGACAGACACACAGACAGAGATAGACAGAGACAGAGATAGTAAGGTAAGAAAGAAAAAAAAAATAAGGAGTCATAAAACCATAGTAGTCTGCTTGCCATCAAGTCCCAGCTAAAATACCATCTCCTGCAAGAAGCCTTTCGCAATCTCCTTACTGCTATTGCCTTCCCTTTCTGATTATTTTGGGATTATCTAGTACACAATTATGCTATTAAAACTTAAAACTGCTTTTGGGACAGCTGTTTATCTTGTTTGCATGTAGTTGTCATTTTTTCTTCCTATTAGACTGTGAACTCTTTGAACAGAGAGATCATGTTTTAACCTTTCTTTGTATTCTCAATGTTTAGCACAATGCTCGGCCCTTAATAAATTCTAGTTGATCTGGTGACATTTAATATAAGGAGATATTCTCTCTCTCTCTCTCTCTCTCTCTCTCTCTCTCTCTCTCTCTCTCAAGAGAGAGAGAGAGAGAGTGAGAGAGAGAGAGATTAGTATATGATTGTCATATAATATTTAATGTAAACATTGGAGGAAATGAAATGATTTGTCCAAAATCACACTATAAGTTAATCTCAGAGGTGAAATGTCAACCCATATTGTCCAACTTGAAAACTAGTGCCCTATACTGATAATCTTGGGTGCTAAAGACAGGCTGTTAGCTAATCATATCATAGCAGGTTAGACAGGATGATTTTTCAGATACCTCCTAATTCTGTGCTCCTATGATTCTATAATTTTTTGATAGATCTTCATTGTAAATTATCGATATGATTCAAGAGCCTCATTTGACCTCTTACTGTACTTGAGATTGAATAATATTGTACAGTATGCAACTCACTATATTTGCCCTTTCTCATAATATCTCATTATCCAAAAAAAACTTTTCCTACAGAGCATGGTTATCTAGAGACAGGATTCAGTGATCACTTTGAAGAGTTGCAATATTAGTTGGAATGAAACTTTTTTTGCCTAAGATATTTTTTTTTTCTCTTTCTGAGGACCTAGCTGGTCTGCTTATTTTCTCCCTTTTCTTCTCCCTTCCCACCTCCCTCTTCATTCCCGCTCCACGTTGTTCTGTTTTGGGCACAGCGACTGTACACACCCGAGTCGTGTTCTATGTCTAACTCCCAGCACCAAACTAAAATAGATCCATCTGGGTCGTTGTATAAGGAGTTGATTATTTACAGCTTATTGCCGATGGCGGTTTTCATAAGATAGGCTTCATCCTGATAAAATGTTACCCCCCAGTGGGCCATTTTTCCAGCTGAACTGCTGGAAGGATGGAAAGATCTGGCGTACTGTTGCTTAAGTAAGTAGACTGCATGCTCGATGAAGAAAAATCATATTATTTTCTCAAAGGACAGAAAGTGGGCACAGCGAAGCAAAAATTGCTAGGAATAAACTTTCCCGATTTTCCATTTTGTTCTGCTACAAATAGCACATTCTATCAATCAGGCTTGCTCTAGGAGACTTTTTTGGTATTGTTTTTCCTCCTTGCAATTTAATTTTGTTCTCCAGAGCTCAGGTGTTTTGTTTTCTTTTGTTTCAAAAACTCTTGAACTTCTCAGTTCTCATTAATAAACATGCTCTCCTTAGAGAAGCATTTCTCCTCTAGTTGTACCGCCTTATTAGAAAGGTGATGCCCTCATTTATAAATTTATAATTATTTTGTCTTAAATATGTTTTGTCACAAATTTTTTTTATTTTTTAAAATAATAGGTTTTTATTTTCAAAATATATGCAAAGATAGTTTTCAACATTCACTCTGCAAAACCTTGTGTTCCAAATTTTTCTCTCTTCCTTCCCCCCACTTCCTTCCCCTAGATAGCAAGTCATCCAATATAGGTTAGATGTGTACAATTAAATAATCTTTTGTTGTGTGAAAAAATCCTACCTAATGGCCTTAATTTAGAAAAAGCCTGAATAATTTTTGAAAGCAATTTTCAGGGTGTCATTTTCTTATGAAACTAAGTCCCGAGTTTCAAAGAGTTAACATTTTTTTAAGGTACTGATGAGATATGGACTCTGTTCTAGGAGGCAGTGTGGAATAGAGTGTCGTGTGAGGTATTACTCAGTATAGGGAATTGGTGTTTAATCAGTTGGCAGGGACTTCAGGACATGAGCAGGAGTTTCATGGGCCAGGAAAGAAACGCAGGATGGAAATACAGAAAATGTTCTGATGTCTAATTAGATTGCGTTTAACTTCTCTGTTCTGAATGCAGAGCACTTGCGGTTGGTGCCAATACATACACTTGTGCCCTGCCTAGGGAAATCTTTCTTTCATTATCAAAGTCTTAGATTCTGCGTTCCAATTTATTGGTTTTCTATCTTTGTTTAAACATGAAAGCTACTGCAAACTCTTTGTCCCAGAATTGATTATTGGCTTGTGTTTGTGCACTTCACTCATAATATTTTCCATTTTTTTTAAACTTGGAGCTTGTATTCCATATTCCATATTTTCCAAACTCTGATACACATCATGGCGGTAGATACTCCAGGACATTGAATTGGCCGTGTTTATTCGATAACACTTTGTTGAAGAACCTGTTGGGGTATAGTTAGTTAAATGCATCATAGCCTTAATGTCTATGGTGATAGTAGTCTTAATGTGTGCTGAGGTACAAATAATACACCACTCAATATTATAATTAAGTCTATTACTAATAATGACTGTATGACATCTGGACAGTTATGCCATTTCTGAGCTTCATCTTTCTCATCTATAAAACTGTAAAAATGAAATGGCATGATTTGTAAGTTTCCTCTGCTTTCAAATCTGATCTTAGCTGTGTGATCTTGTACAAGTCATTTCTACTCACTGAGCCTCAGTTGTATTTTGTTTTGTTTTCTGTAAAAATGAAGGATCTGGAATAGATTGTCTTTAAAGGCCTTTTCAGGTCTAAAATTTTATATTGTAATGTTCTTTTTTCTCTTTCTGCTTTAAGACTTGACTTTTGTATCACTTCTTAATAAGGAATCCTCTCCTGTTTAGCTTCCTTCTCAAATCATTTTTTGCATTTGCTTCTTTTCTACATAAATGTTGTATTGACTCATATGAATATCAACTACTTGAGAACAGATGCTACTTTTATTTCTGTTTTTATATGTAGTACCTAGCACAGAGTCTTGTACATGGTAAGTGCTTAATAAATGTACTTTGGATGAATGGATGGTTCTATGATTCATATGAAACAGAGTTTCTTAGGGTGTTTTTAATAATGTCTTCCTACAGCAGTCTGTTGTAGCCCCTGAATCTTTTTCAGAATCATGCTTTTCTTTTTTCCCCCTTAATAGTGGATTTTTTTCCAGTTACATGTAAAGATAGCTTTCAATATTCATTTTATTTATGTTATTTTGTAACATTTTAAATTCCAATTTTTCCCTTCCTATTTTTTTCTTCCCTCCTCAAAACAGTAAGTAATCTGATGTAGGTTATACATGTACAATCATATAAAACTTATTTCCATATTAGTCATGTTGTGAAAGAAAAAGCAGAACAAAAGAGGAAACCCATGAGAGACAAAACAAAAAAAAAAAAAAGAAAATAATATGCTTTGATCTGCATTCAGTCTCTATAATTCCTTCTCTGTATTTGGATGGCATTTTCCATCCAAAGTCTATTGGAATTGTCTTGGCTGATGTATTGCTGAGAAAAACTGAGTCTATCATAGTTGATCATCACATATTCTTGCTGTTATTGTGTACAATATTGTCCTGTTTCTTCTCATTTCACTCAGCATAAATGTGTGTAACTTTTTCCCCAGACTTTTCTGAAATCTGTCCGCTCATCATTTCTTTATAGAACAATAATAGTATTTCATTACATCCATATACCACAACTTGTTCAATAATTCCCCAATTGATAGGTATCACCTCAATTTCCAATTCTTTGCTACCACAAAAAGAACTGCTGCAAATATAGATAGATAGGCAAATCAAAATAGATGATAAATACAAATGATGGATTGAATGGAAAGAATAAATATAAAGTATATGATAGAAATAGAAAGGTGATAAATTAGATAGTGGATGTATGGACAGACAGGCTGATCAAGTGTTTACTCTGTGTTCCATATATTAGCATGGCTCTCCCCCTTTCTTAGAATTCTCTCCCTCCTCACTCTGCCTCTTGATTTCCCTGTTTATTTTTAAGCCCCACCTGAAATCCCAGCTTCTACAAGAAGCCTTACCTCATCTCCTTCAATGCTAGTTCCCTCCCTTGAAGATTATTTCTAATCAATCAATGTTTATTAAACCCCTTCTATGTGTCAGGTACAGTGCTAAACACTAAGAATACAAAAAAAAAGAAAAAGAAAAAGACAGTTCTTGCCCTTGAGGAGCTGATAATCTAATAGAGGAGAGAAGAAAGAGGTGGAAAGGGGGAGGAAAAGAAGGGGAGAGAGAAGGAGGGAGAGAGAAAGGAAGGAAGAAAGAGAGAGAAAGAAAGAAAGAAAGAAAGAAAGAAAGAAAGAAAGAAAGAAAGAAAGAAAGAAAGAAAGAAAGAAAGAAAGAAAGAAAGAAAGAAAGAAAGAAAGAAAGAAAGAAAGAAAGAAAGAAAGAAAGAAAGAAAGAAAGAAAGAAAGAAAGAGAGAGAAAGAGAGAGAAAGAGAGAAAGAGAAAGAAAAAGAAGCTGGTTGGAGGGAGGGAAGGAGAGGCAGAGAGAGAAGGAGACAGAGAAGAAGAAGATGAAGAAGAAGAAAGAGGAGGATGAGGATGAGGAGAAGTAGTAGTCGTAATAATAGTTTTCTTCTATATCCCATTAGACAGTACCTGGAATATAATAGGGGCGTACTGAATTCTGGTTGACTGCCTATTAAGCATCAATGATGCAATTACAATCAATTACTCTCAAGAAGCTTAGAGTCTAATCAGAGAAGATATAACATAAGAGGAAGTGGTAGGTGGGAGGAAAGGAGACAAAAGATGTGGTTGCAGAGTCCAGACTAGTAGGAGTTAAGTGAGCATGGCTGTGATCATGGCCAGTGACTCACAACTCAGGAGAGATGGTGAATTTCTCTTCCCTGGAGCTCTTCAGGCAGAGTCTAGATGATCATTGATTTCTTCTTCTACTTAGCATCATTTATTAAGGACTTTCTAAATTCAGGATACCATGATAAGTGCCTGGGATAAAAAGACAAAAGGCTTCAAGAAGCTTCTTTTGGGGGGTGTGATGGGGGCAAGAGGTACACAGTTAATAAAGTATAATGTTTATACACAATCTGCATAATATACAGTAGCTACAATGGTTCACAAGAATAAGGGCCCAAAATCTGAAATAATTTTAGAGAGAAATTTATTCTGCTATTTGGTAAAGGAGAGTCACAAAGGGAGTGGTTCTCTCGACTCAAGTTCTGGAAGATTTATATTATATAGGATTTTAACAAAGATTTCCCAAAGAAAAACCCATGTAGTAGTTAAGCAGTTTTACCAAGGGGGCAAGCCAGAAAGCAAGGTAGAGATGGCTACAAGTAACTGGGTTGACTTCTCAGGAGTTCCTGATGTGGTATCCCAAAATAAGAATGCTTTGGATGAATCTGAAACTTGGGGCTATCAAAAACACTTTAATGTCATCTCTGGCTTTATGAGAAAATTACTGGGATCAAGGTACATTCTGAGTGTAGATAACCTTTACTACATAAGGATGTATTTGACCAACATGATAATGTTCCCCAAACCGAATAATTTATTTCCCCTACAAACAAATTCTTATAAAACAATTGCATAAGAAGACACTAACACCTTGAAAGGCAGGACTCCTGAAGAACTTTCTGTGGAAGGTGATCCCCGATTAGGGGCAAGAATTCTTAGAGATTATAGTGAGGGAGAGATTGCCTTCCAGACTTGAAGTTCTTGTCAGTTTTTTAGGACTAGGGAAACCAGCAAATGTTGAACTGACTGGCTGGCCCCTGACATTTTCCAACAGTTAAGACCTTTTGCTCCTTTAAGAAAGAAAGGGAGCATGTGATGTGTTTTTAAAAGAATTCTATTAAGACTTTAAAATAAGCAACAGTTTTGATGATTTTATAGGGAAAGCTTCCAGAACCTGGAAAATCCCATTACGTGGAAATTGTCTTTCCCTGATCAGTAGGGAAGAACTGAAGAGTTAGTCTACACTGTTAAGATTCTCAGTGTTGCTCTAGCTTTCTCCTAGTTATCCTCCAATACTTGTGGTTGGCCAGGACCACGGACATCTGCCCTGCATTTCAGGCATCCACCCACTGGCTTTCCTATTTTTCTCAAGGTTTAAATATTAAATCAATATAATCTTTCCTACATGACTAGTATGATGGTCCTTAGTGCCCTGGGGCTATGGATCTTAAACTACCTAGATTGAATCACCTTTTCCCAATCACTATTCCTTTTTTTCATACTCATCAATGTCAGCCCCATCCCTCTAGGGTTTCTAGTGCATTCTTTCTTGCCCTTTCATTGTGCCCTCTGTGACCTTTGTTCTCTTATTAACAAACTATCCCATTAGACCTGTGCCTTCTCCTGGGAAATTATTTGGAGTACACTTGACTATGTCTTTTCTTATCTGTGTACATGACCTTTCTCCAGTATCCAAGATCAGGGGATTCTTTGGTTTCCGGATCCCCAGTGCCGGACACAGAATGGCCTCTTAGTAAATGCTTATTGATTCAGTTTTCCCAATCATCAGTCAACCTAATCTTTGAATCAGGGTTATAGCCATCCTTCTGTCTCTGTCTTTTTGTCTCTCTCTATATATATCCATGTCTTTGTGTCTCTTTTTTTCTCTGTGTCTCTCAGTCTCTCTCTTTCTGGGTCTGTCTATTTCTCTCTCTTGTCTCTCTGTCTCTGTCCCTCTCCCTCTCCCCCTCTCTGTCTGACTGTTTCTGTCTCTCTGTCTGTTTCTCTCTCTGTCTCTCTGTCTCTCTCTCTTCTCCTCTCTCCTCTCTTTCTGTTTCTCTCTGTGTCTCTGTCTCTCCAATCTGTCTGCCTGTCTGTCCCTCTCTCTCTCCCTTCCTTCCTTCCTGCTTCCCTCTCTGTCCTTCCTCCATCTACAGCAGCATGTCTACAACAGCACCTGACAGTTTCAGTATCTTTTGTAAATGTGTTGCCCTAAATATCTACCTGCATCCTGGAAATGAAAGAGGATGAGTTCAAGTTCACATTTCATGTTCCAGCCGAAGTTCCTACTTGAGGAGAAAACAGTGGGCTCTGCTTTCTCCTCTAATCCTTTGATATTGTTGGGGGCTTTTGTTCATGGCAGCGTTCTTAACAACTGGAAGTCAAAATTGTCCAGGGCTGTCAGGCGGATTCGGAGAGCTGGCCTTCAACTCAGTGAACCTGAAATCAGCTTCTCTTGCCCCGGGCTTCCTCAGTCTCTAATATGTTTTTTCCCCTAATCAAAGGTCAGACAATAGCTGTGTGAAATAGGACACGTTCTAGCAAAAGACTCCAGGTCAGGTTTTGCTGGGGAGAAACTTTCTTACTTCATTCCAGGGTATTAGCCATGTTTCTTTTTGAGTAAATACTAGGGGCTGAGACACTCTGGTGCTCTGAAGATGCAATGTAGTGCTCTAAAGATGTCCCCCTGAACTTCCCTGGTATCTGAGCACCCCGCAATAGGGAGAAAACACAGGAAGGCCCCAGAGGCTGCTGGGGAAATTCTATTCCAGAAATGGCCCAGCATACCCTCCCCCCGCCTGTTTCTTGGCTGCTGGAACCTAATCCAGTGTCCTGTGGGCCTAGGGCAAGCAGGTCTATCCTCATTGGACAACTGAATGATGCTGAAAATGAGAGATTGCTCGCTTTGACAATGGCCATCCTGGAGCTGGTCGGCAGCACCTTGGCCAGGCCCGGATTTGCCGGATTTGCCGATGTGATGTGCCTCGGTGCTGACCTGCAGGGTGCTGGTTTTTCCAGTAATGAACTCCTCTTAAACCAAGCCTGACAATTAGGCTGTAAATACTCTGGGGAAAGAGGAGGGGTCGGAGGGTGATGTGGGAAAATGTTCAGTATTAAGGAGACCAAGAGCACCAGATTTATTTCATCTCTGGCCTTCTCTGGCTATTAATCTAAATCTCCAGAGATGAATAACTCGTGAATTAACCAGTTTCCACTAATGTTATGAATTAACAGTGAGTAGCCCTCTCCATTGCCCTGCTCCATTTGAAGGGGGTTAGGAATCTTATTTGCATTTATAATTCTGTTTCCTTTTTATGTTAATCCCCTCCCACTGCTGAGGAATTAGGCGTTTTCTCATCTACTGATGAAAACTGCTCCCAGGAGTCCTTTCCTGTCAAGTGATGGAAAATGGATGATTATCCAATGGCATACCCTTCCCCTCTGATAGGAGGAAGTCTCATCTCTCCTGCGAGCTCCTTCGGATGAAGTTTTGCATATCTATTAGTTTAACTCTTGGGGTTTGGAGCCAAGCAAGCCTTGAGTTCTTGAGCTCTAGTAATAGAATTGTAGACGAGCTTCCCCATCCCCAAATTATTATTTCTAAGTGTGATTAAACTGACTTCATTCATTCATTCAACCAAGCATTTATTAACCTTCAAATCTGGCAGATATTCTGCTAGATGTTAAGGATGTTAAGATGCAAATTTCTCTTAGAACTGGACTGTTTGCTGGTTACTGGATCTCCTTGCGATCCTTCATCCCAAGGAGATTTAATGTCCATTTTGTGGCTTCTGGATGAGACAACTCTAGGTGCTTAGGGCCCATCCACATTTGATTCTATTTGTTTTTTTGTAATGGACTTAAACAGTGACAATGAGAAAAGAAGACAAAATGTTGTCGACACATCAAAATTTTCCTGTTTTCCTATTCACAAAATTGTCATGAGAAATATAGTGTTTTAGTGATATCACACGCTTGGACAAGTTTTGGTTTGTCCATTGTTCTTGAAGAGGACAATATCAGGAAGATGACGCCATAATATGCAAGTGAATTCAACTGAAGTAAGGGAGGGCTGCACAAGGTCACCTGCCTCAGTTTCCCTCCAGAGCCTTCTGGGTCCAGTGGCCAGATAGGATCAGGACTTTTGGATATCATTAGACCAGATAATGTCAGAGAGAATTCCATATGATACTTGACAGATCCTGGATCTTGGTTTTTTTTTTTTACTTATATGTGGAGGAGGTCATAGTAAAAGAGCATTTTCTGATGGTGAAAGAGGCAAGACTACCTTAGTTAAGGCGTTTACAATCTAAAAACAATAGCTGTCATGTACATAGTGACTTAAAATTTTTAAAGCACTTCATATATTACTTTTATAACAATGTGACTTTTATCCCCATTTGATAAATAAGGAAACTGAGGCACAAGGAGATTGTGTTTTGTTGAGAGTCATACCCCTTTGAGGTAAAACTCACTCAGGGATTCACATGTGTCGTTTTCTGCATCTATGATCCAACTTGGAGATTCTGTGACTTCATTTATTTACCACCTATGTTTTCTGTAACATGGACATTCTTACTCTGAATTCGACTCCAAGAAATTCCTTTTTTATGAATGTAGACTGTGGGCACCAACATTTCTGGTTAAGCTATCTATGCTGGAGCCCACTAATACCAGTGAGAGCTGGTTGTTAAATTTTCAGTGTCAGCATTTATAATTCAGCAATTGGTTAACAATACAAATTCAGACTTGATTTATTGGTTTTGTTGATTGTCTGGACTTAATAAAATTATGAAAAAAAGGGTAATAATATGTATTAAACTTAAAAGTGTGTCAGGCATATTCTCCCTTATAGAGGGCCAGATGTTAAGCTTTTACTAGCATGCTGCTAGCAGTAGCTGAAATGCAATCTGAAAATATATCCACATGAGAACCTTTTGCTCTTGGGATATGGTTTGACTTCTTAAGCCAAAATCTGGCCTGTGGTGATGCAAAAGGAAGGAATTATGGAGGCATCTTCAAAATGTCATCCCTGTTCCACACATACACATGTAGCATCCCCTGTGGTACATTCTGCCAAAGTGGTCTGCATGCTGTTTCCCATATGGAGTGCTCCATCTCTCTCTTGAGACATTGACACTGGCCATGTCTCTTCTGAACAATGGACTGGGGATAATAAATGGTCTGAGGTCCAGTCCCATCCCCTCATCTTCATGACTCCCCAGCTTCTGTCAAGGCTCAGCTCAAGTTTCCCTCTGGTCCCCTGTTTGTCCCTTTCCTCCACTGCCATGGTTAAGAGTATAACCATTCCTTCCTCAGCAGGCATAAATCCCTTTCTCTACGAGAGAACTTTGGCTGGATGGACATACAGGGTTCTCCAAGAGCAGCTGGTGATAACAGATTCAAGGCATGCAGGTTGCCTTGGCCTTCCTACTTAGCAGATGGCCAGGACTTGATAGATTGAAGAGTATTAGGATCCAAGGGAAGAGCCAAATGGGACAGTGGACAAGAGAAATAAATCAGAACATGGCTCAGAGTAAAGGCACACACAGCTCGAGGATCGTGCCATTGCCTCCACTCAACTGTTCCCCATCCCTTTGGTTCCACCATGGCTGCATCCCTTCCATAGCAACAGGCTTGTTCCATCCGTGCATCGATGGTTGAGGGTCATTGATGAGTTGGAGGAAGGAGGCTGCCAGGGTGAAATGAGGGCATTGTCCAGAATGTAAGCTTCCATATCACTTCATGAGGTATCATTGATGTTTTTAATTATCATTTTCCTCTCTTAGAATAAAATAGTAGGGGCAGCTAGGTGACACAGTGAATAGAGCACCAGCCCTAAAATCTGAGTTCAAATCTGACCTCAGTCACTTAACACTTCCTAGATGTGTGACTCTGGGCAAGTCACTTAACCCAATTGCCTCAGGGAAAAAAATAATAACAATATTATTTGCTATTTGGGGTCATCTACATATGGAATTTTATTAATGATGCATTTCCAGTGTGAAGCTCCTTCCATCAATGAAAACTGACAATTCCTGAGTAACTTTTATTCTTAGAGAGTTGGCTGAGACTTTGAAAAGTTAAATGACTAATTTAGTATCCCCAGTATGGGACAGGATGTCATAGAAAGACTTGTACCAGAATTCCACTTGTGTTGGACACTACCTGTGGCTTTAACCAAGTCTGAACTTATCTAAATTAGGGTATTAAACTACCACACAAAGTTCTTGTCAACTTTAATGTGCTATTTGAGTCAAATATCATTATTATTTTAGAGTAGAACCATAAATTTATAGGGGGAAAAAAGGACCCTAAATGTCACTTAATACAACATCCTTCATTTTATAGTTGAAATCTAGAAATGCTGACTGACTCACCCAAAGTCACCCCAGTATCAAATTACAGCAATAAAGATATGAACCCGGCTCCTCCAAATCAAATATCAGTGTTCTTCCCCCTAGTCCACTCTGAATTGGAATGAATATAAGTATTTTACGTAAATTATCTCATTCACTCCTCATAAGAACTTGGGATACCTATTACTCTTGATTTGACAAATGAGGAAACAGAACAGTAATATAGATTAGTCAATAGAATGCCAACTTCAGAGTCAAGAAAAGATCCAGGTTCAAGTCTGAGAGCAATGGATGCAAACTGTGTAGATTTGAGAAGTCACTTAGCTTCTCATTGTTCTAATCTACTAAGATGAAGACAGATTCCAACAAAGGAAATCACAGGAAGGAAATCCATCCCATCTCCAAAACTTTTTTTTAAATTTTATTTATAATTTTTTGACATTATATATGCATGAGTAATTTTTTATAACATTATCCCTTGTATTCATTTTTCCAAATTATCCCCTCCCTCCCCTCTACTCCCTCCCCTTGATGACAGGCAATCCCCTACATTTTACATGTGTTACAATATAACCTAGATACAATATATGTGTGTAAATCCCATTTTCTTGTTGCACATTAAATATTGGATTCCGAAGGTATAAGTAACCTGGGTAGATAGACAGTAGTGCTAACAATTTACATTCACTTCCCAGTGTTCCTTCTCTGGGTGTAGTTGTTTCTGTTCATCATTGATCAACTGGAAGTGCCATCTCCAAAAACTTATAAACACTTCCTATACATTGCCTCATTTCAGTCTTCAATATCATCCCTCCATATAGTAACATTCCATCATAGAGCTGAAGAAAATGAGTTTCAGAGAAATTAAAAATGACTCAACTCAGGTGGGTCTTGAGCCCAGGGTTTCTCCTTCTAAGTATGGTCTATATTTTCTATCTCACATAAGTGCAAATTAAATGCTTTCATTCTGAAAGTTATCCTTTTTGTTAATTAGGGAGAACATAAGATAGTTCCCATTTAGGTTTCCCTTGTGGTTTTTCCTCTCCAAGTTTATTCTCCTATTGGTCTGACCTACCGTGAATAATATAATGTTCTCTAAAACAAAGGGATTGTTTTAGTTTTGTCATTATATCACCAAAATTGTTAAATATGTCTGCCAATAAATGTTTGTAGGAAGAAGGATGGAAGGGAAGGAAGGAGTGAGGGAGGCAGGGAAAGGAAAGGAGCAGTGAAAAAAAAAAGAAAGAAAAGAGAGGAGAAAGAATCTGCAAATTTTACTATGCAAATATCACTATGCAGAATTGTCTAGTCTGAGGAATGAGATGTGAGTTTTACAAAGAAAAGAGCAGATGGATTGATGAAGGACCTGTATTCCCCATCCACTCATTAGAGCAGCTCCTCCTTCTCTTTCTCTCACTCCTCAATTCTCAGAGTGAATGAATCATCATTCAGCAGCTCAAAAAATTCTATGTGGCTGATGGGGTGGGATGGGGTGGAGTAGGAAAAGAAATGGGGCATATGTGTGTGGGTAGTAAAAGCTACCTTAAGTTTCCAGAAAGGAGAACAAGAACTCAAGCCCTATGAAATCAGACTCATATTTACTCCCACCATTTTAAAGTATATTAAGCAGTCTAGAGACCAAGTCTTTCAACCCACTGTGAGAAGGACTTTCTTTCTCCTGCTTTTCCAATCCTTGATCCAAACTTAAATTGGTATATTTCTTCTTCAGCTGAAAGTTCCAAGTGAAAATACAGAACATTAAGTGGGCAAGTTCTACCTTGAATGAAAACAATGAGGGAACACTCAAAGTCATTTTTATAAATGTCCAAAAAAGTGAGGAGGGGAAAGAAGCAGGAGAAACAACAAAGAACAGCTTTGTTAAAATTAATATCTTTCTTTTTTGTTAAAATTAATAAAAATTTCTCTGTAAAAGCCGTAGGTCACTGACATTGTTAAACTTCCTTGAAATATATCTATATCTTAGTTGATGGTAAAACTCATTTACAAAAAGAAAGAAAAATGAAACAAAGCATTTTGATATTCTGTCTCCTGATTGCTTTAAACCCAGAATGACCAGAGCAAGGGATTTGGGCCAGCTCATTGGATCCAGTCATGGCCACACAGAGGACATGGATTTCCATAATAGCCTTTTTCTCTCTATGGATGCTGAAAGTCATCCAAATCATTCTCCCCATCCACGAGTCAAAGTTCCTTTTTTTCAAATGGCCAATGCATCTCTGTTTAAAACAGTGACTGAAAAGTTGGGATTACCATTCTGCCATATTGCAAAGCACTGACCAACACACCTTTAAGATCATCCCTACTGCAATGACATCAAAATAAAAGCAATAAATGTTCTTCTCACATATGAAGACAGGCCTGAACTTTCCTGTATTCTTCTCCTCTTCTACTTACCTATTTCAAACATGTGAATTGGCAAATAAGACCCAATCCAACTCAACACCAAAGCCCAGCAGATGGGACAAATTGAGGAGGTGGGGGAAGGGGAGGAAATTTCCTACACCTGTTCAGAACTGGGGTCCAGGCAGCTGTGCTTGGAGGCAGCTATGTCTGAATAATCAGGCACAGAGTCCCTCATGGCTGCTACTATCTGCAATGGAATCTAGATTAGAATGCATGAGAATGTTTGTCTTTCTATTGTACCAAATAGACATGTGCCCTCTTTATTTTCAGTCAAAGTCAACAATGCCCAATTGGCAATCTAACTCTTCCTCAGTAACTTTCTATAGAGAGTCATGGACTGATTTGATCTCATATTAAAGAATAAAAGTAACTAGGGATAGCTTGGGTTTATTTTCCATGTCCCTGACATAGAAAACAGAGGGTTGGAACCCTTTACTACCTATGTAGTAGGATTACCTATGTAATCCTTGGCAAAATGACTTCCTGTCTCCGAACCTCAGTTTCCTTACACGAGAAATAAAGATAAGGAATAAAGAAGCACAGGGATGTTGCAAGGATTAAATGAGGAAAATGTACATAAAGTATAAACATAGATGAACTCTCACAGTTGGCATTGGGCAACTTGGTGGTGCATTGGAATAATTCTTTTGCTGGAGTCAGAAAGACTTGAACTCAGATACTTAGATGCTGGCTGGCTGTGTGTGACTCTGGGGAAACTATTTAACCTACCTAATAGTTAAAAGGGTTAGTAACATGCTCTCCAAACCTTAAGACCTTGTATAGATGCCCACTATTGTTATTTGTCATTAGTCATGTTCTGATCTTAAATTTGATGGCATTGAGTTAGAAATGCTCTTCAGATGAACCACTGTCTTAATAATATTCTATCCTGTTTGATATCTTCTTCCCCTTTAAGGGTCGTTTCATTTTATGTCTTTGTGTCACCAACAACCAGTGCTGATACCTGGTGCATGCAGTAAGAACTAAATATTTGCGGAATGCTTAGTTTTGTAACTGCCTAAAAATATTGGTAATATAAGCTCATCTTTAGCTTTCCTGAAACTATCCTTAGTATGACTCCAGTAGCAGATGAGATGAAGGATGACATCTGCCCCATCTTCTTTTCCTGTAATTTTGATTTTTACATTAAGTCTCTCTATGTTTTGATGGAGATTGTGAATATTCAGTATGGAAAGCACTCTTAAAACAAACCACAAAAAAAAACCCAGTTCTTTCATTATGGTGGAACAGTGTTTTGTCCAGGAGATTGTGGGCAATAGTTTCAATTAGGGTAATACTCCAGTTTTAAAACAGTTTATTAAATTCTCAAAGATGGTGTGGAGTCTGTGAATGTTGTGTTAAGAATTGTTGTTTGCTAACTTATAATCAGTCCTTGATTCTAGCAATTTGATTGTGTCTTTCAAAGTATTCTTTAGGTGAGACATTTTCACAACCTGCTGCTGTAAAAAGTCTTTACCATTTCCTTGCCTCATTAAGTCCAGATTCTGAATTTTCTATTGGTTATCATCATCATCATCATCATCATCATCATCATCATCCATCCCCTCAATGATCTAAGATGTCTTCTTACTCAGCTAGAGGGGATGAATCAGAAGTACTCTCTCTGAAATGTATTTTAACCTAAAAAGCCCATGTAGTTAAAATATAACCAGATGACCAATGCAAGAGTAGAGCTCATCATTGAGGGGATTCTTGGTCAAGTGTATGTTGAGCTAGAAATGGCCATTGAGGTGCTGTCTAAAACTCGGAGTCCATGATCCCATGAAGTCCCATGCTACCAACAATTCAACCAAACCCTTGTTGAGCACCTACTGTGCACATGGTTCTATGATAGAACATGAGAGAGATTCAGAAATAAATGAAGAGTCAGAATCCCTGCCCTCATGAAGACTACCATTTTGTGGAGAGGAATAAAATATATACAAAGTGTACAAAATGTGAAAGGACATGGTGTGAATGGGAGTCTAGGAGAGTGGCCTTATCCCTTCTGGATAAGGACAATCAGGGAAGGCTGAGGTAGAAGAGTGGCTGTAAACTGAGAGTTGAGGAATGGATATGTTAATCTGATTAATGAATGGGGGCAGAGCATGGGAAATGAAAGACATAGAGATGAGAGAAGACAAGCCATATTTCCATATCTATAATATTAATTTCTCAGGAAAAAGCCAGAAAGCAGCAAAATCCATTTTTTTAAAAATGGAGAGATGCACCCTCATAGAGATAGCAAGTAATCAGCATTTTGAAAGCACCTACTATGTGCAAGATATTGTGCTAAGTGCTGGGAATATAAAGATATGACTGATGAGTCTTACTCCTCCCCAGAGCTTATATTCTCATGGGGGGGGAAATAGTATGTGTGCTCACATGTGTGTGAGTGTGTGTGTGTGTGTGTGTGTATTTGTGATGCAAAATGGCATTCAGGTAATTTCATAGAAGAAGGTACTGATTTCTATGTGGAATGAACAAGCTCTTCCGCAGAAGGGAAAACCAAGGATTTGAAGAGGCAGAGATAAAGAGAAAGAGTATTTCAGACATGGGAATGAGAGATGTCACTCTATGTGAGGAGGATACTAGCAAGTAAAGTAATATACTGGATCTAAAGAGACATGGAGTGAAGTAATATAGAGAAGACGGGAAAGAGAAGAAGCAGCTATTTGGGGAGGAGTTTAAAGTGCCAGAGACAGGAATTTTTTTCCTATCCTAGAGCTAAAAGGGAGCCACTGATGTCAGTTAGAAGACTTTTACAATAGTCCAGACGAGGGGCAGTGAGGACCTGAATTAGGGTGATTGCTCTGACAACAGCCAGACATACACAGCCAATGTTGTGGAAATAGAGAAGATTTCACAGCTAAGAATCATGAGGTGAATGATGCATCAAAGAGTCAAGGATGACCCCGAGGTTATGAATTCAGGTGACTGAGAGGATGCTGATGCCCTAAAGAGTGATGTGGAAATTTAGAAGAGGGGCAAGTTGGGGGTAGAAAGATAATAAATGAATTCTGATTCAATGATGTTGAGTTGAAGGTGACTGACTACAAAATACCTAGTTTAAATCGTTTAATTGGCAGTTCATGCTAAAGAACTGGAGCCCACGAAAAAGACGGAGGCTATATATAAAACTGAGAATCATTTGAGTAGAGGTCATACTTGTGCCTAGGGGAGCTGATGATGTCTCTAAGTGAGAGGCTATAGAAAGAAAAAAGAAGGCACACGATGGAGCCTTGAGGGACATAGGCAGTCAGTGGGCATAAAATGGATGAAGTAAAAAGCTTGAGGAGTTAATAAAATATTCAGAAAATAATGGACTATTCTGATATCTTTTCAATGACTTTTATCTGACAAGACTTTAACTATAAAAATACACAACATATACACACAAAGCTGGAGAAAAATCCTAAGGGTTTTATGTAGACTAGGCTATTTCTCATGTTATTGTTATTATTTTTTTTCTATGAGGGCAAGGTCTGACTACTGTCTCTTTTTTTGTATATATAATAAAAGTTTCTCATGTTATAATGTATTCTGAGAACTTTTGTCTTTGGATTTTGCCTCCCTCTATTTTATTACATCATAAATCTCAAACATTTGGTGGAAGCCATCATATATAAGTGAGAACTAAGCAGCTTACTTGATAACATCTCCCCACACTCCCACCCTCTGTTTAGAAGATTAAATGGAGACTGTTGTGTCTGATGCCAGAAGAGATTTCACCAATCTTGTATCCTTTCCATGTAGGTCAGTCAGAGAGACAATCCAGCACTGGATCCTATTATCCATGGACTGAAGGGTGTCGTCCATCATGGTAAGTAAGATACTTCAACTTCCTTTGGCTGGAAAAAGAAGGGCTGGAATTTTGGCCCAAAGGAATGGGGTCACTCTTCAGAGGACATATGTAAGCACAAATTCTTCATTCAGTGATGTCTAAGGGCATTAACACCACTCTTTGATTGGTAGAAAATAGACCCATTTGTTACTCCCCCATGGGCTCAAGCTAAAATAAACCATTTGTTTCTTTTTAGTCACTGCTCAGGAATGTATTCTTTATCAATTACAGACCAGGTCCATAGATCATTCCTATTAGTACCAGATACTTCACACCTGATATTTGTCTTACATTTGTTCTAAAAATACTCTCCTTTCAAGTTTCTGCTCATTTATAAGTTACGTTATTTGTCTTTGACATTTTGGGAGCTGATGCTGAAACATCAGATTGATCACACAAATTATGCTTTTTTTTTCAGCTGATGAGCATCATTAGGATGCTGAAATATGTATACATATATTATATATGTGCATGTATATATACAGGAGCAGCTAGGGACAGCTAGTTGGCTTAGCCGGATCTGCAGTCAAGAAAACCTGAGTTCAAATCCAGCCTTGGACACTAGTTGTGTGACCCTGAGCAAGTCACTTAATCTCTATAGGCCCCAATTTCCTCATCTGTGAAATGGGGATAGTAATGGCATTCACCTCCCAGGGTTGTTGTAAGTATCAAATGTTACAGTAATTATAAAGCACTAACATGGTGACTGGCATATAGTAAGCAATATATAAATGTTCTAGTAGTATATGATAGAATCCTTAAGGACTGAACTCATTATTTCCTTAGTATAGGGAACTCCTTGTTATGAAAACTCTCTTCACCATAGCAGGTCAGAACATTCTCTGCAATTTATCATATTAGAGAGTTAAGATTTAATAACTTGTCCAAGACCACACAGCTAATATGTGCAATGAATGAGACTGGTATCTATGTCTTCTTGGCTCTAAGACTACTGGCTCTCTATCCACTATGCTATCATATATATATATATATATATATATATATATATATATATATATATATATATATATATATATATATATATATATATATATAATAGAGAGAGAGAGAAAGAAAGAAAGAAGAAAAGCAGAAGAAGAAGAAGAGAAGAAGAAGAAGAGAAGAAAAGAAGAAAAGAAGAAGAAGAAGAAAAGAAAAAGGAGAAGAGAAGAAGAAGAGGAAGGAAGGAAGGAAGGAAGGAAGGAAGGAAGGAAGGAAGGAAGGAAGGAAGGAAGGAAGGAAGGAAGGAAGGAAGGAAGGAAGGAAGGAAGGAAGGAAGGAAGGAAGGAAGGGAGGGAGGAAAGGAAAGGAGGGAAGTTAGGAAGGAAGGGAGGGAGAAAAGGAGGGAGGGAGGGAGAGAGATGAACATATGATGTACGTATATGTCCATATACCTCTGTACATTTGTGTACATACAAACTCACCAGCACACATTAGGCTGCTGCATATTTTTCTGTATCCAACTTATTATCCCCAAGATCATTACAGGTAGGGAAGGAAAGATGAATGTATCTTCTCTCTTAGGGCTGAATTTTATTGGAGGAATTTTCTTGCAACTTTATTATCAGTAATGCATCATTAGCGATGACACCAAGATCCTCTAATTTCAAAAGTACCCTTGTGGCAGCCAGCAGTGGGAGTCTGGGCTTAATGTAATGATTTGCAAAGTTTTAATAATCTAATTAAAATTCCAAAGGCGTCAACAGAAGTGGCAGTTAGGTACCACAATAAATCTCTCTTTCCATCTATACTGCTGTGATAAAACATCACACCTTTTCAGAGGATTGTCTTTAGACATTAGCTAACGCCTTCAAGCTTAACCAACGTTATTTTTCCTTCCTTCTTCTAACTGGTAGTCTAAAACCAGTGGACAGTGCTGAATGGAAACAAATAACATTAGAAATTAATTGTCCTCTTTTCAGAGCCATTTAATGGCAGAAATGATAAATTTGGGTTAAATGATAACGCCCTCAGAAAGCCCAACATAAGTTCTCCTTGATTTTGTAAACTACTAAATTCTATTGGACAGCAAAGCCTATACCCTAAGCAAGAAGGTAGGTTGGTGTCTACCACAATAGAATCACTATGTAGATTTTGCCAGAAAACACAACAGAGAAGTAAAAATGTCCTCAGGTGTTAGGATTTTGTTGCTTGTATCTGAAGTCCATTTGGCTTTCCCCAGTATCTTTCATACAACCATTCTATGTTGTGTTCTGACAATAAATGAAGAAATTTTCTCAAGATTTTTTTAGTGTCTTATTATCTTGGCATCTCTTCTATTTTAAAATCTGTTGTGAATTCTTCAGGGAAGAGATCTGGCCCTCAGAAGCCTGGGAAATTCTGATTATCTGTCTGCCAACCATTATGAGTGTCTAGGTACAAAACAGTCATTCAGCAAAATTTGTTAAGTAACTATTCTGTGCCAGGCATGGTATCTGGCATGTAGTCAGCCCTTAGTAAACACCCTTAAAGAGCTTAGATTCCCCTTCAAAAACAATTAATTGTTTGATTAATAGGAAATGCTGGGTTTGGGGTCAGAGGACCAGGGTTCCAAGCTGAGTTACTCCATTTTACTACCTTTGTGATCTTGAAAAGTCACTTTTATTCCATGATCTTGGTTTTCTCATCCTACTATCACTAAATCAGCAATCAGTAAACATTTATTAAGAATCTACTGTATATCAGGCACTGATCTAGACTTTAGGGATATAGAAATAAGAGATATAGTGTTATATGAGGAACCTGAAAAAGCCCAGTTTGGCTGCATGGAGAAACGAATAAAGTAGCATATAAGAAGACTAGACAGGTAGGTTGAGTCAAGTTATAAAGGATTTAAATACCAGACAGAGGTGTTTGTATTATATACTTTAGGCAATCAAAGCTTCTTAGGCAGGGGAGTGGCGTAGTCACATCTATGCTTTTGGAAATTAACTTTGGCAGTTGTGTGTCAAATGAGGAGGTTGATCAAAAACATCTCTTAAATCTGCTGACTCTGTTCTCCTATGACTTTGGGCCTTGTACATAATCATACCAAGCAAGAGGGCCCAGCTGACAATATCTAACATAAATGTATAGTAGAGCCGGTGGCATGCTAGAAACAGCTCACACAGGCTGAATTGTTCATTTTAATTGGTAGCATTTACACCTCAGAAATCAGCAAATACAATCAATCCAGGTTCATGTGTATATGTTCGTATGTTTTCCCTAGAGAGTTGATTGTTAAATATTTACCAACATGCTCCTCTCTGGACCTATTCATCTATGTCCTGATTTCCTCCTGCTCTACTAAGCAGCATTTGAATAGAAGTGCAAAAAGGAGATAATTGGAAAGCTGTGCTAGTTATACAAATTAAGAATGAAACACTCTCTGTCCTCAAGGGGCTTACATTCTGATTACAGAGGCTAGATCAGATTAGATCAACATGGAATTTTATCACTAGATATGAATTCGGAAGTCTAGTCCTCTTCTGTTACAGATAAAGAAATTAAGGTTCATAGAAGGAAAAGATTCATAAGAACATTCATATTGCAGACCAAGAGAAAGGAAGGAAAGAGAAAAGAAAGAAAATAAAATGACGTTGACAGGGTAGAAATATTAGATTCCCAAATAGCTGGGAAGAATATTAAAAAAAAAAAATCAGATTTCCAGATTTGAGGGAAATAGGAGGCCCCCAAACATTCATTTGATGCTATTATCTTCCATAGTTTTTTATGATATTTCTAAGTTATTTTACCTTTCCTAAAAGAAATTAATGTTTATAATACCATCAGGAATTATTGGGTAGGGAATCTGGGTTACCTGATAATTTGATGAAATATAAACAATTATGGCCTTCATAGTGTTCCTGGCTTTGTAATAATGATAGAAAAACTTGCAGAGGAAAATCAATATGTATTCTGCCACTGCTCAGGATTGGTTTTATTTCCTCTTATTCCAATACTGGGATCTTAGAGTATGAATATCACATTAAAGGGATTGTTAAAAAGAAGTTTAAAAGGAAGAACTGTATAAAATCCCTAAGTTCTGATGCATCCTGGCAGTGTATTAGAGGAGACATGATATATTGGGTTCCTTTTTATGAGGTAGATTTTTGTCCAAAAGAATAAAGAGAGAGCTGATTGGCAGTTATGTCTTGTTCCCTTCAATTTCCATGGTAACTAAAAGGCCTTACAAATCACCACTATTCCAGGTGAGTAACACTTTGGACTTTGGAGATCAGATCATTTTGATGTAATAGGAAGAATGCTGGTAATATGGAGGAATAGAAAAAATCTTGAATTTGAATCCAGGTCTACTGATTTTGTAAATTCATTGGGAGACAGAGCACTTCATTTTCTATGAATCTCAGCTCTTTCATCTGTCAAATGGGGCTAATAACTCTAGCTAGAAGAAAGAACTTTGTAAAAAGTGTAAAGTATAACATGAATATAAGGTTTTATTTATCTATTTAAAATGTTCTGTGTTTACTCAAATAGATTTCACTCACCTCATGCCCTACTCCTCCCAAGAGCAATCCTTTATAAATAAGAAATTATAAAAGAAACAGTAGAATAATAATAGTAGTCACATTTACATAGCATATTTTAAGGATTTCAGAGCACTTTATAAATATTGTGTTATCTGAGCTTCGCAACAGCCCTGGAAAGTAGGTGCTATTTTTTTTCTCCAAGTTTACAGATGAAGAAACTGGGATGGAAAAAATTTAAGTGAATTGCCCAACACAACAGATCTAGGAAGTCTCTGAGGCTGGATTTGAACTCAGGTCTTCCTGACTCCAGGTTCAATGCTCCAAAATGTTCAGTAAAATCAATGAACAGATTGAAGATGTCTTACTTGAGATCTGAATCACACATCTGAACTCCAGCCTCTGCAAAGGAGCTGAAGGATGTCTTCTCTAGCACTTCTTTGAGACCAAGGCTTAATCATTTTTTAGCATTTCAATCCAATTTGTGATTCTTCTTTCCATTTTTATGTGTATTTATTCTGCATCACTTTTCCTGTGTTCTCATGCTTGTCTGGGTTCCTCGTATTTGTTATTTTTTATAGCATAGTAATATTTCATTATATATTTATTAATGGGTTTGTTTAGCCATTCCCCCAATCAGTGGACATCTACTCTGTTTCTAGTTCTTTGCTACCACAAAAAGTATCGTCATACACACACACACACACACACACACACACAAATATATATATATGAATTTGTGTGTATGATGTGTACAGAAAGAGAGAAAAAGAAATTAGAGGAGAGGGAGGGAGGGGTGGAGAGAGAAAGGGATGAAAGAAAGAGAAAAGAGAAAGAATGACACAGAAAGATGAAGAATGAGAGGGCAAGGAGGAAAGGAGAAATGAAAGAGAAATAAGAAAGACAGGGAGAGGGAGCCCCTTTCTTTTAGTCATTGTCCTCCTTGGTCTGTATTTCTAATAATAGAATCTCTGATTCAAAAGTATAAATGTTATAGTCACTTTATTGGATAATTTCAAGTTAATCAGCTTTTATCTATTTTACTCCCTGCACACAAGATACAGGAATTCTTTTCCTTATTCGGGAAATATTTCTCACCCATCTCTATGCTTGTGCATTATAGATAAAAACAAAAACACAAAAATTTCTGCTTGTAGGCACTTGCTTTCTATGTACATACAATAAATGTAAACCAGATGAATTCAAAATATATGCAAAGTACACAAATAAAGAGCAATTGAGGGAGAAGATACCTGGGAAATCAGGAAGGTTCTTTGATCATGGATAACACTTGAACCAGTTCTTGAAAGGATCTAGGGACTAATTCAGGAAAAGAAGATCTGAAAGGTTAAATTAACTATTTCCAGTCACTGCTCATTCAAACTTATCCATAGTATTTTAATGTAAAATCATGCAAAACATTATCTATCTATCTGTATTAGCCATATTGGAAAAAAAAAAAGCAAGAAAAATAAAGTTAGTAAAAAACTCCTAGTTCTCCTACACACTTCACTTTGCATCAGTTCATAAAAGTATCCCAGATTTTTTTCTGAAACCATGCTGCTTCTCATTTCTTAGCACAATAGTATTCCATCACAGTGATATACCACAACTTGCTCAGTTGTTCCCTAGTGAATGAGCATCTCCTCAATATTCGATATTTTACCACCACACACACAAAAAAGAGCTGCTACAAATAGTTTTGTGCATTTAAGTCTTTTTTTTTCTTTGGTCTTTTGATTTTTTCTTTAATTTCTTTTCAATACAGTAGTGGTATTGCTGAGTCGGTCAAACTCCTTACCTCTCGGCTATCCATCCGCTTGGATCAGCTCCCAGGTTAGGGAGCCAGGTTAAAGAGAGTGACTTGTTGTCTGCAGTGGGCTTATAAAGGTCCTGTGAGGTCACATGCACAGCCAACCAGCGAGAGAGTCATCACCCATTATGAAGCTATCTCAATATGGCCAGGATCCCACCCACAGGGCAGTCCTATATCCACAGAGATTACTTCTGGGCCACTCAATCTCCTGTTGCGCTGTGGCGCCGCCCATTTAAAGGACCCTTACAATTCCCTTCTCTTGTTTTGTGGGAACCGCACATCTCATCAAGCTAAACTTTTAGAACCAGCTATAGTTCACTTGATCCATGAGATGACAGAGTTTTATAACTCTTTGGGCAAAGTTCCACATTGTTCTCTAGAATGGTTGGATAAGTTCACAGCTCTTCCAACAGTCCATTAGTCCCAAATTTTTTTATCACTTCTAGCATTTGTCTTTTTCCTTTTCTATCACATTAGCCAATCTGATAGGTGTGAAGTGGTACCTCACACTTGTTTCAATTTGCATTTCTTTAATCAATAATGACTTATAGCACTTTTATGTGACTATTAATAACTGTGATTTCTTCTGAGATGTGCCTATTCATAGTTTTTGACTATTTATCAATTGGGCAATGACTTTTATTTTTATAAATTTGGCTTAGTTATCAATACATTTGAGAAATGTGGCCTTACACCCAGAGAAGGAACACTGGGAATTGAATGTAACTACTGTCTATCTACCCAGGTCACTTATACCTTTGGAATACAATACTTAACGTGCAACAAGAAAATTGGATTTACACACATATATTGTATCTAGGTTATACTGTAACACATGTAAAATGTATGGGATTGCCTGTCATCTAGGGGAGGGAGTAGAGGGAGGGAGGGGAAAATTTGGAAAAATGAATACAAGGGATAATGTTATAAAAAAAATTACTCATGCATATATAGTGTCAAAAAAATTTTATAATTATAAAATTAATAAAAAAAAGTAAATGTGTCCTTTATCAAGTAAACTTGCAAAAGAAGAAAAGAAAAAAGGAAAAGAAATTAGTTGAAATTCCACTTAGTTCACCTACTATTATATAATGAGTAAATCACTTTGCAACTATATGCCTGGGTTTCCTCAACTCTGAAAGAAAATAATTATAATCCTACCTCAAGGTGTTGTTAAAAGGATCAAATAAAGTCATATTTATGAAATACCTAAGACAGTGCTTGAAATATAGTAGGTATTTAATAAATGCTTTTCTCCTCTTTCCCTTCTCCTTTTATGAAACTAAAAATTCTAAGACGTAGAATTGAGGAATCAGGAAGACATAGAAATGAGGGAATCCAGGAATGAGTGAAGGAGCCATTAAATGCTTGTGATCAAAAGTGACATTGTCAGGCTCATGCCTTAAGAAAAGTTATTTTGGTCACCTTTGGAGGATAGACTGGACAAGAGAAATACTGAAAGTAATTAGGAGACAATTGCAGGAATGTCCAGAATAGAGGTGATGAGGGTCCAAACTAGGGTCTGGTGATCATGGGATTAGTGAGACATGTCATGGTAGTAGAGTTGACAAAACTTGCCAATAAATTGGATGTAATTAACAAAGATGAGTGAAGGAAAATGAGTCTTTTAAAGGTGTTGAATGATGTAACTAGAAGGATAGGGGTACCTATTAAAATAAAAAAAATATTTGAAGTTATTGCAGGTTTGGGATTGTGAAGAAAGAAAAGAAATTCTGTTTTTGACATTTGAATCTAAGATATTTATGGAACAGCTAAGTGGAGAAGTCTTATAGATCATTGACAATGTAGAACTGGGACTTCAGGAGAGTTTTGATTCAATATATAGATTCCAGCATTATCTATGTAGAGTTGATTATTGCTCCCATGGAAACAGCTGAGATCACCTGGAGAGTATGTTGGGGAAAAGAGTTTACTCAGTCTATTGTTGACATTGGTTGCTCAGCCAAGTGATGGGGGAGATTTCTTGACTGGTAATGGGAAGCAAAAAAGTGGTCCTATATGCAGGAAGGAAAAGAAATTTCTTTAAAGATGAACACACAGTCCTATAAAAGGTTTCATCGCCCCAAAGGCAATGGTGATTTGGTTAAAAATAGTGTAGCACTAAGAATGGAGAGAGGCATCCTTGGCTTGGTTTCCCAGTGGATCCATTCATCGGTTGCCATCAGACATCACAATAAGAAAACACAGTTAACAGTGTGACAGTTTTTTCAACTTTTACCATAACTACCCCTGACAAGCTGTTTGCTCTGTGTGCAGAGTAATTGCGAGCTGAAGAAAGAAAGGTGGCTGTCTTGGGATTCCATCATTAGCAGGAGACTTTTGAGGCAAATTTTCTACTGGAATTGAGAAAGGGAATGAAAGGCGCATGAGATGGGGTGTCATATGATATGCCAAAAACTAGAGAGTCCGCTACTCTAGGGACATTATCTCTGTGTCTTTCTGTCCTTGGAATGCTCTTCCGTGTCATCACTGCCCACTCCGCCTGTCTTCCTGACCACAGTGTATATTTTATGCCATAAAGGAGAGAACTATGGGAAAAGCTGCCTATCCCAAGCAGACAGAGCAGAGGAGTGGGTCCCAGGTCTGAGTCCCCTGGACCACTCATCCTTGGACATAATCTAGAAGGGAGATTGTAGTGACATCCTTGGACATAGTCTAGAAGAGAGATTGTAGTGACATGGACATTCTCCCTGCATTGTTATGAATATTTATCATAGAGCAAAGCTTCTTAACTATTTTTATTTCATTGATCCCTTTGGAAAGCTGGTGAAGCCTTCTCAAAATAAAGTTTGTAGATAAATGCAATTAACTACATAGGATTAAAATGATAATAAAATGCCATTTTTTAAAAGTTCATAAACACTAGGTTAAGAACCATGCAAGAGATTATGGCTAGATTGTGAGAGTTGTGGTTTAGAGCAGAGAATTTGGAGGAGGAAAAGTATCAGGTTCTACCTCTTCCAGGAAGCCTTTCCTGATTGTCCCCAATCTTTAGTGTTCTCTCCCTTCTTGATATCTTTTTTTGCATGATTTACATGTATTTATCTCAGGTTATTTCTCTCTAGTAGAATATAAGATCTTTGAAGACAGGAACTGTTTCATTTTTGTCTCCTGTGTGCAATACCCAGCACATAGTAATATCTGAATAATCACTTGTTGAATTAAATTTAACAATTGCATAAAACGGAATGCAATATTCAGACTATAAGTAGAATATTCAGTAGAGTAGAATTTATGCTTCCTGAGGACAGGGAAATATGGTTTTTATCTTTCTTTTAAGCGCTAACACCTAATATACCATCACTCATATATTGCTATATTGGTCTGCTTAGGTACTAGGGATACACAGACAAAAACAAAATGGCTCCATCCTTTCCTGCTGAGCTGATTGCCACATTTTACTGTATATTTTGAATTTTACAGTCTACTGTGCAGAAAAATCAAATCATTTTATACTTTGAAACTCAGTGACTTTTGATACAAAGGTAAGCATAGAATAGGACAGCAAATAAAGTGTATCAGAAAACATGGGTTAGTAATAAGAAATGAGAGTCCAAAGGTTTTTGGTCTACATAGAAGCTTCACCCTTATGTAAAATGAATATTTTTCTCCAGGCAGACAATCAGTAGGGCACTAGATGTGGTGAGCCCCCAATAACATGACCAAAAAGTGAAATTGATTCCATTTTAAAAGACAGGAATGAACATGTTACTGATGTGAGTTCTCCCTGAAGCAGCTTACCGTGTACTAGCAAGCCATCAACTTGTTAAAACAAAGATCAAAATTAATATAAAACTAGAAAAGAAAAATTGAAGAAAAATATATAAACTCACACATAGTGGGCCTTTACTAAGTCTTTGTTGATCAGTATGGAAAATGAGAATACAAAAATATAATGGGGAAAGAAATGGAATATTGACTGAATTTCATGAATTCTTTTTCAATGTATGATATTTTTCAGAAATTTTTGTATCATTTGCTATATGGACTATTTATGCTCAACTGATAGTAGAACCTTCTGAGCTTGATTTGGTCTCATCGGCCACAACTGGACACACTGTACTTTGACCCCAACATGGCGATAGCATTTTGCCCCTCTTTAAGAATCAACGATGAGGCAGCTAGATGGCGTAGTGGATAGAGCATCAGCCTTGAATTCAGGAGGACTGGAGTTCAAATCTTGTCTCAGACACTTAACACATCCTAGCTGTGTGACCCTGGGCAAGTCACTCAACCCCAGCCTCAGAGAAAAAAAAAAAGAATCAATGACAACAATCAACCATTAGTCCTGATACCAAAAAATCCCCTATGTAGAAATTTTGAATTCTAAAGTAAACCCTCACAAATTCAAACTAATAGGAAAAATCAGTCTGAGTGAATTTTTAAAATCTGAATTAAAAAAAAGAAATCATATAAACAATATAATGTTATTATTTTAAGTGGGTTTTTTTGTTGTTTAGACAAAAGAGGAAGCTATTTGGAGCTCAGTAGTAAGAAGATTTTCCTGGTGTATAAACTTTTTCCCCTCACACAAGTCAGTGATTTTCTTCACATTGAAGTGGTAGAGAACTTCCTAGGGCATTGAAAGATTATATGATCATAGAGTTAGCATGTATCAAGAAATAGGACTTGAACCCAGATGCCCCCAACTCCAGGACTAAAACTTAATGCATTAAGTTTTAGAGGCCTCTTCATTAACTTTTTTGGGGAAGCAATCTTGGTTAAGTGACTTGCCCAGGATCACACAATTAGTAAACATCTGAAACTAGATTTGAACTCAGTCCTTGTGATACCAGAACTTTATTCACTGAGCCACCTACCTGCTTCTTCATTAACTTTTAAAATAAATGCACCTTGATCGGAAGTAGACCAACAGAGGGTTGTTGGTATACAGATGGGTGTTGCTAAAAAAAAAAAAAAAAAAAAAAAAAGAAAGTTAAGACTTTCCATAATTTTAGTTTTAGCCTAATTACCCAGAAAGCCTCTTGCCTTGTACTTAGTGACTTTGATCTGGCAACTCAGCATGTATTGCCCAAGCTTCAGCATTGGAGGAGGAGACCTTCAGCCAAATGTCAGCAGTAATTTGTGGAATCATGGCCATCTCGACTCCCATCTGACAGCCCCAATTGGCTTTCTGTGATTTGGACTAGACATGTTCCTTGGTCTTCATATATTGTTGGATGAGTATGGAGGCCAGATCACTTCATCCTTGACAGTCAGACAGCTCTTCTCTATAGACTGAGAGATGCTGCCTCTCAAGAAAGATATTTCTCAAGGTAAAATGTCATCATACAGTCAGGGTAGAATTTTCTGATTTTCTTTACCATTTCAACTTAAATAGCAGTTTGGTTACCACCAACCATTCACCTCTGAAAACTTAAGTTCATCACTAATAATCAGCCCTGGGAGTTCATGAAAATTCTAAAGAGCTTTAAAAAAATGTATTGCCTATTTATGGTACAAACCATTGGCTAAAATGCAGTAGATAGGGTACTGAATCTGAGGCTCAGCAAGGCCTGAATTCAAATCCAGATTCAGACATTTTCTAGCACTATGATCCTGGGCAAATAATTTTTTCAGTCTCAGTTTTCTCATCTGTAAAATGGAAATAGTGTTAGCAAAATGGCACAGAGCTAGAGTGTTCAATATTGATTTAGTAAGACATGAATTCAAATCCTGCCTCAGACAGTAAACCAACTATGTGACCTTGGGTAAAACACTTAGATTCTATGTGCCTCAGTTTCTTCAATTGTAAAATGAGGATAATATCTATCTCACAGGGATCTTGTGAGGATCAGATGAGATAATGTGCACAAAGTGCTTAGCTTAGCTAGTGCATAGTAGGTGCTTCATAAATGTTTGTTTCCTTCTTTCTGATGAAATTGATGAAATCTGAATTGATGAGTTTGGGGTCATATTTTCCTTAAGAATCAGTCATTATAAAACAATGAATTGCCTTTCCTTTAAGGAGGAAAACTATTTCGACTTATATCAACTTTGTTCTATGGTGGTTTTCAGGTCAGGATGTAAGACATGATTTCCCTTTTGAAGTTCCTATTTCTAACACTCAATTGCATGTAACCTTCCCGAGGAGTGCTATAAATATGCAACAATCCCATCATTGCTAATTGGCTTCATTCACTTAAGGATCCAGAAAGCCCAGATGCTTATCTGAACTCTTTGATCTAGAAAATCATAGAGAAAGGGGCTCACTTGGGGGATTTCCAGTGTTTCCTGATTTCAAATGGGTCAGAAATGCCAGTAGAGGCATGTGGACTAGTTTCTGACTCTTATCTGGGAAGCTGAAACTGCATGGCTTATTTCTATGTTATTTTTTATTAGCTTATTACATAAAAGACTTCAAAAGCCTTCAATTTGGAGGACAATTTTCATTTGATCTGCCAAATTCTCCTTCCTTTGTCAATAGATTTATTATCTCAAAAGGATCTTGAAAGCAGCAAAGAAGACACATTTTCATCTTGTGTGACTGTATGTGTGTTAAAGAGAGAGACAGAGACAGAAACAGAGGTAGAGAGATAGACAGAGAGAACCAGAGACACAGAAACATAGGCAGAGGCACAGATATAGAGACCAAGAAACAGAAAAAAAATCCCTGTTTTTAAAGATAGTCTTTAGGTTTCCTCTTATATCTGGATGGAGTGTTAAATCTGGAATGAAGAAGATCCAAATTTGAATCTCGCCTCAGACGTTTACTAGCTGTGTGATCGTAGGCAAGTCATTTAACTTTTATCTCAATATCATCTGTAAAATGGAGATAACAATTACATCTACCTCTCAGGATTGTTGTGAGGATCAACTTTACAAAAATAAATGCAAAAATAATTAAAGCTTTTATTATCAAAGAAAATCTACTATGTGTTTTAAAAACCTTAGACTGTTGTATTAATGCCAGCTATTGTGATTATCATCATCATTATTGCCAATATGTTTGGGGCCACTTTGGGGATTGACCTCTGACATTTATAAACACTTTGGCATTGATGTTTCCATAGATACTCTGGCTGGCACAGATGCCTGGTTTCTAGCTAGTCCCAATGGAAGAGACCACAGGGAAGAAGTTAGGAATAGTGAGTGAACATTGCAAAAAAGAGAGATTTGAGCTTGACATCAGGAAAGCTTCACAACCATGGCAGCTGCCCCCAGAGTGCAATAGGCTGCCCTAAGAGGAGGTCAGCTCCAGCTCTAAAATCTCGTGAGTCTCTGAAATCCAATGAAAAGGCAAACAAGAAGGCAATTCCAGAGCTCAGGGAGCTGTCTGGTTCAGTAGAAAAAGCCCTTGTTACACCTTGTCTGAGATGCCAACCATAGGCACAGAGGGAAAATTCAACCTCACTGAACTTCAGTTTTTCCATTTGGTAAATGAGGATGTTAATTTCTGCCTCATCAGTCAGACAGTAAACACTTATTAAGCACCTACAGAGTTCTAGACACTGTGCCAAGTTCTTGCTTGCTGCCCCAACATTGTAGTTAGGAACAAAAGGGATCATGTATCTGAAGACATTTTGTAAATTGTACACAAATTTAAGAGAGAATATATTAACTGCTATTAATTATTTCAGTAATAATATGAACATTTAAGGGATATTTTAAAACTGATGAATAAATAAGCTGTGTACTTCAGGTAGGGAGTCAAATTTTGTCCTGTCTCAGTTTCCTTACTGTGAAATGGGAATAATACCAGATAATCAAAAGTATTCATTGAGCTCCTACTCCCTAGAGGAAATCAATAGCCTATCATACCCACCATATCCATTCTTCCTGCCACAGGCAATAAGAGAGATAGCCAGTGCCCTGGAAAAATTCAGTAATAATATTGTGCTTCCATCACCATAGGAATCTGCAATTTAAATGTCATGTTCATTTTCTTAATTGTTGACAATGACGCTGTGTTACTTCTGCGTCCTCCCTTTGGAGATATTAACGTCAACATACTTGCCATTCAGGCATCAGTTCTTAAATTAAGTGCCGTGTGAGTGAAGGAAGCCCAAAGCAGCAGAGGCATCTGGGATGGAAGGCACGTCTTCTCCAATCCAGTGCAGGCTTTGGGGGGTACATACACACAGAAGGCAGAGCTCCTGTCCTCAGACCTGCCATAAGGGAGCTGAGCCAGACACCCAGATAACCATAAGACAAGGGGAGAGTGAGCATGGGTAATAAGAAGAGGTAAAAAATGGACACAGAAGGACCAAGAAGGGAGAAATTACATTCCGATGGGGGAGATCAGAGAGAGCCATTCCATTTATCTCTGTTCAAACTAGACATGTTGTCCTTAAAAATCCCTAAGATGGAGCAGTATGTACATCAAGCCACAAAAAAAAAAAAAAAACAAGCAAAACATTTTAATGGGATCATAGATTTGGAGCTAGAACTTTGGAGATCTATTCTAGATCCTTCGTTTTACAAGTGAGGAAACTGAGACCCTCAAATTTCAATATCAGAAATGGGATTTTGACTCCAGATCTGATCTCTGTTTTTCCCCCCTCAATTGCATTTTATTTTTCCAGTTACATATAAATGTAGTTTTCAACATTCATTTTTTGTAAGATTTTGAGTCTAAATTTATTCTCCCTCCTCTCCTCAAGACAGCAAGCAATCTCATGTAGGTTATACATGGCATCTTTTGTCTTAAGGAGACACAGTACAAAGAGCTCTGTCTGGAACTTGTAACCTCAGACAGCACATCTCATTTTCATCATCTTTAAAATGGGTGGACTAAACTCTAAGTTCCCTCTGTGCTGAAAATCCTGAAATTTCTTTTCTACCTGCATAAATGGTAGCCTGAGCAAATTTGCAAAGGACATAACACCAGGAAAATTAGTATAACTAAGCAAAAAACAGGAACCAAAAGAATCTACATATACTACAACCTTCTTGTGCTTCTGTTATTATTATTATTAACATAATATATATGTTATATTATACATATTATATTATAGATATGTTATACAATTATATGTGTAATACAGTAACAAATTAATATTTATAAAATAATATACAATTATATAATACATACTGTAGTAATGCATAATTATATAATAATATGTAATAAAGTAATAGATTATTATTTATATAATTTATAATTAAATATTGTTAATGATTAGAAGAGAAGGCATTCCAAGCATAAGGAATGCAATGGACAAAGACTCAAAGGCAGGAATGCTCTGTATCCAATTAGAGAATGTTAATAGTCTAATACATTCTTCATTCATGCAGAGCCTTGAATGGCAAGCAAAGAAGTTATGAGTTGTTTGAACTTTTGTTTTGTTGGTGATGGTCAGTCATTTTGTTTGTGTCTGACTCTTTGTGAACTTTATTTGAGGTATTCTTAGCAGAAATACTAGAATAGTTGCCATTTTCTTCTCCAGCTCATTTTACAGATGAGGAAACTGAGGCAGACAGGATTAAGTGACTTGCCCAGGAAGTCATGTAGCAAGTAAATATCTGAAGCTGGTTTTGAAGCTAGGTCCTCCTTACTATTCACTGTGCCACCCAGCTGCCCTTTATGTAGATTAGAAAGGTAAAAAAGGCATTTTATTTATCCAACCTGTGGTTAGTGGTGGATGGCTTCAGAAAAAAAGAGCAAAGCTTATTGTTTCAACTTCTTGGATACTACAAAGTACTGACCTGGAGCTATACTGCTTTGCCTATTAGGCCAGCTGACAGCCGAAATAATCTCCTGATTATTATTCCCCTTTTTGAAGGACATGGTTTTATGCAAACATATCAAAGATATGGCCCAACTTCCTCTCCAGGGGCCTCTAAACCAAATTAAAATTTGATTGGGAACTATTAAACAAGATTAAAAAAAAACAAGATAAAACATGGATAATAATATGTTTTTTAAATGTCAGGATGCAAGCCACAGGCATTCTCTCATCCAGTTTAGTACCCCCTATTTCTACTGGAGTTTGACCCCACTAGTCTAACTAATAGAGAATTGGCCTGCAAGTACAGAAAATCTGGCATACACTCACTCCCTCTTTGTCTCTAACCCAGTCATTTATCCTCTTGGTGTCCCAGGAAAATCTCCAAGACTTTTCATTGTAGAGAAAAGTGTTGATTTGCAATAATGGGGGGACTTCCCAGGTAAGTTAATTATTGGTCTGGTCCTTATCCCTTTCCTTCTGAAGTTCATGTTCCTCCAATTAGGAGGAAGGCATGTCTGAAGTCCAACTTTGCATATGAGGAAAGTGGGCAGTAGCCTTTGGGGTGTGATTCAGACTCTTAAGTAAAGACAATAGACTGCATTTCAGAGCCTAGAACAGCTCATCGCTTTCCACAATCTGGTTCTACCCAACATTTCTGGTCCTATTTCTGAGGATTTCCCTCTGCACATCCTCTGTTCCAACCAACTTCAATTATAGTCCCCCATGTCCAGAGCCAGTCTGATTTTTCCCTTCTCTGACTTGGCCCAAACTCTTGCCTCTGCCAGGAATGACTTTCCCCGCCCTGCACTAACTTAACAGTTTTGTTAATGACACAGACTGGGGAAAGACAGCTAACCTGGATAAGAAGCAGACTACAAAAAGATCTTTTTAGTTTTGAACACTGAGCCAAAGCAAATCAAATGCAGTTGCACTTAGTTTAAAAGATGGACTTCATAGATAGAGGCAGGACAGCTATCTGCACTTTATTTGATAGATTTGGGGAGTTGAGTGAACCACAAGATCAATATAAATAGATTCGTGAGAGACCATGAGATGTAGTAGATGAAGAACTGAATTTGCTGTCCAGTGAATCCCACCTTACATTAGCTTTGTCCCTGCAAGCTCATCATATAACCACTCCATTCTTCAGGTTACTTCTTTGTGAAAAGAAGGGCCTAAAGGAACTGGAAACTGAGTGGATGCCCATCAGTTGGAGAATGGCTGAATAAGTTATGGTCTATGAATATTATGGAATATTGTTTTTCTGCAAGAAATGACCAGCAGGATGATTTCAGAAAGGCCTGGAGTGCTTTACATGAACTGAAGCTGAGTGAAATGAGCAGGACCAGGAGATCATTGTATACAAAATTATATAATGATCAATTCTGATGGACATGGCTCTTTTCAACAATTAGATGAATCAGACCAGTTCCAATGATCTTGTGATGAAAAGAGCCATCTGCACCTAGAGAGGACTATGGGAACTGAGTGTAGATCACAACATAGTATTTTCACTCTTTTTGTTCTTTTCTTACATTTTGTTTTCTTCCTCATATTTTTCCTCTTTGATCTGATTTTTCTTGTGTAAAGATTATTTTATAAATATGTGTATATATATATGTATATATATATTGGATTTAACATATAGTTTAACATGTTTAACATAGATTGGATGACTTGCCATATAGAGAAGAGGGTTGGGGGGGGGAGCAAGAAAAAATTTGGAACACAATGTTTTGTAAGGATCAATGCTGAAAAATTATCCATGCATATGTTTTGAAAATAAAAAAGCTTTAAAGAAGAAGAAGAAGGGCCTAGGTCAGAAGCCACTAGGGTTCCTTCCAACCCTCTGATGTTCTTATCCTATGCCATAGCCACCAACAAAACTGATGGGATCTTAAACTTCACTAAAAGATGCCATTCTCCCAGAGGAGGTTGACAATAAAGAGTCTTTCTTTGTTCTACCTTTATAACATCTCATCTTAATTATTGCATGGAGTTAATGGCCTTCTTATGTTAGGAAAGACAGTGAGTTTCCCAAGAAAGGTACCATGAGGGTAGGTATTGAGATCTTACCATATTAAAAAGAGGATTGTGTGAAAAGACTAGGGTTCTTTTAACTTGGAGAAGAGGGGTGTGTGAGTGTGTGTGAGTGTGTGTGTGTGTGTGTAATCACTGTCTTTGTGTTATTTGAAGGAGCTTCACATGTATGAAAAGATATTAAGCTAATAATTTTTAGACAACAAAGCTAGCATCAATGGGTGGAACCTACCAAAAAACCCAGATTTTTTAGCTCTCAGGAAATACTCCCTAACTCTTCGAGGTCTCCAGGCATGGAATGGGGCCCTCAGGAAATCATGGGTTTCCTCACTGGAAACCTCCAAACAAAGGTCAGCTGACCACTTGCCATGCAGGTTAAACAGGACATCCATTCAGGTCTGAGTTGGTCTAGAAGGCCTCTTAACAATCCTCTCTGGTTTTCAGTATCCATTTCGCATACCACTTAAGTCTTTTCCTCCTAGACTGTGTGTTCTTTGAGAACAGGGCCTGCCTTTTATCTTTCTCTGTATTTCCAGTGCTTAGCATAGCCCTCTTTGAGAAGTATCAGTTCAACTCTAATTATTAGTTAAAATCTTGAACAAATCTTAACGTCCCAAAACTTCAATTTTGTTCTTATATAAACTGGAAAACTGTATTAGATGAGGGACCTGAGGACCATGAACCCCAAGCTTTCAGAGGGTGCATGAATTTGGGTGAGAGATTGTTTTCACTAATCTTTGTTTTCTTAGTAAACACCTTTATTTTCATTAATCTGATCCCAAAAATTGATCCCAAATTTTTAAAGAAAAAAAAAAATAAAAAAAACAACTGTCTCAATTTATTTAAATGATTTGTGTTATTTTTCATCAACTGTGCAAAAGTCACTATTTAAAAAAAAAAAAAAAAGATTGTAAACCTATGAATGATAGCCTATTTATTTTAAAACACTTTTCTAAGAAGGGTTCAGTGGATTTCACGAAGGAGTCCATGGCACATAAAAAGTTAAGAACACTTGGACTGGGTGACTAAGGGCCTAAGGTCCCTGTCAGTTTTAAAGTAGTGATTCTGCAAACTTAGCAGGAACCACGTGAATATTGAATGGACTCTCAAGACATACACATGAGTTGCGTTCACCACACAATGCATCAGGCTCTTCCCAGCTACCTCCCAGCCCACCAAACTGCAACCAACATCTATTCCCCACTCCAAACATAATTTTCTTATGAATTTTGCCTAGGGCAGCCTTTTTTCTGCCCCTATTATTCTCATTCCACACCCTTTATATTCTCCAACTATCTTTAACTGGGATAAATTGATCCCAACTTTTTAGAGAAAAACAAAATTAACTGTATAAATTCAGTTAAATGATTTTTTCATTAATTGTACAAAAGTCACTACAAGAAGATTATTTAACATTTTTTTGTACAAAAAAGTCACTATATAAAAAGATTGGAGACTCCTGAGTTGGGTACCCAGAAACCTGAGTTCCCTGGCATCCAGTGATGTCTCAATTCACTTAAACTTCTACAAATTGAAAGTGTATATAAGTGTGATGCAGTATTATTTTTATATATTAGAAAAAATGATATACAAAAGTCCTTTTTCTCTCCTCAACCCTGTGAGGTAAGCAAAATATGTCTAAGCCTATATTACAGGTGAGGAAGTTAAGACTCAGCCAAGTTAAATAATTTGCTCTTAGGTAACATAGTTGGGGACTGAAAGTCAGGCTATGGACCAGGGTTTTTCAACCCTACACCCAGAGCCCTTATCTGTTGTCAGGTAATTAAGTGCCTTTCTTTTCCATTTCTAGATCTCCTGTACTGAATTGCTTTGTTAAGTGGGAGTCTTTTGTCTCCCACCAGTCTAGGGCAGCTTTCTCTGTGGCTGCAGGAATACCATCCAGCAATAATTTAGTTTGCAGGGCTGCGGCCCAGAAATGTCACTTGCGACTACATGCTTTTCCCCAAGTACCATATTTCATAAAACCCATTTCTCGCATTGTAACTGGAGCATTCAAAATATTAGGTTATTAACCCCCTGAAAAATGCAATAAAATAGATGATTATCATCTAATGTTTTAATTATCACATTTTTAATCCAATTATGCGTGTTTAGTTTCCATCTTTCAAATTTCCTTTAATTAAAAATTACCTCCCAACATTGCTTAGAGAAATAAAAAGTTGGACGGAATTTAACCATTTGCAATTTGGAACAGCAAAGTGGGCTTAGTCACCTTGGAGCTTAATAGTTGACCATGGCTTTGCAGACACTTTAAAAAAATTTTTTTCTAATTGATGACAAAAATTTAATCATGACAAGATAACACGTGGTTTGCATTCCAATAAACCATTTCTTTTTCTAAATAAACCTCCCCTGACTGATTATTCATATTGTACTTCAGAATGTTTAAAAATGAAAGACAGAGCTGGATGAAATGTAGACTGCTTAATACAGTGTGTATTTAATATAAAAGTCATACATTATTCATTTCTGCAATTTGAATAACTTTGAATTTAGCATCCCTGTTCCTCATCTTTCCCTTTGATGAACAATTAATTATTAAAATATAATATTGTCTGCATACGGAACCAAGAATCCTTGAAAGTCGCCAATGAGCTTCATTCTCTTTACAATCCTTTGATATAGTAATATGCAGTACCTGCTTATTATTGCCTAATGGAATGAATGGTGGTGCAAGTGGAGTGTTTCAAATATTTTTCCAAACTCGTTAAGTAGTAAGGATGGAAATATATTGAATTCAAATGGCTAATTGGAACAAAAGTTGGAGGAGAAATGTTCCAGGCCATCTAGATGATTGTGGATCTCCATCACCCCTTTTTTAAGGATGGCATAAAATGGACATTTATTAAGACTTTTTAAATGGAAGACTTCTTTAATGTAGGTCGTTAAGATTTTAGGCTTGAAATGCAATCATTCTTCTTTAGATTTTCTGTGAGTGGGTATTACCCAAGTAAGGAATGGATATATTATGAGTAGCTCCCAACTATCTACAGTTGGTCTTTCATTCCTCATTTGGCGTGATTATGGAGCTTTGGTCACTGGTCTGGGAATCTTTCACTTTTATCAATAGTTAATTTTACAGATGAATGGGCTTCCAGTTCCAAATAACAATTAGGTGTAAAGTTTTCCCCAAACTGCTTAGGTAGAGTTCACCCATAAAGCCTTTGTTCTCATAATTGAGCCTTCAGAGGAGTTCGTTTAAATGATGATTTTCATGGAAGACTTTGGGAAAATAGAGAAATGTCTCTAATAGGCTTAACAGTCAAGGCACCATTAGCTTGGCAGTCCCTGAAATGTTGGGTGACTTCTTTGGCCTGACTGTTTATATGCAGGTCACAGAACATGAGGCACTGAACATAAGGGAGAACAGCACGGAAACCAGAACTGGCTTTTCTTTGTATTTTCAAAACTTACCACGGTCCCTGGATCAAAGAAGGCACTGAAGTAATGCTTGTAGCTGGTGCACTTTGAGTCATGGGGTTCAATCAGGCCCAAGAGTGAAACAATAATTGATAGACTCTAAGCACCCAATAATAGGGACATTGTGGACTCTGTATACCCTAGTTCTGAACCTAGTACCTAGCACGTTATTGGGGTTTAATAAATACTTGTTGATTGTTGAAATCCAGGAAATAATGCAATGAGAGATTAAACATTATACATTATATAAAGATTATATATTAAACAAAGCCACTAAAGCAATGCTTGTAATTGCTGATGTATTTTGAGCCATGAGGTTTGATCAAGCCCAAGGTGAAGCAATAACTGATAGATTCTAATCACCCAATAGTAGGGACATGGGGGGCTCTGTATCCCTAACACTGAACCCAGCCCCTAGCACATTATAGGGGTTTAATAAATACTTGTTGATTGCTAAAATCCATTAAACCATGCAATGAGAGGTAAATCCTAATATATGAAAGACAAAGTAAGGAGGAGGAGGACAAGAAGGAGATGACAATGATAAATGTAGCAGAGTACTTTGACATCAAGGGAAAACAGGATGAGGGGTATATCTTCCTTGTTCTCCAGACTGGCATTGAGCTTATACTGTAGAATCTTTGACCCTACAAAAAATGATTTGTCTTGATAACATTTTTAATCATTATTATCATTATTTTATATTTTATATTTTTATATAAATATAATATATATTATATATATATATAATTATGCATTATTTTGACCACTTGTCCAATAGTGATTAAATATTAAAGAATAATAGCTGGGCAGCTACTTAACACAGATCTGTTTCTCTGTGAACCCAAATGCACAAAAAGGCCTCTGAAGTCTGAAGAAAACCAGACTTTCATGTAGTGAGGAAGCCCTGTATTCGTGTCCTGCAACCATGGTGAGGTCACCTAGCTTCTTGGTACCTCAAAGGTAACAAGTTACAGGCAGGTTTTCCCTTAGGATTGGTGGCAGGGGTTTCCCCATCCCTACATCCCTAAATGTATGAAATCACAATTCCAGGCACCTCCAAAAATAAATACCTGTAGTATATTAAAGTACATATGTTATCTTACTTGAATTAACTCACCTCTCTGGGCCTTAGTTCCCTCATATAAAATGAGAACTACATTATGTGATTTTTAAGTTCCCTTCCATTTCAGTTATGTTGTGATCTTATGAAATGAAATACAGGTTGTCCCAAAAGTCTTAGTGGAGTTTGAAGCTTTGAAAACACCAAGAAAATGGTACTAAAACATTTTTTGGGTATCCTCTATCTTTTTGCGTCAGAAGACAAGTCTGAGTTAATAACAGCTTGTATTTGTATTTATATCAGGCTTAGTATAAACTGGTAGAAACAGTGCTAGAAAATGTTCAGGTTCAAGTCATTCAACAAACATTTATTAAGCAATATTAAGAATAAGTCTCTAGTATCCTAGGCTACTCTATGATATAGATGATGTGATGATTTACAGGGGATTAGAGTTTCCTAATCTGGACCAGTCAACAAAGTTCTATTAAAAAAAACTTCTGAGAAACCAAACCAGTTTCTGCCTTTAAAGAATCACCTTCTGCTGTGGAATATTATTGCTCTGTAAGAAATGACCAGCAGGATGAATTCAGAAAGGCTTGGAGAGACTTGCATGAACTGATGCTGAGTGAAATGAGCAGAGCCAGAAGATCACTATACACTTCAACAACAATACTGTATGAGGATGTATTCTGATGGAAGTGGAAATCTTCAACATAAAGAAGATCCAACTCACTTCCAGTTGATCAATGATGGACAGAGGAAGCTACACCCAGAGAAGGAACACTGGGAAGTGAATGTAAATTGTTAGCACTACTGTCTATCTACCCAGGTTACTTATACTGTCAGAATCCAATACTTAACGTGCAACAAGAAAATTGGATTTACACACATATATTGTATCTAGGTTATACTGTAATACATGTAAAATGTATGGGATTGCCTGTCATCTAGGGGAGGGAGTAGAGGGAGGGAGGGGAAAATCTAGAAAAATGAATACAAGGGATAATGTTATAAAAAAATTACTCATGCATATATGCTATCAAAAAATGTATAATTATAAAATTAATAAAATAAAAAAAAAGAATCACCTTCTCCTTAAAGGTAGCTTAGGTATATCAGCACTAGGAAATATAAGAATTAAAGAGATCAGCAAAGATGTTTTATAGAAGATATTGCTGAGCCCTTAAAATGTGGTATTCTAACAGGGTGGTAGTAAAGAAAAAAATGCATTCCAGTCATGGAAAGCATATTAAACAAATGCTATAATCAATTAGTTAATCAATAAATATCTTTAAGCATTTATTATTTACCATGTATTTTACAAGGTACTAGGGATACATTGAAGAACCAGGCCAGGAGTCAGGAAGACTCATCTACCCAAATTCAAATTCAGTCTCACGCTCTTCCTAGGTGTATCACCCTGAGCAAGTCACTTAATCCTGTTTGCCTCAGTTTCCTCACCTGTAAAATAAGCTGGTGGAGGAAATAGCAATAGGACTTTTGCCAAGAACATCCCATATGGGGTCATAAAGAGTTAGACATAAAGAGTTAGACATGACTGAAAGAACTGAATGACAACAATAAGGTATACAAAACCAAAGTGTGAAGCTGGCTTTACTCTCTACAAGCCAGTTGAAGAATATAAGGGAAAGTAATGTGAAATTAAGCCCCAAAATAGGTGATAGCTTGACTGTGCAAGGCTTTGTATTCCAGGTTTAGGAAGTATATTCATTCCAGAGTCAAGAGGAAGCTAACTGAAGGCTTTTGAATGGTGGAATGATATGGTCCTGTGCTCTAAAGAATATTCATTTACCAGTAGTGCAGAAGATGGATTGATGAATGGAAAGACCAAAAGCAAGGGGACCAGTGAGGGATTTATTTCAGTAGTTAAGGCAATAGGCATTGAGAACCAGAACTAAACTGGTCACTGTGTGAGTAAAAAGAAAAGGATAGATATGAGAAATGCTATAGAGGTAGAATCAACAAGACTGGCAACTGGTTCAGTGAAGGTGTTGAGGGAGAGTCAGAGATGACTCAAAAGTTGCAAACTTGAGTGACTGGAAGGATGGTAATATCTCAATCAATCAGTTGATTGATATTTGATCTATTTAATTTATTATTGTTTATTAATTTAATTATTAACTTTTACCAATTATTAGTTACATTATTGTTTATTATTATTAATTGTTAATATTAATTTATTTAAACAATTACTGTGTTAGCTACTAGGCTAAGTGCTGTACAAAAGTCCTCTTCTCTCTGTAGGACTTTATCAACTCTCAAGGGTTCAAAGATAAACTCTACAAATATCTATGCTCACGTTATAGCAGCTACCTGCTGGACAACTTCTTCTAGATATCCCATCAGTATCCCAAATTCAATATATTAAAACTAGAAGTTATTTGCTCCCCAAAGGAATTTACAAATATTTCTTTAACTTTCGTATTATCTTCAACTCAGATACAAAGAAAGGCAACTCACATTCTCACATGTAAATAACTATTAGAGACACAGAGGGGAAACAGAAGGTAACCTGAGAGGATAATCCTAAAGTGAAGAGGAGGAAATGATTACTGAGAATGGTCTCCTGTGGGAAAAAAGCTTGAAGCCAAAAGATGAAGGAAGGCACAAAAGTGAGGAGGCATCAGTGAGAAGAGATGATTCCGGGGATGGGAGGCAATCAGGACAATGACAAAGAAAGAAGAGATGGGTTGTTATATACTGGAAAAGGCCCGTTGTAGCTAGATCACAGACCATGTAGGACAGGGGTTCTCAAACTATGGCCTGCTGAGGACATTTATGCGGCCCACCGGGTTATGGCAAATGGGGGCAGAGACAGAGTGTGAGCTTTTGTTTTTACTATAGTCCGGCCCTCCAACAGTCTGAGGGACTGTGAACTGGCCTCCTATTTAAAAAGTTTGAGGACTACTGATGTAGGAGGAATAAAATACAAGACTAGTGGAAAGGTAGGAATTGCTCAGGTTGTGAAAAGCTTTATCCCAGGCAGAGTATTTTTAAATTATTCCTGGAGGTTATAAGAAGACACTCAATATTAAATAGTAATGATATCATCAAACCTGTGCTTTAGGAAAATCACCTTAACAGCTGAGCAGAAGGTGACTTGAAGTGGGAAGAAACTGGAGAAATAGAGGCTAATTAGAAAGCTATTATGATAATCCAAGCAAGAAGTGATGGGGCCTCTACTAGGGCAAGGCCCTTGTTAAGCAGAGGGAAAGGGTCATCTGTCTTAGATGCTGTGAAAGTAAAAAGGTTTGGCAATATGTGGAAAAAGTAAAAATGAGGAGTTAAAGATAATACCAAAGTTAAAGAAATATTTGGAAGTAAAATAATAACTTCTGGTTTTAACATGTTGAGTTTGGGGCCCTGATGGGATATCTAGATGAAGTTGTCCAACACTTAGGTCACATAATGCAAGTGTAGATGTTTGTGGAGTTTATATTTGAACCCCTGAGAGTTGATAAGGTCCTATAGAGAGAAGGGGATCTATGATCTGATCTGATTTTGGAAGATAGCTCACGCTTAGTAAGTGATGATGATGAGATGATGTGAGTGATGAATGAGTGATGATTTAACAAAGAAGGCCAAAGTAGTACAGATCCTGGGAAGAATATCCAAGAGAAAGAGTTGGCCAACTGTATAAAAAACTGAAAAAAGGACCAAGAAAATAAACATTGTGGAAAGGTCATTGGATTGAGCAACTAAGAGATCACTCATCACCTTGGAGAGAGCAGCTTGAATCCCGTGCTAGGTTCAGAAGCCAGATCCTAAAGGTTGTGAAGAAAGTGCTTACTGAAGACAAGAAATAAAGGAGATATTTTCTTTTCTTTTTTTGGAGAAGACATTTTCCAAGAAGTCAGTCCTTTGCCTGTGAAAAGCAGAACTATAGAATGACAGCTTGAGATGATGGGAGGGTTATGTGAAAAACATTGCTGCTGGTCTATTTTTTTTTTCATTTTTAAGCCACAGTAAAGAAGCCAGCTGATTGATGAAAATTAGAGAGCAATAAAGAGAGAGGAAACAACCCAGGATAGCAAATTCCCAGCAGCATCAGGTGGGGATGAGCCTGGGAACACAGTGGTGGGATTATGGAGTCATAGCTTCAGAGCTGGAAGAGGATTTTAAAGGACATTTAGTCAAATCCCATCATTGCTGGAAGAGAATAGATTGAATCTGAAGAACAGAAATTGAATCCCTTTACCTTGTCTTTGTGAGTATCATCATTTCACGCCAGGTTTCAGTCCCTCACATATAGGCTAAAAGAATTTGAGTAAAGAATCTTGAGGTTTTCTTATGATGCTGTGTGACTCACTCAATGGTTTAGAATCTTCAGTGCACAATTCCTAACCTCAGGCCTGTGGACTTGATTTTTTAATATTTTGAGAACTTTTTTTGTTATAATTGGTCTCTTTTGTAATCCTCCTATTTTACTTTATACATGATTCTGTGAAGGGGTCTCCAGTCTTCACCAGACGACAACCCAAAAAACCAGACGTAGGAAATCCCTGTTTTAGAGAATGATCATGATGGCTCATAGTAAATGATTCTATAAACACTTATTAAATGCCCGCTATATACAAAACATCATATCAAGACTTAGAAATTCTAACACTTGTGTCCAAAAACCTTCCATTTTCTTGATCAGATAAAATAATTAAATAGCTGAATAATTTGAAAAGGAACAGAATGGTGACAAGAAAGGGAATCAGAAAAGGTTTCCTGTAGGAGTGACACTTAGGTTGAGTCTTGAAAGAAGCTAAAAATGTAAGAGGCTGTAGCAAATATGGAAATAACATAGGATAGACTTCCCCCTCTTCTCTGCTAATCTGACATTTGGCTATAAATTCTGACCAATTTAAATGTGGAACCCCCAGCCCGGGCAGCCAGTCCTAGGAGGACAAGGACAGATGGTCTTTTTTCAGATGAGGCTGAAATGACAAAAGCAATTTCTGGCCTGCTCTCAGAGTTCCAGCTGAAGCCACCAGCCTCACTGGAAGGGCCTGATGGGATGGACCTCACTCTCACTCCTAGTCCTCAAAGATTTAAGGGGGAAGGTTTGCTGAATTTTCTTTTTTTAAAACTATAACTTCAAGCAGGTTTTCTCTCTTGCAAAATCAGAACTTTCTCTTGCCAAGATCATAAACAATCTCTTAATTGTTCAATCCACTGGTTTTCCACAATCCATAATTTCTATGAAATGTTTATTTAACATTATAGGTTTAAGGACGTATTTGGGAAGAAAGGGAAAAAACCCTTGGTTCAACAAAGACTCATTAATTGTGAGTTTGTGGCTATTATTATTAAGCTCTTACTATATGCCAGGTATTGTACCAGGCATTATGATATTCAAAGATAATACTAAAACAGTAACAATACTAATTGATTTACAGTAATGTATATATTATTATAATTGTGATAACAGTAATTGTTCCCATTATTCTGCCTGCAACAGAATTTCACCAGAAGATATTTTCAGTGAGCCTAAATCAAGATGAGCTTTTATGCCAAGACTTTTATTCAGTTATCAACTATTTTAACCATGTGTTGAATAGTCTACATAATAAAAAGTAGCAGGTAGATATTCTCCTCCTCTAAATCTACTTGTACTGATTTGGATAACATTTATACAGTGTTTTATTGTTTACAAAGATCTTATGATGTCATTTGATCTGGTGCTATTTTTTATGCCTTTATATAGATGAAGAAATTGAGGGTCATAGAAATTAAATTATTTTTCTTTGGGTCATAGAACTCATGTCTAAAACAGAGTTTGAATCCAAATCTTTCTATTTCCAAGTCCAGCATGCTATCTGGGTCACACTGCTTCCCAAAATGAAAAACAATCCTAATCTGCAAGTGTTTCCATTCTACTGGGCTGTAGCAACATGTCTCCAGTTAAGTGAATGGAAATGATGCAGACTTAGAAATCCAAAGGCGGATTCAAATAATATCCAGAACATTACTTTCTGTGTGACCTTAAGCAAGTAAACCAATCTCTGGGTCCCATATCCTCCTTTCTAAGGGAGTCGGAGTTTTGGTCTCTAAAGTTCCCAGTTGCAAGTGTAGAAATAGGTGATTTGATATTCACAAATTTTCATGTTTTTAGAAAAATAAAATGCAAAGTAAATAAAAGGAGAAAGCCTTTGGTGCCTGTTAAGCCTTGACTTGAGGCAAAGTATGGTGGCTCACTGACTGGCCACAACATTTCCCTCACCAGTATCATTTAGAAGAAAATATGGTTACTCCAGGGCTGCGAAAGCAAAGTCCACACAGACCCTCTCTCTTCAGCTCTGTTTTCATTATTTTTCCAGCTCAGAAAACACAGAAGCAGCCAAGCAGAAATCTGACCATTCTGACCACGCCAATGTGCGCTCCGTCTGGTAGCCGGGATATTAACTCAAACTACAGCTTACAGTTAAAAGCCTTTAAATTAAAGCTGTTAGTTATTGCCAAGTTTGGGCTTAAATTTAAAGTGACTTTCTTGATTCGAGGGATAGTGGGAAGGACAAAGATGAGGCCACAGAGAAGGTAAAGTTGTAGAAGATTATCTGAATTAGTATAGAAATGAACATCAAACAGGCCAGATAGCAGTAAGTGATGGGGAGGCTTTTTGGGGCTCTTTGTCCTTTTCCCTCCTTCCTGTGATCCCCTCCTTCTTGTCATCTACCTAAGAATATGACCTTTGTTGCTCCCAGACCCTCCCTTGGTCATTCTTCATTTATCCCCTAGGAGAAACTACAGTTGGCATTATATTTACCCCCATTTTATAGGTAAGGGCATCCCCTGGCACCAGGGCAAATTTCTGCTCCAAATGAGTTGTGGCAAGTGAGCAGTTGGAAGAATGACAAGATCCCTCTACTGAGAGGCAAGGATGTGAATGGGGAGCTGGAGGGAGTTATGGACAGAGCCTGGCCTCCTGGGGCATGTCATATGTTGCTGGTGGAGGCTTTTCAAATTGGTGTTGACATTAGGACGCCTGATTTAAACTCAAAGGATCATTGATGTAGAGCTGAAGGAAACTTTAAATCATTGAGAAAACCTCCTTTCTGCAGATGAGGAAACTAAGTAGCAGAGATGTAAATGTCTTGCTCAGTATAGTAAGAAGGTTGTAAGTGTCAGAGAAAGGTGGATACAAAGAACATTACCTTGTGGATACAAAGAACATTATTTACCTTGTAGATACAGAGAACATTATTTATCTTGTAGATACAAAGAATATTATTTACCTTGAAGATACAAATAACATTATTTACCATGTACCAGGTAATAGCAACTAGGTGGCGCCCGTAGTGCACAGAATGTGGGGACTGGAGTCAGGACTCCTGTTTCTGAGTTCAATTCTAACCTTGGGCATTTAGTAGCAAGTCATTTAACTTTCTGCCTCAGTTTCCTCATTTGTAAAATGAGCTGGAGAGGAAAAAAATCATACCATTCTACTATTTTTGCCAAGAAAACACAAAAGAAGTCAGATTTTAACTGAAAGGACTCAGCTGCAACAACTCAGGTAATGATCTGGGCAGGTAGCCACCAATCAGGAGAGTGAGATCTTAGAGCTAGAAGTTCTTCTGGAGTGAAAAGGAAGTTAAAAGGAGGAGGGAGAAATCTAAGTGGAAGTGAGAATGAGGCAGGATTCAAATCCAAGTTTTTTGACTACAGACACAGACTCGATTTCTATTATTTCTTCCCAAGAGGAAGAGGCATGAGGACACCGAAACAAAGGAAAAGTGAAGGGATTTGCTTCTGCTCATAATTAGTTAGGACTTGAATCCAGATTCTTTTCTCCAAATCTGGCTCTCTTTCCCTGCATTCTATTCATCTTTGAGCTCTTTTCACTTCCGTGGTTGGACTAGACAGATACCTACAGATAAAGTGAATAAGATGGGCTTCTGACTGTCATTCAGCATTCTACTATTATTCCTGGAAGGCTCTTGAGTCCTTGAGTCGCAGCCTTTCTCAGGAAACCATTTCTACAAGATGATTGACTTAAAGTGACTTATGAAGTAAGTCATCATTGTGAAGAGGTGGGAAGTCTCTGCTGAGATGATTCTGTCAGGCCTTATTCACAAGTCTTTTCCTTAAAAGAGTGTAATATTGATGTCATGTATTATATAGACTCAGGCTAAATGTATAATGCCAAGTGGCTAATACCAAGGTTGAAGAAAAAGGAAGCAGTGTGGTTTAGTGATTAGAGAAGAGCACATCAGTCCTAAGTTGGACAAATCCTAAGTGGATTACCCTGGGTGACTTAACCTCTCAGGGCCCACAAGCAACTACACATGAGTTTTCCAATTTGTATAAGTAGAGAGAATTTCCATGCAGGATTTCTCTCTGGACTGATGAAATCAGAGGTTTAAGAGAGAGGAGAGAGAGACAGAGACAGAGTTCTCCCTTTGAGAGAGAAAAAACAGAGATAGATGAGAGACACAGAGAGAAGAGAAAAAAGAAAAGAGAAGACAGAGAAAAGAGAGGAAGAGAGACAGAATAACTTCAAGGAAATAAAGCATACATAGAAATTATATTTGTTAATCTAATTTCTAAATTAATACCAGTTTACCAGTGTTTTACCCATTTCAAAGCTCTGTGTGAAAAAAAAAAAAGTTTTGTTTTTTTTTTTTTTTTTTTTTTTTTTTTTCCCGGTTCTAGCAGGTTTTTTTCAGTTCTTTCTTGGGAGAGATCTGGGGATATTTTCAGCCAACAGAAGCTAAATGAGATCATCAATTTAGAAATAATTCATCACCTAATTCTGTTCTCATTTTATAGATGAGAAAACGGCACCATTGAGAGATGTAGTGATTTGTCCACAGTCACTGGATAGTAAGAATCGAAGCTGGGATTTGAACCCTGTTCTCTAACTCCAAAACCGTTTCATGATACCAAAGTGCCACAGTCTATTAAAATTATAAAAAATATGATTGGGAAATTCATACAATTCCACATAAATAATGTTAATTTGGAGTTTTCTCAATCTATTGTCCAAAGAGAGCTGTTTTTATTTGAGATTTCCAGTAGCATTGTTTATGTGCACCATAAGCTGAGTTAGTCATTTTGAGAAAGTGAGAGACAGTTGTTGATCAGCCCATGAACTCCAATGTAAATAAGTTGGTACATCCAAGATTTACAGTGTTAACAGGAAATAATCCCAGAGGGAAATCACCAGCAGCAGAGGGGGAACCAGGAAAAAGACCTGCAGAAGATAGGATTTGAACAGTGAGATGAGGTGAAGGACTGATTAAAAGCTCTCCTTCCATAGAATGAGTATGATTGTGAAAGATAATATCTTTTTTGTTTTTTCTTTAACAGAGAAGGAAACCTTTCTGGATCCTTTTGTCCTTCGGGATCTCCTGCCAGCATCCCTAGGGAGCTATTATCGCTATACCGGCTCCTTGACCACCCCTCCATGTAGTGAAATCGTGGAATGGATTGTTTTCCGAAGACCTGTTCCCATCTCTTACCATCAGGTAGATATGAAATCAGAATTAATAGCCTTTGATTTGACTTGCTTTCTGTTGGTTTCCTATCCAGTACTGCCAAGGTCAACCTGAACTTCTCTGCCTACAATATGCTAAGCAGAAGATGCCCAAGAGATATCATGTAGACGTCCTTCCTCCCCCAACTCAAGAAACTCACAGTCCAAGTGGGGAATAAAAACTTGCATAAGTGAGATAACAATTAAAACTTAATGAAAAGCTAAACCTTCAGGTGATTAGATGTAATGGAAAATCAGTGGAAGGAGATCTCTGTGGGTTGAAGTAGTCTTAAGAGAGCTTCATGGAGACAGTGGGATGGAACTGGGCCAGTTAGAGTGACTAGATCTGAGATAAGCAGAATAAAAAGAGGCAACGTGGTGGAGTGAATAAAGAGCTGGCCTTGGAAGGCTGCCTTAGAAACCAAACAATTCTATGACCCTGGAGCAGTCACTTCAGCTTAGAGATTTTCTTTCCAGACAGTTCTCTAAAACTATAAATTACTAGCATTTGCCAATCTGGCAGATTGATAAAATGTAGTGGCCTAGACCAGGGGTTTTCAAACTACGGCCCATGGGCCAGATGCGGCCCACTGAGGATGTTTATGCGGCCCGCCGGGTTATGGCAAATGGGCTGAGGGGGCGGAGACAGAGTGTGAATTTTTGTTTTTACCATAGTCCGGCCCTCCCACAGTCTGAGGGACAGTGAAGTTGCCCCCTTTTAAAAAAGTTTGAAGACCACTGGCCTAGACAAATAGATAATTAGGTAGGTAGGTAATTAAATGGGTGGGTAGGTAAGTAGGTAGGTAGGTAGGTAGATAGATAGATAAATAAATAGATAGATGGATGGATGGATGAATTGAAAAAGAGAAAGTATTGGTCTAGACTAGAGATGTCCAACACATGACCAGTCTATAAAAGTGGCCCATAAGACTCCTGAGTGGAAATAAACCAGATTAAAATATGATTGGGAAATACTTAACAAAACTACAGTACAACATAAATAATGTTAAATTGGCATTTTCTCAATATATTATGCAAAGAGATCTGTTTTTATTTGAGATTGATAGCCTAGTTTGACATTGCCAATTCTCAAATATTTTATCATTTACTGCCTTCCATTCTTAAAAGCTAATGAAGAATTTCCAAAAACTCTTTGTTTATGTGAAGGCAGGCAGAAAGAAAGAGAGAGAGAGAGAGAGAGAGAGAGGGAGAGAGAGAGAGAGAGACACATATACACCTATATCTATATGAACACACACATATATACTATATGTGTAAAGATACACATATCCTATTAATATATATGTATATATGTTCCATATTAATAATTAAACAATGTTATTATGACAATAGTTTTGACCAGTGGATCTCTTTGAAAGGATCTTGGGATCCCTCTGGGTCCCCTGCCATACTTTGAGAACCATTATTCTAAAGAACTGCAGCAATGAGTTCATAGACATATAGGAAAGTCTATGACATGCATTAGAAGAAAACCAAGAAGTCTCCCCGATTGGAGCAAAGGAGACAGATAGAGAAACAGCAGGAAATAAGGTCAGAAAGGGAGAATGGAGCCAGATTATTGATGGCCTCGACAAACCAAGGAGATTGACGTAATAGACAACCATGAAAATTTCAAATAATTTTTTTTGAATGTCTGTTGACCCAAAAGGAAATTGTGGTGATTGCTATTACATTGTTTCTGGGTGGGAGCTGTCAGACTTAAGGAGATAATAAAATATGGAACCAGTTTCCCTCCTAATAGTGTAGCCAGCATTGTTATATTGTGATAAAATTAAATTACAGTCTAAATATTTATGTCCTCAGTATTTGGAAGAAGGAAAGGGGGAACGGAATTCTTAACTCTTTTTTTAATCTAATAAGATAAAAGTTTTATCAGAAAAACAAGATAGGATGGCTTGAGTTAATTAGGTTACGGAAATGAGTATGGTAGTTAACTTTTCTAGGGAGGGTTAAGGAAAGCACAAGGAGAAAGTGATTTGTAGTATGAAAGGCTAGAAATTGAACATGCCAGATTTTATTTGTACGTCATACAGTGATGAAGACTTCAGTTTTAGGCAACCATTTGCTCATTTAATTCTTACTTCAGCAAATACTTATTGAATACCTACTCTGTTCTGGGTACTCTTTTGGGCACAAGATGCTCACCAGAGAATAAGAAGATTTCCTGCTCTTAAGAAACTTTGAGTCTGAGGGGGGAAGGTGATGAGAATGATAACAATAGTAATACTAGATCATAGGAATAGGGAAGAGGCCGCCCAGGTCAACTTCTCATTTGATGGATGGGGAATTAGAGGCCCCCAGCTTAGCCAATGTCATACAAGTAGAAATGAGTGATGAGAGATTTCCCCTCATGCTTCCCCAGAGCCAGGTTCTGTCCACATAGCCATATCATTTTTTTAATAGCAGGCTGAAAAAATGGGAAGAGTCCTGGACTCAGAGATATGAGGTCAAATATTCTCTGCCACTTACAATGGATAAGTCACATGATCATTAGCATAGAAAATACATCATCACACAACATTATATCATTTTCTTATCTTTCCAAAGCACTTTAAAAATAGGAACTCATTTTAACCACATAGCAATGCTGGTGGGTAGGTGTATCATTATCCCTATTTACAGATGAGGAAACTTCTGAAGTTAAGGGCAGTGAAGTGACTTTCCTAGAGTCACACATTGAGGTAGGATTTGAACTTAAGTCTTCTCACTTCTAAGGCCCACTAAGTCACCTGGATGCCTTAATCTGGGTCTTAGTTTCCTCATTAGTAAAGGATGGGGATTGAACTAGTTGGCCTCCGAGAGTTCCTCCAGGTTTAGAATGGTGACAGACATTTGTGTATTCAAGTTTTGCCAAGAGCTCGAGGTAGGCTATTTTATTTGATCCACCCCAAAAGCCATTTTACAGATAAAGAAACTGAGATTCAGGTTGGTTCCATGATCATACAGCAAGTCAATGTCAGAATCAAGATTTAAGACTTTCTGACTCCAACTTCAACTGAGCTAAATCCCTATAATTTTGTGTACATGTAATCAAAGATTTATCTGTTAGTAACCTTTGGGTATTTTTGTTTACCCAGGCCTCTTTTGAAAGTGCTTTGTTTGATCCTATTTCCTTTCTTCTCCCTCTCCCTATGCCCCCATACACACACACACACACACACACACACACACACACACACACACACAACACTACCAATATTGAAGAATGAGACCGTCTTTAATATCTGACTTCTCCATAGGTATTGTTATATCAAAGGAGATATGAAGCAAAATCAATTAATCATATTATCTCTCCAGCTTCTCTAATATAAGGTATCATCAATCTTAACAGCATAGTTTTTCCTTTTTATCGGTTACAGCCTCCCAGAGCCCATATACCTTTTCTGGAGGACACCAAGGGGCTGAGGGGAAGGGGAAGATGAAATACAAATCTCATTCTCTGAGAGTCCCAGCCAGGGTTTTGCTCACAGTATGGAGCTCACAGACATGTGTGCCGTCAGAAAAGAAAGCATTCGATCCCCATGTCTTATCAGCCCCAAACTTACCCATCCCTCTGACCCTTCTGCCAACCTGCTTCTGGACGGCAGCCCAGCCGGTGCATTCCAGAAGAGATCCTGGCTGCTTCACAAGGGCCAAGTGGCCAAGAATTCCAACTCTGATTTCCAGTCAGCTAAAAAATGCACAAACATTTATTTTCCTTTTTTCCTTTTCATTGAAGGGGAATGGAGGAAAAGGTAGGGGGGGGGAAGAAATTCATGTTAATTTAAAAAATATTTTAAACATGCAAAAGGAAAGAAAACATAATACAGAAAATCATTAAGCCGGATAAGAAAAAAAATAGGGGAGAAAAGTACCCAAAAGCTAATTTGTAACTCTAAGACACTTTAAGGCATAACAAATCTGTGTTCCCTATATAGAAAAGGGGGGAGAGAAAGTTAGATAGGGGAGAGGAGGGAAAGAGAGAAAAAGGGAGGGAAGGGAAGGAGAGGGGGTGAGAGGGAGAGGGAGAGAGATAGAAATAGCAGAGAGGAAAGGAAGAAAGAAAAAAAGAGGGAAGAGAGATGGAGAGAGAGATGGAAAAGAGAAAGGAGGAAAAAAGAAAAGGAGAGGGAAAGGAGGGAGAAAGAGAGGCAGAGACAGAGGGGGAATGGAAAATTAGAGATAGAGGGAGAAAGAAGCATAGAGATAAAAAGAAAGAGGAAAGTAGGGAGAAAGGGACAGAAAGTACAAATATAATAAGGATATATATTATGGCTTAAAAGTCACAAACTTTGGGATCTTTTTGCATCAAACCCTGTGATTTCACCAATGTTGAGAAATTCTTGTTTCATATCACCACTGCACTCTGATTATTCATTTGTAATTTATGATTTTTGAGGAGGGGTTTTTGACCTATGAACTTAATTTTTAAAAAAATTTAAACATTTAACATTTAGCAAAACATTTTTTAACCTTTAAATGTTTTAACATTAAACCATTTAAACATTTTTTACATTTTTAACATTTAACATTTTTTAACATTTTAAACTCTTTTAACATTTTATTTTTTTAACATTTTGATAACTATTTCAATATAATTGGTTTGCTTTTAATACCATATGTTTTATTTTATGCATTAAAAAATTTCCTAAGAACATGCACAGAGGCTTCATCAGATTGCCAAAAGAGTGCACCCAGCCTCCATCCCACCCCCTGCCTAAAAAAAGCTGGGGAAAAAAAGAGAAAGAAATGTTATAAAAGAAATAAAGGATCTGTCTGGGCTTCCCAGACATATATGTTTTCAATCTAAGCTTTGGGCCTAGATTTTCCACAATCCAAGGTCAGCCTTCTGGCCCCTATATCATGTTATACTTCCTAGGACTCCCATAAAGCTAATTATTTTGGAAGCTTCCAGGTTCATTTAAATTCATTTACCAATACAAAATAGTGGAGAAATTGGAAAGGAAAGCCTACCACAGATTTCTCTTATTTTCTTCTGTGAGTATTAGTTAGAAGCTCAAAATCATCCATGTAGCTAATGAGCCTTGACCTGGAGCCTGTTGAGCAATCTGGGGCTAAGTGCTATGTATTTCTAATAACATGAGCTCGCAGACAGCCGTCTCCCTGATGAAGCACAAACAATGGTTGGTGGAAGTCGTGCCCACTTGGATTGGCCTTTTCTCACCTGAGTTATATGGCTCGATAATCTCCTGTTCAATCTTCATGAGTGAACCACACCATTCTCCCTTGCTTTGTGCCATCTCTAAATTGGTAACACTGGGGATTTTGCAGAGAAAGAGATAAAGGGCTGTTCCCAGCATTCTTTTGCATGTTGAAAATCCCCAGCAGCCCTACCCTCACATCTCTTCGTGGCACCTAAGTGACTCTGGGTTGCTAAAGGCATAAATTAGACAGATCCTAACCCATGGACACAATGATAGAGACTGTGTCTTCTCTTTCAGGTCAAACCTACCTCAGTGCAGAAGCTCATTGCCAAGAGATGCTGAGAATTGTGTCATATGATTTATTACACTATAAACTCAGTGAGGGCAGGAGGAGCCCATCTTATCAGTCAAACAATCAATGAACCGCGAAGCATTTATTATGCATGTTCTCAGTATAAGGCACTAAGGGCTCAGGATGGGGGGCAAAGACAAAAATGGAGCATCCCTTACCCTCAAGGAGCCTGCATCCTATCAGAGAAGAGATCCACATAAAAATAAACCAAAAATGGCACAGGATAAATTTCAGAACTATGAGGTAGAAATAAGCTTTGTGATCTTCCTGAATTTATTTCTTAATCTGTAAAATGGGGACAAGAACACTTTTGCTACCTACTGCAAAGGGTTATTTTAAGGAAAGTGTTTTAGAAACCAAATTAAAGCACTATAGAAATGTAAATTGCTATTTTTGGGGTAAGCAACTAGCTAGATGGCACTGTACAGTGGATAGAGTGTTGGGCCTGGAGTCTGTTGTCCAGTTTTTTGTTTGGTCTCATTAGTGTAAGAAATTCACGATGTTGAAACTTTTTTTCACCAATATTGAGCAGGAAATTGTCTGTCACTAAGAATCTTAGAAAGTTTCCTAAGGACATGGTGAGATTAAGTGACTTATTATTATCAGAAACAACAAAAACCAGGTCTTTTTTATTTCACGGCCAATACTCTAACTCTTATACCATATTACCTTTAGCTATCTGTCTATCTCTCCATTCCTCTAGTAACTATCTAGCTATCTGTCATTCATTCATTATCCCAGACAAAAATAAAGGAGAAAAACTCAGTTTCATTTCTTTGCATAGAATTTAATACAGAATCTTCTGCAATCACATGCTTAGTAAATTAATTTTGATGATTGAAGCGATGATGGTGTTAATCTACATTAAATCATTTTCTTGTTTGTTGGAGAGAATTTATTCTCTCCATCAGGCATCTTTTCCCCTTTGCCATTTACCATTGTGGGAAAGATTTGATCGTTTCTAAAAACCAATGGCGAGTATGGTATCATGGGGCATAGCTTTAGTCCTGGAAGGGACCAGGAACCTTAGAGACCATCTAGTTTATTCCTGTCATTTAATAGATAAGAGAAGTGAAGTTTCCATCAGGGAAGTGACCGGCCCAAGGTGACACAGATAAAGCATTCAATGTGCCAGGATTAGAACCAAATCCTTTAATTACACGTCCAATAAGTAGTGTGCTCACTCCAAAGTCAACTTTCTGTTTCTTGCCTATAATTAACAAAACTGTGTATGTTCTGCACTCTACTAATGAACTTAACACTCCAATATTATTGTCTTTTTAAAGGGATAAAACAACAAACAGGGCTATCTGCATAGGCCACCAAATGCATCTTGGAGCCAAGTGTTACTGTGACCGAGGGATTGACATATTCTATCCTAATGTAACTCCCAGAGTATCTTATTGTGATTATAATGGACTCTGGCTTTTGTTTAATTGCCATTTATATATTCATTCTTTAAAAAACTATGCATATCAAGCTTTTAATAGCTCATAATTATATTACTTTTGGTTTTAGATCATTTCCCCCCCTACAGCTACTATGGTTTTTGCATAGACATTTTCCCCCCACTATTTCGGACAAGAGCCCTTTGCGCCACATGAATAGCATGAATAGACTTCAACTTTTCCTTTTGATTCCAACAGACAGATTAAAAACTAATTATATCCTAGAATATTTTTATAATAAAAGCAAAGTTGAAATGATTTATATACACTTCCAGCCAACACATTTGCAATTCAAGGTTAAAATTACACTTGAAACAGCACCGGTCAGAATGCAGTAACAGCTCCCCAAGCAGAAATAAAAGACGAACATTTTACACATTCCCTTCAGAAGTTTAAAAGTCAGAGTAATGTTACCGAAATATAAACTTTCATTTCTGGCTGCTCAATGATCCTGACTTCATTAGTGACATTAAAGCAAAGATAAGTCTAAGAGTGTTTATCCCCTGCCAGGGAAGGAAGTTCAAGCCTGTAAAAAACACAGCATCTACAGCTCTGGGGATCTTTTTCTTCTGGGTTCTAGCTACCTGGTTGGAACATAGATTCAAACCCCAAAGAGACTTTGGAGAATAGTTGGTCCATCTTCTTCCCTTCCTTCCCTTCCCTCCTTAGATGAGGAAACAGACCCAGAGAAGTTTTATAGGATCCTAGACAGGTTTAGAGGAAGATAGAACTCAAAATCCACAGTCTAATTTCTTTATTTCACAAGAAATGGGGACACAGGTAGATTAGGTGATTTATGCATACAAGTATTAGAGGAAGATTTGAACTCATACTAAATTCAAGGCAAGTGGGGCAACTAGGTGGTGCAGTGGATAGAGCACCAGCCTTGAATTCAGGAGTACACGAGTTCAAATCTGGTCTCGGACACTTAACACTTCCTAGCTGTGTGACCCTGGGCAAGTCACTTAACCCCAGCCTTGGAAAAAGAAAAAAAAATTAAAAATTAAAAAAATAAAATAAATTCAAGGCAAGTGTTTTATCTGTTATACTGTGTCAAAGTCACATGACAGAGCCAGAATTTGCCCTCAGAACCTGTGATTCCAAATTCAGAATCTGAACTAGAGAAAATAATAACAAAAGGTTGTGGTGAACTATCTTTCATCAAGAGACAAAGAAAAAAAATGGCAGTACCTATTCTCATTCCCATTGATACCCATTCACATTCTCTGGTTGCCGTCTTTCTCCAAGTGATAGAATGAGCTGCTTTGGTAGGGATGGGCTCTCCGTCATTGGAGCTCTTTAGTCAAGGATGTCATAGTGGAAATTCTTTTTTCAGGCATGGCTCAGATGAGGCATGGCAGATGAGGTTTCTATAGAATTTCTGTGTTTGTCTGATTTTTGAGGGTTTTTTGTGAGTGGTGCTGCAGTCCCTCTCTGTGGTGTCGGCTAATGATAAATTACAACATAGGATGGAAGGGCTGTGAATTCTTTCAGTATCTTTGCTATGTGACCCCATTTTTCTCTGTGTCTCTTAAATAACTGGATTGTTTTTTAAGCTCAAGAAAGGCTGAAGTATAAGGAACTTTGTTCTCAACTTCATTTTAGTACTCCTTTTCCATCTAAATTCTAAGAACATGGTAGATACTCCATGGGGAATATTCTTTAGCAATTTATTAGAAGTACCTCTGAGATCTTTCAAGGATTCTTGTGAGAGTTAGAGAATGCTTCTTAATACACTTCTGCTCCCCTATTTCTAAGTACAATAATAATATATATGCAAAAAAGTTTGAGGGCCAATCCATACCAAGTACCAAAAGTTGTTCTAAAAATATTGTTTCTTTTTTTACTTAGACATCTTCTCTTTTGTTTATCTGAGCTAGCAAGTGGCTGACTCGGGGGATCAGATCAGGACTCTAGTAGCAAGGGGGTCAGGAGAGACATCATGATAACCCTTTCTTTTGTTTTCTATCTCTATATCTGGGCCAAAGAATGAAAACTGAATAAGGACTATCTTTTATTAGGTAATATTTCCTGGCCTAAAATGTGGTACAAGCAGCCACTGGTCATTGATATTCAGAGCTTCAGATCCAAATAATTCAAAGTGTTTACTTATATTGAAATGTTTCCTTGGATATATTCCTTGTATCTTTGGAGAAAGAGGTTGGGAAGATCAAGGAAGAAAAGTTAAGTGGCCAGGGATAAGAAGACTGAATTATGAAAGCATGATTAAAAATCTTTTTAGCAGCACCAATAAGGAATACCAGGAGACAAGACCAATTAGGAATAGTCAGTATCTCATTCACTATGTCTTTTAACTTTCAGGAACTCTTCATCAAGAGAGGAAATGAAAATATGTTAGATTTTTCCATCAAAAGTTCTGTGTTTACATTTCAGAATTAACCACTTATCATGTGCTTGACTTTGGCTGTCATAAAACCTTTGAGCCTCAGTTTCTCATTTTTATAATAAAAATGTAATCAGATTCTCATTAGTGTAAATAATGAATCTCCTTAAATGGTCACATAATTCAAATGTGTATACATAATACCAATGGGCTAGAACCAATGACCATCTTAATGAGGAAGCAGAAGCTAAAAGAGATTGCTCAGGATCACTCAGCTGCTAAATATCTAGGGCAGAATTTGAACCCAGGTCCTCAGAGTATGGTGGTGCAATCTTCAGTCCTATGAATGAAGTGGAAATTTTGAAGGTAAAATGAATATTAGGGATCGCCTTGATCAGCCTCTTCATTATATAGCAGAAGAAACTGAATCCCAGAAGAAAACAAACAAAAAAGGGCATTGTGTTATAAAGTAAGTGATGTTAAAAAAAAAAGCAGTTCATCACCCTTGACTCTTAATTTTCTGAGTGTAAATTAAGGATAATGAAAGTATAACCCCAGGAAGTAGGTGATATGAAAGAGGATAGTATATAGAAAGTAAATTGTATTTACAGTCAAATGACCCTGTTAAATCCTACTTAGGCACTTCACTGTATCACAGACACTTATTCAGTGTCTATTATAGGGTTAGTTTTAGTGCCTACCTGGATTGTTGTTGAGTCATTTCTCTCATGGCCAATTTTTCATGACCCCATCTGGGGTTTTCTTGGCAAAGATAGTGGAATGGTTTGCCATTTCCTGATTAGATAAATGGGAAAAATGAAATGATCCCTGCTCTCAAAGAGCTTATTTTAACCTTTTTTGATTTTATTTTTACATCTGTACAATGAGTGGGGCAACCTTATTTTCCTTCCATGCTTAGTCCATAATTCTCCGATCCTATGTGAAAGAAAAAGTACTTTGCACACTAAAAAAACTCAATAGAAATGTGAATTTCTATTATTTCAAGTTTTAGGTTTTGTGGGTAGGATCACCTATCAAAAGGAAGCTCCAGACTAGCTATGTATCTTGGCTAATTAAGGGAACAAAGATAAACCATTTGGACAAATAACCAGACCAAGAAGCCAACTCTTCCTCTGTATATGCAGACCCCTTCTTCATAATAATGTCATTTATTCCCAAAATGGAATTCTAGCTGTATCCTCTCCTTTCACCCCACCCTGTCCTGCCCTGCAACCTGCAGGGATTTCTTACACACTAGCACTCGGTTTCCGTTCATCGACTAGCAAAGTCCAACAGACCAGAAGCCAGTCGTTTCCGTTTCATTCATCTTCAGGAAATTAAAGGATTTTGGTGAGCATTCTCAGTGCAGGGAAGGGCACTTGAGGAGTCTGTTAAGCTTGTCTTCCTTTGCCTCCTTTGTGCTGCCTGTCAACCGAAGCTGTGATCTGGTTGACAATATAATATCTTTTAGGTCATTCGATCGTGTCTCCGAACCATCACATCCTTCCTTCGAGATCTTGGGACAAGGATAGTTAATGACAAGGAAACATCTGTAGCTTTCAAATGCCTAGCATGCTATTAAACTATAAAGACAATTCAAGCTTAAAAAGTCTTTAGATTGTGTTGTAAGCTTGTCTCCCTTTATGGTGATATGACTAATTCTTGTCCTCAGCAGCAGAAATAAATTCTAAAGAGGACTTCACATTATTTATCAAAGAAGCAAATGGGCTACAAAATAAACAAACTATGGGTGCATAGAATTCTTGGGAATTCTTGGAGAATCTCCAAAGCTCCTCCCTGTCCTCCCAGACCTCCCTACCTTTGGACTCACCCAAGTAGGACAGTGACTATGTTTTTATAAAAAATATGTTCAACACATGTAAAATGTATGGGATTGCCTGTCATCGGGGGGAGGGAGTAGAGTGAGGGAGGGATAATTTGGAAAAATGAATACAAGGGATTATATTATAAAAAAATATATAATTAAAAAAATAAATAAATAATTTTTAAAAATATATATGTTCAACAAAAAGATAATATATAGTCTAACTCCATGGTCCTCTCCAGTGATGTTTGTGTTTATTTTTGAATTACACTCTTCTCTCTTCCCCATCTTGATCCCTTAGAGCAGGGGTTCTCAAACTACGGCCTGAGGGCCAGATGCGGCCCGCTGCGGATGTTTATATGGCCCACTGGGTTATGGCAAATGAGCTGAGGGGCAGAGACAGTGTAAGCTTTTGTTTTTACTATAGTGCTGCCCTCCCACAGTCTGAGGGACAGTGAACTGGCCCCCTATTTAAAAAGTTTGAGGACCACTGCCTTAGAGTATACCATCCCCTTCTCATAAGTCCATTGCCCTCTGACCTTGCCAGGGTTCCTCTGTGAATCACTCCTACCATCCATTGCCTTTGTTCTTACTCACATGCTACTGAAAAAAAGTTGGAGAAAATCATGAAACCATTCTGAATGTATTCTCATTTTAGAAAGGTGACCCCAACTCATCCCAAGAAGTTTTCCAAGCCTTTTCATTTCTCTTGCAAACTCTCACAGCTTCCCTTCCCACACTCACATATTTTACTGAAGAAATTAGGATCATCTTCCCAGAGCTTGTCTTCTTCCCTTCTCTTTAATCCATATCTCACAGATCTTTTTTGTGGGGGGGGGTCTCATATAATGAGGTAGTCCTTGCCAGGACAAACCCCCTGTACTTAACTAGAAATTCCATTTCATTCTATCTTCTCTAGTAGATCGATCAACCCCTCTGTCATTGTCACTTAATCTTACACTTACAATCATGTCCATGTCTCTTCTATTCTCAAAAAAATGTCCCTAGATCCATCTATCCCTAGTAGCTGTCATCCCATTACTCTCTTTCCTTTTCTGGCTAAGCTATTTCGTTTTCAATAGTATTTTATTTTTCCTAATTATATGCAAAGACAGTTTTCAGCATTCATTTTTGTAAAACTTTGTGTCCCAAATTTTGCTTCTTTTCTTTACCTCCCCTTTTCCCAAGACAGCAAATAATCTGATATAGGTTAAATATGTGTGATGCTTTTAAGCATATTTCCATATTTGTGCAAGAAAAGTCAGACCCAAAGGAAAAGAAACATGAGAAAGAAAAGAAACAAACAAACAAAGAGGTGAAAATGCTATGCTTCAATCCATGTTAAATAACCATTATTCTCTCTCTGGATGTGGATGGCATTTTCCATCCGATGTCTATTGGAATTGCCTTGAATCACTCCATTGTTGAGAAGAGCCAAGTCCATCACAGTCGATCATCACATAGTCTTCTTGTTGTTCTGTACCATGTTCCTCTGGTCCTGTTCATTTCACTCAGCATCAGTTCATGTAAGTCTTTCCAGGCTTTTCTGAAATCTGCCTGCTCATCATTTTTTAATAGAACAATAATATTCCATTACATTCATATACCATAATTTAATCAGCCATTTCCCAATTAATGAACAACCATTCAGTTTCCAGTTCCTTGTGTGACTAAACTTTTTGATGAGGCTGTTGACAATAGGTATCTTCTTTTCTTCTCACTCTCTTCTTACCTCTCTACAGTCTGGCTTCTGATCTCACCATTCCCCCAAAACTCTCCTCTTCCAAAGTTGCTAACAATTAAAAGTCTTAATTGCCCAATCCAATGGTCTTCTTGACCTACACTGTTCATCACTCACTTTTCCTTGTCGTTCCTTCCCTCTGTACATTTTCACGACACTATTCTCTGCTCCTACCTAGCTGATTCTTGTCTCCATTTTTTTTACTGGATCTTCATCCAAGACATGCCCAGTCACTTTGGGTGTCCCATAGGGTTCTGTCTTGGGTCCCCTTCTTATTTTCCCACTACACTTTACTTGGTAATCTCATGAGCTTTATGGATTCATTTATCATTTCTGCTCCTAATTTCCAAATCTATTTGTCTAGCTCTGCTCTCTTGACTGACCTCCAGGCAATTCCACCTGCATACTGAACATCCTGAACTTTATGTCATAAAAAATATTAAACTCCACATGACAAAACTCATTATTTCCCCCAAACCCTTCCCTTCCTGGTTTTTCTATTTTTATACTAAAGGGTGCTTTAATCCTCCTAGTCATCCAGTCTCATAATCCAGGTTCCATCTTCAAATTTCTCACTATCCCTGCCTCCCATATCCAATCTGTGGCCAAAGTCTATCGATTTTACCTTGGTAGTATCTCTTATATAGGAGCCCTTCTCTCTGACTCTGTCACCTCCCCAGTACAGGATTTCCTTACTTCATACCTATAATATTTCAATAGCCTATCAATCAGTTTCCCCACCTCATCTCACCACACTGAAGTCTACCTTCTACTCAGCTGCTAATTTTCCTAAAGTGTAGACATGGTCATGTCATACACCCTTTTCAGTCCAGAATGAACATAAAATCTTGTGCTTGCTATTCAGAGCACTTCATCATCTCCTCTCCATCACTCTTTTAAATCTGACTCTTCCCCCTACACTAGGATAATGCAATATCAGTGGCCTCCTTGGTTCCTCACACAAGACACCCCCAGATTTGGGTATCCCCCCCCACTTAGAATTTCCACCCTCCTTTATCTTGCCTCTTGGCTTCTCTCAAGTCCCAATTAAAGTATCATTTTCTATGGGAAACCTTTCTAGATCTCTTTGAATTTTAATGCTTTCCCTTTTTTGATTATCTTCAATTTATTATACCTTAATTGTTCCGTAGTTAAATTACATGTTGTCTCCCACAAAAAGCTCCTTGAAGGTAGAGATTTCCTTTGCCTTTTTTTTTTGTATCCTCAGCACTTGGGTTACATAGTTAGATGCTTGATAAATGTTAATTAACTGACTGACTATTTAAAAGTGCCCATTTCTGCCCCATTCTTACCCTTATTGTTTTGAATTTGTTTTGATACTCAGCCCAGTTTTCTCCTTTTAAATTAAAATCCTTTTCCTCCTATTTGTTTTTTTCTCAATCTCAGAAACATCTAGTTAGCATTCCTCCTTACAAAAACTCTAAACAAATCTCATCCTTTTCTCAGCCTTTCATTTAGACTAAACTACCCTCTCCCTCCTTTGTTTTAACATCTCACAGAATGCTTTATTCTAGAGGGGGTTGTTGGTTTCTTTTTTGGTCACATTTGGTAGATTTCCATCGAGTTTTCTCTAAATGTTCTTTCCAATTCACTTCGAATAGTTGTTCTCCAAGCAAAGTAGAAATACTCCATTTGGGGAAAAAAAATCAATTTGTGTGGGTAATTCCTTGGTTACAGCATAGTTCTGAAGTATGGTATTCAAATGTAGGCACCACATTTTAGGAAGGAATTTAATGAATTGGAGAGCATCTCATCCTGTCTGGAAGAAACATAACAAAACAAAGCCAGTCTTGAAGCATATATTGAGCACCTGCTATGTGCTTGCATTGGGGACACACACACACACACACACACACACACACACACACACACACACACACAAAAACATAAAAAGATAGCCCCTATTTTCAAGAAGTCTAATTGCAATCTAATGAAGAGACAACATGAATACAACTTTGTTTAAACAAGGACAAACTGGAAATGATGAATAAATTAGATATAGAGGATTGAAATAAAATGGCAAATCCTGCATTGGTGTTACCTGCATTGGGTGGATAGTGGTGTCCTGGACAATAACAGGGAAGTTTAGAAGGAAGAAAGGTTTTGGGGGAAAGATAATAAGTTCAGTTTGGGACAGTTTGGAATGTCAGTGAGACATCCAGTTCAAGACATCCAGTAGGCAGCTGGGTATGCGAGGCTGTAGGGTAGGTAAGTAAGAAGTTCTTTGCAAAGCTATAGGGGTAACAGACTGTCTATTTCAGACTTCCACTTCACGAGAGTTCCTTAAGTAGGCCAGGCTAAGGGTTTCCTTGTTCCTTGGCAGGACAAGCATCCAAACTAGATAAGGTTCTTGGCAGGGATTTCAGTGGGCAGTCTGGTTTCCTGTTGGCTTTATCCATTTTGGCATCAATATTTCCTGCCATTTTTCATTCTTATCAGCCCCCCTGGCTTGACTACATCAACTTTTCTAATGACTGTTTTCCCCCCCACCCCCACCCCTCTTCAATCCCTATGTCCAGATGGAGGCCTTCTATTCCATCTTTACTACAGAGCAGCAAGATCATGTCAAATCTGTGGAATATCTGAGGAATAACTTCCGACCAGAGCAAAGTCTGAATGACAGGGTGGTGTCCAAGTCAGCCGTTAAGGATGCCTGGAGTCATGACATGAGCGACCTGGAAAATCCACTGGGAACCGAAGCCTCCAAAGGTAATGGGACTGAGTACCCTGGTCTTGGAAGAAATTCCTTTTCTTTTTTTTTTCCTTTCTTTCCTTTTTTTTTTAGATGTACAAACAAGATCTTTATTATTATGTAGAAGAAGAAAAAGACAAAAAATGACTTTGAATTAAAAGGTGCCCAGAGCCAGTAGAGAAATACAGCTAGTTGACTGTTGTTTTTTTAAAGTATCCCTGTGCAAAATGAGAATCTGCAGGATAGTCATTTTAAGCAGAATTGGCAGTTTTGCTACAAGTCGCTAATTGAGAAGATGAAAGGCAAAGAAAGGCCTTTAGCTCTTAAGCAATAACTAGAAAAATTCTAAGAAGGCACTTTACTAGTTAAGAGTATTGTATTTGGGGCAACTAGGTGGCACAGTGGATAAAGCACCAGCCTTGAATTCAGGAGGACCGGAGTTCAAATCTGGTCTCTGACACTTAACACTTCCTAGCTGTGTGACCCTGGGCAAGTCACTTAACCCTAGCCTCAAAAAAAAAAAAAAAAAAAAAAAAAAAAAAAAAAAAAAAGAAGAGTATTGTATTCTTTTGGACTTTGGAGAAAGCAGTGAATTTGTCATCTGGAGGACCTTCATTCATGTCCCTTGTAATGTCAATAGTGTAAGAAAGACAGATGGATATACAAGTCACTCAGACCTCTGGGACACTGAGCTTGAAGGCAAGGGACAAGAATTCATATTCAGACTCTGCCATTTTCTTTCCTGTTTAACCCTCAGCATTGAATTTTCCTGAACCTCAGTCTTCTCATCTAAGACAAAATTGGAGTATGTAATATTGAGGCTCATTTTTAGACGATAATAGTGTTTTTTCTAAACTGCAACTTAGCATAATAGGGACAGGCCCTCTACAATGTGGATTAGCATTTTCTCTACAACCTTCCTTGTTTATTGTTGCTTAGGGCAATGAGTAGTTAAATGACTTACCCAAGATTTCTTACAGTATGGGAGAAGCAGCTTGGCTTAGTGACCTGAAGTCAAGAAAACCTCATTCTAGTCCCATTTCTCAGAAAGGATCAAAGAGGTAGATCTTGCAGGGAACATAGAGCTCTTCTAATTCCTTATCCTTATGTAGAAATGGAGGGCAGAGCATTTGTCTTGCCTTAGATCATTAGCATTATTTTATTGGCCACATTCTAACAGTCTTCCCCTCAGAGTCTCCAGTTCTTGCGACCAGAACCCTATCATCTGTTACTTGTCTTCATAAGAAATCCCCAGGAATCGTGAAAACTTGCCTTTTCTCACTTCTCCTTATGAAAGAAATATGACCATTTCTCATGGGAAGGCAGAAAATGGGCCCTGTCAATTTCATGATGTATAAAGATTAAGGCTGTTGGGATGCTGTGAGTCCTGGTCTGGACAAAGACTAAAATGAATAGAGCTGAGACCCCAGGGGTGTTAGATCTTGTTATGAGGGAGCAGAAAAGGAATAAGAATTGGCTTTTGTTGGCCTCAGTCTGAAGAGAGTTGACTTACAAGCCAGCGTTCAAGGAATCCTGTAAAGAGAGTGTTAGGCTTAGAGACAGGAGACACCTGTGTGGGAAGCCTACCTGTCCCTGGCACCTGCTGACTTAGGTGACCCTATTTATGTCACTCAACTCACTTCTATATATTAGATGACCCTAGGCATATCACTCAACTCACTTCTATAGATTGTCTTTAAGTCTGTTTCTTAATTTGTAAAATAATTATTTTAAGGCTTCCTGGACTGTATAAAGAATCAAATAGGAAAATGGAGGAAAAATGATTTATCAGCCTTAGAGTAACAGAGAAATGTCTGTTATTGTTGTTACTCTCTTATAAGCTGTGAAAAATGGTAAGTTGGTTCAATTTGGGGACTTTAAGCAAAATACTGATAAATTGGAGTTGTTATTGATAAATAACAATTCCATATTGATAAATAGGAGGGAAGTGTGGATGATGGAAAGACCTTGAGTTCTTACCAAATGAGGAATGGTTAGAGAAGCTGGGGATATTTAGCATAGGGAAGAGAGAACTCTGGAAAGGTATGATAAATTTCTCAGTATCATTGATTTAGAGCTCTTGAAGTCATCGAGTTGAATTCCTCATTTTCCAAATGAGAAAACAGAGACATAAAGAAGTTAAATAATTGCCATGGCTAGTGTCAGAAGTGGGATTTGAACCCAGGCCTTCTATCCATGATTCCCTGTCTTCAAATATTTGGGAGGCCTTCTTGGTAGGGAGGTTAGGCTTATTCTTGGCTTCAAAAGGAAGGATCAGGAGCGATGAATGGAAATTACAAAGGAATACATTTGGATCGATATGAAGGAAAGCTCCCTAGCTATTCAAGTTGGGCTGCCGCAGATCAGGCTACCTCAGGAGAGCTTCCCCATCCTGGGAGGTTTTCAAGCAGAGGTCCCACGACCTCATTTCAGAATGCTGGAGTTTGGATAGAGGTGCATAGGTTAGATCATGGTTGGATCAATTGGCTGTTGAGGCTACTCCTACATTAAAAATCCTTTCCTGCCCTTGGCTTCTGAACTTTGTTCATCAGTGGCATTTTTCATTCCTAAAAGTGATTCAAAACTAGGATAAGTTAACTGACTTGCTGACTCCATGGGCACAGGGACAAATATGCTCGTATTCTGTTGGTCTGTCCATAAAGAACCAAGACTGCCACTGGTTGTCAAGTGTCTCTTTGTTGGAGCCGGAGGAGGTGCTCAGAAATCTGAACAGGAACTCACAGGAAAATGAAAAAAGGGCTTCTGCACATGGATTTTTTTCCCTTTTTAGTTTGCTTAGTTTTATTTGAGGATCCTGGGAGAAGCAGGAGATAGGTTGGCCAGATTCCCTGGAGAAAAGCCTGGCTTCGGATAATTGGGGGTCAAAGCATTGTCAAGGGCATGATTTATTGTCCAAGCACAGTTTGAGGATTAAAAAACCCAGAAGTCCATACAATACCTGGTTCAGGCAGGCACGAAAAATCTTCCTCAGGTTATTTTATTTTTTTTTTTGCCTGACTACAAATACAGAAAACAAGTGAACTCAGGGGCTGTCTCCCAAGAGAACTTACTTGGAAAGAGTGGGGCTCTCAGGGATTGATTATTTTGTGAAAAGTGTGTAGAAAGGACATCTGGGGGATGAGGAATTTATATCACAAGTGAGCTCAAGCTCTCGTAGCTCAAAATTGCTGGGGTTATGACAGTTATAAAGCTTTCCCCTGAAAAACTGGATGAGCATACAATATATCAGCAGTATATATAGATTGCAGGCAACTTATTACCTAAGAAAGTTAGGCAAGATAATGCTTTACATTGCATTAAATTGTCAAAGTGGGAAAAAAGGTTTACTTGAGTGTAACTTTCTGTGCATTTGAGCAGAGATGAGGGTCCTTCTCTAACAGAAATCAGTCTCCATTCTTTAGGGTATATTGGGGGTACAGTTTAGACTCCTGTGCTGATTCTTCAGGGGTAAATGATGGTGGCTACTCATCCTTCTCAAAACAATAGGGGTGTCAGTGAGGAAAGCTCTGCTTTTTCCATTGTAAGCACGCGGAGATCAGTGATTGCCTTCTATATTTATCTCAGCAAAAATATCATTTATACAGCACCCACTGTGTATGAGGTGATGTACTAAGCACTTTACAAATATAATCTCTTTTGAGTCCCACAACAATCCTAAGAGAGAGGGGATATTGGTATCCTCCTTTTACAATTAAAGCAATTAAGGCAAATAGAGATTAATGATTTGCCCAACATATTCAGCATACATTGGATTATTTGCTGTTTAGGGAAGGGAATGGGGACAAGGGAGGGAGAAAAATTTGGAACATAAAATTTTGTAAGGGTGAATGTGGAAAATTATTTTTGCTTATATTTTGAAAATAAAAAGCTATTATTTAATTAAAAAAAAAAGAAATACAAGCATTTTTAAAAAAATGATTTCTCCATTTGTCCAAGCCTGAATTTGAACTCTGGTCTTCCAGACTCCAGACTCATCCTCCAATCCATTGCACAGCTACCTGTTTTCAGCCCCACCTACCATTCCAGTGCTATGGTTTTTATTGTTCAGTCATTTTGCTATTCTATCTGAATCTTCCTTCATGACCCCATTTGGGGTTTTCGGCAAAGACAATGGAATGGTTTGTCATTTCCTTCTCCAGCTCATTTTAATTATGAGGAAACTGAGGGAAACTGGGTTAAGCAACTTGCCCCAGGAGCACCCCGTTAGTAAATGTCTGAGGATGGATTTTTTTTAAGGCAATCAGCATTAAGTAACTGGCCCATGGTCACCTAAATCTTAAGTATCTAAGTCCAAATTTGAATTGGTGAAGAGGAATCTTTCCAAAGACTATATGGTCAAAAGGCTATGTCAGCTTTGGTTATTAATAATTATTAATAATATTGGTAACTAATAATAATAATATTTACCATGATGGTAATTCACTAAACATTTTAAATATCAGATTGGTAGCATCTAACTGCCCATTTCAGCTATCTCAAATTTTGATGATGGAAGTCTTCAGAACTATACCTTTGTCAAGTTAAAAGCCACATAGGGAAAAACATAGCTCATGTGAACGAATTATACTCTTATTACATTCTGATAGAATGAATCATCTATTTATTTAAGTAGCATATTCTCATTATCAGTCAATCAGAAAATATGTATTAAGTGCCTACTCTGTGCTGGGCATAATACCAAGCTCTGGAAATACAAGTACAAAAAATGAAACAATCCTGATTCTCAGTAGTATCCATGAAGAAATGTGTTTGTGGTTGAACCTTCATGCCATCTCTACTTATTTCAGTGACATAAACCTACTCATTCTTTCCTTGTACTCATATTTATAATCAATAGAAAAATCTTAATTTAATAGACTGCTCCTTTCAATAGAGGATGTGTTAGCTGAGCCTTAACTCTCCTGAATTTGTTGGACTTCCTTTCCCTATAACAAGAATAGCCAACGTTTGGATGGTACCTACTAAGTTCCAAGCACTGTGCTCAGAATTTATAAATATTATCTCACTTGAGCCTCACAACAATCTGGGGAAATAGGTATTATAATTATTAATATTGTTATTATTAGTTCCATTTTACAGATGAGGAAACTGTTATGTTGGGTGCTATTCTATAGCATTTCCATTTTTCTCTCCTAAGATTTCATTCTCTCTAAAGGGTGAGGCAACATGGAACAAGGGAAAAGACACTAGTTCAGGAGTCAAAGGGTCTGGGTGCAAATCCCACCAATTACTATATGTGTAGCCATGGGCTACAATTTCCCCATCTTTATAATGAGAGGGGAATACATAGTCTCTGAGTTGTTCTAAATCTATGATCTTAAGGGGGAAAGTTATCTTTGTGGCTTCTGGGCTAGTAGAGCATTATGGTCTAGCAGATAAAAGTCTTGGACCTGAAATCAAGAAGACCCAAATTCAAATCCTGCTTCAGAAATTTAATAGTTGTGTGAATCTAAGTCCCTCTACATTCTACATCTATGATCCTGTGATTCTCATAGCTAGGTTTTAATTAGCTCAGATAATGACTCTTCCAAAGTGACTGCATGTATTTGAATTTGCACTATTCAAAGTTAGAACAATGTAAAATGTGGTCCTTGGTTCTAGGCCAGTGGAAATGTGCAGTGTGAGTGCTAATAATACAGCTATTCCTGGGAATTCATTATTCCCATTAATCAGAACTTGGCCTTAAGTAATGACTTCAATTGAAGGATTTGGCAGTGATTAAAGGCCTGCCATATTTAGGTTCTCTCTGGATGGTACCATGATGGATAAGACTTTGCCTTGCCTTCAAGAAATTTTGCAGAGCAACTGAGTAGTCCAGGGGATAGAGCACCCTGGATTTGGAATCCAGAAGACTCATCTCCCTGAGTTCAGATCTGGTCTGAGACCTTTACTAGCTGTGTGACTCTGGGAAAGTCATTTCACTTTGCTTACCTCAGTTTCCTCATTGGTAAAATAATCAGGAGAAGGAAATGGCAAACTCCTCCAGTATCTTTGCCAAGAAAACCCTAAAGGGAATCACAAAGAGTTGGACACGACTGAATAACAACAGTAACCACAAAAGAGAATGTGATACACTCATAAGTAAATATACTGCAGATTAAAGTATAAAACATTGTGAGGGTTTGTGGGAAGGAAGGTCTGCTTCTGACTGAAAGGATTAAAGACCCACAGCACTGGCAATTGTGCTGACCCTTAGACATTGATTCCAGAAGAATTCAGGAAGGGAAGTCCAAGGATCATAAGCAAATAATACTAATGCCTTAAGGTTTCCCTAGGGCTTCTCTGACGAATATCCTTACTGCTTTTTAAAGGAACCCAAGATCGTGGATTTAAGACTAGAAGAGCTTTAGGTCAATGAGTCATCTGTCTCATTTTGCAAACAAGGAAACTGAGGTACATAGAAGTGAAATGACTTGCCTAGTCACACAACCATTAAGTATCATAGCACAAAGAATTTGAACTCGAGTAAACAAAATAAATTATTTTTGTGGCCATTTGCTTTTGTTTTCTTAAGGTATCCGCAGATGAAAGAACAATGGAAGATGTCAGGGGGAAAATGTCTATTATCTTACAACAGTATTCTTTTGAAAGAAAGACTCATAATGAACATTGCGCGTAACATTATTTTTCAGTTGCAATAAATGGAAACAGTATTTGGGTGAAGAGAATGCTGAAAAGCATAGTTAAATCGCAAGGAGGCTCTTTCTCAGTAAATAACTTTGACAGAGTTGATGATTTAATGGGGAAGAGGTTCCCGTTATTCTGCAGCCCATCCTGGGTGCACGGGAAAGAATAGCCTGTGATTAAGTGCTAAACACCATCCATTGTAAAGACTCTCTGACTGATGAATGGCAAAAAAAAATAACATTTCTTCTAAGAACATGAGAACATGTGGCTTATTAATTTAACCAAACCTGTTCAAGTCACAATGGAACCCAAGCCATTTGATCTGATAACTCAATTTGAGGACCTAATTAAAGTAGCCCAGAAAAACAGCAAAAGGAAAAGAGAAAAGTGCTCAAATTGCCCAAATCATCTCCAAGACCCTGAGCCATTAACCCTTTTCTGAGGGGCAGAGCTCTTGTATCTCCATGAGGAAGAAATCCTCCCATTTCATCATGTGGGTTTCATCTCTTTGCCACAATACAGCTGAAGCACATACATTAAAATGTTCATAACCTCACTTATGGTAAATCAAGAGAGCTGGAGAAAGAAAGTGTGTGTGTGTGTGTGTGTGTGTGTGTGTGTGTGTGTGTGTGTGTGTGTGTGTGATTGTTTTAAGAAATCATGTGTTCTCTTTTTGTTTGCTAATTTGGATTGCAAATGCTACTTGACATTGAAATCATCATTTTCAGTTATTGGGGGGGGGGGAATTAAGGGCGCTCTATTTTCAATTTAATCACTTACACTTACACTCACCAAATTAATGAACTTGAATTGCATTATCTTATTAAAAGAAACTCTGATGTGAGCACTTAATTCCCTTTTAGGCAAGCACCCTCCTAGACATCCATAAAAAAAGTAAAAAGAAAAAAAAAAAAAAGAAAGAAAGAAAGAAACCACTATTTCTTCTCACTGGTAGAAAGTTTAAGCAAAGGGAATTTGGGCTTAAGAGCATCAGTGTAGAATTTCTTTTTTTCACCCCTTATTAATATTACTAACATCATGGATTCCAGTTTAGCCATCTTGGGTTTTAGAATTGCCTTTAAAAACAAGAAAGGTCTTCTCATTGTCTCAATGGAATTGTCATTTTGACCATCTGGTGAACCTGTGGACCCCTTCACAGAATGTCTTTTTAAAAAATACATAGAATTGCAAAGAAAATATATAGGAAACTGATTCTATTGAATAAAGATGCAATTTCTACCTACCCAAGTTCTTGGATGCTCTAAAAGCCATCCACAGATCCATTTAAGGACATCTGCACCTAGTCTATATTCAATGGCTCCTTATTTTCCTTACTTTGGCATTTGAAAACCTCCTCAGGATAATGCTTATTTGTCTATCTTTCAAACCTTATTTCATGTCATTACTCTTTATATTTCACTTAAACTGGCCCAATACTTTTATTATGTGTAATACTCAACATTTTATCTCCTGGTATTGGACCTTTGAATGGCTGAGTACCCTCTCTCTCGACTGCTATGGCCCAAAAATCTTAGCTTCCTTTAAATACAACCCAAGTTCCACCTACTACCCAAGGCCTCTCTCCAGCTTAGGAATTTTTAATGCTTTCTCCCTCTTGAAATTCCTTTGTTTCCCTTTTTTTATATGTTTTTATTATTGACTTCCCATATTGCGTTCTCCACATTTCTACTAAGATATGTTTCTTATGAAATTATATAAGCAAAAGGCTTTGAAAATATTAAATTACTAAATAAATGTTATTATTGCCATTTTTGCCTTTGTAACCCCAAGGCCCAGCACAGCACATGGCGCGTAGTATTGATGGAAAATCATTAAGTAACCAAGGCAGTTGTTAGCTTGTTCAGCTGCTTAAAAAGTGGTGTTAATGAGACCATGATCACAGGTTCCTTTTCTGTATGGGCAAATTAGTTTCACTTCCCCAACCTCAGATTTCTCCCCTTCCCCAATCATAGTGTTAGAGATCAAAATGAAACTACTATCAATGAATGGGTTTGGGCCCAACTATCAGTACTTCTGGAAAAGTCAACTGAAAGCCCATGAATGGCCTCTGTGCAGCCAAGTCAAAGAACATTACCAAGTACCATTTCTTTCCATTGGGTGCAAAGGACAGGTCACTATTGTTAATTCAGACAAATCCTAAAATATCTCATGCTTGATTTTCTTGCTGATCGCATATGAGGCTTATCTTTGGAATGGTCCACGGGGTCTTAGAAAATTTTTACTACTCAATATGCTCAGTGGAGAACTGCTCTGGCTGAGAATCTTCTGGTTATGACTTAGTTCAAGCCTCAAACTGGGTTCAGAAATGAGCACTGAGTATGAGCAGCCCCCTCATGAATGACCACTGCCTTCCTGGACCAGCTCTTGGGATCCCAGAACAATACCGCTTTCTCAGGTAGTTTCACTCGGGATCCAATACATTCCAAGAAGCATTTATTAAGCTTCAAGGCCCTGTGCTGAATGCTGAGAGTGCAAAAATAAGAAATAGTGCTTGTTCTGAGTGAACTTACAGTTCATTAGCTAGACATATACATATATCTAAAAGCAGCTAGGGAGCACAATGGATGAGGATTTAGGAAGACCGAGTCAAATTTAAATTCATATCTGAATTACTATGTGACCCTGGGCAAGTAACTTAACCTCTATTTGCCTCAGTTTCTTTCCTCAACTGTAAAATAGAACAGGAGATTTTTTTTTCCATGTATTTTAATCTTCCCAGAACTGCACTTCAATGTGAACTAGCTTATGACTCTGGGAAGTGAAGAGTTGTCCACACAAATTTCATTCAAAGTTTTCTCTCTGTTCTGAGTTCTTGTTCTGAGTGAACTTACAGTTCATTAGATAGACATATACATATATCTAAAAGCATCTAGGGAGCACAATGGATGAGGACTTAGGAAGACTGAGTCAAATTTAAATTCATATCTGAATTACTATGTGACCCTGGGCAAGTAACTTAACCTCTATTTGCCTCAGTTTCTTTCCTCAACTGTAAAATAGAGCACGAGATTTTTTTTTCCATGTATTTTAATCTTCCCAGAACTGCACTTCAATGTGAACTAGCTTATGACTCTGGGAAATGAAGAGTTGTCCACACAAATTTCATTCAAAGTTTTCTCTCTGGTATACATTATTTTTGGTAAAATAAGTTTTTCTGTTCTTTGTGGAAGGATTCACACATAGCGAGCAAACTATTTCTCTGAAGTGTGAAGTCTCTGATCCCTCCTAAAGTTGCTATGTTGCTGAAGGCTTTCCCACACTGATTACATTCTAGAAGTTTCTCCCCTGGATGAAGTATCTTATGTGTGGCAAATTTTCCATTATCTGTAAAGGTTCCTCCTCTTTCATTGTGCAAAAAGAGTTGATCTCTTATAGGAATTCTCTTAGAGCTCTTAAGTGATGAGATATGCCTGAAGACTTTCTCCCAATTCATTACATTTCAGAAGGAGGGAAATCTTTCCATTGGAGGGAGTATTTGAGCTGAATAATGAAGGAAGCCAGAGAGTCTAAGAACTAGAAGTAAAAAAGGAAATACTTCCCATTCATTGGGTATAAACTCATAAAACTGGGACATGGAAAGTTGGGTTCATGGAAACAAACATGTCAGCCACCATGACTGGAAGGTAGAGTAGTACAAAAGGGAAGAAAGTGTGGTACACCTGAAGAAGTGAAATTAAAAGTGGATTTGTGAAGAGATAATGAGGGCTAGAACCAGAGTTATTGTCATATCACAGAGAGAATTGATTGGATGAAAGAAGAGGGAAGGAAACAAGTATATATTTTTTATTCTTAATTAAAATGTTGGTTGTTTCCTAATTATACGTAAAAACAATTTTGATATTTTTTTTCCAAAATTTGGAAGTATACAAAAAAAAAAAAAAAAGAGTGGCTAGATATGGGGACAACAAACAGGGAAGAGTTAAGGATTACTTCTAGTTTATGAGCTTGAGTTACTGGAAGGATGATAGAGCCCTCATCAGATAACAGGGAATTTTGGAAGAAGTCCATGTTCAGAGAGAAGATGATGAGTTCCATTTAAGACTTATTGCTGATGTGGGATTAGAACTAAGGGAAAAGGGGCAGTTAGGTGGCACAGTGGATAGAGCACCAGCCTTGAATTCAGGAGGACCCGAGTTCAAATGTGGTCTCAGACACTGAACACTTCCTAGCTGTGTGACCCTGGGCAAGTCACTTAACTCCAGCCTCAGGGGGGGAAAAAAAAAAAAAAAAGAACTAAGGGGGAAAAAAAAAAAAAAAAAAAAAAAAAAAAAAAAAAAAGAACTAAGGGAAAAGATTTGGCCTGAATATGGTGATCTAGGAATTATCTTTAGAAATGAAAGAATTGTAAAGTTCTTTATGGGAAAAAGAAAGTTTTCTCTGTGTCCCAAATTGATGCAGCCCTTTTACTATTAAAGAATAGCATGTGCCCCCATTGAAGAAGCATAAATACATAGTGGAGACATTTGTGGTTTGGGTACTCTTGATGTGACATGGAAATTGAGCACAGTCAAGGAAGAGCTTTCTATCTTTCTGTTTTGTAAATATGACCTGATTTCTAAATCCTATCTTCTCCCTTAATTAATGAGTAGCACATAGATGATTTCCAGAGCACTGTATCCAATGCTGCTTTTGCTGATATTTTTATTTCTTGAATAGGGGAGGGGGTAAAAGTCTTTCCTTGACCTAAGGATTATGTTTCTGTAGACATTGGGGTGCTCATCAATAGCAATAGAAACATTGATTTAAAAAAAGCTAACCAGAAGCCACCAGAAAGGAACGACCGCCCTTTTCTTTCACTGGTGGTCTTCTTTTACAGGACTTAGAATGGAAGGACCCTAAATGTTTATGTTCACCTAAATGTTTATGTTCACCTATTTCAATCCCTCAGAGCAAAATTACCAGGAGACAGATTTAATCTACCCAGCTTTTAGCCCTGATTTTTCTGCAAACAAACACAAACATGATGCTTTTCTTCTTCACCTCCAGGATAAGGAACACGAATAGAATCTTAGATTCTTTCATGTTTTAGGAAATGGTTTTATTTACCTATTACAAAAGATTCAGAAAGAAAGACTACTCTCCAAGGTCCTTGTAGGGGGACCCAAGGGCTTATAAGTTAGGATTTACATATTCCATTATTTGCTTTTTTCCCCTTTCCTTCTAGGCTAAACTGCATTTTGCAGTAGTCTTTGCTAAGTCCTGATTTACTCCTGGGTGCTCATGTTTAGAACATGTGATCTCTGTTTCTTAAAATTTCCAAGTCCTTTTGAAGGTCAATTCTCATATTAGTTCCAACCCAAGACCTTTCCTATTTCTCCCAGGTGTTCTAGTTCTCCTTTCTCCCCTCAATTATTTTGTATTGACTTCCCACTGTTTCTCAGTGCTGAGCTTAGAGTTAGGAAGACCCAAGTTGAACTGGTACCTCCAATATTTTCCAGCTATGTGACTCTTGGCAACATTAAACCTTTCTCAACTTCCATTTATTCATCTTAAAATAAGATAATTGGATTTCATGTTTTCTAAAGTTCCTTCCAGTAGTAAATCTCTCATCCTATGTTTTCTTCTATTGGATGTAATCCTCTTGAGGGCAGGGCTGGCTTTTGAATTTGTACTAACTCCCCGGGCTTAGCACACAGCAGAAGCTTAACACACTTTTGCAGGATTGAGTTCAGCTCCATGGTACTGGCTCAGTAGATGCAGGATCTTCCCTTTTATCACACTTTTGATCTCTGTCTCCATTAGGACATAAAACTACTAACAGGTGAGTTCAAGCACAGGCAGACATGTGGTGTTAGTGCTCTCTGTCTGGCACCAGGAAAGACACCCCACTGGAGAGAAACGTTTTCAGTGGGAAAGCACATTTCCCATTTAAAACCCATCGCTGCCTGGCAGCCACAACTCGGGGCCGGTACCTCGCCAGCTTGGGAACTGTGCTTTGCAGAGCATATGGGCACAGAGAAGCAGCCAAAAGACCCAGCCCTCCAGGATCTGCGGTGCTCACTTGTCCCAGCTGAAATGTTCTCAGCCCAGCTCCATCAGGTCCTAGTTCTTATGTTTCTGCCCCGACTTTCCAGCTCAAGAATGAGCCATTTACTAGCCCTATTCTGGGAAGGAAAAAAAAATGGCTTTTTTGGAGTAGAGAGGAGGCAAGTGCATATCCCAGACTGAGGGGTTGGATATCATTATGCAAAAGATAAAATATCCTGAGAAACTGTTGGTATGGTTTCTTGCAAGCTGAATATCCTGCCACATATGACAAGGGCCAAATCTGAGACTTTAATCCAGAATTCTGGCTTCCAGCCCAGCACCTTTTCCACTTTGCCAAGAAGCCTTGAAGAAAAGCCCAGGGAATATAGAAATGGGGATTATGTGGCATTGAACTTACAGATGAAAGGGTTCTAGGGATCAGCTAATTCAACCTCCTCTCCCGTGCAGAAGAGCAGACTCCTTGGATGAGGATGGAAAGATAAGGAGCAGAGAGCTTTCCCACCTCCCTCAGGGTAGAACTGAACAATACCAGGTTTCCTGCCCAGGACACAGACCCCACCCATCACCTTCCTTGGGCTTCTAGAGGAAAAACCAAAGGAAGCATTGAAGTAGGTAGGAAAGGACCGAAATAACATGATATGAGAAGCACTGAACCTTTGTCCTGGAAAAATGGGGTGGGAGTCAGAGGGGAAATGGAATCTTATTAGAGTTATTTTGTAGCTCTAGCTTCTCTAGTTCTCTAGTGTTTGTTTGGTAGGTTTGGTTTGATTTGATTTGATTTTAATTAAATTGAGTCTCTCCATTGCACAAAGAGCAAAAGAGAGCCACTTCAAAGGAATGAGATAGTTATTTCAATACCCTTTCCACTGGACACTCTAGGAAAATAGTTCTGTTCCTGAAACATACACTGTAAGACTTAGAATCCATATTATGTAACATTGGGTTGAAAGAACTTGGATATTCAGTTGATAGAATTGGGTGAGAAACAGACATAGATGAGATAACTATTGGTGTGGATTAGGGCAATTGCCTTCCATGGAGATGTGTTCTCTTTGGCCCCACAGGGCACAATGGACAGCAGTGCATGGAAGGTGCCAACAAGGAGATTTCAGCTTAATATGAAAAATAATTTCCATACCTTTAGAGCTATTCAAAGGGGGAATGGGATAACCCAAGAGGTAATGACTCCCCTTCACAGAATATTTTCAAGAAAAGACTAAATGGCCAACTGTCTAATGTGTCCTAGAAGAATACGTGTCCAATGGAGAGTAGAAAGGGTATTGAAATAACTATTTCATATCTTATCACATTCTTTTTTTGAAGTGTTACCTTTTGCTCTCTATATAATGGAGAGACCCAGCTCAATTTTTTTTTAAAAAAAGAACCAGAAAATAATTCTAAGAATTCATTTCCCCTCTGACTTCCACCCCACTCTGCCAAATTTGGAATGGATTGGACTGGACTGTTCTGCCTCTAAGATCTTTTCCTACTCAAAAGCTATGAATCTATGTGTATACAAAAGAAAAAAATATAAAATTCACTGTTTTGATTAGTTCCCAGGAAGAATCGTGATAAAGAGTTACAACTAAAAGAGACCATAGCAATGATTTCATTGCATCCTCTCCATTTACATATGTGGAAACTGAGGCCCAAGGAGGAAAATTCTCATGCCCATGGCACATTTATCTACAATTATTCCATCACTGCCCTTTCCACTTATGTACTATGCCGTTGTATAACCTTAGGCAAGAGAGGCCGTGTGAATATCATAAATAGAGAGCAGATCTTTGAGTGAGAAAGACCAGGATTCAGGCTCAACCCCCAACATATATTGTCTATATGACATGGCCAAGTTGATTAAACTCTCAGTATCCCTGCAAAACGCTTTAAGCTTTTCAGTTGCTCAGTAGGGGTTGATGTACGTTGGCAAAGAAGTATCTTCAACAAGAATTATCTACGCCATTGAAATAAGATGTCCTGCCAAAAATTTTTGGGTAAATGTAACATTCAGCTAGCAGGAGACATCCCTCTGCCCATAGATTGGGTCTTAAAGATGGAAAGTCTTGTCTGGTGTAACTTAGGAAGGGGATTAAAGATGGCCCAATGTGTTTATGCCAAAGGCATAACCATAGCCATGACAAATTGTTGGTCTCAGTGGAATAACTCATCACAGTTTCTGAATTGCTGGAAGCAGAGTGGAGCAATGGCAGCTGTCCCCAAGAACACATGAAAGACAACAAACCCTTTGAGCATATTTTCAGGAATACCTGGGAAACATTGGTTTGTAAGCTTTTTTAGTTATGAAAGGGTGATAATTAAACTCATTCAGAAGACCAAAGACTGAAAGTTAAAAGGGACCTTTGAGATCAACTTGTCCAACTCCCTTGTTTTACAGCTAACCAGAGGAAATTCCCAGAAATGCAATGATTCCCCCAAAGTCCTAGAGAAAGGAAGTGACAGAGCCAGTACTTGAACCCAGGTCTTCTAACTCAAAGCAATGTTCTTTCCATTGTTCCAAGAGCTTTCAAAGCAGGGGACCTTGAAGGATGTTGAAGGTCCTGGAAGTACTTTGAGAAGCAATGTAAATCTCTTTTGTCAGAGAGTAAAGAAAGCCTGAAGAAAAGAGAGAGTTTGACAGGAAACTTTATTATACAAAGGATAATTAACACAATGAAGGGAATCTATAAGAGGTGGCTACAGGAACTACATCTGTGAACATGAGGCAATAATAATAATGCTTAGCACTTACCCAGAGCTCTTTTCACCTTCCAAGCTCCTGGAAAACATTAAATAATAATCCCAGTGACATCTCTACAAGGTTGGCATTATTATCCCCATTTTGCAGACAAGGAAAAAATGAAGAGAGGAGATGTGTGAACTGAAAATGATTATTGCTAAATTGCCTCTTCTCCAAATAAGGACATCACCAGGAGAAAATCACGTAACAGCTGTGAACAGTCTGCTGTCATTTTAATTCTTCCCAGCGAAAATGCTTCTATCCATGAAATTTGGGATTTGTATTTTTCCACCGTCTTGATGGAGAAGAAGGAGGTGCCAGGAGACTTTTTGGACTTGAAAGTTGCACTTGTACATAGCTTGCTTTGGGGTGTTTTGTGATTCCCAGTACCACTTTGATATTGCCCTTCCAAAAATGAAAGATTGTCCCCAGGCCATTTCTTTGGATTCTGCCTAGAGGATTCCCCCTCCTGACTTAAGGACTATTGAGTAGTTTTGTGAAATTCACAGCAGACTGGTGCCATCCAGCTAGTCTATGCAGGCTCCTGAAACACCTGGTGTTTCTTTATGAGCCCCTCCCTAGTGGGAAGACAGGTGAAACATCGCACTTTAATTGATCTGTGATTTGGCTCAGCCTTGGAAAATATCAGTTCAGAACGTACAAGAAAGGTGACTAAACAATCAGTGTAACCATATATTTATTAAGTACTTGCTAAGTGCCAGGTATTATGTTAATAAAAGACAAAAATAAAAAATCCATGTCCTCTAGGTGTTCATAATCCCATGGAAACTTCCCCTTTGACCAGCTCCGCTCTCCCAAAACCCTCCCAAAAATGTTATATGAATGTTATGGGATATTCTCGTGTGGGTTAAAAAAATTATCTAAAAAGGGGTCAGAGGAACATGGGAAATTTTGTTGAGTTGAGGCAAAGAAATAAGAAGAAGCAAAATAACAGTATATATAGTGATTACTGTAAATGGACATAACGTATGAAGGCCAAGTACTGGTACTGATCATAAAATCCAAAAGATCTGGGGTCAATCCTGAGCACTGCCTAAACTCTCAGAGTCCCAAGTTCTCCAAGATAGTCACGGAGCAGGTGCCGATGCGTACTTAGTACAGTGAGTTGAAATGACAGGTCTAAATCGAAGGTATGATCATTAATAGCAATAATCCAATGAAATTGCTCGGTGTGCCCAGCCCACATTCAACAGATGCCCATTTGGAGGACAGAAAATAAATGAAAAGATTACTTTAAAGAAAAAAACCTGATCTCTGAGCAATTAAAGAAAGCAAGAATGGTCCCAGGGAACAGACAATGAAAAATACATTTCTTTCTTCTGGCAGAAAGACAAGCAACGACTAGGACTGATGTAGAAAACATTTTCGGATGCGGTCACGGTGTTAAGTGTTTGTTACTTAGCTATTTTTCTTTGTTCAGTAGTCTGAGGGGGTGGGGTTGGAGTATTTCCAGAAATGACTTATGTTAAGATAAAAAGCATCAGTGCAACTTATTTATAGGAAGAATAATTTTTTAAAAAAATCTTTTATTTGAGAAGCCATTCATTTTTCCAGGTTCCCCCAACTCACGAGTTCATGGAATTCCCCAGACAATGGCACCAGCTGAGACCAATATGGATCCTTTGACAGAATCCCGGAGTGCCATGTAACAGCAGGAAGCTCATAAGTCCAACAAGAGGCATTGATTTCACTTATGATGTCAGGAATGGTGAAATAGGGAATCTAGACTAAATTGCTTCACTTGGGGAGTGCTGTCCCTCCATGTCTGGATCAATATCTGGAACAATGCCTCAAGTGTGAAATGTGCCTGGCTTGGGGGGAGGGGGAGCAACCCATTTCAGAGCATTGAAAAGACTCCTGAGTTTACAATGACTTTCAAACCCCTGTATATCATGTTAGCTTAACCTCTAATATTAAAAGAGTAGAAACATTTACATGGAGAGCACCTGAGAAAATATCTTAGGAACTGATTTAGAAGCTGGGGACCTGAGTTTCTTTGCTGTGGCTTGTTTTCTATTTAACAAAGTCTTGGATCATAATTAAAGTCAGTTCACTAAAGGCAAATTCCCCAAGTGGGCAAGTCACATCGTATCAGAAACCTGCGAAAAGTAATCAAACACCTATAGGAAAATCGTCAGGCACCTGTGAAAGGGACTCCTCCTCAGGAGATTTGTTTAAAATCAAGGCGGTGGGCCCTATAGGATGGCTAATGAGATGGGCCAGAGGCAGAGGCTTAGTCGCCTTCAGCATTATTGGGGTCATGGGATGGATCTGACAATTCTGCTGAAGGGGTCTGAATCGGGAATCAGAATGGCAGCTTTCATTTTTATAGTCCTTTTGAACTTTTCAGAAATCATTCCATTTGAACTTCAGGATGATCCTATGAAGTCAGTATACTATAAGGATATACTCTAATATGATAACCTCATTTTCCAAATGGAGATACTGAGTTTAAGTGAGATAACTGTGTTCACACCATTAGTAAGTGTTAGAGGCAATATTTGAATTCAAGACTGGTTGAGTCTCAGTGCAATTTCATCCAAAGAGATAATATTTGGAAAGCACTGCACACAGTAGGCCCATAATAAACTCTTGTTCCCTTTTCTTCTTGATGTTCTATCCTTTTATGTTGTACTTTCCCAAGGGAGTGTTTGCTGAGATGTCCCTAATAGCTCTAAGACTCTCATGTGGGGCTTGCTGGTTTCCTTGGAAGAGTTCCTAGCCGATGCCCGTGAGCCAAAGGCTTTATTTTTATGTCAGGAATCCTGTAGGATATTTTTTTTTCCCTCTCAGTGTCAAACGTCACACGAAGGTTACATGGTGGATTGCAAGCTGTACACGGACTAGTAATTCCTCAATGTTGTTCATAGGGCTGAAATTGCTGTTTATGTTTGATAAAGGGAATCCTGGCTGTTCATGCCCATGGAATCCACAGAGGAAATGAATTTTATGCTCACTTGATAAGAGAGGAATGTCAGGGGCCTTTTAATAAACTGTAAAATACAATCAATCAATCAATCAGCAAGTATTTATTAAATGCTTACTGTTTGACAAATATTGTGCTAAGCTTTGGGGATGAAAAGAAAGGCCAAAATAAAAGCTGTCCCCTCAAAAGAGCTTAACTTCTCATGTATGTATACATGAATATGTCCATACAAAACACAGAAATAGTAGATGGAAGAGAGCAGTAGGGGAGAAAGCCTGTGACTGGCAAAACCAAGATGGGCTTCCCATAGGAGATGGCATTTGATCTGAGTCTTGAAGAAAAGTCAGGGATTTTGACCTAGAAGTAATTAGAGAAAAGTATACCTAACAAATCTGGACAGAAACCAAGTTTTCTAATGTCTTTGGTAGAAGCCTTGTTGAAAATGCTATAACCAACACATATATAAGTTTAGATTCTAGATCTCTCACACACATGTACACACATGTATGTGCACACACACACACACACACACACATATCTCCTACCCCCCAAAATTAGAGCAAAACACTTTCTCCTGCTTCTCAAATCTGGGTCCTCATGATGCCCAATGGGTATCACCTCTGCTTCTTTTAAACCCCATTTTCCTCTTAATTCAGCTCAAGAGCCATTTTCTAGAGTTCTAGAGCCCCCTAAACTTACCTTTCATTTATTTTGTATGTGAATATAAACCTATATATGTGTTATCTCCAGTGATAAAATGTAAAAACTCCCAGAGAGCAAGGACTATGTATTTGTTCTGCCTTGGTACAGGCAATACTTGACAAGGAAGCATTTAATAAATGTCTATTGATTAATTAATTGGATAGGAGGAAAGTTGGTATTGGAGAAAGTGGAAACTGGGTCTTTAAGGATGGAGAGAGAGACAGACAGACAGACTGACTGACCTTGAGGGCAAAAAACTATTTCATTTTATATTTTGTTTCTACAGTTGCTAGCACAATATCAGGCACATAGTAGGTGCTTAATAAAATGCTTGATAATTGATTAGTCAATGACTGCAAAGCAGTATTTGTGCCATGATTTTGGGTCCATCTTGCTCTGTGGTGCCCACTTTGAAAGATTAGGATAGAACTTGAAGTCTCTAGTCTCTTCTATAGCTATTGATATTCCAGTATTAGAGATTTCATGATATTTGTTTATTTTCATTGTCAAATATGATGCTGGAACCTATTTTCTGAGAAAACAAGAGCATACATTTATAAACTAACTCCGTCTTAGAACTTAGACTTTATAACTCTTTTGTGGTAATAAAGCAGATGCTCATGGGTGGGGGAATAGCTAAACAAATGGTGGCACATGAATAAAATGGAATGGGCTGTTATGGTGGTGTATGAAGCCATGTCTCTATTATGATTAATGAAGAGAAATATGGAAAGACTTATGTAAATTGATGTAGAGTCAAGTATGTATACACAATGACTATGGCAACATAGATGGACAAAAACAACCACCAAAAAGTTGTCTAAATCAAATGCTGAGAAATGACCAAAAAAAAGAAGCTGTCCTTGAAGCCAGGGTGATCTGGATTCAAGTTTGATGTATGCTGACCACCTGACCCTGGGCAAGTCATTGACTTAAACTTTCAGTGATTTAGCACTGGACATCCAGCAATCTCAAACCTTTTGCTCCCGAGACCCTTTGAATGTCTTCAAAATGATTGAGGATACCCCCAAAGATCTTTTGTTGATGAGAATTCTATCTATCAATATTTACCATATTAGAAAACAAAATATTTTATTATTCTGAAACTAGTACTGCTTTCATACCCTATGGAAAGATCCCTGAATGGAGGACCCTGGTCTACATTTTGAGAACCTCTTCTCTAAGCAATTCTCAAAAACTTCCAAGCTGTGAACAAGTTGCCAACATACATTGGCGAAGGGAATGTTCTCATCTGGGAATTCCCTGCAGAAGTAAAACTGCAGGTCTGTGTTTGTATAAGAATGGATTGTGAGCTACAGATATTCAACTGAATGTTTTAAATCCCTCCTAATAATTGTAATAAATGGCATATGTTTGGAGTTTTCAAGGTGGCAAAGTGCTCTGAAGCTTAAAGGCACACCAAAATTTGGGGAATATCCTATAATACATACGTATGAGTGGAGTACATGTGCACATAATACCTATACAGGCATGTATATAGTTGTATCTTTATACACATGTACATGTATTTGTGTGTGCATGTTGTATTTAATTTCTGCCTATACATGTATATGTGCATGTATACATATATATGTGTGTATCTGTATATTACATGTACATATGGATATACACTCATACATGTCATATATTTCTATATATCCATTGTATATAAGTGTACATATTATTGACTTACTGGAACCCTGTGAAGAAGTTGTGATTGAGTCATTGTTCAGTAACATCTGACTCTTTGTGACTCTTTGAGGGCAAAGATACTAGAATCTTTGCCTGTTTCCTTCTTCAGCTCATCTTATAGACGAATGGCTTTAAGGCACAGTTAAGTGACTCACCCAGAGTCATACAGATAGTTAGTGTCTGAGACTAGATCTGAACATGGGTTTCCTGACTCCAGAATTGATGCTTTATATTATCCATCACCTAGCTGCCCCTGAGGCTGACTTTGAACTTGTCTTCCTAATTCTTCCCACTGGGGTACCTACTTGTCCCTGGGAAGTCATTACTATATGTAGTTATTCCCTTTATTTCCAAGCAACTTGGCCAGAAAATAGCCACTAAGGGGCAGTGACAGGACATAAGTGTACTCTTTTTGCCTCCAAATCCAGCCTCTCCCTTCCACCCTATCCAGCCATGATAATCTTCAAAGCACCTGGACACTGTTGTGGTGTTTTGGGTAGCCTCCTGATCTGAAAAGCACATGCATGTGCTCCCCAATTTCTCTAGTCCAGTCAGGCCAGAGGTGAGAATTTCAGTAAAAGGGGGTAATCAGAAAGAAACTGAATGATAGGGGTGATATCCATCATAGGAATGAGAAGCCAAGTTTGTCATTGTTCCTTTTACATCCTGATTCATTGGACCATTGACCCAGAGGGCTCAGGAGGAGAAACTGAGGCAAGTGACCTCCTCAAGCCCTCCCTCATTTAAATCCAATTCACTTGCATTTCATGTCATTGCTCCCTGTCAGGGTCCTTTTCCAGAACCAAGAACACAATGTGAGTAGAAGTAGGAGCTGGAACTGGCCAGTTGGGCAACATGGCTCAAAAGCTGGACCATGGACAGGTCTTGTGAGTAGAAGCAGGAACTGGAATGGGCCAGTTGGGCAACACAGCTCAGAAGGTGGATCATTGGCTGGTCTTGTGAGTAGAAGTAGGAGTTGGAATGGGCCAATTGGGCCACACTGCTCAGAAGCTGGACCATGGGCAGGTCTCATTAGTTCAGGAATAATGGTTAGAAAGAGGTTGCAGGAACCTTTTTTCCCTTTTTCCATCCTGATTTCAGAACTTAGAGAACTACAAATTACCTTGCCGGGAGATGAGATTGTTTATTAGTCTCTTATTGCCATCTAGTGTGCCCTGCTTGTAACTTCTGCCTCCTCTTCCTGCCTGTTCTGTCTGACGTTATTCTTTGGGATGCTCTTTGCCCGCCAGACAACTTGCTTCTCTTTAGTGATGTGTGGAGCTCTGGGAATGCCTCATTAATTTATTTGATTCCCTTCTTCCCTCTGTCACATCCACCGGTCTCTCTCTGGCCAAACCTCGATTTGTCGATGGATATGCTGGAGAAACTGACCGTGGCCACCATAGAGCAGCCAAGGGCCTAGAGACAGAGATCCTTTGAGCTTGGAGGGGCAGAAAAGACTTTTCCTCCCATTTAATGTTTCACCTGGATGGCACTGAGAACAGAACATGGGCAAATTGTCAAAATCTGTAGTGAGAAGTGGGTTGAGCAGCCTAGCCTTGTTTAACATAGTTTGTTAATTATTTAAAAAGACTTGGGTATACCATGAATTAAGTCAGGTCTCTTAGTCTCTTATTAGTTGGTACATGCAGAATATTTTTTTATTTATCAGTCAGGAATATATGGTTGAAGAAAAACACCATGCAGATTGGCTAAAACAGCCTCTTCCTTCTGGCACTTCCATCCCTCTGTATAACCTTGTTGGGAACTAAGCCTCTCCAGGCTTATTATGCTTCACTCTTCATGTATTAATTTAGAGTCAAATAGACCGTCTAGCCGCTTCCTGGGTGCCATTCCATTTCTTGCCTTTAGACTGGTCATACCCAATGTTAGAAAGGTAACTTGGAATTTCTAGCTCCCTTCAAGTCGAGCACAAGTGCCATTCCCTAAAAGAGACCCTACCTGTTTCCTCCATCTCCACCAAAAAGACCTCTTCTCCTTCCCAAAATGGTTTAGTACCACAAATAAAAATTGATCTTGACTTTACATCTCTATCAATTGTGTGTTTGTCTTCACATAATCTCCTAGCATTTCATACTTTGATTCTACAGGATCCAGTAGGATGCCAGGTACATAGCAGATACCTAATAAAGTGCTTAATCATTGATTAGTTGATGATTATGATTAAAGGCAATATTTAAGTGCCGCGAAAATAGTCCAGGAGAGAGAGTTTGAGAGTGTGGGGCTATCGGGGACGGCTTCCAGAAAAGTATTTAAGATTAGACTGGAGGGACAAGTAGAGTATCACCAGGAAGAATTGGAGGGACAAGGGCACATCCTTCCATCATTATGGTAGATAGTACAGTGATAGCTTTAAGTGTATTTGGAGAATGCTAAATAGCCTATTTAGCATATAGGGGAATGGTAGGAAATAAGATTGGAAATTAAGATCGGTCCTTGAACACCTTGCTAAAACATTTGGGTTTAATGTGCAGATCATGGCAATCACCTGATAGTTTGTGTGGGAGAGTGACTTATTTGAAACTTTGCTTTAGGAAGACCAAGCTGATGGTCACATCCAGATGGACTAGAGGGGGAAAGAGTGGGGAGATCATTTGGATACTGCTGTAGTGGTCCCAGTTAAAAAGTTTTGAGGAATCAACAAGTGAGTAGCAGAGAGGTCACAGAAAGGAGGGAATGGAGAAGGAGAAATAAAGAGGAAAGGTCGAGCTATGAATGTGGGGCACGTCATAGTGAGGGAAAAGTCCAAGGTAATTCCATGGTTTTGATTACAGGTTATTTTCTTAATTTTTACAAAGTTCTATACATTAACTTGCTTGATCGTCATAATAACTCTGTGAGGTTGGTACTATTGGCCCCATTTCCAGATGAAACTCGGAAAAGTTAAGTGACTTGACTGTAACTGTTGAGTTAGTTTTAAACTGTCTTTCTGCTTCTAAGTTCAGCATTATTTGACCCTATTGTGCTATTTCTTTGAAATAGAATCATTGCATTGGCTTTAACAAAAATGAGAGAAAGCACTGGCATTGGGGGCAAGATGGTGGGAATGGAACAAAAGTGGAATGGAGGAGGTGATTTATTTCTGAGATCTTTCTTCTTTCTGCCCAGTATGTAGCACTCCACCGATCAACATGAAAGTTCATCCAGTAAACCGAACAGCCTTGCTGGTGACCTGGAGCCAGCCAGAAACCATCTACCACCCTCCACTCATGAACTACATGATCTCCTACAGCTGGACAAAAAACGAGGATGAAAAGGAAAAGACGTTTACCAAGGATAGCGACAAAGACCTGGTAAAGCCATGGCGTTGCAGCCATTCTTATATTCCCATTCACTCATGGGATGCTTTGTTCTCATTGGATGAGGAAGAACATGAGCTCCATTCAATTCACCAATAACTGTCCTAATCAGAAATAGAGATAGTTAATACATGAACCACCAGCCACAGATTCCTTACCGGGAGCTCAAATCAGGACATTTTAAAAATTTATCCCAATATTAACCATGAACATCCGGCACCCAACAAAAGTTGCTTAATAAATTATTAATAATTTAATAAATTAAAATAATTTAATTGATAACTTAAATGTGAATACTTACATTTAAATTAAATAATTATAAATTGACCTTTTTTTTTTCAACCACTTCCTCTAAATACTTCTTTTGTTGTTGCACTCATTCTCACCCACTTTTCCCCTTTTATGATTATAGTTAATATTCAGACGGCTCTTTCCTGATTTCTTTGTAAGTTAAGTTGGGTTGTGTGGTACAGCTGGGTAAAGAATGACGGTTTTAGAGCCAGAGAGTCTGATTTCAGATCTTGGCTTTGCTACTTATTATCCAAATGACTTTGAGTAAGTCTTCAAATAGTAAAGCTTCAATTATCTCATTTTTTAAATGATGGGGTTGGGCCAAATGGCCTCTGAGGTCCTGACATCTAGCTTGAAATCTATGATCCCATGGCCTGTTAGTACTAATTATATGCTAGTATTCCATCATGTTAATGTGTGACAATTGATTTAACCATGTTCCTACATCATTATGGGTCTTTTAAGGTTCTCTTCCATAAAATAAGGGAGAAGAGGGAGGTTCTGGAACCACAATGAGCCTGGAAACTCTAGGTCTTGAGGTAGACATGTCTTAGATGTGGGAATACAAAATATCATTAACAGAACCAGGTGATAATAACATGCAGTCCACAAGTCCTTTTGCCATCTTTCCTGTCACGCATGATGCTGATGGTTCAGTGAAAAGAACAGATTCTGATAAGCCCCATCATCTTTTTTCAGCTCATTATAGCCAGTAGAAAATAGCTGCTGATTTTAAAGTCATGAGATCCAGGTTTAAATCTTAGTTCTGCCATTTAACTAGCCATGTAGCCTCTAATGATTCATTTAATCTATCTGTGCCTTTGTTTCCTCAGCTATAAATGAAGAGTTTGACTTAGATGGCCTCTCAGGTTCCTCTCAAGACTCTAAGATTCTAGGTCTTATTTTTTGGCCTGTAAAATAAGAGGATCTCCAAGGTCCCCTTTGCCTCCAAATCTGCGATCCTCAGAGTTCCCTTTGCCTCAGTTTCCCCATCAGGCCTTTTTCAGCTGCATATCTAAGATATATCCTACAAGCTCCATATCCTACAAACTCCATATCCTCCAAGAGATTGATGAGCAAGGAAAATGTGGCCTGACCTCATGCCCTGAGATAATAATGAATATTCAGGAAACAGCAGCCTAGAGAACCCCTCCAGCTGACTTTGTCCTACATATGCCTTTAAAGCCCAGAATTCAGCAGCATAGCCACCATCTTCTGAGAAGCCATGTCTCCAGTCCTGGAGAAAACCAGGCCTAAAGAGCAATATTTTAAAATGGATTCCCCCCCTCTTTCCCCACCCAGCCCTCCACTTGTGTTCATCTTCTAAAGTCTTTGGCCGAAGAATCAATGTGACACATTCTGGTTTAAAAGGCTTCACTTATTGTTAATCAAAGGCAGCCTTTGGAATAATGAAATCAGTAATTGTGTATGCCCATGAAAAATGCAATAGCTCAGAGTGAAATTCTTAATGACTGTTATCATTTTCCCCCCTTTTTCAAATACATAGTCCTCTGGGCTCATTCAATCAGTTATAGAATAATACTTTTCTTATTCCTTTAGATGAAGATTCTCTTACTTCATTTCCATTTATATCTTCAATTTCCCCCACTAGACATTGTTATCTGGGTCACATTAGGGAATGATGAGCTTCATAAAATCAGAGAGGAATCTCTTGAAAGGCACCCAAGGTTATGATGTATTTTAACCTTTCCCTTGTCATAACGGTGAGTCCTTAAGGGATTTTCCTCTGTCTGAAGTAAAGATGGCTCATATTAATCAGCAGAAACTATCAAGGCACTTGGGTAGCTTCTCATTCTGGGCAGAAAAATAATTAAACAGGCAGTGATGAATAGATATGGGCTGGAAATGCACCCTGGCAAATCCCTGCAATGGGGTCATGGGGGCTTTGCTCTGAAAGGGAAGGTAGATCAGAGGTAGAGAGGATCAGGCATGGATTCATCCCCAAGGAGAGATGGAAGAAAGAACATCCTTTGATAGCACTTTTTTTCCACTCAATCTTTCAAGATTATTTTCTTTAGGGATGGAGAGAATTAATTTTTCTACTCCTCAAAAAGTCACATTGTGATCTTAATGATAGTTGTGTCATTAGATTGCCACAAACACTGCTCTTAAAATGGCTTCTCCTAGGGAGATAACTCATTATTGCCACAAATAGAGCTTTAGGTAAAGAACTGTTTGGTTTCCCTATGTAAGTTTTCTACAAAAGCCACAGAGATAATGTACTGTACTAGAGCTGGAAGGGACCGACCTCAGAGATCTTGGAGTCCAAACCCATTGTTTTATTCATGAGAAAACTAAGACATAAGGAAAATAGCTTGCAGAAAGTCACATCTGTGTCAGAGGCGTAATTTGAACCCCAAGACTCTCTGACTCAAGAGCCAATGAGCATTCAGGGCCTTATACCACATGTCCCCTTGAAAAGTCCAGAGGTTGAATTGATTCTTAGTTGATTTATCTTTGCATAAAAATCAGAAGGGAAGAAATTAAATCCATCAGCAGGAAGTTTGGGAAGTCATTTGTTGTTGCTTTGAAACTACCATATCTACACACACACACACACACACACACACACACACACACACACACACACACAAACAAACACACACACACACATACACACAAAACCTACAGGCTTTTAATTTTTTTTTCCAATTGGTTTTATAGTCTGGGAGTAGGTCAAGTGGTAGCTGATGCTCCTTGGAAATAGTGATGTGTGTAAAACCAGACTATGAAAGTCAATCAAGATCCCTATTTAAAGACTGGTAAATTGAGGTTCAAATTAGATCTTTGACAGATACAGGCTGTGTGACCTAAAGCGAGACACTTAATGTCCCTGAACCACTCACCAAGGTGTTGCCAAGCTCAATAGGTGGAGATGGTCCCTTTTCTGGGAGTTCTGCCCACCAATGGATTCCCAGATCTGAACTATCTTGACCAAGAAGAAACAGCTGTTTGAATCCATCCTGGACCATATTCAAACAATTGTGCTGACTTTTTGGGATAGCATGGGAAAGGAGGGGAATAAAATAATGTTCATTTTCCTCTAAAAACAAACTAACTTCTGTCTTTTTCTTAAAAATACAGAAAGCCATCATTAGCCATGTTTCACCCGATAGCCTTTATCTCTTCAGAGTTCAGGCTATATGCAGAAATGACATGCGCAGCGATTTTAGCCAAACAATGTTGTTTCAAGGTAAAGTATGTACTTCTTTCTGCGGGCAATATTGATTCCTTTCCTCTTTCCTCTCTCCTTTATTTATCATCCTCCCAGTCTGTTGGAATCTGTAGGCAAAAGAATATCATTAGTTGTTTCATGTGTTGTATTTCTGGTCTGGTTGAGGGATGGATAGTTATAGTTCAGTCTTCAAAAAAAAAAAAGAAGCAAACAAAAATCTAGTATTCTCTGGCTGTTCTTTAATAAAAATAGTGTGTAAGTCCAAAGATTGAAAGAGGAGAATAAGATTTCTCCCACTCTGGAGAGCTAAGAACTGGGGCATTTTATCTGTAAAGTTGTGGCCAGTCACCAGTCCAACATAAAATATGTCCTTCCGATTACCATCTTGGCGTTCTCCTTCAGAATTCTTGGATAATTTGGTTTGCAGCTTTCTCAGGAACATGTGGACACAGAAACCAATCAAGTGGATTTGTTTTTTGTATTTTTTATTTAAATGTTGGTGTTTTCGTTTGTGTCTCCAGCACTTAGCACAGTGTGTGGCAAATAGTAAGCATTTAATAAACTATTTTCCATTCAGTTTCCATTTCTATGTGGGACCCTGGGAAAGTCACTTAAAACTAATTGTGTCAGGAAAGAAAGAAAGAGAGAGAGAGAGAGAAAGGGAGGGAGGGAGGGAGGGAGGGAGGGAGGAAGGAAGGAAGGAAGGAAGGAAGGAAGGAAGGAAGGAAGGAAGGAAGGAAGGAAGGAAGGAAGGAAGGAAGGAAGGAAGGAAGGAAGGAAGGAAGGAAGGAAGGAAGGAAGGAAGGAAGGAAAAAAAAGAAAGTTTTAATTTCTGACATCTTTTGCTAAAGTTTAGTCTCTTGTTCCTCAGGCCTTTTATGACTACTGAAATTGGTTCCCATTGACCATTCCTTAGATCTTACCATTATCCCATATTCCAATTGTTCCTCTTTACAGAAGGTATATCATTCCTTCCGTTCCTCCCACCATCACCAAGAAGACCCCATCATATGCTAGGTGTCCATTTTTCTTTCTTGTTACAGTTTTCATGAATGCTGGCTTTATCACAGTTCTCAGTATGATCCCCAAATCCTATAAAAGAATCGGAAATCATAGCCACGTGGAATCAAAGTCTTGACAAAAGCAAAAAGACTCCACGTGAAGGAACAAGTACTGAATGAATGTTTACCTTTTGTGTTACTCCATAGGAGAATGATGACAAGTAGTTTATAGCTTCAAAAATGTAAGATACCATTTTTTGGCATGGGTCTGTATAACTGTCACTAAAGACACCAGTAATTCTTGGACCAAGTTGTACCAAGCCCAGTCAACTTTTCCAATAACTCCCCAAGGACCAGTGATCTATAAAGAAGCATTTAATATTTAAATATTCTATGTTAATGTTAACATTTATCTTACCCTTCCATTCAAACTAATTGGAATGAGCTGGGCCGCCTTGTTTCATAAATAAATCAGCCTTGCTGGAATCTACCAGTGCCATAAATGAGTTGGCTCTCTTCCACCCGGAGCAATTGGATTGCAGGCTAGGCCCTCATCTGTGCCCAGCGAACAGAATAGAAGAAGGGCAAAGTCAGAGGCGTCTGGGACCAGGGCTTGGGAACTTTGGAGACATAAATCATTATTAGGTCTCCCAGGTGCTCAGACCAAGAATTTGGAATCTGCAGAACTGCCTTTTCAGATTAATAGGCCACCGTGATCTTTGGCTTCTGTGTAAGGTTTGAAAAATTAAATGTTTGCAATATAACGTAATCCAAAAGGCCTTGTCAGCAATAAATTTGAAGTCAGGAATATTTTAAGTCACAGAACCCAATGATTTGTGGAAAATCACCTCTCTCACTCTCTCTCTCTCTCTCTCTTTTTTTTTTTTTTCTTTTCAAGCACTAATTTTCTTTATCTGTTTGATGCTCTGAATGGACTCATCTCTAACCATGGATTACTTTTTTTGTTCATTTTTCTATTAATTCCTAATACCATATATTGCACATAGATAAGCAAACACTTAAGGAATCTTTACCTGAAATAAGTGGCTTGCTTCTCCATTCTACTCAAAGGAAGTCGCTACTCTTTACTTCTTGACACATGCAATCTACAATCTCTTTTTGGCCTGGCCCGTAGTTTGAAAATATTTTATTCAACTCTATATTTTTCCCATTGTCCCATTTTTAAGATTTTTTAATTATTTGAATTAAAATTGTAAATGATTCCAAATTTAAATTTCTAGATTGGCAGCACACCCCTTACCCCACCATGTTCTATTTTGCTGCCTTCTTGCAACATAAAGTTGGCCCTAAGTTTTCAAAGACAATGCCAACAGTAAGTTTTGGCTGCTAAACAGAGAAGTCACAGACTACAGTTGATGATAGACAGAGGGCTTGCTTTCCAAAGACCAGCCTAGCTAAGTTTGGTCATAGCAGGATGACCTTTCAACCCTAGAATCTCCCCAGAGCAGCCCACCGAGCCCCAGAAGGGTTGCATTGCAATCTGTGTTGTAGAAGGAAGACCTACCCTACAAAGTCACAGCTTCTGAAGGTATAGAAGCAGAGTAACAGGGGCCAGGCAGGATAGAGTGAGAATGGAACCAATGAACAGCTTTTGTCTGGGTCTTGAAGCCAGATAATATTTTTGTATCATTTGAAAGGCTGTTTTTACACTGTATAATATACGCTATTATACATATACTATATATTAATATACACACTATATTATAATATATAATTAATATTATATGTACTATATATTGATATATAGACTATATTATGATATATGCTATATATTAATATGTTACTAAATTATATGTATAATATATACTATATATGTATATATACTCTATTATGATATATTATTATTATATACTATATATGTATTTTTATATATGCCCTACATGATGATATATTATTAATATTATACATATATTATATATTAATACCAATGCATTGAGGAAAATGAGGAAATAACTGTAAGAGTCTGTGGTCAGAGCAAGTGTTTTAGTTTGAGGTCTTGTTTTGTTTTGTTTTTTTCAGAAAATTTAAATCCATTTTAGTTCATAATGCCAGGGATTTCAGAATAGTAGAACTTAATGCACATTTGAAGTTTAAATAAGTTAGAAGCACCAACCTCAGACCCTCCTAATGCCTCTTAATATTTCTGCCTTTCATCTGTTATCTCTAATTTATTCTGTCTTTAGCTTGTTTGTACATAGTTGTTTACATGTTTTCTCCTGTATTCAACTGTAAGCTTCTTGAGGACAGGAACTGTCTTTTGCCTTTTTTGTATCACTTAGCATAGTAGGTGCTTAATAAATGTTGACTGACTGCTGAAACATGGCCATATTTTCCTCATACTCAACCCTCTAGTTCTGAATTTGTTCTGATAGATACCCAACTTTGTCCTTTTAAAATTTAAATCTAATTCCTCCTACCTGGTTTTCTCTGGACTTCTGGAGCATCCGATTAATATTCCCCTTATAAAAATTCTAATCAATTCTATCTCCTCCTCCTCCTTCTCAACTTTTTCTTTTCTTTAGCCTAAATAATCATTCCCCTCAACCCAGAAATTGACATTATTTCTTAGAGTTCTGTTTTATACGTTAGCATATTTAGTGGATTTTCATTGAACCCTCTCCAGAAAGTCCTTTTTATTCACTTCAAGGACTTGTATGCTTTTCTTTCTATCCCTGCCTCTTAGCACAGTGATTTGTACATAGTAGGTACTTAATTAATGCTTATTGGTCTACTGATTGTAGAATATTCTCCCAAAGTGTTCCTATTATCCCCAAATCAAACAAAAGGAGATTCATTGGGTCATATGTATGAGTCTCTTAATATTCAGCCAGAGAAACTATATTTATTTTAGGGATAGCATTCATTAAGCCAAAGTGGGCAAAATTGTTACAGTCAAGCTGAGCACCTGGAATTATCCTAAGCACTGGGCATACAAAATCAAAAATGAAAATAGCCTCGGACCTCAAGAAGTTTTTATTCTAATCCAGATGAGAAAATTTCCCAGTTAAAGTTAAAAAAAAAAAAAAAACTTCCCAAGAGTTAAGGAAAGGGATATGTTGGTGCCAGCTCAAACTTGTTCATGAGAGCTATTTGTTAAATTTTAAACCTGCCCATACTTTGGAACAGCAAATGTTACAAATGTCCCATTTATCATTTTGTTTATGATCTAGATTTAAGAAAGCAATGGAGAAAATATGAATACTGCAGATTAAGTTTAAACATGTGTCCTAAGTACATTTTCCTCCTCAGAAAGCCCAGTGCTATACATGTCCCAGCACACCTCTGGTTTAGGCTGTATAAAGGTGGAATTAGTTGCCTCTGGGAGATACTAAGTTCTGGATCCAAGAAGAGGCTTGGGTAGGATCTGGTGGAGTTGCTTTCTGTTCTGTGCTGGTGAACTTGGGGTTACCCTGGGGAATATCTGAGTTTTCTTCCTATCTTGAGATTCTGTATAAACCAGACCCTCAGAGAACCCTTTTTAAACTAAATAAAAATGAAGGAAGTTACACAAACCTGATTAGATTAGAGAACAGAACAAGGACTAACTCAGAATTATCTTTTAGCAGCTAGTGGTTGCCAGAATTTTGTTCTCTAGTTGGAAGGAAGGAAGAAAGGAAGGGAGGGAGGAAGAGAAGGAGGGAGGGAGGAAGGAAAGAAGGAAGGAAGGAAAGAAGGAAGGAAGGAAGGAAAGAAGGAAGGAAGGAAAGAAGGAAGGAAGGAAGGAAGGAAGGAAGGAAGGAAGGAAGGAAGGAAGGAAGGAAGGAAGGAAGGAAGGAAGGAAGGAAGGAAGGAAGGAAAGAAGAAGGAAGGAAGGAAGGAAGGAAGGAAGGAAGGAAGGAAAGAAGAAGGAAGGAAGGAAGGAAGGAAGGAAAGGAAGGGAGGGAGGAAGGGAAAGGAAGAAAGAAGGGGGAAAGGAGGGAGGGAGGGAAGGAGAGGAAGAAAGAAGGGGGAAGGGAAGGAGGAAGGGGGAAGGGAGGGAAGAAGGAAGGGAGGAAGGAAGAGAGGAAGGAAGGAAAGAAGGGAGGAAGGAAGGAAGGAAGGGGGGAAGAATAAAGGAAGGGGGGAAGAAGGAAGGAAGGGGGAAGGAAGGAAGAAAGGAAGAAAAGGAGGAAAAGGAAGGAAGGAAGACAGATCACTATTTTTTTCTGTATATCTCACTGTGGAATGGAGTAGTTTTTCCTTCACTAATTTCCATATTCAGAATGAATGGAAATCTAGGTTTCTAAAAAAAACAAAAACATTCCACCCCTGCCAAATCAGGTTTTCAACCATTTTTAAGTGCCTCCTACTTGCCTGACCCTCCGCTAAGTGCTAAGTTTGATGTATTTTGATCATTAGCATTTCTACTAATTTTCAGTGCCACATGCAGTTTATGATGTTGATTATTTTCTATTAATTGCTCAGTTTCCTAATTGCAACAACAAAAAATTAAATATTCTGGTGAACAAGCAGCAAAAATCTAGCTAAGTTGGTGGCTATGGAGCTTCTTGAAGAAAACTCTGTCTTGAAAATGAAATTTCTTTTTCCCCCTAGCCAATACTACTCGAATATTCCAAGGGACCCGAATTGTTAAAACAGGAGTGGTAAGTAATGATTTTTAATGTGTGTGTGTGTGTGTGTGTGTGTGTGTGTGTGTGTATAATATATATTTGCATGTAGTTTGAGCCATCACCACCAGGTGGCAGCAATTGTTTGCTAAACTTATCTTAAGTTGCCTTTGATCCAAGTCTAATGTCAGAGAAAATTGTAACCAGCTTATTTAACTAGGAACAAAACAACTCTCCATTTTATTCCTTAGAGTTCTTCCATTTTTATGGGCTATCAAATAAAGAGGCAGCTTGGAGTAATGGAAGGAGTGTGTAGCTTGGCTCTAGGGATGTGGGAATCTCTGTGGTCTTGGCTAGGAGAGGAGGTATCTCACTACCTGTATCATGTAGGGACAGCATTTCATCTCGGTGGTCCTCAGTTTCCCATTCTGGAACTGAATGAGTTTGGCTATAAATGAGCTCTGAAGCTCCTTCCAGCTCCAAATTTCAACCTTTACGAATACACACCGGAATTGGAGCAATAATCTTGTATTATGTACCTTTATTAGCTTTTAAATTCTATGGCTCTATTAAGCGCTTAAATTGTTCATGAAACCATAGAATTTTAGAGCCAGAAGGGACCTCAGTTCTCATCCATAAAATGAAAGGGTGGGACCCAATGATGCAAGCCATCCTGGCGGAATAGCAGAGCTGGGTGGGAGAAGCCAGTTCTTCTCAGGGGATCACAGAGTACTAGAGAGAGCCTCTGGGTCATAGAGTCTAAACCTCTAATTGTTAAGAGAGGAAATGGAGAGTGCAACAGCCTTTCCTGAGATCACATAGGTACTGAACCCCAACACCAATGTTTGAACCAACTTCCTCTGACTCAACATCAGTCTTTTTGTATTGAGATTCAACGTTTTACTCATAACTCCTATACTAATTATATTGCTCAGTCATTTTCAGTCATAGGTGACTCTTCGTGACCCTATTTGGGGTTTTCTTGGCAGAGACACTGAAGCGGTTTACCATTTCTTTTAGTTTATTTTGCAGAGGAGGTAACTGAAAGAGAGTTAAGTGACTTGCCCAAAGTCATATAGCTACTAAGTGTCTGAGGCCAGATTCGAACTCAGGAAGATGAAGGCCCAGCATTCTATATCCAATGTGCCATCTAATTATTTATTACACTGTCATGCTAATAACAACCAACAATTATGCTGGGCTTTAAGCGTTAGAAAATTTTTCATATGTATTAGCCCATTTGATCTTTAAAACAGACCTGTGAGGTAGGAATTATAATTGTCACCATTTTAGAGAAATAACAAATACTAAGAGAACTGAAATAATTTGTCCTAAGAGCACATAATTAAATCCTTAAGAAAGGATTTGATCTTTTTGTACAGCAAAACAACTGTTTGAACATCTATACATATATTGTATTTAATTTACACTTTAACATATTTAACATGTATTGGTCAACCTGCCATCTTGGGGGGAGGAAGGAGGGGAAAAATTAGAACAGAAGGTTTGGCAATTGTCAATGTTGTAAAATTACCCATGCATATATCTGGTAAATAAAAACTATTAAAATATATTTTAAAAAGAAAAAGAAAAAAAGAAAGGATTTGAACTCCTATTTTCCCCATTCCAAATTGGATGCTCTTGATAACTTTGGCCACTTCGCCATCTAGGGGCCAATTAGAGCAACACAGCTGAATATATTCCATATTATAATAGTGTCTCGGTAATCAACTCTTAGGGGTAAATCTTTATTTCCTCTCCTCATTTAGAAAATGAACAGTTTAGATTAAAGCACTAGTTCCCAAACTATGGTCTGCAAACTCCAGGAAGCCCCCATGGCCCTTTTTAGGGATCTATGATGTCAAAACTATTTTTACAATAATATTAAAATGTTTTCATGAATATGGTAAATATTGATAGAGATTACTCGTATAAACAGAAGTTCTTTGAAGTCCTCAGTTTTTAAGAGTGGAGAATAAAATGTTTGAAAATCACTGGGACAGATGATCTTTCTGACTTTACTTTCTGGTTTTTATGTTCTGTGATACTAAGGTTGAATTTTAAAGTAACAGAAAGTATTCTTGGTCAGTATGTTGACTTGCAGAAAAGGTAGGTCTGATTCGTGGAAATATGGCCTTCCCAGGACTTCTCACTGACTCTCTCCCCATTTTGTTTTCTCCTTTGTCCCTTCCCAACCCTCCCCATGATCCCTTCAAGCCTACAGCCTCTCCTGCTTCTTCCGCCGACATGGCGCCCATCAGCTCTGGGTCTTCCACTTGGACTTCATCGGGCATCCCCTTCTCGTTCGTTTCGATGGCTACTGGAATGGGTCCGTCCTCGAGCGGAAGCCAGGCGACCGTGGCCTCCGTGGTGACCAGCACCCTGCTCGCCGGCCTTGGCTTTAGCGGCGGGGGGATCTCCTCCTTCCCCAGCACCGTGTGGCCCACCCGCCTCCCGACGGCGGCTTCGGCCACCAAACAGTCAGCCAGGCCCGTGGTAGCCACGACGGAGGCCTTGTCTTCTCCGGCCCAGGAAAGCGACTCTGCCCTGACCAAGGACGGCGAAGGTGCCGAGGAAGGGGAGAAGAATGAGAAGAGCGAGAGTGAGGATGGTGAAAGGGAACACGAGGAGGAAGGGGAAAAGGATTCAGAAAAGAAGGAAAAAAATGGAGTGACCCACAGCACGGAGGTCCAGAACAGAACCAAGCCCACCCTTGTGCCGGCATCTCCTAATCGAACTGTGGAGGAGGACAGAAATGAAACTATAGCTGGCCAACGGCCGGACCCCAATGTCCTCCCCACAGATCCAGCGGATGGGAGAAGGGAAACAGTGACCGAACCCAGCACGGACCCCGTCACCTCCACCCAAGTGCCCTCCATGGTCACGGGCGAACATCATGCGGACAAGGACGACCCCAAGAGACCAGAGGTGCCATCCAAAAAGCCGAGCTCCAGAGGGGACCGATTTCCCGATGATAAATTCATCACTGTAAATCCAGGTAAGGGGGGAAAATGGGTAGACCATGATCTCCAGGCTGGTGCAGTTTTAAATGAGTTAGGGGGACTAATGAGGGAAGCAGTATGGATCTGCTGAGAAAGCTTGGGATTTGGATTTGCAGAACCTGAATTTGAACCCTGGCTCTACCACTTAGTCTAGGTACCCTTGTGCAAATCATGTAATAATGGCTAACCTTTATACAGAACCTACATGTATGCTGGGTGCTTTACAATTGCTGTCTCATTGATCCTCCCAAAAACCTTTTGAGGTAAAACCTAGAACCATCCCCCCCATTGAGGAAACTGAGGCAAACAGAAGTTAAATGACATGCTCGGGATCATACAACTAACAAGTGTCTGAGGTCAGTTTTTAAATTTGGCTCTTCCTGACTCCAAGCTCAGGATTCTATCTACTATCTCACATGGCTGTCCCATAGATCACCTCTCCGACCTTGGGTTCATTGTCTGTAAAATGAAGGGACTGGAATAGATTCTCTCAAAGGGCCCTTCCAAGTAAAAATCTGGCATGCTAGGCTTAAATATTCTGTTATTCTTTCTCCTAAAAGATACTTATTTTTCAGTACCTAAGAGGCAACCTATGCCTAGTAAGTAAAGAGTGAAGACCTTCCCATCCTGCCTTTGACACATCCTGGTGGGATGCCCATGGGCCAGTAATTGAAACCCTCTCTGTTCCTCTAGGCAATTCTCTGAAGCAATGAGGAATACCTTGTTCAGCCAGGTGTCCAACAAGCATTAGGAAGCTCTCCTAAGTGCCAGCACAGGATAAACACTAGGAATACAAAGAAAGAAGTTCAGAACAGCGGGCAGCTCACATTCTAATGGGAGAAGCAACATGCAAATAACTACATCTACCCCAAGATATATACAGCATAAATGACAGGTAATTACACCAGAAAGAGCTGGAAAGGAGCAGCAGTAGAAGGAGGATCCACAGCGGAAGTATCCCCCATGTAGCTCAATTCGCAAGTTTGGACCTTTTTATTTTAGTGAAGCCTTTTATTTCTCCCTGATATTTCTCTTCTCCTCTCAGAAGACCTTCCTTAATAACAACAAAAAAACTATAAAGCAAAATTAATGGAGTAACTGTATCTGAACGTGTCTCCGTTATCAATATTCTGTCCCCACCTCTGCTTTTTATCATTTTCTCGGGGAAGAGAGATATTTTGTGCTATCCTCCAGATTCTATATGGCTCATTATGCAGCCATTTAGCTACATCCCATCAGCAATGAGTTTAGCAACGTCTTTCATTGAGGTATCATTGTGTAGTTCTACTACAATGTAGTTCTACACAAATGAGAGTTTGCTCTCATTTGAACTACATTTTCCATTTTATCTAAATTCCTATTTACCTTTCTTAGGTCTTATTCTGTAGGCAGCTAGGTGGTGCCATAATGCAATGAGCACTAGATTTGGAGTCAGGAAAACTCATCTTCCTGAGACATTTACCAGCTGTAGGACCCTGACCAAGTCACTTAACCTTGATTTCCTCAATTTCCTCCTCATCAGTAAAATGAATTGGAGAAGGAACTCCCAAATGGGGGCATACAAGAGTCAAACACAACGGAAAAACAACTTAACAAATGCCTTATTCCATATCATAGGCCACAATTTAATTTACATTTCCGAATTGATGGGATCTTTGGAATGGAATGAGATAGTTTTTTTTTTTTGCAAATCTAAAAGGGTCATATAAGTCATTGTGATTATTTGTCTCCCATTTTATGATTTTAAAATGTGACCCTTTCCAACTTTTTTTTTTCTTTTAACAGTAAAGTTCAAGTTTTTTTTTTTTTTTTTTTTTTTTTTTTTTTTTTTTTTTGGTCATTTGGCAATAATTTAGTTCTCGTGATAAATCTGCTTGGAATTAAGCTCTTTAGGATGTTCAAAATAATCCACACAAACATACAACCATGAGAAATATTTCTTGCTGACAAACCACTTTATTTGTCCAAGATGAAATTCCGGTTCTCCTAATGTTCTTCACTGTCCGGGCCCCAAGAATCGGGTGCCAGTTGGCCAAAGCCGGAACTGGACACTGTCAGGACTGGGTCTCTACAACCCACTCAGCCAGATAATTGTTCTTTTTTCCCCCTGTCTCTGCTATTTATCTATCTCATTTAATGAACCCATCTCTTTTTTTTTTCCTCTTCATATGAGCACAAGGGTTGTTATTGTTGTGGTTTGTTGTCTTTTAATAAAAAAATCTTTGATTTTGCCAGACTCCAAAATGTTTGGTAACAAATTTTTTGCATCAAAGCTGTCATGGAGTTATAAGAGTGCAAAAAAAGAGAGAGAGAGAGAGAGATAAAGAGGAGAGAGAGAAGCAACTGGTAAATATTTATTTGCTTTTACACTTGTAAACATTAAAATTCATCAAAAGCTGAGACCTCGTATGTGAAGTTATAACAGAATAAATTTTCATGCCTTGAGTTACATTCCTCCTTAAAGCTAGTAATGGTCTAATTTTTTAAAGGTCTTTGAGTGCCCTTCAGTTTTGCACCAGTAGTAAGGAAATGGCCAAAAGCATTCTGTCCAGTATTAACTCAAGGAAGGGACATTTAACTCCATATATAGACCAGTTGACCATTCAAAGGCAGAATTGAAAGAATAATGAGCTGTAGGAAGTGTCCCTGAATAAATTGGTAGTTACCGTAAACCTTGGGTACAAAGGCAGTGTCTCTTAACTACTCAACCTTTGACCTCAATTCCTGACCCAACTCTGCCTCTAATCTGTGCCATAAAATCATTTGCTTTGGTTGACTAGTTGGTATAGTCATGAGAAAATATTACCTTTAAAGCAAAGGAAAAGACATGGCAAGAGGGATCTTTTGTGGTAACTGGAAAGCCTTCTAGATAATCCAGAAGGGGACATTTGTACTAGACTTTGGAGAGCCATAATATCCTATGTTAACCAAAAGTAATGAATTACTCTATGTAGCACTTAAGAGTTTACAAAATGCTCATCGCTTGTCCTTCCCAACCATCCTGGGAGAAGGAATTTTTTGATCATCTCTTTTTTACAGATGAGAAAACTGAGCCTTGAGAAATTTAGCAAAGTACTTCATATCACCCAACAAATCATTTTCACAAGCAGAATTTGAACCTGGATCTTTCTGAACAAATTCAATGTTCTAGTTATTACTTCAAGACATATGTAGAATTTTGAAATCCCAGAGCTGGAAGGGACCTAGCAACCATCTCACCCAGACTCAAAAATGAATGTCCTCTCTAGAATCTCAAAATAATCCATACAAACATACAAGCATGAGAAGTGTTTCTTGCTGACAAAACTCATTATTTGCCTGAGATGAAGTTTCAGCTCTTCTAATGTTCTGCACAGTCCACGCCCCAAGAATTGGGCGCCAGTTGGCCAAAGCCAATATTGGACATGGTCAAGGCTGGATCCCCTACTGTACCTGATGAGTGGTCATCCTGGTGCTCCTTAAACTCTCCCCATTCTCCCAAGGAAGCCCATGCTACTTTGGGGCAGCTATTGCTGCTAAGAAATATATTTTTCCTCCATTTATTAATATTAAATATATGAATCCTCTTAGATTAAATTCATTTCTTTGTACCTCTGTGCCTTCTCACCCATTGGGAATTCCTTGTCCTAATATTTGGGATCAAACTGAACATGTCCACCTCCTCTTTTGTAACAGCCCTTCAGATGCTAAAGATAAAAACATTATTATGTCACCTTAAAGCTTTTCTCCAAATAAATGGATTTTTGTTTTTTTAATGGCTCCTCATATGACATGGTCTCCGTGCTCTCTCTATCCTAATAAACATGGTACATGGTTTTTAGATCAGGTGATATAGAGAGTAATCAGGGAACTTGAGGGAAAATATCTTAGACCAATAGAGTAAATTTTAATTGAGGAAGTGTGCTGCCAGTGTGACCATTCTTTCCTTCAAGGAGATTGGACCCCCTTGGATGTCAGTGTCCAACTAGGCAGCCCTTCTGAGGGTCCAAAGGAACTAGTAGCAAAACCCAATGGCAACAAAATTGAAGAAACTCTCTTTTTTGTTCCCTTCTTTATAACCTTCTCTTAGAACTTTAATCTTGTGCCTATTTCAATACAAAACAAGATGTCTTGATTTTATATTCATATCCAAAATACCTAGCATATAGTAAGCTCTTAAATAATATTTGTGGATTGTATGCAACTTGGAGAGCTTCTCTCATCTGTCCAGTAATTCTAAAAAATGGAATGATCCAACTGAAGAGAGCAGAGGTACTTTTCTGAGAAGTCCTACCCCCTTCTTCTAAGTCCTTTTGTTGGCCCAAAACAATGGATTTGCTCACAGAATTTGTAGATGCATGGACTACCAGATCACCCTACAGGTCTCAATAGTGGTCTGTCCCACTTAGCTGGAAGGCACAGTGGTGAGGTCATAGGAGGAGAAATGAAACATGTATACATGCTAAAGTGGTTATGTGGCTTTTGGCATTATCTTAGTATACTAGTAATGCCAAGCTCCCATAAGCCAATAGGTATATGATCTTATCACTACGGGTTTTCCTACCAGGGTTTACAGCCTGGGGTTACAACCCACAGCCTGTCCTTGCTTGACTTTCCTATAGAACTCTCACCCATGTCATCCATCCTCCATCCCCTTTTTCTCTTTCCCCGGCTACAGAAGTCAGTTGACTTACATTTGGATCTTTGTGACTCCATTTGGGGTTTTCTCGACAAAGATAATAGGGAGTTTGACATTTCCTTCTCGAGCTCATTTTACAGATTGGAAAACTGATAAGTCCAGGGTACCATAGTAAGTGGCCAGATTTGAACTCAGGGCTTCCTGACTCCAGGCTTAGCACTCTATTCACCTAGCTCCCCAAAGCCAAAAGGACTAGGAGCCATTTTCTGCTTTTTTTTGTTTCATGAGAGACCATGGAGTAAACTGGTGGTCAGTATCCCTGTGTTTAGCTACACTGGTATACTGGTTCATGGGAAGCACACAAGTCTAGTTCTGGACTTAACTCCAAGCCTCAGCCTATTATGGGATCATCGGGTCACAGATATAACATTAGAAGGGATGTCTAGGATCACCTGGTCCAACCTCCTCATATTTCCCCAACCTATCTCATTTTCTAGAGAAGAAAACTCAAGGGGGAATGAGTAACTTGCTCAATGACATACCCAAGCAATAAGCATTAGGGACAGGTTCTGAATTCAGATCCTGTTAGATTCTCTTTCCCCTATACCACACTGGCTTCCCAAAGCTCTTGGTCTTCCCAAAAGTAGAGAGATTTTCAGGTTCTGTAATATTGGAAAGGCCAACAATATGCATGCCCTGTCTCCTGGCTTCCTTCTGGTTCCAGCTAACACTCCATCCTTCCTTTTTATAGGAAGCCTTTCTCATTCCCCCTTGGTCTGAGTGCCTCCTCTCAGTGATTATCACTAAATTATCCTGTATGTTTATTTATAACAAGTCATTTTCATATTTTCCCACCCATTAGACTGTGAGTTCCATGAGAACATGCCTTTGTTTTGCCTTTTTTTTCCCTCAGAGTATCTGGCACACAGTAGGTAGTTAATAATTGCTTCTTCTTCTTCTTCTTTTTTTTTTAAAATCACTTTGGTATGAGGATTTCTTTTCCCAATTAGTTACTTCCAAAAAAGTAAAAAATGACCTCCTTTTAAAAAGGTCCCTAAACTTAAAGCCAATAAAATTGAGTTATAGAATTGACTAAAATGATGATGATCGTGAACATGGAAGGTAAAAGAATAAAGAACAGTGAGAGAGCAAGGGAATGATTAAATTGCTAACAATTCTTGTTCTTTGAGTTTTCCCTACTTCTCGGCCCTTCTTCCTGTGATTATTTTCAAATGGCCCTTAACATATGCTGGAGGTGAATCACTTTAAACAAATATGGCGCCATGATTCTTACTGTCTGTAATCTCTATCATGTTTCTGCCTTATTTACTCATTTGTACTAAGAGCAAATACATATTTAGGGCTTCCCACTTAATATTCAGTTGCTTAAGCATTATTCTATTCTGAGGAGGAAAATAAAAGACATTCAGTCTAATGTTATAAACTCTTCCCTGCAATTTTAAAGATGTAGTCAATAGAAAAAACTCATTTTCACTCCCTCTGAGATTTCATAATAAGATTTTCAGGTGAGGCTTAAAACCCCATCTTCATTGATTCAGTTCAGTTCAGTTGGCTTGGGAGACATTTCTGTTCCAGACACCATCCGAAGGTCCTGGGGAGGTGAAGAGAGACAAAAATGAAATAAGCCCTGTGCTTTCTCCGGGGGGAGCCCCAAACCGAGAGTGAACTGCCCCCACCTCTCATTCTGGAGGGTTGGGGAGAAAAGGTGGATGAATGTGAGTAAAACATTCCCCTGGACTGGCTGGGCTGAAGAGAAGATCTAATCACAGCTAGCCCCGCAGGGGAGTGGTCTGTAAATTCATCTTCCAGGATCTGGTAACCCTAGGAATCTGCTACCTATACAATGGGATAGAGGGGAGTTTGTTTGGGTAACCTTATCAGTACTGCCTTTCTTTGGAGCCCTCCCTGGATTTATTCCTCCTGAGCTTTGCAGCCTTTGGGAGGGGGCTCAAGTGCTAATTAGGGAGTCTTTGGTTCTAGGAAGGTAAAAGCCCCACAATTAATGTCGCTGGAGAGGTATGGTCCCAAGAAGTAGCCCAGCCCACCTCCTGGGCCGCACTGGACCACAATTAGGTGGTTGGAGTGATCCTTGAAAAACTAGACTCTGAGACGGGCTCATGGAGTTTCTTGCAGAAGGCTGGGGAAGGAAGAAAAGGTGAGAGAGAAAGGTGGAATGCTCTAAGTCCATGCTGAGAGTGGAAAGTACACATGGCAGGGGGCCGCCGAACAGACGGCAAGGAGGACCAGTTCTCAGGTTTCGCCACCTGAAATCTCCAGATGCTACTGTAATAAAGTACACTGAGTGCTGATTTACCGAATCCAGTATTTATGGGGCTTGGAAGTCCAATGGGACTTTGGAAAAAGCTGTCCTGTTTCCCACACCAGCATCAATGGAGATCAGGAGCTCCTCTTGGAGTGATAGAAAAGGAGGTGGGTGTGAATGGTGGGAGTGTTCTAATGGAAACAAATGGGATGCTGTGGATCCATCATGGCGGGACAGAAGCCCCGTCCTGAATTGGGAGCATCCATCTGCATTTGTAAATGGCAAACCCTGGCTTCTCTGTGTCAGTGGTTTATGAAATGTCAGGACTGGGGTGGAGGGAGAGGGGGAGAAAGTTTTATGCCCTGATAAAAGCTGCTGCTTTTATTATCTACAGTTTATGGTGATGAGTGGCTTTACTTAGGGAGAATAAACACATTTATGTTGCTAGCGATTGAGTTGGTGGACGGCCTGCCAAGGCGGCAGATTTATGGGCACAGGAAATGCCTCCCTTCCGTGTGGCCTTCTCCCACCCTCCAAGGTACTCAGAACTCGCTCTCTTCCATTCCCCAACTTCTGACCTTGTTTTAGATCAGGGCTCACCTTTGTCATTGCAAATGCGCTTTTCTTCTTGTTGAAAGGACGAGGCTTCCTTACCCTGGGCTGAGCAGCGCAGTGGAGAGGGTTGGGGTCCGTCTGATGGAGGATGCCTGCCTGAAGCATCCACACCACATTGTAATCATTTTTTATTTGCTTCCTACTGGGATGAAATCCAAGCCAGTAAAAGGCAAACAGAATTAATTCAGTGATGACATATGCCACTGAAAACTGTTTTTCTTTTCTTCTCTCTCTCTCTCTCTCTCTCTCTCTCTCTCTCTCTCTCTCTCTCTCTCTCTCTCTCTCTCTCTCTCTCTCTCTCTCATTATTTCCATCTCTGTTTGTCTGTGTCTCTCTCTGCATGTTTGTCTCTGTCAATCCCCACCTCTCTCTGTGAATGTGTCTCTTTCTCTCTGTCTCTCTCTGTCTCTCTGTTTCTCCCTCCACCCTTCTCACAGACCTAGCTAGATAATTATTTACATATGTTCTCTCTCTCTCTCTCTCTCTCTCTCTCTCTCTCTCTCTCTCTCTCTCTCTCTCTCTCTCTCTCTCTGTCTCCCTCCTCCTTTCCTCCTTTCTTCCCTCCACCTCTCTCACAGACTTGGCTAGATAATTATTTACATATGTTCTCTCTCTCTCTGTTTCTCTGTCTCTCTCTGTCTCTGTCTCTCTCCTGTTTCTTTCCCTCCTTTCTCCCCTCCCTCTTTCACCCCTTCCCTCTCTCTCTCTCTCTTCTTCCCCTCACTTTCTCTTTCCCTCTCTCTCTCCCTTCCACAGAGCTACCTCTCAAGGACCTCCCAAGCAATTTGCAAACAACTGCTCCTAAGATGGGTCAACATAGTGTTTATAAGTCAACATATATTTATTAAGCCCTGGGGCTATAAAGAAAGGCAAAAACATGCTCCCTGCCCTCAGGAAGGTCCTAATTCACTGGGGGAGACAGGGTGTAAGTGACATGATTTACTGCATGCACAAGTTAATCTCTGTGGAATAGCACTAATAGTAGGGGCTCCCACAGAAGGAGGGATTAGGGAAACCAAGAGGCCAAAGTGAGGACAGGGAGGACTTTCTAAAGGTGGAGGAGAAAGACCTGAAGCAAGGAGATGGAGTATCACATTCAAGGAAATATGTAGTCAACTGGCAACCCAGCCTTCCAAGTTTAATGCAGTCCCTGAATAGCTCTGGTTCTATGATCCTGTGCCCCTGACCCCGAAGGAATCCAGAGGACAATCTGTCCTCCATCATCCACTGGGTTGTCCATGTCCTACTTGGAACAGAAGTTGGAGAAGTGTCTGGAAGCGGCTCTTATAGTGTTCTCAATCAGCAAATACTATCTGCAGGATGAGCGTTTGAAAGCGATCCCTCCTTTCTTCAGCATTATTTGTACTGATCTATAAGATATGGCCTAAGAACCAAGATGGCAGAAGTCAGAATCAGTTGGGATAAGGAAAGCATAGAATCAATCCATGGGCCCCCTCATATCTATGACACAAAGAAATTCCCCCAACTTTGAATTAATTACTTAAGTTTCTCAAATGACAATGGTGCTCTAATGTACACTTAATAAAGGAAATTGTTAGGCACAAAACCCTTATCTCAAGAGACAGACAATCGTATACCTGGGCACGTGGACTGGGCATTCCCAAAGCCATGTTTTCTACTCCAATTCTGAGTTCTTCTTAGATACCCTATGAGCTTGTTATTCCCTGGGATGACTCACTATCTGATTTGACAAATAAGGACTGGTTCATCTCATGTCAGACAGCCTGCAGAGAATGGAGATGCCAACGAGCAAGAGCCAGATCAGCAAATTGGGTCTTAATATGAAAGAAAGTCACAAAGTTCAGGTCATATGAGATGGCTGCTGGAGTCTGCAATTCTGCAGTTCTGATTTGGAAAAGACTGGGAGGAGCCAGCCAGCTACACAGCCTGTGATGGAGGCAACCTGGGTAACCCGAGTTATCATGGAGCCTTTGAATCTAATAATTTGAACTTCAGATTGGTTTCATCACACTTGACTGGAAGAACAGGAAGTCCATTGAGAAGTGCACTGAAAACTTCAAGGGATTTGAGGAACTCTGGACTTGTGTATATATACACAAATGTGCAGAAAATTGAACCCATATATATACAAATATGCAAATACACATGCATACATAAAGATGTGTGTGTGTTTTGTTTGTGCTAAGTTTTTTTTTTCTTTTTTCTTTTTTTTTTTTTTTTTTTCCTGAGGCTGGGGTTAAGTGACTTGCCCAGGGTCACACACCTAGGAAGTGTTAAGTGTCTGAGACCAAATTCGAACTCGGGTCTCCTGAATTCAAGGCTGGTGCTCTATCCACTGCACTACATAGCTGCCCCTTGTTTGTGCAAAGTTGAAGAAGGTGGGGAAGGAAGTGGTTTACAAAAAAAATCCAACTTGGAGTTTTACTATTTACAACTTGACTTTCTGTTTTTCACATCCACAATAATGTAGATTTGTTTACTCGGCAGTTCCGCTCTGGGCTCCTTTGCCCCATGCTGACACAAAGTGTGTCTCACGAGAGAACCGTGTAGTTGCTGGCTCATAGGATTCTGAACTAGAAGCAACCTTAGACATCACACAATAGACATCTGTCTGAAGACAGGCTGAATGGCTACTCGAGAGGACAATGTAGAGCCAAAGCTTGGCTTCTGGATTCCTTAGGCATTCTGGGAAAGCCCATGGATCCCTCTCAAGAAGAAGGTTTTTAAATGCATAAAATTAAATATGTGGGATCACAAAGGAAACCGTTTGTAGTGAAATACAGTTATCAAAATGACAAGTTTCCCCGGCCTGTGGCTAAGAAACCCTGGTCTGGGTGGTTGCTGAGCTACCTTGTAGCTCTGAGATTCTGAAATAGACCCATGTTGTTTCTCAGAGCAAACCCAAGTCCATCAACCAACAGCAGCTCTGTAATATTTCTGAAATATTATCTTTGGAGTGATTTATTTCTTCAGGAAATGGGATTGAAGTTCAAGTATCGCTGGATCAAAGGGTTGAGATTTTGAAATTGACAATGAGGGGAGGGCATTGTGGCCGTAATGGCAAACCATATTTGGATTTAATTTCAGAAGAGATTTGCCTGAATTTAAATCCTAATTGACAGTTATGGGCTTTATGATCTTGGGCGTGCCAGCTAAAAAATGGGAATTATAATGCCTATAGTACCAGACTGGCTGAGCTGTTTTGAGGATCAAGTAAGATATTGCAAGCCTAAAAGCTTGGAATTTTAAAGCAGGAATTTTAAAGATGTCCTGTAAGAAGAAAAGGACATAGTGTTGATGTGACTCGCAGTTAAGAAGCAGTATGTCACATAGTAGGAACAGCCTTTGAGTTAGGAAATCCAGAGTTCAAGTCCTGGGTTTGACACAATGCATATGGGACTGTGACCTTGACCTCTCAGGGTCTCCAGACAACCAATTAAGACTCAAGTTACAGGCAAGTTGCTGATCTGCAACTCTACAAGGATTTCCACATTGGAAGTTGCCTACATCAAGACAATCATGAGTCCGGCTTCCCTCCTTCATCCCATTACCAATACTACTGCATATCAGAACTCAATAGCACTCATTCATTCAAATAATTTAATTTAATAAACTTTAATTAAGCATCCAGTATATTCAAGGCATTGGGATACAGAGGCAAGACAAGGAAAGGTCCTTGCCTGCAGGGAGCTTACAGTTAACCAGCCTGATGATGACGGGTGATAGGGAATAAAGATGGAATCTCTGGGAGCAAAATGCCCATGTTTTCTGTTTTCACCTGATGATTTGATTTTCTAGAAGGAAAGAAAATTTGGGAGTCAGGTTTTGGAACCTTGTTTTGCTCTTCACTGCCTGTAACCTCAGTCAAGTCACTTAAATTCTCTGATCCTCAATGGCTCTCATTGATGAAATAAAGGAATTAGATTCAGGGAACTTGAAGAGTGAGTGGATGCAGGGAGGACTGGCACCTTTTCAGGGCTGCTCATCCACCTTTCAAGTCCACCTGTGATCCACACCCACCTGGGGCTCCAAGAAGCCACGGGCAACAGCCACAGCCTGGTGAACATGTGAGCAGATGGGCTAAGGCAGGTTGAGGGGAACAGACAGCCCTCAAATCCTTTATGAGTTAGGGGATGTCCACCCCAAGCACATGAAGACTTCCCCAGCGGAACGAGCTGATGAGAATAATGGGTTCCAGCAGCAAATGTCATGGAATGCTTGGACCTTGATCAGCCATTGGAGCCGCCCAAGGCATCCCCTGCATCTGGGCCATCACCCGCAGCCCTGGCTTTTGTCCTGCCACCGGCCTCTGGAGGAGAAGATGAGGCTGATGACTGCAGCTGTCTCAAGGAAATCAACCAGGATGTCATTGGTCGCCTTCAAAAACCAGAGACAAAGCTCCACAACTCTGTGGTCCCGTGCACATCACACGGGGAGAGAAGTCACAACCTGACCTCCTTATCCCTTCAGGGATGCTTTTGACTACAGGCCGTGGAATGGCTGTGAACAGAGCATACTGCCATTAGGTGGCCCCTGATGCCAGTTTCCCAAGTCATACTTATGTTGGAAGCAACATAAACAAACCCTGTGCTTAAAATAAGCTTTGTTACTTCTTCAGTGTCAAGGTCAACTGCCACCTCCTCCCAAAACCTCATCTGTCTCCCTGTCTCCCTCTGTCTCTGTCTGTCTGTCTGTCTCTGTCTGTTTCTCTCTTTCTCTGTCTCCTTCTCTGTGTATGTCTCTCTCCTTCTCTTTCTCTCTCTCTCTGTCTTTGTCTTCTTCTGTCTCTCTGTCTCTGTCTCTTTCTCTCTCTGTCTCTGTGTCTTTCTCTATCTCTCTATCTCTGTCTCTCTTTCTCCAACTTCCCAATTTTTTTAGCCATCCTTTATTCACCTAGAGTCCATCTTGATTCTGGTTAGCTATGCTATTGTTGGGAGTGTGCATATTTTTTTCTTGAATAAACAAGACCAAAACTTAACTTTTATGCAACTCAGTGTATAAAACAGGTATGCCAATCAAACATTGATAATAAATCATAATTTTGTTATGATTTCAGTTATGAGAACCCCTTATGGGGTCATGACCCACAGTTTAAGAAGCTTTGAAATTGACTGTTGGGAATAATTCTGTGTTTGTGCATATACACATACATATATGTATACATACACATGTGTGTCTATAATTACATAATATATATTGTATATATAATTATGTAATATGTGGCATATAATATAATAAATATATAATTACATATAGATATAATGCAGATAGTATTTCTAGTGTGTCTCTTTAAAAACAGATCATCTCCTGAAATAGCGATTGCTCTAGCTGTCTGGCCTTCCTTCCTTTCCTTCTGTGGATCGTGCTCTGGAAGGCCCCAGACCCAGTAATTACTCGTTGGGTTCCAAGAAAGGCAGCCTGGCCAGAAAACCCAAAGAAAAAAGATGGGGTCATTCTCTGCCATTGCTATCCCACTATCCTACCTCATTGGGGCTTAGATCAAAGAGCTTTAGGGGGTAGTTAAATATGGATCTTCTGATCCTAAGTATCTGCTACTAACTAGCCATGTGACCTTATACAAATGGTTTGCCTCCGTTTTCTCATCCAGAAAGTGGGGTCAATTCCAAACCTACCTTTCTCATCATATGGATTTAGGAAGGAAGAAATGGAACTTTGTGAGAGCATTTTGTAACTTGAGCTACATTTCAAGAAGGAAAGTCAAAGAAGTGTTATTTATTATCCATGATGAATCAAACACTGGACTTGGAATCAGGAAAACTCATTTTCTGGAGTTTAGATCTGAGACACTTACTAGTTGTATGATCCTGGGCAAGTCACTTAACCCTGTTTACCTAAGTTGCCTCATTTGTAAAATGAGCTGAAGAAGGAAATGAGAAATCATTCTAATATCTTTACCCCACTCCCAAAGGAAAAAAAAAAAAAAAACAATCCCAAATGGGGCCACAGAGAGTTGGAAACAATTGAAGAAGATGAATCAAGTTATTGTTATCCGTACTCACAGGGAAACTTCAGCGTAATGTGGAAGACTGCATCCACTTATAAGTATAAATGATCACAGTGTCATCCTACAGTGGAAAGGTCACTGGCCTTCAACTCAGAGGATGTGAATTCCAATTCCACTTCTGAAGCAAATCATTTAAACTTCCTGATCCTGTTTCCTCATTTGTTAATGAGTGAATGTAATTAAGTAGAATCTAAAACCCTCAATCTTTGAGCCGATACAACAATAGGAGCTAGTTTCTTCATCTGTTAAATGGTGAATGTAACTATCTAGAATTTAAAATCCCAATCTTCAAGCCAATGGAATAATATGAGCTGGTTTCTTCATCTGTTAAATGGGTGAATGTAACCAAGTAGAATCTAAAACCCTCAATCTTAAAGCCAATGGAACAACATAAGCTGGTTTCCTCATCTGTTCAATGAAGAATGTAACTAACTATCTAGAATCTAAAGCCCTCAATCTCTGAGCCAATGGAATGAGAGCTGGTTTCCTCATCTGTTAAATGGGTGAATGTAACTAAGTAGAATCTAAAACCCTCGATCTTTGAGCCAATGAAATAATGTGAGCTGGGACAAGTCATGCAGCCCACCCTGTGAAACGGGACCCATCCAAGCCGGAGTCAGCCATCCGCTCTGGACTGCCGACCATCCGTTCCCATCTCCGCTCCTGTTCAGTCACTGGGCCATCTCCAGCTGATTAGTCCTGCTCCAGACAGTCCCCTAATGGGCCCTACCTCCCTTTGCTGAATGCTGGCCTAGTTTTGAGAAAGCAGACAGAATCCTCACTGAGTGAGCCTGCAGCCCTGCTCTCAACAAAAACAAAAACAGAACCGCTTCCCCCCTCCAGACACAGTTACCCTTTGATTCTGGGCTCTCCCCACCCTTCTCCACTGCATTCTGCCCCCCTGAAAGTGCACGGCCATCATGATGTCACATGGCAGTGACATCCGGAGACTCCCAGCTGCCTCTGTTTTGTGGACAGGCAGAGATATGTAGGGCGGCGAGCCACCTCAGCTCAGAACGAGTCCTTGGTTTGTGTCTATTAAAAATAGAGAAAATGAACGAACCCTCCCTAGCAACTTTGCAGGAGGGGAGATTGTGCCTTGTTCTTCTGCCTCAGGTACAAAGCACAGCCTGCTTTTTAGGGATTGTTTTCTCAGACATAAGCAATTATTAAGCACCTACTGCATGCCAGACACTGTGCAAAAGACCAGGAATACAGAGAAAGGCAAAGACAACTCCCCTCGAGAGACTCATAATAACGGGAAAAGCATGCAAACATTATGTAAAAACAAACTCGAGACAGGTGCCCAAAGGAGTTTTGTTTCAACTCACATATGTATGATTAAATAAAATATGCTTAATGAACACCGACTTGTGCAAACGTCGTTTGTGTTTGCGAACGAGCCCTGGGTCTGTCTGGCCTCCAGCCTGTGGGAGGGATGCTCACAGAGCAGCGCTTATGTAAGGAGCAGTGTTTTGGTTGTGACTAAGGAGGAAATGGTGACAACTGCACTCTGTGCGATCCCTGGGCTGGCCAGGACAGGCAGCACCGAGCCGGCTGGGCGGGTGCATCAGGACACTTCAGTCCCTCCCTCTCAAAAGTGGAGCAGGACTCGGTGGCTGCTGCTGTGCTGACCCCGTCTGTTCCCTCTGCATCTCCCTCCCTGCTGCTCCCTCTGATTTGGGTTTTCTCTCTGCCTCTCTCTCCTTTTTCTCCTCTTTCTCCATCCTTTTCTCCACTTTCCCTTTCTTTCTTCTCTCTTTCATTCCCCCTCTCTCAGCTTTTTTTCTCTCCTATCTCTTCATCTCTTTCTCCTTCTTTCTCTTTTCCTCTTTTCCCTCCTTTTCTAGTCTCCTTTCTTTTCTATCTCCCTTTCTCCCCCTCCCTCTCTTCTCATTCTCTTTTTTCTCTCTTCCTCTTTCCTCTTCCTTTATCCCTCTCTCTCTTTCTATTTCTTTCTCCTATTCTCTCTATCTCTGTGTGTATCTCTGTATCCTCTCTCTCTCTCTCTCTCTTCTCTCTCTCTCTCTCTCTCTCTCTCTCTCTCTCTCTCTCTCTCTCTCTCTCTCTCTCTCTCTCCTCTCTTGCTGTGTGTCTGTCACTCTGTGTCTGTCTCTCTCAATCTCTCTTTTTTCTCTTTTCTCTCCCTTCTTACTCTCCTTTCTTTTCCATTTTCCTTTCTCTCCCTCCCTTTTCTCTTGCCCTTTTCATTCTTCTCTCTTTTTTCTCTCTTCCTCACTCTTCTTCCTTTTTCCTCTTTCTTCCTCTCTCTCTAATTCTTTCTCCTATTCTCTCTATCTCTCTGTGTGTCTCTGTATCCTCTTTCTTTGTCTCCTCTCTCAGTGTGTCTGTTTCTATCTCTCTGTCTCTTTCTCTCCCTCTGTTTCTGTCTCTGTCCTTCTCTCTCTCTCTTTCCTCCTCTGTCTCCCTTTTCCACTTTCCTTCATCTCACCCCCTGGTTTTTAACTGGATTGATTTCTGTTTGCTGCAGACAAAAACACCTCTAGCATGGTGACCCGCGCTTCTCCTGGGAGGATGGACTGGATCATCCCCTTGATCGTAGTGTCTGCTCTGACCTTCGTGTGCCTCATTCTTCTTATTGCTGTGCTAGTTTACTGGAGGTGAGTTCATTTTTTTTTCTATTCAGCATTAATCTGAAGTGTTGGGAAAAGTTTGCCTTCAGGTACCAACTGCTCAGTGTTGGGCTGGGTGGTAGCCCAAAGGGTTCCACTGGGGAGGCTGGAACGGGGATGGGGATGATTCTCTGATTTTCTTTTTCATTCTTTCAAAAAGTTCCTCTTGTGAGAGCTGGAGGATTTCTGACATTAACTATCCCAGAAGGGGTCTAAATCCTCTAGGACAGGGTTCTATTGATATTGTTGGACCTCATGAAACTGGAGATACAAGTACAAGGAATAAAACAATTCCTACTTTCAGGGAGCTCACGTTTTAACAGGGCAGACAACAAGGTCCCACGTAAATAGATACAGGAGAAACATAAAGAGGAGAAGTACAAATAAAAACAGGGTATTTAATACAAGTAGTTTTGGACAACTGCATGATATCTCCAAACTTATTAGACCGATGCTCTTAAAAGTACTTACGAAAAGGCCTTTCACCTAGACCAGTCTTTAACCTAGAGTCCTTGGATCAATTTCAGGGGTTCCATGAACTTGGATGAGAAATAAATATATCTCCAAATTCATTAGACTGATGATGCTCTTAAAAATACTTGTGAAAAGGTCTTTCACCTAGACCAGGGGTTCTTAATCTAGAGTCCCTGGATAGATTTCAAGGACTCCGTGAACTTGGATGGGGAAAAAATATATATATTTCCAAACTCATTAGACCAATGATGCTCTTAAAAGTACTTATGAAAAGGCCTTTCACCTAGACAAGGAGTTCTTAACTTAGATTCCTTGTATTGATTTTAGGGGCTCCATGAACTTGGATGGGAAATAAATATATCTTTCTTTTCTTTAAAAATCAAATTAAAATTGAGCATTTCCTTCAATTATTTAGAGATTGTGAGAAAGGATCCATAGGTGTCACCAGATTGACTGCCAAGGGGATCCATGACAACCATAAACAAATTAAGAATCCCTAAGCTTGCTGTTGAGCTATTACATATTTAAAATATGAAATTTTAGTAAGTCTACAAAGGTTTCACTGAGCTTTCAACTGTGCCTTGATGATGCCAGAGAATATGTGGTACAAATCATTAATAACAGGAGAAGTCAGGAGAAGCAGCTGTTGCACAGTAGATAGCGAGCTTCTGGGTCAAAAAGAGCTGGCTTCCAAATCTACCTGTGATAAGTTGTCTGTGGGATTCTGGGCAAGTCACTGAATCTCTAAATTTTTCACTAAGGTTAAATTGTAGGGAAGAGCTCCATCTGCAGTGACAGAGAGAGTTCCTCACCCCCAGATGCCCAGACTGATGAGATCCAAAAACAAAAAAGGAGCCAGCAGTGAATTTAAGTGAATAGGATCAAGGAAGGCAGGACCAGGCCTCCTTCAGTGACTTCTTCATCCCTCGCCCCTTACAGAAAAATGGGCAAGTGAGGGCAGAGAGCTAGCCAGCACTCTCCTGAGGGCTTACACTTTTCCCCTGGGACTTTTTTTGGAAGTGAGTGGCCAAAATAGCTTTGCTTTTCTCAAGTACAAATAGATGTTTAGTGGAAGAATTTGAAAGCTGTCCAAGAAATAGGATAGGTTCCAAGAGTCACAATTATAAAACTACATTTTAAAAGGATGGGTTTAAGGCAGTCTGGTCTTTAAACTTTATTTTTTTAGCACAAAACTTTTTTTTTTAACTTATAAAACTAGTGATGGTGATAACATAATAATCAGAAAGACAAAAAAGAAATTTGAATTAGCAGTGTCTGAAAAAAAAGTAGTTGAGAATGAGATCAGCAGGGGATAGGGCCTCCTTTCTGGCCAACACATATATTTTTTAAATTAATGTTTGGAGTCAAGGTGGATATTGGGAACACAGGGAATTGGTAAGGGAAGAAGCAAGTCCTGTGACCCTTTGACAAAGCAGTTTTGACAATACACAGACAGAACTGGCCTTCTTATCTTTTGGACACTTAGAGACAGTGAATGATATGTGAACAAACCTGCCCTAAATAAAACACACATCAAGGCCGGAGGAGAGCCTGACCCATTCTTTGCCTGAAATTGAAACAGAGACGCTGCAGGACTTTGGAGTGTCAGAGGGTTTGGGGTTTTGTTTTTTTTTTTTTTTTTTTTTTTTGGAAAAAAGACGAAGAACTCATTTTTCGCAACTGCTGATTAACATCTCATAGGTTTGGTGGCTGCATAATCAGCATTCACTGTAGAATAGTTCTGTAAGCTAGATGTTTATATCATTTGTGTCCTGCTCCCACAAGATGGACTTAATCTCTAAATTTTTGTTATTGTTATTTGTTGTTGTTCGGTCATTTTTAATCATTTCTGACTCTCCATAACCTCATTTAGGGTTTTCTTGGCAAAGATTCTGGAGTGGTTTGCCATTTCCTTCTTTAGCTCACTGTACAGATGAGGAAACTGAGGCAAACAGGGTTAAGTGACTTGTTCAAGGTCACACAGTTAATTGACATCTGAGGTTAGATTTGATCTCAGGATAATGAATCTTCCTGACTCTAGACTTGGTTCTCTGTGCACCAATGTAGCTGTCCCTATCTTTGAATCTGAATATGTCACTCAGTTATTTGTAATCCAAGGGAGAAAAGTAATTAGTGGCCAGCCCTAAATCTGCCTCCTTCTACCTTCTACTCATTCACCTATTCCTGCTGAGACCAAACAGAGCTGATCTAAGAGTTTTTCTCCATGTCAACTCTTAGAATACTTGAAGTTGCTCACCATCCCCCATCCCAACTTAAGTCTTCTCTTCTCTAAGATAAACATCCATGGTTCCTTCAACCCATCATCATCTGGCAAGATATTGAGACCTTCTCCAACTTATTCTTCCTAAAATATATGGTGCACAGTACTTTAGTACTTTACTTTTTGTCACCACAAAAGAGTAGAGCAACTAACCATTCCCCAGTCCCAGACACCATGCTTCCCTTCATCGGGCTTTGGATCTGCAGTAATACACTAGATTTATATTGAACTTGCACTTCACTGTGAAATTTCTAGATCATCTTCAGATAAGGGCCATGGCTTTAGAGACCTAGAACTTGAAGAAATCTAGAATCAGAGATTAGGAAGGAATATCAGAGGCCATTTAGTCCAGCCCCTTTCATTAGTGGATGGGAAAACTGAGGAGCAAAGAGTCCCAGTTTCCTTTCAGTGCTTCTGCCTTCTGCTTCCCCAGATGCTTTTTCTTTTCTTTTTCTTTCTTTCTTTTTTTTTTTTTTTTAATTGAAACCTCTGATTTCCATAGGGACCGTTTCGCCCTTTCTCATATCTTGGGACACTCAAGAAAGGTCTCACTCAGTCCCCTTTACCTCCTCTCCTAAGGGAGAGATCAGCTCATATTACAAAACCAATAGAGCAATTGTAATACAGAGAAGGACTTGAGAATTCGTCACTCACACCCTGGAGAAGCCCCATTCCCAAAAACCAAGAGGAGGAAAGAAAAGACATCATTTCCACTTCAACTATTCCCATCTTTTGTCAGGAAGAAGTGGAAGGTCAGGACAGATATAAAGTATATCCTTTGGGCACAGAAATGCTCCTGAAGTTTAAGAGATCCTGAGGAAGAATAAGTGAATTTGTGCTAATGAGCATTAATCACCCTCTCTTGCTAAGATGGCAACGATATCATAGTTTTTCTGCTGGGCTTGGAAGGCTCAGTTCATATGGCATTAGCTGTTGGAACCATAAAGCCAAAGGTACATCTGGGGTTCTTGAAGGGAGCTTCTGAGTAAAAGAGGATAAGATTAGTGTGGATTCAGACCAAGGAAAGAGAGAAAACCTTTATCTCCATGTCAGAAGCAAATGTCCTAAACAATGGCCACTGATCTATTTTGTCCATATCCATTACTGTCAGAAGTATTTCAAGATCAAACTAAAGATACTAACTTTATGTCTATACATCTTTGAGGATGAGAGAGATTTCATCATTTCCCCAAATTTAAATGGGTAAAAACAAGATTTATATCCAGATATTTTGACTCCAGGGTCAGTACGATGAACCTAGTGGCAAAAGCAGTTGTGTTCAATCAAGGAGCTCTCTTGGACAACCTCCAAAGATTGGAAATCCCTACCATAATTGGAAGACTACTCAAAGTGTCTCACAAAACAGAAAGAGAAATAGACCTTTGAGGTTAAGGTTACTTTTATGAAGGCCTCTTGAACAGTTTGTCTTATGGACTGAGAGAGATGGAGAGAAAAAGGTGTCCCTTCCAGAACCTGCAGTGATCTTACTGTGAGAAAGGCCTACAGCATAAACTTAATTGACCTGACAATGTGGCCTTCACTAGAATAAGACAAAGGGTTTTCTTTTACTGGTAGATTAAAGCCTCAATTACTTGGAGCTCAAACCTGCTTCCAAATGACTTACAGATAGAAACATTTTTAGCTTTGGTTATAAAATAGGGGAGATGTGTTTAAAGAAATGAACTGTGTGATATTTGGGAAATTCCTCCACCTCCTACACTTCAGATTCCCCATTTGTAAAATGGGGTCAATAATGGTGGCTGCTCCCAGTGCTTTTGTGAGGATCAAGTGAAGTGACTGACAAACTAAATAGATGTAAAATGTATATACAAGGGAGACTGGGAGAGTACTTACAAGTTGAAGGATCAGAAAAGGTCTTCTAGAAAAGGCAGTGATTGATTTGTATCTTGAGGGCAAAGATGGACTCTGTAAAGTAAAAGTATAGCACAGGTGCATTGTGGGCATGGAGGCAGGCAGTCAGGAATATGGGGAGGGGAGAGCCACACCTGAGCCATAGAAGAAAGGCCAGTGTATCAGGATGGTTCAGAGGCCAGGTAAGAATGCCCAGTGAGGCTGAAATCAACAGAAGAGGGTAATTTCTTTTTTCTTTTTTTTTTTTTTCTTTTTTGACTGAAGTAATTGGGGTTAAGTGATTTGCCTGGGATCACACAGCTCGGAAGTGTTAAGTGTCTGAGATCAAATTTGAACTCAGGTCCTCCTGACTTCAGGGCTGATGCTCTATCCACTGGGCTATCTTGCTGCCCCAAGAGCGTAATTTCAATAAGGTAATAAGGTAAAAAGGCAGATCACAAAATGATTGAGATGAGAAAAGAGTGGAGACAGTAATTACGGACAATATTTTCTTTTTCTTTAAAAAAACAAAAACATTTATTTATTATTATCCTTTCTAAATTTTGCATTCTAAATTCTCTTCCTGCCTCTCACTATCTTCACCTACTGAGAAGGCAAGCAAAATGACATCATTTATACACATGAAATCCAGCAAAACATTTCCATATTAGCTATATCACAAAAAAAAAGTAAGAAAAATAAACAAAGCAAGAAAATTTAAATTCAATTTCATTCATACTTTATCAGTTCTCTGTCTGGAAACATCAGAGAATTTTTTCACAATGAATCCTTTGGAATTGTCTTAAATCGTTGTATTGATCAGAATAGCCAAATATTTCACAACTGATCATCATTACATTACTGAGCACAATGATTTTCTGATTCTTCTCACTTTACTTTGCATCAGTTCATATGAGTGATGACATAATTTGTTTTGTTTTTGCTAAAACCACTCCCTTATCATTTCTTTTGTTTTTATTTTTTATTTATTTGTTTGTTTGTTTGTTTTTTGCTGAGGTAATTGGGGTTAAGTGACTTGCCCAGGGACACTTAGCTAGGAAGTATTAAGTATCTGAGGTCACATTTGAACTCAAGTTCTCCTGACTTCATGGCTGGTGCTCTATCCACTGTACCACCTAACTGCCCTGCCCTTGTCATTTTTTACGGCATAATAGTATTCCATCACAATGAAATGCCACACTATGTTCAGCTATTCTGGAATTGATGAGCATTCCCTCAATTTCCAATTCTTTGTCAGCACAAAAAGAGTTGCTATAAATATATGTCTTTTTTTTATTTCTTTGATTTGTTAGTGGTATGGAACCTAGGTATCTTTGGGTCAAAGTTTTATAGCCCTTGGGCATAATTAGTTCAAATTGTTCTCTAGAATGATTTAATGAGTTTACAACTCCACCGACAGTTTATTGATACACATATTTTCCTTCCTGCCTTCCAGCATTTGTTATTTCTGATTTGTGTGAAGAGTACCTTCAGTTATTTTAATTTGCATCATGTACCATTTGGGTAATGGTTCTTATTGCTATAAATTTGACTCATTTCCATATATATTTGAGATATTAAGCCTTTATCAGAAAAATTTGCCCTTAACATTTTTTGATATTACTTTATTGTCTCTGGTACCTTTTAGCAAAATGTAATTTCCTTTGTTATCTCATTTAAGTAAGTCTGTTTTTTTTTTTTCTTTTGGTTTTTTGTTTGTTTGTTTGTTTGTTTGTTTTTTGCTGAGGCAATTGGGGTTAAGTGACTCGCCCAGGGTCACCTAGCTAAAAAATGTTAAGTGTCTGAGACTAGATACGAACTCAGGTCCTCCTGAATTCAGTATTTGTTCTCTATCCACTGCACCACCTAGCTGCCCTAGTCAGGATTTTTTTTGTGTGTTTTGTTTTGTTTTGGTTTGGTTGTTTGCTTGTTTTTTGCTGTGTCTAAGTTCAAGATTGATAGCTCAGACCTTTTATTTTTGGGGTGAAACATAAGAGTCTGATCTAGCCCTTTATTTTAACTGCGTGTCTTTCTGTTTCAAGTATGTCTCTTGTATACAACATATTGTTAAACCCATACATATGTTTGTGTATGTGTATTCTTCCCTCTTAACCAGTTCCAATCAGAGTGAGGTTCAAGCATTGGCTACCATCACCCCCCAGTTTCTTCCATCAAAATTCTTTCTTAAACACCTCTTTTATAGGAAAAAAAAAATTCCCACTCCAACTCTCTTTTCCCCTTCTCCCAAAGCATAACTCTTTCTCACCCCTCTTTTTTTTTTATTTTTTTTTTTTTTTGTTCGGTGTCTATACTAAAAATTACCAGCACACTAAAAACGTGAATATGAGTCAGAAAGACCTAGCTTTATGACCTAGACAAGACTCCACACTTGGTTGGTGCCTCCAGGACAATCTCTGCTCTAAGACTCTGATAACTCTCATTCTAAGACTCATGTGCCCATCTGTGATGGGAGAGAAAGTTTCCTCAATGATAGCTTCATAAGCCAATGAATACACCTGCACAGACCAAATAAAAAAATGTAATTAATAACCTAGCACTAATTCTGTCCAAGTAGTTTGACATAAGAAGCAGTATGGGCCAATAAGTAGAAAGGTGACTTCAGAGAAAGAGCAAGGTTCAAGTGCTGATTTTTTTCCTCCCTGAGGCTGGGGTTAAGTGACTTGCCCAGGGTCACACAGCTAGGAAGTTAAGTGTCTGAGACCACATTTGAACTCAGGTCCTCCTGAATTCAAGGCTGGTGCTCTATCCCCTGCACCACCTAGGTGCCCCCTCAAATGCTGATTTTGAGACTTATTAGCCGTGTATTCCTGTGAGTGTTCCAGACAGCTCAGTTCCAGATGCGTCGCCAGTCTGCATGTGTAGAAGAAGCTTCTGCATTGAGAATTTCCTCACTAATAAAAATCATAGAATCTGGAAGAAAGAAATGCTGAGTCCACTTTTAAATGTCAGGTGGAATACATTCCCCAAGACAACATTAGATTTCAATTCTCTAAGTTCCTAGAACACTAATACGTTGACAATTCAAAAAACCTGAAGCAATTCAGCTTATTCCATTCAAAAAAAAAAGCAAAAGCTTTTTGGTGTTTGTATAACTGAGGGTAAATAATGGAAGAGAGATTTCCAGGAGGTCTAATCTTGTGTGTCCAGAAGACTAGAATATCATGGTTCATATGCCCATCATAGAGATGAAAAATACAGGCTGACTTCAGAGTCAGGAAGCCATGGGTTCATATGTCACTACTGTGTGAACCTGGGCTAGTCATTGACCCTCTCAGTATCTCAGACAACTTTCAGGGACTTGGAGATACAGAACCAGTGCCTCTTGGCACTGGCAAAGACTGTTTCCTTTTCAGGAATCCCCTAAACCAATGTAATCACAGTCCAGATCCAAAAATTCTCATCATCACTTCCAAGAATGTTAGCACTAGAAGGGACTTCAGGGGATTATCTTGTCATAGAATCAATTTTAGACTGAAAGGATACTCAGAGACCGTGAAATGCAGCCCCATTCATTTTAGAGCAAAGTAAACTGAGACCTAAACAAAGTTTTCCCAACATCATCTAGATCAGTGGTCCTCAAACTTTTAAAATAGGGGGCCAGTTCACTGTCCCTCAGACTGTGGGAGGGCCGGACTATAGTAAAAACAAAAGATCACACTCTGTCTCCGCCCCTCAGCCCATTTGCCATAACCCGGTGGGCCGCATACATGTCCTCAGCGGGCGCATCTGGCCCCGCAGGCCGTAGTTTGAGAACCCCTGATCTAGATCCCAGCTTCTTAAACTGTGGGTCACGACCCCATATGGGGTCTTGTAACTGAAAGTGGGGATCACAGAATTATGATTTATTATCAATAAATGTCTGATGTGTATACTTTTTTTATATATCTATATACCCGGGGTCTCAGAAAAAGGGTCACAAGTTGAAAAAGTTTAAGAAGCACTGTTCTAGACTGTGATGAGAATTCAAATCTCTGAAACTCCAGTCTCAGCATCCTTTTCACTGCAGGTGAAAAAATGACACCAAGCTTTCTCTGAATCCTTTCAGTATACACAGGAGGAAACTTAGGCTCAGGAAAAGGAAAGAGAATGAGCATTTCTATAGGACATGCTACACGCCAGCCATTGTGCTGGGTGCTTTACAAGAATTGTTCAGTCATTTCAGTCAGGTCTGACCCTCTATTACCCATTTGGGGATTTTATTGGCAAAGATGCTGGAATGCTTTGCCTTTTCCTTTTGTGATCCATTTTACAAATCAGGAAACTGAGGCAAAATTAAGTGACTCATCCCTATGATGTGCTAGAATAGTTTGCCTTTTCCTCCTGCAATCCAGCTTACAGATAAAGAAACAGAGGCAAAATTAAGTGACTCATCCCTATGATCTGCTAGAATGATTTGCTTTTTCCTCCTGTGATCCATTTTACAGATAAAGAAACTGAGGCAACATTAAGTGACTTATTCCTATGATCTGCCCAGGCTCACCCAGCTAGTCTGAGGCTGGATTTCCACTCAAATCTTCCTGATTCCAGATTCACCACTGATCCATCTCACTGCCCAGTAAATTTGATTTCAAGTGACTTACCCAGAGTCACCTGGATACTGAGCCTAAGAGATTAGTGAGCCCTTCCCATTTCAAATAGCAAAGCTAGAAAGAGATATGTGTTGGGTTTTTCTTGTGTTTTACAACAGAGAAAGTTCGCTGGAAGGCGAGCTCCTCCGCCTCAGAACCGATAGTCCCATTGTCCTTTTCACAGCCTCAGAGACTGGGACCATGTGTCTCTTTCTCCTTAACACCTCGGCGTGGTGTCATGCGGATAGATGGCAAGCAGCATTTCCTTTGGCTCAAAACATGTGTGTGGTGAAGGCAAAAAAGGCCTGGGAAAGAGAACTCAGCTGTTTCCTCTGTCACTTTCACAAAGGTTCAAAAGGGAGCATGAGCTGACTTGGGGATCAGCTAAGAGCCACTATTTTCCCAGCACTGCCAAATTATTCTGGCAAAGACCTCAGGATGCTGTCACTTGGAGCCAGCTAAGTTATTATGCACATCGGGCAGTGAAGAGAAATGTGTTGACTTAGTTAGTTAGTTCTCCATTACTCAGGCAAGAGCTTCAGTGGGGGAGCCCCCAAGCAAGCAACTAATATCTTCTCTCTCCAGGCGAACAGTGAGTTATTTCTTTGCATTCTCAGTGGCTTCAGTACCAGCTTGCCAAAAGGATTCTTTCCAGGAATTTTTTTTTTTCTACCCTTTTCCTTGTCAGAATTGGAGTTGAGTCTTCATTTGAACTCACTCATCTTACTGAATTCAAATCTGGTCTCAGATACTCATGAGACTATGGACAAATGACTTAATCCTGTCTGCCTCAGTTTCCTCATCTGTAAAATGAAGTGGAGAAGGAAATGGCAAACTACCCCACTATCTTTGGTAAGAAAACCCCAAACGGGGTCGCAGAGAAATGAAATGACAACAATGGGTCATCTTTTGATTCTGAGACAGAAAAATTGATCTGTCTTCTCTGCCCCTGCTGAGAATGTTTTTTTGTTTTTGTTTTTGTTTTTTTTTGACCCACATTGCTAAAGATCAGTATGGGAAGCATTTGAAAAAGGTGATAGAAGAGTGGATTCAAGAAGAACTGATTTTGACTCCCACCTCAGACAAGTTTTGTTCAATTATTTCACTAGCTGTGTATTTCTGGCAACTTAATTAACCTCTCTGCTCTTCCATTTCCTTATCTATAAAAGGAGAGAGTTGCCTCTCCTAAGCAATATGTAGATGTTCTTATCAATTGTAAGATAAAGGGATTAGATGTAACTTCTACTCCTTCCTCAAACACTTACCAGTCTTGTGACTATAAGCAAGTCATTTAACATCCTAATGCCTCAGTTTCTCCATCTGTAAATTCCTGCTCTCTAGAATTTGTTTTCTGATGTTCTGTGCTGGTGAGACGGTACTTAGGACATGAGAAAGATGCGTGGAATCTCCATGGACCAGCATCTTTCAGAAGGTCTCCCTCCCAGGAGCTCCGAACACTAAATGCAGGCATATACATTTTTAGAAATTTCACCATGTGTTAGGGCTTCCTCATTAAGAGCCCTATTCATGAAAACAAGTGATTTCTGTTGACATCACATTTTCCCCCTGCCTTGATGTTGAGTAGAATACAGTGTATAATAAATACATGTGGATACAAAGCCTGAATGAGGGGGAGAGGGGGGATATTCTGACAAGCACACAGATGCATGTGAAAATCAAGCACAGGCCATGCTAACTGCCCCTTCTCTCCCACCCCCCCACGCACACATTGTTTTGTTGAGTTTTTGTCCATGGAAGGGCTGACCACATGTGTGCCTCTCTGGGAAGCTGCACCCACTCCCTTCCTGTACTCATTCCCACAGTGGCGACAATGAGAACGTGGCGCCGCCGATCTCATGTACACATCTCCCTCCTTCCATCTGCTCTGGCAGCAGCCTCTTCCAAGTAGCTCATGGCTACGTTTGTTTTAAACACCCGTCCCGGGGGAAGGAAAGGGGGAAAAAACCAGGAGGGAGAAATATGCTGCAAGAAAGCTTTCATCAAATGCAGGCCTGTGAGTAGCTGTGGAGAGATCAAAGGCAGGTGGCCAATGGGATAGCCTTTGGGAGGTTTGGAAGATGGGAAGCTTCACCAACTTAGCCATACACTTGGATTTCTCTAGAATTTTGGGACTGAAGCAGGCTTACCTAGGGATTCCAATCCCAGCTCTGCTTCTTCAGTGACTGAGTGACCTTAAACAAACACTTCATTTCTCTGATTCTCATTTTCTTCATCTATTAAATGAAAGGAATGGACTTGATGTCCAGTCAACTCATGGGTCAGCCAGTATTTATCAATTATGATGGCAAGCTTTGCAAAGCACTTTACATATATATTGCCTCATTTGATCTTCACAACCATTCTGGAAGGTAGTTTTTATTATTCCCATTTTATAGAGGAGAGAGGTTCAGCGTCTTGTCCAATGTTCCGCCATTCTAAGAGAGAATTCCCATTTTACAGATGAGAGAGGTTCAGCATCTTGGCCAACATCCCACAATTCTAAGGAAGAATTCCCATTTTACAGATGAGAGAGCTTCAGGGTCTTGTTCCCACCATTCTAAGAAAAAGTTCCCATCTTACAAATGAGAGGTTCAGTGTCTTGTCCAAGGTCCCACCATTCTAAGGAAGAATTCCTGTTTTACAGATGAAAGAGGTTCAAGGTCTTGTCCAAGGTCCCACCCACGATTTTAAGGAAGAATTCCCATTTTACAGATGAGAGAGGTTCAGCATCTTATCCAACGTCCCACCATTCTAAGGAAGAATTCCCATCTTACAAATGAAAGAGGTTCCATGACTTGTCCAATGTTCCATCATTCTATAGAAGAATTTGTTTTACAGTTGAGAGAAGTTCAAGGTGTTGTCTTAGGTCCCACAATTCTAAGGAAGAATCCCCATTTTACAGATGAGAGAGATTCAGGATTTTGTCCAAAGTCCCACAATTCTAAGGAAGAATCCCCATTTTACAGATGAGAGAGATTCAGCATCTTGTCCAAAGTCTCACCATTCTAAGGAAGAATCCCCATTTTACAGATGAGAGAGATTCAGGATTTTGTCCAAAGTCCCACAATTCTAAGGAAGAATTCATTTCTTAGTAATGCTAAGTCTAACATTCCACCCTCTATACCATCTAGCTGCTGATCAAGTGCCTACTATGTGTCAGGCTCTGTTTCAGGCACAAATACAAAGAATGAAATGATCCCTCTTCACAAAGAGCTTGTATTCTGATGCAAGTAACTGCAAATACATATCAACAACAGGCAGGATAAATTTTAAGTGAACAAATACAAAATTATATGAAGGAGTTCTGTGGATCCCACAGCACCTGGGAGGGGCAGAGGTTAGGAAAGTGTTCCTGTCAAAGGTGGCACTTGAGCCGCATCTCCAAGGCAGAGAAGGTCACAATTCTATGATTTTTCACCAAATAACGGGGCACGGGAAGGGAGCAAGACGCAGCCCTCGCTGAACAAAGGATTGATTCTCCCTCTTTCTCACACAAATGTAGTAGGCCCAATTGGTGTTTATTAAGCACCTACTATGTGCTGGGCAATACCAGGTGCTGAGGGTACAGGAAGCATATGAAACAATCCCTGCTCTCAAGGCCTTTTACTTCCTATCAGAGGAGAGAATGTTCATATGAAAGCACATCCAGAATAAATACCCGCTTATTTTAAATGCATGAGAGGATCTGGGGGACTCTGAAAAGATTAGGAAATCATAGTCTTTCTTCATGGTGACTAAAGATGGCTCGCCCAGAGGTCTGAGGTTCATTAGGACAATTGTCTCCTTCAGAGCCTCTGTCTGGGGAGGGTCCTCTGTGGAGGGGCCACAGCTGTTCTCCGGGGTGGCTGATGGGGCTTTCTCTGCCCTTCAAGGCCTGCAGCTGTGGGCAAGGGGGGGCCCGGGTCATCTGCTGGCTGAGGCAGCCATTCCTTTGCAAGTTTCCCCTCAATAACCATTTCCCAAACGGCTACTCGGGGCCCTTTCAGAATTCACAGGCGCTGCCCGTTGTTATGGCAACGGCCCCCTGCTGTCAGATTGGCCCTGAGATGCCCGTCAGAGCTTCTGAACAGGCAAAGTTCTGCTCATTAGGCAAAAAGAGAAGCAAGATTCACTGCCTCCAGCAGATGCTTAAACACACTGAATGATACTTTAAAGATGGGATTAGGTGGGATGGCTTGATGAGCTGAAGGAAGAACTCCAGGAACTTCCTGTTCCCTGAGAGCCCCTTCTTTAGTCTAATGATTTTCTTTCTTTCTAACCTACCTTGCCCCACAACACATACCCCTTTTTTATTTTAAGGAACTCCTTTTATTATTCTTTTTTTGGACCAGGCCTAATTAGATTGCTATAATAACTCCTGGTAGGGAAACTCCCTCTCTCTAAACACAGGTCAGCATCTTCCCACAACTTCTACCCACAAGTTGTCTTAGAGGTCTGAGAGGTTGAGCAACCTGCCCATCATCACACAGCCACTGTGTGTTTGGAGCCAGGTCTTTCTGAATCTGGGACCTAGATTGTTTACTTTACCTTTACTTTTCTCTTCACAAGAGCTTTTTTTTCTTTTTTTCTTCCTTTTATTATTATTATTATTTTTTTTTGGACTAGTGATTTAATTAGTATAAGGAACTTCCACTTTACCAAGAAAGCTCTGAATGAGGCCTACAATTTATTGATTTCCTCTGCCTCTAGCCCCACTCCCTTGTAATCATAGATTTATATCTCAAGGGACCATCTAGGACATGACATACATACATCCTTATTTCACACATAGGCCCAGATAATTTATTCAAAATCACATGGATTATGGCAACATCCCTTAACCAACTCCATTGCTCTTTTATTGGGTAAAGGGGCAATGACTTGTCTGAGACATGACTTAAATCCAGTTTTTCCTGACTCTTGAGTCTAAGCTGCTTTAACGGATTGGATGTTTAAGTCCGAAACAACTTTAGCCAAGAGATCAAGTTGTTACTTGGTGACTTTTGATTCTAGAGGAAGTAGTCAGTTTTTTGATGGAGCTGAAACGGTCTGTTCCTTAAACAGAAAAGCTGGCAGTGTTCACAGAGGAGGGGAGGGTTGGAAAGAAATCTCAATATTTTTGAGAGCAAAGTGGTTCATGCTTTTGTGTCAAATTATCAGTGTACACCAACACATGCAAGTTTCCTTCCTCCGGGTGAACAGAGCATTAGGGCTTAGTACATTCATAGACTTCCAGCAAAGAATGTTCTCCCATGCAATTCCCAGGGATGTTCTGCAGAGGGAGGCAGAGGAATTGCTGACTACCCACTCTGTGACTTTCTGTCGTTCATGAGTTTGTTTTCCTTAGTTTCTTGCATTCCTGCCAAGCACCTTTTTCCTAATGCAGAGTCTAAAAATTATGGGAATAAATTAAAATTATTTGAGGGTCATGAGAAAATGAAGGGAGGAGACCTGAAAATGTCTGGGAAAGAAAGAATTGGTCCAGGGAGTAAAAAGCCTGTGAGTGAATTGCAGAATCACAGAATTTCATAATTAGAAGGAAGCTTAACAACCATCTGGTCAAACCATATCCAAAACGAGTCCTCAAAACAACCTAGCCAACTAAATAATAAATGCCCTAACATCTATCTGTTATCTATCTTATCCATCTAATCTTTTATCATGTGTCTTTGAAACCATTTATCAAATCATTCACCTCCTCTCTAGCAACTATTTATCAACTATCCACTTGTATCTATCCAACTATCCTTCTATTTATCCATCTGTCTATTTATTCATGACCGTATATCTATCTGCACATATATATCATCTATCTTACTACTTATCCCTTCATCTATCTCTACATCTTTACATTCGTCTTTCCTTCTAGCCTCCATCTACTCTTGGAGTTTTTCGCTGATAGTCCATTCTTCCTTGCCACGCCTCCCAGGGAGTCTGAGTTTTCCCATTCTCTTAGTATCTCGTCATTGTATTAAAAACTTTCTGTTTGCTCATGTTTCTAGCCTATTCTGCTAGTCCCTTTCAGTACTCTTGACCAGTGTAGGTAAACACTGAGTTTTTCTCTGCTATTTTTAGAATGTCTCTGCCCTGCTGCAAGTCTAGATGGGATACCTGAATTCTAGTCCCCCTTTTTTCTTTCTGAAAAATCGCTGGCCCAGGATAGGGAGCTGGACCCAGAACTGGGATGCTGCTCCACCCTTAACCTCAGTCACATTTCTGCATCTGTCTCTGGGAGGCACAGTTCCAATGGTCTTGGCACCTCACGGGTTCTTTGCCCAGTAAACCCTCCAGATCTACGATTTTTGTCCTTATCCTGTGCTCTGGAGTCCTGGATTCTCTCCATCTGTCTCTTTATCTGTCTCTGTCTCTCTGTCTCTGTCTCTATTTCTTTCTCTCTCTCTTCGTCCCTCCCTCCTTCCTTCCTTCTTTCCCTCCCTGTCTTTATCTCTTTCTCTCTCATTTTATCAAATCTTTGTTTCATCTGATGTGCCTTTTCATATCTTCTTTTTTTTCTCTTGAAAGTTTTACTTATATGAAAAATTTTATGTTCATACAAAGAGAGACAGAGATAGTGAAAAACAGAGAAATGAAAGAAAGAGATAAAGAGAGAGAGAGAGAGTGCTAATGAGCACAAACATGCAAGCAAGTAAAATCCCTGACTCTTTCAACTTGTTCTCATTCTCTGCATTCTGGAGATTCTCCAGTTCATTATTGACCTTCTTAAAATGTATTTAATAATAAAAAATGGTTACCATTCAGATAAAATATTTGGATAAAATAATATTAATAAAGTCCTGACATCTAATATTATTGAAATAATAATGTTCAAATAAAAAAAGGCTTATTATTGTAACATAGCAGATGTTTCAAGAATTGAAGTAATTAAGAAAGATCACTAATATAGAGCCCAGACAGTTGGCCTTGATGTCAAGAAAACTTGGGCTTCAAGCTCCTCTGATACTTCCTCACTTGTGGCCATGTCCTCCAGGCTCCTGGACTTACCATAAGATTCCAGATTACTTGTTAAGTGCCAGTTGGTTTCAGTAAGAGGGAGTTTTGCAAGGTGGATAGAATCTGGAAGTCCTGGGTTCCTTGCACACCTCTGACCCTTGAGAACTTTATGACTTTGGACAAGTCACTTATGCAGTGTGTAAGATAATATGGTTGAACTTAAGAACCTCAAAGATTCCCCCCAGCCCTAACTCTATGATCTTATGATCCCATTAGGGATCCCCTACCCAGGTGAAAGAAATCACAGTTTGAGATTGAAATGATAAAAAGTGAATCCGTAGAATTTTGCAAAGAAAGAGTTGGCCATACGTAAACTAGAAAAAGCTTGAATGGTGTTGTTTGAGCAGTTCTTAGGTTCATATTTCAGGAAAAGAACTTGTTTTTCTTTGGTTTTGTTAGGGAGAGAAGCTGGGTCATAGCTTTGTCCCAGATGACTTGGTTATTTGAATCTGAAGGGGGGGGGAATGGGGCCAGAATTAGGGACACTAGTGATGTTGCTTTCTTGGATAATCTTTATAATCTGAATCACTGAATTCTATCAGCATCAGAGGCCAGAAACTTGACAGGGACTTCTGCACTGTTTAAAATTGTAGAGTCCAGGATTCTGGATAATCACAACAATATGGTTTTTTTTGTTTGTTTTTTTTTTTACAACTACAACAATAATCCCCAATGTTTATATAGTACTTACTATGTACCAGTTATTGTATTATGCACTTTATAATTATTATCTCATTTTACCCTCACAATAGCCTTGGGAAATAATTGCTATCATTATCCCAATTTTATAGATCAGAAAACTGAGGCAGACAGGTTGAAGAAATTAAACAGGATCACAGAATGAGGCAATGTCTAGTTTTTCCTGTTCCACTGTGCCATGTTGCTGGATATTCAACCATAGTTGCACCAAGAAAAATGAATGAATGAGCTAAAGCCCCCTTGTTGCTGGGAGATCCAAGTTCAAGTCTTGTCTTTTACTTTAACTTGCTACGAGACTGAGAGCAAAAGGTTTACTGTCTCAGTGCCCCTAGGCAAGACTCTAAAAGTAGCTATTGCTGCAATAAGATAAGCCAACAGGGAAATCACAAATTAAACAATTGTGGGGTGAAAACAGCATTCAACTTAAAATCAGAAGGCTTGGGTCTAGTCCGGACTGTTAGCCCCACTCTCTCTTGACCTTGGCCATATTATTTAAATCTCCCTGAGCCTCTTTTGCCTCATCTATAAAATTAAGGCATGAATATTTATCCTTTTCCCTCACAGTTTGGTTGTGACAATTATTAAATCCCTGTTATGTGCCCAGGTGGGGCAGCTAGATGGTACAGGAGACCCTGAGTTCAAATGTAGTTACATGATGATCCTGGACAAGTCACTTAATTCTCTTTGCTTCAGTTTCCTCATCTGTAAAATGAGCTGGAACAGGAAATGGCAAACTGTTCCAATATCTTTGCCAAGAAAACCCCAAGTGGGATCACAGAGAGTCAGGCATGACTGTAATGACTCAATAGCAAAATGTGTCAGGCACTGTACTAAGACCTCGGAATACAAAAAGAGCCCCCCCCCAAAAAAAAAAATCCCTGCCCCCAAAAGGTTCCCAGTCTGTTAGAAACCATCATAAATAATTGATTTAGAACTTCAAGGGGCTTTAGAGGTCATAGGTCACACCCCTCTGTTTTATAAATGAGTAAAGTACAAAGTAAAGCCCAAAGTCACCCAGATTGTAAAAGCCAGAGTAAGGATTAGAATCTGAAATTCTCCTCCTCCTCCTCTCTGAATCCTGTTCTCTCTGCTTGTAGTCATGCTGCCTATCCCCTCCCTTGTCAAGTGCTTTGCATAAAAGTAAGCTGCCATCATCATCATCATCATCATCCATTAATTCATTTCATAGAAGTTCAACACTTACTAATTGATGTCATTTAACTTCTGGCTGTCTTAGGCTTCTCATTTTTAAAAATAAGAATAATAATAACACCTCCCTCATAGGGTTTATGTGAAAATCAAATGAGATAATTATGTAAAATGCTTAGCAAACCTTGAAGGTAGGTAGGAAGTAGGTAATGGTATATATACATACATATATATATATATATATATATATATATATATACACACATATGTATATATATATATACATATGTATATGTACATCTCTGTAGACATATATATGTATGTATTTATATTACATACATTTTTGTTATTATTAATAATCTAATTTAGCTCCATTTCTTTGGCATAGCCAACATGAAAGATAGGTTCTACTCACTTCAGTTGTACATTTATTAAATGCAAATACAGGCATGTTCATTAAAAGAAAAGTCTTTCTTCTATTCTGGGATGAATAGATCTAATCATAGACTATAGCTAAAGTGCCCTCGGTGCATATATTCCCTTTCATGTTCTCTGGTTTAGCATAAAATAAAACCCAAAGCTTGTATTTAATACTCTTTTATAAAAGGAGGCACAATGATGGGACATGGGGCATGTTTATGACATAAAGGGTGAAGCAGAACTCTCGGAGCCAATTGAAAATCCTGTTTTCTATACCTTTTCTCTTTTGTTTTTGTTTGTTTAGAGGGTGTAACAAAATAAAGTCCAAGGGCTCTCCCAGACGTTTCCGTGAAGTGCCTTCTTCTGGGGAGAGAGGAGAGAAGGGGAGCAGGTGAGGGCAGTAAAGCTCAGGTGGGGAGTTTCGATCTCCGGGATGGGCTTGTTGAATTCATTTTGTTTGTTTGTTGCAATGTCATGTGGCTGAACCTCCTGAACAGCTCCATGCTACACATAAAGCTGGTTTCCCGTTCTCTCTGAGAACGGGAGTTCCCGGCAGCTTTGGAATAACTGAGATCTATCTGATATTCTGCCCTTTTACTGCTTACTTCAATGAATGCATTTCTTCCAACCCCTTTTTTTGGTGGGAGGGGGGATCAAGGGGAAAGGCATGATTTGGGGGAGGGGGTGTTTGCATCCTGTTCTTCCCAAGTTTCAGGTGTTTGCATGTCTCAGAAGTTTTCCTTAATCAAAATGATGCATGCATAAAGCTTTACCCTAGGAGAAAATCTTAAATGAATCTCTCTGAATGACATTAGTTAATAATTAGAGGGGAGAGGGGAATGAAATAGAGTCAGGAGTGGAAAGATTGACCAAATGATGATATATCATCTGTTTTCAAAGCCGGGAATGAAATTTGGGATTAAGCAGATGTCCTGGCTAAAATGACTGTAGTCAATCAACAAGCATTTGTTGGAAGTCAGGTTAGGCACTTGGAGGAATGATGAAAAAAGGGAGAAAGAAAGGAAGGAAGGAAAGAGAAAGAAAGAAGGAAAGAGAGAAGGAAGGAAGGAAGGAAGGAAGGAAGGAAGGAAGGAAGGAAGGAAGGAAGGAAGGAAGGAAGGAAGGAAGGAAGGAAGGAAGGAAGGAAGGAAGGAAGGAAGGAAGGAAGGAAGGAAGGAAGGGAGGGAGGGAGGGAGGGAGGGAGGGAGGGAGGGAGGGAGGGAGGGAGGGAGGAAGGAAGGAAGGATAGTTGGAAGGAAGGAAGGAAGGAAGGAAGGAAAGGATGAAGGAAGGAAAGGATAGTTGGAAGGAAGGAAGGATAGTTGGAAGGAAGGATGACTAGAAGGAAAGAAGGAAGAGAAAAATAGAAAAAAATAGAAATAGAATATAGATAGAAATAGGATAGAAAAAGAAAGAGAAATAGCCCCTGTCTTCAAGGAGCTTATATTCTATTTTAGATTCATTAGATATTCATTAGAAATTTTTTTTATCATCCTGGACACATTAGAAAATTTTTTTATCATCCTAAAATGCTCCAGTCATCTCACATATGATGATCCGAACAGCACAATTAAGAGATTTAAAAAGAAAGGTTTATCTCAGATGACCTTAGACAAATGTTATTTCTTATTAACAAGCTATATTAGCTCATTAGGTTATATTATGATAGGGTAAAGTCAGACTTGAAGAATTTCTCTTAGCATTTTACATAGGTCACAGCACAATTTATCTTTAAATCAGAGCAAAACTTTTTTTTTTTTTTTGATTGGCTCAAATAGAAAGTATTCTGTGGAAGTTAAAAATTAATGCATAAGTAAGGGACCAATTTCTTTCAAATGCTACATGTAATGGTTTCCTCATAAGACAATGAAAAGGAAAAGCCATTACAGAGCAGAATGTAATTATCTCCCCTGAAAACTCTTTTATTTTTTTAAGGATTCATTCACAAATCCCATTTCAGAATTCCAAAAGCAAATCTCAAATGCTATTCTTTGAATAACACAATCTCAGGGCTAGAAAGCACCTCTCTGGCCTTCTAATTGCCCAAAGGTCTTCTCTGTGGTATCTTCCATAATTGTTTTCATCTATCTTTTGCTTGAATAGGAATATGAAAGCCCACCACCTCCCAAGATAGTCAGTCCCTTTCCACGTTGAGATGGTTCTAAGTAGTCAGAACTCCTTGCCTTTGCCTTCTTACAATTTCAATCCATCACATTTGACCCTCTACGGCCAAAGAGAATAATTCCTCTTCCTTGCAATAGCCCAAGTATTCAAGAGGTTTTAATGTGGAAACGTCTTTCTGCATAGCATTGCCTAATTCTTCAACAGCCTCTTAGAAAAAGAAGATTGCATTTCAGTCTTAAATTTCTTAGAAAGCCCAAAACAAAATTTATACAAGGTGAGAATTCTAAATGTCTTCCAGGTCTAATGGTTTTGAGTCTTTGGTTGCAACTAACTAGAACTAGTCAGTAGAAGACTGGAAAGTTCCCTTTCAATCCTATGTCCTATGTCTTGTGTTAGGATCAGAAGCCAAAAGAGGTACCTTGCAGATGAGCAAACTGAAACCAGAGAGGTCATTACTAAGTAGAGCAGTTCGGACCCTAGCCGCTACTAGATCTCATTTAACTCTGTATCTTTGTGTCAAATCCAAAGAGGTTGCAGGGGAGCTCTATTTGACTCTCTGTACTCCGAACCTGCCACTAGACCTCAATTAAACCTAATTTCATTTAGATACTCCTTATCTAGCTCTCATCACTTAGACCAGATAAAGCAGGGTAAAAGATCCAATATTCTTTCCAATATGTCTTCAGATCTGTCTCTTTTGATCGCACTGGCTCAAGTCCATGTAGGTATCTGCTAAGTGACCGTGTTAGGTGTTACTGCTACAAAGACAAAGTCAAAAGCAAACCTGCTTGTCACTTGAGAATACCACATGTGCACAGGCTAAGTCAATACCACATCATTTCGGGAGTGACCAAGCACTAATATTGAGGAGGATCGAGGTCAGCTTTCCATAAAAGACACCATTTCCTGTGTAGGACCCAATCTGAATGCAGGTGGATGATGGAAAGTGAGGTTAAGGGCATTGCAGGGATTTTAATCTTAGATCTTCCTGAGTCCAGATCCAACAACATATACCCAAGACAGAAATGTGTCCACTGAAGCAGTCTGTAACAGTGAAAGGTCACCAGTACCTCAATAGCCAGTATATATTACTGTTTAATAATATGTTTCTCTTTTTCTAGACAAGATATTTTTGGTTTAGACCGCATTTCATTGGCTTAAGGGAATTCCTAGTAAGGAACTCTCTCCACTAACACAAATGGGCGCCTGACCTGCAACATATAATCTTAGAGCTGCCCGGGGAACTGAGGTGCCAAGTGATTCAGTCAGGGTCACACAGCCAGTATGTGTCAGAGTTAAGCCTTAAATCCAAATCTTTCTGACTATGAGGCTGCCTCTCTCTCCATTACACAATCCTGTTACTCAAATGGTCCTTAAATAGAATTAAAGTGTGGTTTCTATTCAACCATCTTGGGCAACACTTATGGGTCTGACAGATGATGAGTAACTTATGAATGAAAGACTCGAAATAAATTGTGTTTATCTTCCTTGTCCTTCCACCCAATTTGTAGTAAATAAGTTGAACCGTCCCTTCCTTGGCCATTATCATTCAATGGAGTTTTACATAGCTAATTCTAAAACAGCTGGCAAAACCCAGTGGAGATTCCCCAAAGCAAAATCTTTTATCCTCTCGATGTATTCAGTCCAGATGCTCACCATATTTCCAGCTAAACACAAATAAAGGAACAGCTCCTCTATTTCAGTGCCTCCAAAGCTATAACCTCCTCCACCTCTTAACAGCTGGAAGCTTTGGGAAGTACAGGAAACACCCACCTCTCCTTGCCAAGTAGAATATAAAACTCTGAGCAGTTGAACAACTGTATCCCTGTCAAGGAGATGCTTTATGAAGTGGCCTTTGGACTGTTATCTTTCAGAAAGTGTAGCTGTAGCTTTGATCTTCCAAACTGTCTGTTGGAATTTCCGAGGCAGCTTAATGTGGAGCAGGAGGAGGTTCTGTTCTCTCGGGAGCTCTTCGGGGAAGAGGGAGGTGCATCATTTGTTGGTATTTCGGGGGGAGGAACGATAACGACAGGTAATTTTTGTCTCCCGGGACAGCTCTTGCCTTTGGACTCTGGCTTCCTTCTCCCTACAGTAATAAGCAACGGATGACATATTCTACCCAACTGAAACATGGAAATATCTGAATTTGTCTTTTCTCCCAGGTTCCAGTGCGTAGCTCTCTCCTTTCCCTCACCTCATTTGTCTTAAACCTGAGCTGTTTCTTTACAAGCTAAAGACAGGTCATAGGAGAAGTCCAGCTCTTAACTCAAGTATGGATCTGTATATTATCTTTACATAAGTAGAAAAAAGGGATACATATGAAGAGTTTTATAGAACATCTTATTTTAAGTGTCCTCTCTAATTAAGTGAAGTCTTCAGTGAATCAATCCCCTTATTTCATGAATCATAGTCCCTTTGATCAATGTTCTGTGAAAACCGCCATTTAGAGGTTAAGGTGTCTTAAGAGTTTTAAAGTCTCAGCCCCATGGCTTGTTTTTTAAGCTGAAACACATGACTGAAGGAAAATCAGGCACGTGACTGTTATTGCTTCATCTGTATTGAACAAAGCATTTATTCATAGGATCATAGATTTAGCTTGAGAAGGTATTGGAGAGGCAATCTGGTTGAACCCCCTTGCTTTGCAGTTGAGAAAATGGAGACCCTAAGACAGGGGTTCTCAAACTAAGGCCCACGGGCCAGAGGTGGCCCCCTGAGGATGTTTATGCTGCCCATCAGGTTATGGCAAATGGGCTGAGGGGCAGAGACAGTGTGAGTTTTTGTTTTTACTACAGTTCGGCCCTCCAACAGTCTGAGGGACAGTGAACTGGCCCCTGTTTAAAAAGTTTGAGGACCACTGCTCTAAGAGTTAATAGACTGACCAGAGTCAACAAGTTATAAATGACAGACAGAGATGATATCTCAGCCCTATTCTTCCTCTGGCTTCTTTCACATCCCACTATACAGCAATGTTTCAGCTAATATCCTTCTACATGAAGTTACAGATCGGTAGGAGAAATAACACATGAGTCTTCCCCTCACTGAATTTTCATCTGATCCAGCAATGGATACTGTGTTTGAATACAGATGTACATACATGGACACAGATCATTCCCATTTCTTTAGCTGTGTGATCTTGCTGGAGGATGCCCTCCCACCATGCAGGTGACAACTCATCCATTTCTTCTCATCACGTATAATTCTTGTTGTCCTTCCATAAATTCTCTAGCCAGCATGGAAAGTCCCTGCCCATGGATCTTTAACATTATGTGTGTATGAGTATGGCTGTGCTACCTCACTCTTAAAATTCAGGCAGTTACCTTCCTTTTTGAACCATAAATTTCCTCTGTAGGTATCCCTTATGCTCCCCTTCAGGATGGTCTATGATCCAGTGGAACCAGCCTTTCTGCTGTTCCTTGCACAATCTTCCTATTGACTCTGGGCCTTTTCACTGGCTGTCCCTTATGCCTCTCCAGAAGAATAATTTCCTGGATTTCTTGTTTCAGCTAAAAATTCTACCTTATATAAGAGCCTTTTTCCAATCTCCATAATGCAAGTGCCTTCTCTGTGATTCTCTGTTTATCCTACACACACACACACACACACACACACACACACACACACACACACACACACACTCACACACTCACACACACACTCACACACATATTGTTTGCATGGTGTCTCCCCCATTAGACTGAGAAAACAAAGTCTATTCTTTGCCTTTTTTGTCTATCCAGCACTTAACACAATGCCTGACACATAGTAAGCACTTAATAAAATGCTTGATTTGTTGTTATTGAATATAACACTCCTTGAACACCAGCTGTCTTTGGTAATATGCTTCCGCCCATTTATATACTCTCTTTGTCTCCCCTATGCCCTTCAGTTTTCTCACAAATTTAATTCTTTGGAGATGATGTTCCCAGATTCATAGTGATGTGGTATGACCAGAAAAATATTAGTGATGAAAAAAAATCAGGTTTTTTCTTTTAGAGATTAAATGGAGATGTTTCAAAGATTGTTATGACTTCTCCCAAATGCTCACTTCCCTTTAGTCATAGGACTACAGATTGAGACCCTCAAAAGGATCCTTAGAAGCCAATGAGATCAAATCCCTCATTTTACAAATAAGGAAACCAAGGCCCCTAGAAGTTAAGTAGAGAGTCTCATATTTAGGAAGTATCAGAGAAAGTCTGATCCCACGTCTTCCAACTCCAATACCTTTTCCACTAAGCCTCAATTCAGTCTTGCACAAGCCTGTGGTTTACTACAATAGCTAAGTTCTAGATCTCAGCAGACCTAACTCAATGGTCTATTGCAGTGGTCCTCAAACTTTTTAAATAGGGGCCAGTTCACTGTCCCTCAGACTGTTGCAGGGCCAGATTATAGTAAAAACAAAACCTCACACTCTCTCTCCACCCCTCAGCCCATTTGCCATAACCCGACGGGCCACATAAACGTCCTCAGAGGGCCGCATCTGGCCCGCTGGGCTATAGTTTAAGAACCCCTGGTCAATTGGAACCAACAGGCATTCATCCCCAACCTGGTTTTTCCAGTGTGGGTTCTTTGGTTGAATCCTTGAGAGCCTCATGCATCTCATTAAGGAGGCTTTGTTTGGAGATGGTAAGCACACCTCCATGATCCTGGCCAACAATGGCCTCTGGAGGACCTCGTTCCCTCATACACTAATATTTCTATTGCAAAAGTAAACATGAGGGGCAGCTAGGTGGTGCAGAGGATAGAGCACCAGCCCTGAAGTCAGGAGGACCTGAGTTCAAATCTAGCCTCAGACACTTAACACTTCCTAGCTGTGTGACCCTGGGCAAGTCACTTAACCCCAATTGCCTCAAAAAAAAAAAAAAAAAGTAAACATGACAAGTGCAGGAGAATGAATGGATAAAATGAGGAATAAGTAAGTAAAGTATTTATTCAGTATTCCTATGTGTCAGATACTAGGAGCTTGTAGCAAACGGGGCAATATTGCCCTCCGGAAACTTAAATTCTGTCTTGAAGGAGCTAGAAATAGGAAATGAGTCACAGTTTGGAAATAGCTGGGAAGCGACTTGGAGGCTTAGTTGCAGGTAGATAGAGAGAATATGAGAAATATAGAGAAAGATCACCTGTCACTGCCTCAGATGTAGAATCCATGATCAGGTACAAGGGCAGTGAGGAAAATGACTTATGTGTAGTTAGCATGGACACAAGTGACAACATGCAATGAGGATTTCAAGGAAGGAAAGGTCATTTGTGAGAGGGGGTGGAGTGGGGAGGAGTATGGCTGCATGCAGGCAGGTTCTGTAGAGAGATGGCATTTGAGCTGGGCTCTTTATCTCTTTATCAATCAAGTATTTTTATTATTAGATTTATATTATATATATATACTTATTTATATTTGTATTACATATAATTTTTAAATATATATCATATTTATTAAATACTTACTGTATACTATAGTATAAGAAAAGCGGAAATATATGGAAAGTTACAGGAAAAGCAGAAAGTAAAGGAAAGCAAAAAATACACTAAGAGCTTTAGTTAAACTGTTGTTGTTTTTTCCAACTCAATCCCTCGCATTGTAATTCAGCCTCCATACTGTGTTTCTAAATCACACTGACATTTTCATCTTTCCATTTGTAAGTGGCTAATATTAATACACAGTTTACTACAGCAAATCCACTTAGGAGAATAAATATTAATGAAATCACTGTGTGCGAGGACACGTGTAGAAATGGGTTTGCTAAAGAGTACACTATCGTAAACTTAAATGAGGGCAGTATATAAATCAGTTAAGATGGTTTAATTAATATTCATTGGCACCTCTATCCCACTGCCCATTTCTGGCCTACAATTAGAATTCCGAGACCCACTTTGTTAGCAAACTAGTTATTGGCCCAGTGTGGTTGCAGAACAATGGGGCTTAATTTGAAGTCGAAGTCTCGTGGCTACTCATTTCCATACATCAACATGGAGTTCCTGTGTTGGGCCAAGAATAGCGAGGGGCTGCCTCATCTGGAGAGCGTGCCGTGCATTGTCACGGTAACTGAGCACAGACCGCGTGTGTGTGTTTTGTAACAGACAAGAGAGTCAATTAAACACAGGAGATTGTCATATGTGTTGGTGGTGGTACGTGTTTTTGTGGTGAGGGAAGGGAGTGGAAGTGACAGTTTATTGATACAAGTTGACGTTGACTACATCATGAACAAAAGCTGTTCCCAGTGCATGTACTTAGCTTTCATAAGTTACATTTTTTCAGCTTAAAAGAAAGAAAAAAAAGATGAGAATCATAGTGAACATAGTGAACACTGGTAACTGTTGCAATCCAGATTTTACCTAGATCTGTATCTCCTCTTTCACCAAGAGGAAAGGAAAGTCTTGGAAGGCAAATGAGTTGGCTAACATCACACAGCTGGGTAGCCTCAGAGCGGAGAATAAAAACACTACTTACACTCCACCAAGATATCTCTTATCAGAGAAAAGATTTCTCCATTTTCAATCAATAAACTAGAATTTTAAAAAAATTTAAAGCACCTTTGGTGAGCATTTAAGTGCCTACTGTGTGCCCGAACATTGTGCTAAGTGCCAGAGCTACAAATCAATCTATAAACATTTATTAATTGTCTAATGCCAGTTACTGAAGCTAGCTGGCATAATGAAGAGAGTACCAGGACTGGAATCAGGAAGACTCATCTTCCTGAATTCAAATCAGATCTCAGACACTTACTAGCTGGGTAAACCTGGACAAGTCACTTAACCCTACTTGCCTCCGTTTCCTTATCTGTCAGTGAGCTGGAGAAGGTGATGGCAAACCACTTTAGAATCTCTGCAAAGAAACCCCCAAAAAGGATCACATGATCTGGAGAAGGAGATGGCAAATCACTTTAGAATCTCTGCAAAAAAAACCCCAGAAGGGATCACAAAGAGATGGCACACTAAAATGACTGAAAAACAACAACTATGTGTCAGTCACTGTGCTAGGTATTGGAAATATAAAATCAATCAGCAAGCATTTATTAAGCGCTTACTATATGCCAGTCACTAAAGATACTAAAATATGAAAAAAAAAGTCTTCTTCTTGAAATAGATTATGGAGTAGGGGGGGGGGAATGTATTCACATTTTTATACACATATAAAAATATGCAAAGAAAATACAAGATAATTGGAGGCCACTAGCAACTGGGGATAAGGAAAGGTCTTGTGGAAGAGGTGGCATTTGGGATAATGCAACAGAAGAATCATTAATATTGAAGCTCACACTCAGTCCTGTCAGATAGGTGCTTTTGTTCTCCTCACTTTACAGATGAGGAACAATCCTTTGCAAAAAAAGGTCACAAAGGTAGTGAGTGACAGAAGGGAGATTTGAATGCAGTTCTGTTGACTCTGAAACTCATATTCTTTCTCCACTGAGCCTCTGGACTCGGTAACCACTGAAAGAGTGAATAAAGCATCGAAATGTTCTTGACTTAAATTCTAAAAGATCTGGGCCTTGAATGCCAGTATTCAGCTTCTGGAGATTGAAAAGTTGAATGGGGCTTTAGGAAGTTCCAATTAATTCAAAAGGCTTCAAGAGGTTGCCTCCCAGATGCCAGCCAGCCTCAGCCCTGGAGTTCCTCTGGCTCTCGGTCTCTGAGAATGACTGAGTTGTTTTCTGCAAAATCTCTGATATATTTTCCATAACTGAGTCAATTCTCTGCTTTTGCTGGCTAGTGGAAAGGGTCTTACTTGGGTTTGTGGCCTATACGTTACTGCCTTGCAGCCTTTCAAAATGATCTTTCTCCAGTGAGTCTTGGGGTTAATAAGTGTCAGAAGGCAAACCATTATTTTGCTTCTCCTAAGGGGCTGTTGGGAGAGTTTTATTTTGTTTTCTGAATTCTGAAACAATTGCATATCATGAGAGTGGAAAGGGGGCACAGCACATACTGTTATTTGGGCTGAGGAAGAAGGGAAGACAAAGAAGATAGGGTACTACTAGTCTTGGCCTAGTCTTGGATCAAGGAAAAGAATATTTAATTGGTGGGTATAATCAAGATATTTATGTAAATATAAACACATACATACATGTATATATACAGACACATATGTGTGTAATATTATATTTTTATATATTACATGTAAACACATATGTGACATGTATTTATATGTACATATATATTTTATGGTTTATATGTATATGTGTGTATGTGTATTAATTTATAGATTCCCTTTTTTTTGTTGTTGTTGAAGCAACTGGGGCTAAGTGACTTGTCCAAAGTCACACAGCTAGGAAGTGTTAAGTGTCTGACACCAGATTTGAACTCAGGGCCTCCTCACTTCAAAGCTAGTGCCATCTAGCTGCCCCCCATAGATATCCTTTTAAAAAGATTTTGTTGCATTCTTTTGATTTAGCATCATCTACATTTCTCATAGAATCTCTGCCCCATCCCACACCTAGAAAGCATTCTTTAGAACATGAATTTTAAAAATATATTTTTGATAACGAAATTTCAATATCATTTATGTATTTTATAATCTGCATTTTACTTTATTCATTTAACAACCTGAGAAGGGGTTTATAGTCTTCACCAAACATCCCAAGTGATCCTTGGGCATAAGAAAAGGCTAAGAAGTCCTGCCGTGGAACAAAGAATAACAGGACAGGGACAAGGGTCGCAGGGTCATCAAAACCAGCCAACATATTGAAAAGGTCTGACATCATATGCAGGGTCTCACACCCATGGTCCTCCACCTCTGTGGAGCTCTATCCTTTTTAAAAATTGGAGAGTATAAAGGAAAGGTGAGATGTAAGTAAAATGGATTCTAAAAATTGTTTTAACTTTATCCCCTGGGGAAATAGAAAAAAAAGGGAATGAGAATAAAGTATAATATAGCCTCTGAGGTTCTTCTTAGCTCTGGATCTTTAATCCCATGAAATATGAACTGTGGATTAGTGAATGAACTTTGATTTATCCAATTAAAAATAACTCAATGTTAGGGACTCATGTCAGCCTCTTTTTTCTTTATATAAGCAAACTATCATTCAAAAGACTCTTCGAAGGCTGATGAAAAGTTTTCTGTGGTTAAGTTCCCTTTTTGCTGCCAAAGATCACAATTCTATTATACTTAGGTAGAATGTCTTAAGGAGTTCTGACCAAAAGAATTGATTGCTAGAGGTGAATGATCTTCTAATGAGGAGCTTCTCTGAATTTGCCCCAGCTGATCTTCTTGCCATTATAATACTCATCACCAGGATCATCTTGACAGTCTTCTAGCTCACTGGGACTGGCCTGATCCCAAATTCCTCAGCAGAATCTTGGAAAGCCCAAGTCACATCTCTTCCATGATGAAACATCTCAAGTAGGATTTCATTTGAATTTTAGAAAATACCATTTTCTAATTTTTCCTAATTCTTATTTATTTTATTCATAGAATCTTCGATTTAGATCTGGAAAGAATCCTGCATGATAAAATCTAAGCTAATCATTTTGAGATGAGGTCACTCAGGCTAAAGAGATGAATTCATTGGTCTTGGGACTCACAGTTCATATCTGAGTTAGGATTGGGGTTGAGATATTCCTGATTCCACATATAGAGTCTTATTTACTGTTCTACACAGTTCTAGATTCTAGAATCACTTCCATCCAGGAACGGGTGTTCAAATAGAGTTTATTGAGAGCAGCAGAATTCTGTTTCTAGTTACTTGTTACAAATGAAGATAGCTCCAAGTTCTTTTTCTTCTTAATTGTAAAATATCATTCAGTTAATTAACAAATGCTTATTAAGCACCTTTGATGTACAGTGGACTCAATGACAAAAGCGCTAAAAGTTCATTTCTGGAAGGAGTATGCAACTGAAAAAACCACATGTCCGCTGACTGACATATATAAAATAGAAACAGAGTAATTTGGGGAAAAAATGGTTGCAGCTGTGGGGAAGGAAGGAAAAAGGAAGAAATTAGGAAACTACTCATGCAGGCTGTACTTGAGCTATACTTCAAAGAAACCACAAATTCTAAGAAATGAAGGTAAAGAAGAAGTCCATCGCAGATATAGGAGACGTCCAGTACAAAGGTACAGAGGTGGGAGATGAGGAGTTATGTTTGATGCATAGCAGCAAGGAGTTAAGTTTTGCTGGACCATAGTCTTTCTCTTCCTGCCTATAGTTTATACTCCAAGCTACAGCTAAGATGGAATTATAAATAATAACTTCCACCTGGATCATATTTTGCTGCTTACAAAGCACTTTCTTTTTTAAACAAAATAGTATTTATTTTTAGTCTTCAACATTCAAACATGAACTTTGATTTATCCAATTAAAATTAAACTCAGTGTTAGGGATTCATGTCAGCCTCTTTTTAACCTTGTACAAGCAAACCGTCATTCAAAAGAAGACTCTTCAAAGACTGACAGTTTTAGCAAAACATTATATTCCAAATTTTTCTCCCTTTCTTTCCCCTTCTCCCCTCCCCAAGAAAGAAAGAAAGCCAATGTAGGTTAAACATGTGCAGTTCTTCTAAACATATTTTTATAGTTGTCATGCTGCACAAGAAAAATCAGATCAAAAAGGGGAAAACACAAGAAAGAAAAAAGAGCAAGCAAATAAGCAACAACAACAACAAAAAGGTGAAATACTCTGCTTTGATTCACATTCAGTATCTATAGTTCTCTTTCTGGATGCAGATGGCATACAAAGCACTTTCTTCACAACAACCTATTAGATCAGGAGTGCAAGATTGGGATCCCCATTTCTCAGATGAAGAAACAGTTTTGGTCATAGTCATATAGTATCTGAGGTGAGATTTTATCCCAGGTCTCCAGACTCCCAAGTGCAATGTTGTGTCAGTAAAATCAGCCATTATTAGGTGCTTGAAATATACCAGGAGCACTCCTGAATTTTAGAAACTGTACACATAAAAGCAAAATGTACCTGCCCTCAAGTAGTTTACATTCTAATGGAGAAATAACATGTGAACTCTAGGTACATAATAAGACAGGCAGAACAGATGGAAGATAGTCTCAGAAGGAAAGGCTCTGGTGGGAAAAAATCCTAGGTATAGACAAGAGCTTGAGCAGCAGAATGGAGACAGAAGTGAAGGGCATTTTGGGAAATGAACAGCTGTCCATTATGGCTGGACCATTGAGTGCCTGGACAGGAGGAATATAAGACTGGAAGTGAAGAGTACCATATTATTGAGCATCTTAAATGTCACAACAAGAAACAATAAGAATTGCTAGAGGTTTTTTAGAGCAAGAATGACATGGCCTGAAGTATCTTGAATGGAAAACATCATGTAGCACTGTCTTAGAATAGTAAGTAGAAGAGATTTCTAAGACATCTGATCCAACTCTCATATTTTGCAGAGGAGTAAACTGAGGCATCGAGAGGTTGAATGCCCTGCACTTTCATACCGGTACTAAGGCTCAAATGTAGGATTTAGGTGGTGCATCAACCTAGACTCAAAAAGACTCATCTTGTGAATTTAAATCCCACCTCAGACATTTCTTTCAAGTCATTTCACCCAATTTGCCTCAATTCCCTTATCCGTAAAATGAGCAGAAGGAAATGGCAAATCCCTCTGTACCTTTACCAAGAAAACCCCAATTATTATAAAGAATTGAACATGAATGGAAAACAGAGATACTAAATCTCAAAAGTAGTATTTGAACCCAAATCCACCCACTCAGGTCCCCCTGCATCCTTCTGCCTCCTGGTATGTTCCATTTAGTTTTCTTTCAGTGAAAATCATAGTGAAAATTTGTAGAAGTTGTGTATGTATCCTAAACCTCAAGAAAGAAACTTTGGGACATGTAAAGGATATTTTAGTGATTCATTACACTTTTTAAAATGAAAATCATGTAAAAATCCATCCTGTTCCTCCCCAGTTGTGTATCCAGTCAAATTCTTTCTCAGAGGAAGGATGTTCGGGTTTCATGTCGCACTAATCTGCATAGCACACCATTCTCTGGGCTCCTGCCCATGTGTGTCAGATGTGTATCTGCTGTCTGGCAATCACATAGTTATTTTGCCCCTGGGAAAAGCCATTAACAAAAGCCTAACACATGAGCTAGAAGAGAATGATTTTTTTCCCTCTACAAATGGTTTTCTTTCCAAGATGACTGAGCTATCGCTTCGCAGAGTTGTGAACTGTCAGACGGATATTTGGAATATGTAGTTTGACCTTTCCCAGATGCAGACATAACTAAACTAGCCCTTAAGTGAAAATAGGGTGCAAGACATTCATCCTTAATAGAGGAGTTGTATTTTAGAAATCTTGGAGGTAGAAGTCAGGAAGTTATGGCTCCATTTGGAAATGACTGGCTTCTTCTAGCAGCAGGAATTTATTTGGGGGACCCAACAAAGGCAACTTTCAATAATTGGGAGCCAGAACACCCCAAGTCCTCTGGAGCAGAATTTCCTTAGCACTGATGCCCCAACCAATAGTCTATGAGCTGTGTGAATTTCAGTTTCTTTAACAAATAAATTCTATCTTGAATCTTGTTTTAAGCTTCCAAAACACTCTGAGAATGGAGAGGGCAGGAGAAATTATCTTCCATATTGAAGAAAACTTTCAATTCAAAGTAGAAAGTGTCTATATTCTTCAGATGCCTCAGGCAATCTACTAGAGTTTATTGAATGCCTACTATGTGCCAACCATGGGAGATAGGTAATAAATAAATCAATTCTTCCCTGCAAGGAGTATATAGTCTCCTGGCAGGGAAGCATCACTTACGTTCTTGTTTTTTCAAAGCCAAGTTCAGATTTTCATGGGATTTCTAAGAAATTTACTGTGAGGGCTTGTTTCATATCCATTATAAGTAATTATAGACTGGTTGTTACAACAGTTTCTAAGTAGTTACACTAGAATAGGGAAAACAGGAAGGAAATATATAAGTATACAAAGAATAAGTACAAATAATGACAAAGTAGACACACACAAGATTTGGATTTCCTCAGTGCCATTCTGGCCTGGGTATTGTCCTGGGTGCTGGGGATCCAGACAAATGAAATGCTCACTTCTCTCAAGTTCTTCAGCGTGGCTGAGAGGAAACCACATAGACATCGAGAAACAAAGGAAGCCCCGATCCCATTTACATGGGATGTCTGATGAATTTACTCAGTAGGAGGTTGTTAAAACATCAAAGGCCATTTGACGTGTTTCATATTCATAAGTATTTTTCCTTCTAGGCCTAATCAATGTTCTGCACACAGTATCCAAAATAATCAGTCAATAAGGACTCGGAAATGCCTACTGTGGGCACGTGCTACAATTATGCAAAGCTCTAATTGGATTTTTTGGCTTTATGATTCTATAGCTTGAGAGAGCTCCTAATAAAGACACTGGCTCTCAGTGCAGATTAACATCCACTCTCTAACTTAGCATCTTAAAGAATTACAGATGGTGGACAACTAGATGGTGCAAAAGGACCTGAGTTGAATCTGGACTCAGACACTTAACACTTCCTAGCTATGCGACCCTAGACAAGTCATTTAACCCCAACTGCCTAATACACAATTTTTTTTTTAGACTTGCATTTGGGCATTGGGAGATAAAGTGAGGTCCCGGTTCCCATGGCCAGCATGTGTCAGAAGTTAGATGTGAAGTCATATTTTCTTGACTCCAAGACTATTCACTGTGCCCCATTGGAGCATCCAAAGCCCAAAATAAAACAATCCCTGCCCTCAAGAAACTTAAATTCTCTCTTTTACAAAGAGGCAAGATTTTTCTTTTTAAGAAAAAAAAATGACAGATGGTTCTTAGAGAACCTGATTTTTTTCTTCCTTTTCCAGTCTGAAAGAATAGTTTAGTGCTTCTTTGTCAGGCAGGTGTCAGGCATGTTTGGCATGCCAAATCACCCCTACTGGACTCCCTGGCAGGTGAGGCTCCTTCCCTATAGTGCTTAACTGTGAGATTGGTTAAGGACACTCTCTGAAAATAATCTTTGCTTTTAAAGAAAGAATGGGGGGGGAAAAAAAACCTCCCACTGTGAAAGACGATCTTTTCTGATTGCATGCTGTTCTGCTAGTCCTATAGAAAGCTGAGCTCACATAACCTGCATGACTGCCGGGGCTCTTAGGCCCCACGGAGACCCGCTGGAAGCTAAAGGAGCTGTTTGATTTTTTTTTTTTTCATTTTCCATCTTCTGATTTCAGAGCATCAGGATATGTATGAAGTGCCAAACAGGGAAATTCAGGTTACTTTTGATCCTCTCAAGAAATTCCCCTAAAAAGAAAAAGGGAAAAAAAAAAAAAAAAAAGAAGCAGGAAAGTTTGTTCATGATGACTCTTGGGGCTGTGGCCCTAATAAAAGCAAAGTTTTGGAGACTAAATTCATCAACTGAATACTCATGACCCACAGGACCTGCTAGGTGCACGCAGCCACATGCATCATGGAGGGGACCTCAGGAGGGCGTTCTCTCTGGAAGGCTCTGGCTATTGTTCTGAGGCCCCTGACTACAGCTCAGGGACCCTTCCCAATCCACAATAGCCACTCACAGGGAGGGAGGCTCATTAAATATTCACTTGGTGCTCCCAGCAGCTCATTAAGGCAGTGATGGGCAGTGACGCGGATGCTGGAAAGCCCAGTCCCAGGCAGCATCGGTGAGCACAGGCTTCTTGGAACTCTCCAAGCTTTTCGGTTCAGTGCCTGTACTAGGATGACCAGTGCTTGCTCTCTGCTTTGCCTTACATACAGGTAAAAAAAAACAAAAACCCAAAGGAGCTAAACCAGCAGACGGGCAGCTGGCATTCAGGCAGATTTAAGCTCTTAATAGAGATAGGGCCAGTCTGTGTAGCCTTTTTATTGTTGGGTGTAGTTGGCTGGTTTCTCCCTTGGTGAGTTTTTAGCACCTATTTGAATCCTTCTATAGCTCTGGGGGCCCCTAGCTTTGGAGCAGGAGGGATGAGTGAGAGCTATTGCTCTATTTGAGGGCAGTTTGGGGAGCTTTGGGAATAAGACTTTTAAGACAGAATCTCAAAGTTAAACCCACAGGAGTATCTTTATCTTCTCTCCATTTCTCCATTTATGCAGTAGGATTTTTATGCATGGCAAGGTCCTGAAAGGCCAAAAGAGGGCATTATTAAAAACCTTTGGTTTCCTCCTCCTAACTTATCAGATGATATGTAAAACTGGAGGAAAAATATTTCCTAGAAGATAATGAAAATAGAGGAAGCAGTCTCAACTTCCCTTTTCCCCTCACAGGATTTCACAGTTTGTGCATTTTTCTTCTACCTTAACAGAAAGTGTTTCCAAACGGCTCATTTCTATGTGGAAGATAGCAGCTCCCCTCGTGTGGTCCCCAATGAGAGCATTCCTATCATCCCTATTCCAGGTAAGTCGGGCCTCTCTCTTTCCAATGTTTAGGTTTTTTTCAGTGTCAATAATGATGCTGTGTGGTGTGTTCCTGCCTTGACAAAATAGTGTCTATTAGGTAAGCTTTATGAGCTTGTCTTACCTGGACTGCTCTTCCCTCAGGACAGTTTAATGAAATCAAATCATAATGTCAGTAATCTCAGCCCACTCCATATCTGCTATGTAATTGGACTCCCTTAAACTGAACAAAAAGGTAGAGCTCGTTATTAGCTCTGGATCGGGAATGAAGGGAGAAATGATAGAAAAACAAAAGGGTAAAGTCTTTAACTCATCTCGTTATCATGTGGCTAAATTTATTTATAATTCTTTCTGGTGTGGAAAAAGTACTGAATATATAGTCAGAGGACTTGAGTTCAAATCCCAGCTCTGTGTAAGGAAGTCACTCAATTTTTTTCTGGACCTCTGTTTCCTCAAATGTAAATGTAGATGATCTTGAAAGTCCCTTCCAGGTCTAAAGCTATGATCATATGATCTATTAATCTAAAAGTAATTAATAGATCTCAAGGGGGAAATGTTGGCTCTTGGACCATTTGTGTCACTAATTCCTAGGAAGGATAAAATGTGTTTTTTAGCCATCTTGGATGAAATCAAATCAAATGAAGTAGTTTTTGCAGAAATCTCTGCAAACTTTAAAGTACCATGTAAATGGCTTTTATTAATATAATATATAATTAATAGAATATACAATTATATTAACAGTATGTTGCAATTAATACAGTGTTAATATAATTGACAGCTAGGTACAGTAGATAGAATGCAGGGCCTGGAGTGAAGTCTCAAACACTTCCAAATTGTGTGACAGTGAGCAAGTCACTTAACCCAGCTTGCCTTAGTTTCCTCATCTGTAAAATGAGCAGGAGATATAAATGACAAATTATTTCAGTATCTTTGCCAAGAAAAGGGGGTCATGGAAAGTCAGGCGCAACTGAAATAACTGAACAACAGCTATTAATAAAATCATGAAAATGTTAACAGTTTATCTTTAGAGTGTTTACAAGTAGAAAAATTGTTTCTTTAAGCAAATCATTTGACCTTTTTAAACTGCAATTTGCTTTTCAATAAAATGAAGAAATTGGTTTCTGAGTTCTCTCCCAGCTTTTATCCTGTGATCTTATGTGAAGGCAGGTAGGTAATTACCAGGAAGGAAGGAAGGAAGGAAGAGAGAAAGGGAGGGAGAGAGAAAGAGAGGGAGAGAGGAAGAGAAGAAGAGAAGGAGAGGGAAGGAGGAGGAACTAAGACTCCCAGCAACTGAATTGCCCATGGTCAGCCTACCTAGTACCAAAGTTGGTAGATTGAGTCCAATGCCTTTTCTACTTCTGCATGCTGGCCAGGGAAAGAAAAATGATATATTAAATTAGGAGGTCCCAGAGGGAAGGTTAGCCAAATTTAATCCTTTTTTACTATTTTGAAAACGAAAGATGGCCCAAGAGGTAGAACCAAATATTTAGATATTGTTCCCAACATTCTCCTGTGAAGGTCAAGTTCTGATGCTGCTTGCTGTGAGTATGTTGTGCTGGCCCAAGCTACAATAGCTTCAGAAATTTTGGTAGAATTGAAATGTGAGGTGCTTTTCTGATTCCTTTAAACTTGGATGGAGCTTTCCCAATTAGCTTTCCCAATCAGCTTTCCCAGTCAGCTTTCCCAATCAGCTTTCCCAATCAGCTTTCCCAAATGTTTTTAAAGTACAATGCCATTTCAGTGTTTTCAAAGTTGTCAATGGTCTTAATAGTCACAAATTCCATTAAAACCCTTAAAGAGGTGGTTTGGAAGGATATACATACTACAGACCAAGGGTGTCCAACTCAAATATAAGCAGGGGGCCACTGAATGTAAAAAACATCCTTTTGGGTTACACATTGATTTAGTGCTAGAATGTAACATTGTCAGTATTTTATTATATGTATAGTATATTTATTTATTAGTATAGTACATTTCCCTTTTTCAGTATATCTCCCAATTACATTTTATTCTAGTTCAGCCCCCACTCAGGAGAGCTCTCTGTGTTTGACACTTTTAATGTAGACTGTTATAACAGGCTTTTGTTTTTTCCACCTGTGTCTGAAGAGTACATTAAAATACATTCATTTGTATTAAAATGTCACTCTGTAAAGAAGTCATAAATCTGCCACCCCAATCCATTTTTGTCACTAAAACTTATATTGAATCAGCCTGAGTGACAGACATCTGTCATTGACCACATTAACCTTTGGTCATTTTCTTAGCTATGAGGCAATATCCATGTAAGTAGCATTTGGGTTTTTTCCTTCAGTTTTCCTTCCCATATCATCCCTGAAATTAATCTGATCTTTCAAATTCACTAGGAAAAATCCCTCCCTTTTACTATAGCTGAGAGAAAACAGAGAGAATCTTAGCCAAAAAAAAGAGTAAATATTTATTCCAAGGAACCTTTCTGCAGTGAAGATAGTATCACAGAGCCCCTTCCCGAAATATTCCTTAATATTTGTGATTCTTCTGCCATAATTGCAGGGCATGCCTCTCTGCTATTGAAAGATTTTTTAAAGTTAAATGATAGAATCATTCTCTAATTTTTTTTTTTAATTTTCATTTCTGCTATTAGAATAAGAATCAGAAGATCTGGGTCCTCTAGCTGTGACTTAATAAACATGTGACCTTGGGCAATCTTTTGCAAAGTAGAGATTAAAACTATTTTACCTATTTTTCAGGTTGTTGTAAGAAACAAATAAGATTTAAAAAAAAATCATCAGGTAGGAACTGAAAGGGATCCTAGAAAATAATCTAGTTTTACTCCTCACTTTATAGATAAGAAAACTGAAGTTCACATGACTTCCCTAAGATCACATAAGTAATAAACATCAGAGACATTTACTGAAGTTTGGCTATGTTGAGTTTGATCTTCCTAGTCTGGCTCAGTCATTTATCAGGGATATTAAGATTTTAAAAGCTTTAAAAGTATTATTATTCCCATTTCACAGATGAGAAAATGAAAACTTAGGGGTTAGATGACTTGGACAGGATCATTTGGTGGCCTCTTCTTTGTAAGATCTTAATAGCATCCTCAGAAAAATAGTTTTGACAATCTTTTCATCAACCAGATTTTTTTCATCTTCATTTTCATCATCAATAATCATCATGAATAATTTCTACGGTCTTTTCATCAACAAATCTTCCTAATCCATGCAAAACCATATTAAACATGGGATAAAGCTTAGTGTCTATGGAAGGTCTCCTTAAGTATACATTTTTTCCCCACTGAGCCTAAATCCTTCCCAGTTAGTCACAGGTAATGTTTTATGCAGAAGTAATGCTGGATGTTAGTTCTAGTCCCAAGTCTTCCATCAATAAGCCCTGTGACTTTATACAAGTCACTTCCCATTTTGGGCCTCAAAATGCTCATCTATAAAACCTGGGGATTGGGCTATAAATCTACAATCGATCCATAGATACACCTCATTTTGCATAGTAGCAGCTGTGTCCCTGACAAGGGCTCTCAATCATTTTTGTGAATGGAATTTTAAATGTCGCATGGGGAGTTTACTGTTTAAAAGAACCCTGTGGTGAATCCCTTTATAATGACTTGTGATTCCCTAATTTATCTAAATTCAAATTTTCTGCTATTTGAGTCAAGTCAACACAGGCACAGTTGTGTAAATAAATTTGCCGTTGACCCTTGATTAGGAAATTTTTGAGGAAAGATTGGCATTAAATGACCTTTCTGGTGTCCAAAGAAACCAGAATTATGGATTCCAAGCATCTTAAGTTTCTTTTAAAAAATGAATTCTGGAGTCTTGTTTATGTGTTTCTCATTCTTCTGATAATGACATTTATCATGGTTATCCTGGTGTTTCAGATGCTACATTTTTAGAGCCCATTGCTAAAATGAGGAGAATTGATCACAGAAGGCACCACTCCAAAATGATGCCATCTGAGATTCAGGGGAGCTTTTTGTTTTTGTGTTTTTGTCCTCAATGCCCATACAACACCTGGCATGTAATTACTTAACAAATGCTTATCGATTGATTGTTGTTCATTGATAAGCCCTATTCTTGACTCCTTAGCAATTTTTTGGCTGTCCATTTCTCCTGTCTTAAAAAAATAATTTCACTTCCAATAGTTCTAGTCATCTTTATTATCTTCCTTCTTTTTAGAGAAGGCACGTCAATCTACTGGCTCATCCAGAAGAAGGAGATGAGCGGTCCATGTAGGCAACATAGATTTGTTTTTAAATTCCTTTAACACAAATTAATATACAGTCAGCTTGGTGCATCAGGCTATGAACAATTAGTTTTAGTCTAGACAGATCGAAGAATAAAATGTGCACCAAGCAGGAATTAAATATTGAAATTGAATTGTGAATTTTTAAAAACTATTGTAAGTAGTTTATTTATGGCCAATCACCATGTTGAGTTCTATAGATTCTTAAATTTAAGGATAAAATTTTCATGTTAGTCTATCCTTGCTGATATCACAAATGTCTATTTACAGTCAATGAGCATTCATTAAGGTTTATTATGTATCAGGTACTCTGTGATGTGCTGGGAAAAAAATAAGAAGTAATATAATAAAATGGTAACCTCTAAATTAGAATTAGGAAGGATACTTCTTTAGATTTCTAGCCCTTTAGAATTACACATTTATCTAATGTCAGAATTAGATATCCCTTTGACCTGGGTGGATTTTAAGAAGGTCAGTTGAAAAAAAAATACTCATTGCATCTTTAATCAAAGTGTCATCAACATCATTTGTTTTTATGCTGGATCTATGATTTGTACAGGTGGGGAACTACTGGTATGGAAAGTCTTTCCACCAATGTAGATAAATCACTGTCTGAAATTTAGATATCCAGAATTTTCTGGGACATTATGACATTGAAAGCTTGGATGAGGTTAAAAAAAAAAAAAAAAAGAGTACATGTCAAAGGCAATTGTTAAAGCTAGGTCTTCCTCACTTTAAGACCAGAATCATAGTATTCTTCTATCTTTCTCTCTCACTATTTTGCTTGTGTCTCTATTTCTGTGTACATATAATTAATATATATAACATATATATCATATATTAATACATATGTATACATACATATATCTTCATTCATGCATACATGTATATATTTGGTATTATATATTTTATACATATATTTATGTATATAAACACATTCGATATTATTATGTAGCAATCCATAAATAATGTTCATGTTATGAACATTCCTTGATATTTTCAATGTATAAATTTTTTATGAAGACATCTGTCATGTAACATTCTTTTTTTTAACATCAGAAACCAAGTCCCATTCAGAAATCTGTCATAAAATTGTTCTGGCCCTAAAAGTGTAGATAAACCATCTAAAAAAGGCCCCACTTTCCTTGTCACGAATTCATGTGCTTAGAAATGACTTCTTTCTAAAAAGATGAAAAGCTAATTTTCCCAATAAAAATGATTCTAAGAAATATTTAGCTGTTCCCTGAAGGACTACAAATCAGCTAGAACTTTCTCTCCTGGTTCTTGGGCACTCAGCAGTTAAAGAGCTTTTGACACTTTGAAGGTCACTTCCTTCAGTAGGGTGCCAGGCTGGGGAAGGGTCTAAAATGTGGAGTTCCGAACCCTTGAGATTTAACCAACCTGGCTGGCATATTTTATTCATACAGAGATGATCTCTAGAGGAGACTCATTGGTCTTTTGACAAACATCAAACCCTTTCTTTACTGACTTTATTGTGTCATAAATGAAAAGAGATTTTTATGGCAAGAAATAAAATATGTCTTTTGTGTTCTTCCCTGTATTGTGTGAGTTGGGCTAAAGAGAATCTACTTTTTCTCTCTTAATGGGGGAGTTCATGCCTTTCTTGATAACACATACACATTTCAGATTTATTAGAAACTTTGATTAGGTCTCTTTCTTGGAAGCAAAAAAATAATGTTCTACCTTGAAAGAGCCTTGAAATTTCTCTGTCAACTACTATTAGTTTGAAAGGGACATCCAGAAAAAAAAAAAAAGACTTCTCAATGTGTGGTTTGACAAATATTTTAAGCCATTTATTATTGAAGAGTTATATGAATGTGTTTTCCTCCCTTCCCAATTATTTTTGTTTCCTTCATTTGCTCCTCTTGCTCCTCCTGTTCTCTATATGTGAGTTTTTCCTGAAGTATAATCAATATTAATAACAATAACAATTAATATTAATAAAGTATGTTAAGGTTTTCAAAGCACTTTTTAAATGTTATCGCGTTTGTTCTTCCCAACAACCTTGTAAGGTAGGTACTGTTATCATTCTAATTTTACAGTTGAGGAAACTGAGGCTGAGAGAAATTAGATAACGTGTCCTATATCTTATAACTCATAGCATCTCATCTCATAATAAGTATCTAAGGTGGGATTCAAACTCAGGAGGAGTTCCTGATTTCTCCTTGCAATCAAAAGTTAGATCTCTTGGATTTCTCCCAGATTGGCTTGGGTGCAAACTTTGTCAAAGCCATTTGGAGGGCGGGTCACCTAGAGCTAGAGAGGGAAACAGACAGGAAGGAAAAAGATCCAGGCCCCTGGAGTGCCCTTGGCCTGATGTTTGTTGGCTACATAAGGATAATTGTAAATGAAATCTCTTTCTGATTGCACTGTCCCATTCCTTCCTTAAAGTTCTAAATCATAATTATGAAGCTTATTTTTGTAGAGCTTGTGATTTTGACATTTATTGTCTCATCTGGACATTGCAATCCCTTGTAAAGTGATTAGTGAAGCTGTTTTCATCCCTACAGGAACACTAAGAAAGAGGAAGAAGTGGTTGGCCCATATTCCTAGAATTCTAACTTGAGAGCTAGAAGAGACCTTAGAGATCATGTGATCCATCCCCCCCACCCCAAGATGAGGAAACTGGGACCCTGAGAGGCTAAAAAACAATCATGAATTATGAAGTATCAGAAGTGAGATTTGAACCTGGCTTCATAGCTTGAACATTATCAGTAGAAATAAGCTTTCCTCTGAACCTTGATCTTCCTTCCATGGTTCTAGCACCAATAATACCATTGGTGGTACTGTTCTTAGCAGGTTTGAATTCTTCCTCCAAGAGACTATAAGAAAGTCATTTTGCCTTTCCAAGACTCAGTTTCTTCATTTGTAAAATAAGATGTTTGGACTCAATGATCTCCCAGATCACTTCCAAATCTAAAGCTAAGATTCAGTCCTACTGTGAGCTTGTATTCCTTAGATCAATCCATCCCACTGTTTGACACAGAGTAAGCAATTCATAGCTTTTTGATTAATGGATGATGTATATAAAATGCTTTGCAAACTTTTAAAGCACCATAGAAAAGGCAGGACTATTACTGGACATAATTTAACCTTTTCTGTTGACTCATTTTGGGAAGCTAATGAGCCTGTGGTTTCATTAACACAGGGAACCCTCAGAGATCAAATGCCCATGATTGATGCAGCTTTTTACTTGCTCTGTAACTTCCCATCTTAAAACTACCAGGGGCACTGGGAGCATGAGCAGCATCCCTGAACCCACAATCAGTTTGTGGCAGGGTGGTACTTGAACCTGCCTCTTCCCAACACCAAACCCAGCTCCCTATTTGCTATATCCCAGAGCTTCTCATTTGTGACATCCTTTATTATATTAACAATTAATTGGGTTAACATTAATGACACCATTAATTACATTAATCATACAAGATTTTTTTTTAAATTTAAAAGACTTCTTTAAGACTAACTTTCACAATAATAATAACTAACATATATATAGCACTTACTGTATACCAGGCACTTAACTGAGTGCTTTATAAATATTATCTCATTTGATCTTCACAACATCTCTTCACCTTTCCTCTTGGAAACCAGTTGACAAAGTCCTTTAAGCTCTCTCTTCTCTTGGCTTCGATGACACTGCATGTGCTGGTTTCTCCTCTTTTCTCTAAAGCCTCTCCTCTCTCTTCTTAACAATTATTCCTTTTTCTTCTCTTGCCTCCTGTAACTAAGAGGCTTCCTTAAAGCACAGGCCATGGCCTTCTGCTTTCTTCTCTCTCCATCCTCTCTCACTACCTAGGAGACACTCAGGCAATCAATAGTCTCCTCCAGCCCCATCAGCTGCTAGTGACTTTCCTTTTAAGATTATCATCCATCTACTCTAGATACATCTTGAAATGTTCCTAGTTATTTGTTTATTATCCTCATTAAGCCGTGAGTAGATGTTGTCTTTACTTTTCTTTATATTCTTAGCACAGTCACTAAAGAGTCCAGCATTTACTAAGTGCTTAATAAATGGTTGTTGGCTATTTCCCCAAGGCTCAGTTTCTATATCTGCAAATAAGAGGTTTAGATTAAATAGTATTTGAGATCTTTTTCAAGTCAAGAACTATGATCCTCTATGATCAACGGGCCTGCTGATTTCTAAATCTCCCTCTCCAATCTCAAGCTGATTTCCTCTCTAGTGTCTAGTTACCCACTGCGTTCTGACCATTACCATGTGGTTATTGTTTTTTTGCTGGTGTCTCATGCTCAACATGGTCATGGAAACCAGACTCAACGTCATCCCTGATAAACCAGCTCTTCCCAGATTTCCTTTACCAGTCAATAACCCCGCCATTCTCTAGACCCCCAACTTTTAAAGACTTGAAATCTCAATTATTCCTCTCTTCATTGTCCATCATCTTGTTTCTTCTCTATTCTCTTTGCTACCTCTCTGTCATCCATCTCCTTAGACTACCCTCCCATCAGTCTTTTCTCCACTCCAGCACATATTACGTATTACTAGATGCCTTAAGAATGCTTATCATCTATCTTCAACATAAAGAAGCTCCAATTCACTTCCAGTTGATCACTGATGGACAGAGACAGCTACACCCAGAGAAGGAATGCTGGGAATTGAATGTAAACTGTTTGCACTACTGTCTTTCTACCCAGGTTACTTATACCTTTAGAATCCAATTCTTAATGTGTGACAAGAAAATTGGATTTACACACATATATTATATCTAGGTTATACTGTAACACATTTAGTATGTATGGGATTACCTATCATCTAGCGGAGGGAGTGGAGGGAGGGAGGGGAAAATTTGGAGGGATGAATACAAGGGATAATGTTGTAAAAAAAAAAAAAAAAAAAAAGAATTACTCATGCATATGTACTGTCAAAAGGAATTATAATTATAAAATTAATTTAAAAACATAAAAAAAATTTTTAAAAAGAATGCTTATCATCATATGGGGTTTTTCCCCAAAGCTTTAGTCACTCTCCCTTTCTAACTGCATCATATCTCCATTGCTTTGCTTGGCTCCCTGGTATTCATTACATAACCACTAGGGCCCCGGGCACTTCTCACTACTTCCAATATATTCCAATGTAATTATTCAAGTATTATAAATGTACTAATGACTTAATTATATGTCAGGCATTATACTAAGTCCTAAAAATACAAGTAAAAGCAGAAATACAATCCCTGCCCTCAAAGAGCTCATATCAAATGGGAAAAAAACATATAAAGAAGTTAAAAAGGGAAGGAAGGAGAAAAGATGAAGGTTCCCTGCTCCTAGAAAATGTAGAGAAAATTTGCAGTCAGAAGTGTAATCTGCAGAATAATGCAAAATGGCAGGTCCCAGCATCCATTCATTGAAAGGGAGGTTCTGAGAAAAACCAGTTAATCTGAAATTATGGAAGGTATTGCCAATGTATGAAGACCACAGGTAGAGTGAGTTTCTGAAACATTCTGGGAAAAGTCCAGACAATAAGGAATACAGCTTTCTATAATATTACTAGATTGAATAATTCATTTACTAATGCCTGTGCCATCTCAAAATGTAGATGGTCTTGTCACTGCCTTCTGAATAGGCCAGAATCATTCTTGCCTCCATATATGGCTCTTGTCACTCTATTTACCAGGAAATTCGCCCTCTCCCCAAATAGAGTCAAGAGTTGGACACAACTGAAAATACTGAACCACAAAGCAACAAAAATTACATCGAAAGTGAGGAAAAAATTAAATATTCCCTACCATCGAGATGCTCACATTTTAAAGAGAGAATACATCTTTGAATGCAAGTGTCAAAAGGTTCACAGTGGCTTTCTTTAGTAGCCTATTTGAAACCTACCTATTCTTTAAAATCCAGAATCACTAAACCTTCCATAGTGCTCAATCTTCACTGTCCATAGTTTAAATGTCTGTAACACACAATTTAGCGCTTCATTTAGTTTTGTCTTATTGCTGCTTTGATGAGTGCTAATCTCATCTCCCTGATTCAATTGTAAATTCTTTGAGGGCAGGGATTAGAGAATATCCCTTTTCCTCTATCACCTTGATCTGGGCTGAGGGTCCAGTAATTAAATGAATATTTGTCTGGTGGATTCTCCAGAGGTACTTAGATCCACTGGACATATCCAACATTCACTACCAGAAAATGTAAAATAATTGTTTCCCCTTTTTGTGTCAGGGATAGATAAACATATTATTTATTACGTGCTAGACTCTGAAGATATCTGAAGATAAGCAAGCAAAAAAGTCCCTGCCACAGTCTAATTATGGAAGCCAGCACATATGGGGAGCTGGCAGTTGGGTGGGCAAGAGGGAAAGGCCTCTCCTAGGCCTGATTCTTAGCAAAATAAGGCAAAAGTTCACTTTTCAAAGCCCTCTGTCCAAGTGTTAGAGTCTAAAATTTGGGGATAGGGAGGAAATGTGGATGAGCCCAATTCATCTTCCATTGCCTCCATCTAGCCCACTCAAATAGGAGCTTAGTCGTTGAGCTTACGTTCCTACATATGATATAAAGACCAATCTTATAATACAGGCCTAAAATGATATCCTTAAATTATAGACCTTAAACAATGAGTTTAAGATGCTAAAAAAAAAAAAAGAAAAGAAAAGAAAAGAATTCCCAAAGAAAATTACTTTCAGTATCATGATTTACAAGATTAAAAACTAACACATAATGTAACATAGTAGCCATCTGCTCTTCTTTCTTATTTTTAATACCTACAAGCTACACTAATTTTATCATTTTACTTCTGGCATTTTTCAAAAGAATACAACAAAAAGATTATCTATTGAGCTTCTAATTAGTCAGCAGATTTCAGTCATTTTTCCAGAGGCTAAAAAATGGAGTAGCTTCTGAATTTCACTGACTTTGAATGAAGGCAGGAATACAGAATTGTCTGGTGAGTGATGGTAGTCAATAAAGAATTTTTTTCAAGCACTTTGTTATAACTTGCAGTATGCTAGCTCATTGTTGGCTTCTGGGAGTCCTCAAAGGGGTACAGTTTAATCTTCCTTTGATAAAAATATAATTTTATGAAACTGGGTCATTCTAGTTAACAAATATCAATAACAGGACAGGAGTTTCTATTCATGTTTTATACACTAAGTTGATCAGAATCATCAACTAAGCAAAACATTTTAAGGCTATTAACAAGCTGTAGTGCATCCAGACAAAGGTAAACAGTGAAATAAGACTAATTCAATTCAACAGGCATTAATATCAAGTTCCTATTACATCGAAAAGGCAATAAAGTAATGCAGTGGATAAAATGCCAGGCCTGGAGCCAGGAGGACTTCTCTTCCTGAGTTCAAATCCTGCCTCAGATACTTCCTTGCTGCAAGTCACTTTACCCTGACTGCCTCAGTTTCCTTATCTTTAAAAAGAATCTTTGCCAAGTATCTTTGTATCCAGTATCTTTGTCAAGAAAACCCCAAATGGGGTCATTAAGAGTCAGATACAACTGAAAGCTCTGAACCACAAAGACAAAAATTATGTAAAAAGCACTCTTCTGGGTGGTGAGAAAGAAACTAAAAACTCCCTACCTCAGGTGCTCCCTTTTTTTCTTTTCTTTTTTTTTTCTTCTGAGGCAATTGGGTTTAAGTGACTTGCTCAAGGTCACACAGCTAGAAAGTATTAAGTGTCTGAGACCAGATTTAAACTCAGGTCCTCCTGACTTCAGGGCTGGTGCTCTATCCACTGCACCATCTAGCTGCCCCCAGGTGCTCAAATTTTAAAGAAAGAATATATCATTGAATACAAGTGTTAAGAGGTTCACAGTGTCTTTCTTCAGTAGCCAAAAGGCTGGGTATGGAAAAAGGAGATAGACTTGTTTTTTTTTTTTGTTTGTGTTTTTTTAATTTAATCCCAGAAGTCAAAATGAAGGTTAGTCACTGAAAGTTACAGAAACAGATTTCAGCTCAATGTAAAATACAATTTCTTAACAGATTTGTCCTCCAAAAAAATGAATGAGTTTCCTATCAATAGATACTTTCAAGTTGCAGCTTGGATGACCATTCTTTAGGAAGCCATGGAGAGAGATATCTATTGCAGGTATGGAGTCAGGCTAGATTGCCTGAGGTCCTTTGTAACTCTGAGGGTCTGTGAATTAACAGAATGGGCTGTGATCCAAGAAATATTCTTGATAAAATTTACATCATGTTCTTGCTTGGTAAGTTAACTCATAAAATGGCTTTCACTTCTTTCTTCTCCCAACTCTAAACCCTAAACCTGCACTTTTGTCTCTGAAGTCACTAGAAATCCTGGATTCTAGCCTATCATAATAGGATCATCTAGTGTTAGAAATGAGCTTCCCCAGAAAACCTATTAAATTATTAAATTGCCCAGTTCCCCTCATGACAGCAGTAATGTCTCCTCTACTTCTAAACAAATAGGGAAAAAATACCTAGTGGATAACAAAGGCTGAAAATTGCGGTCAAATATTTACCAAGTTAATACCTTTTGACATGTTGGATTTCCTTCCAGGTTGGTTTTGGTTTTGTTTGCTTATTTGGTTGCTTTTTTTTTTTTTTTTTTTTTTAATACATGATTCTTAACTCTAGTAAAGAACTAAACATGCAGAATGAGACACACACTTTTGGACATAGCCAATAAGGAAACTTGATCTGCTTAGCTCATTATGTTTATTAAAAGGATTTGGAGTTGTAGTTTTTTTCTCTTTTTTACAAGTGTTTGACAATTTTAAAAAAATTCTTTGAGTAGATATGGTTTATCCTTTGATTATCTTTTTTTTTTTTTTGTCTACTAATTCAATTAGCATTTTTAAACACCTACTATGTACACTAAGTAACAAGAAAACAAAATCAAGTTTCTTCCTTTTTAAAGCTCACATTCTATTATAGGGAAACCAAAACATAAAATTAAATCCAAAATATACAAAGTGATAGCGAGTAATTTCTAGAAAGAAAGGACCAGCAATTGGGAGGATCATGATAACCTTCCTGTAGGAAGTGCCAACCGAGCTTAGCTTTGGAGGAAACTAGGAACCTTTGAAGGGGAGCTCTAGGGGAGGAAGAAATTCCAAAAGCCCTTTGATTATCTTTAAATGTTCTGCAAATTGTCTCCACAGTTAACCCTTTCTTGCCCTTACCTTGAGCTCTTTTCTTATCACTTATTCTCCCCATTCCTCTTTTGTACTTAGAATACTTTATATCGGAAGTATCAATAGGATTAATTTGGAAATTTCCTTCAATTCTCCAGCCTGTGAAATCTTTTGAGAGGAAGATTTTGGCCCAATTTATTTTGTTACTACATGTCATGTCATGTCCGTTTTGGAATCCTGGGATTTCTTGGGCATAGCTGATTTTTGCTATATCTAAGCGTCTGCCTCAAATTCAGAAAAAAAATACTTGTGATTTTAGTAAATTCGTCTTTAGGCAGATTTCCTAAATGATTAAGTTTTTAACTTCTTATGCGAGCATTTTGATCAGATCTCATTTCCGATAACCACTTGGATTAAGCCCATGCTCTTGCCTTTCTTGAACGAAGCAGAAAGAGACAAGTGATTTTCCTCTTAAGAATGATTCCAGTTTGAAAATGTCAATAGATGCAAAAAGCCGCCCCAGAGCTTTGCTCTCCCGAATGGAAGTGGAGTAGTAATGACATAGTCAATGGTAACTGTCACCGAATAAAGAGAAATCAGATTGTCAGGCCTGGATCTATAAAATTCTTGCCAAAGTAGGACCTCATTTACACATACATCTCTTCATACCCTTTGCTAAGAAAAGCATCTGTGACAGTTTAGATGTTTGTTCGTTTGCCAAAGATCTTTCACTCTGAATAAAGTAAATATCATGTCTGCTGTTTATCTTCAAAATCCGATAGAATATTTTTTGGAAAAAAGAAATATTGGGCAAGAAGGAAGAAATTAGGGGTTTCCGGGGGTGAGCAGTGGGCTTTCTGGCAGTACTGACAGGGCCAGATGAGAATGGATAAATTCATGTTTAATATAAAACAAGTACAATAGCTGAATGAGCACCACAAGGTCTAGAACTGTCCCTTCAAAATGAGGCAGGTGACCACAGATGGGGTTGTACGGCCTTCTAGAACCCAATTCCAGGTCCTGACAATTCCAAAAGATCCAGCTACTTCAGTCAGACTGGTTGTTTGGCATCGTTCAGGCACAGCTGCCTCAATCAAAAATTTTGAGCAATTTTTTTTTTTTTTGGCCTCGGAAGCCAACTGGTGCAATGCCATGTGTCTGCAAGTGGGTGCAAAACAGCTTCAACTTCAAAGATTGGAAGCAGGATGTAATTGCTCCATACTCAAAGGTGACCTCACTGAACAGGGAGTTTACATTAGAGAACCTAATAAAATGTCATGTCTGGGCTACAGAAAATTAGTCAGCAAAGAGACATCCCCCACTGAGATCACTTTTCATTTAAGAGCTTGGTGTGGGTAGTGTAACAGAGAAAAATTGTCTTGAAAGGCTTAAAATGAAGGGAATTTGCTTAGTTCCCCCTTTCATTTCATATTTGATTCACTGCAACAAGCCCATATTAAGTACCTGTTACACGCCAGGTACTATGCTCAGGATACAAAAAGGGACAAGAAAAGAAGGCCAGTGCTCAAAAGAACTTTGGAATAGATGCGTGCAGCTAAGTCAATATGGAGTAATCCAAAAAGAGACAGGACCTTAAGGATTAGGAGAAAAGCTTCCCAAAGGGGCCCAAGCATTATGCCTCCATTTTACAGATGAGGAAACTAAAGATGCTTATATTCTGTTAGGGAAGGAAATCAAAATGTGCCATCCAGTTAAATAGAAAATTCTCACAAAGTGATATCAAATAAATTCTAGAGAAAAGGGAAGTGGTCTGCTCAGGAAGTAAGCAGAAGTGAGATATGAAACCAGGTCTTCCGACTCCTGAGCCAATAGGCGTAATATTATGTCACGGAACCTAGCAAAGGAAGGCTCAAAGAGGCCTCCCGCAGCCAGAGCCCAATTTCAGATATCAAATGGGTACATCTGCCCTGGCTAACACAACCAAACTCTCGTTGAATTTGGCAAAGAGATTACAAAGTGCCTCGAATAGTGCAAGCATATAATAAATGTTTGTTGAATTGAGTGAAATCTCAAAAAAAAAAAAAAAAAGTGTGGACCTGATTCATGGAAGAATTAGCATGTGATTTTGAATTTCTTCTTCTTTCTACAGATGACATGGAAGCCATTCCTGTCAAGCAGTTTGTTAAACATATCAGTGAGCTCTATTCAAATAACCAGCATGGATTCTCCGAAGACTTTGAGGTAGGTTTCAGAACCAGAGCTGAGCTTCCAGGAAATTGGCCTGTGTTTGGGGTTTGAGGAGTGGAGCTTTATTTTTTAATTTTATTTTATCTTTACATCAGGATGCTTTTGAAAGAACTTTTCAGCTTCATGTTTATCGATCATTTTTTAAAAGTTTATTTTAAACATTCAATTTATTTTTAAATTTAAAATCAATTCAAAATTAAATTCAAAATTTATTTTCAATAAAATATTTGTTTAGCATATATACTTAGTTTAATAGAATAGCAATAATTAGCATTTACTCACTATTTTAAGGTTTGCAATGCATTTTACAAATATTATCTCTTAATCCTCAAAACTCTGAGAAATAGGTAACCATTTTAGAGATGAAGAAGCTGAGGCAGATGGAAGTTAAGTAACTGAGGGTCACACAGCTGGTGTCTGAGGTCAGATTTTAATTTAAGACTTCCTGAGAATATATGCTTAAATTGTGGAGCCACAGTGAACTTCAGCTTTCTCATCCGTAAAAACAGGGTTCATATCTATCTTCCTCTATCTCCCAGGGATATTTGTGAGAATCAAATGAGAGAAATAGTATATAGAAACCCCAAACCCCAAAACACTATATAAATGTGAGCTCATTTTATTATTCTCAGAATTCAAAATGACATTCTTTTCACAAATTAATTAATTTCTTTAATTTGCAAAATTTTATATTATTTCTGTGATTTCTTTCATTTTTATATCACCTTTTAAATATCCCTCCCCTCTACTGCCTATTACTCTTTTAAGAATTTAAATTAAATCCTTTTCATAATATAAACTATTTCTTCATTTTAAAAAAAAATCTTATTTTTATCGCTATCTTTTGTTTTTCTGTTACCCTAATTTTCAAGCAGATCCCTCTCCCCTCTCCTACCTATCAAGCCAACCTTACTACCATGAATACTGATAGAGGATAGGGAACTGGACCAGTGATTTCATTGCTATAGAGAAGCCCAGGAGAGGAAATTTCATCTGCCAATGAGGGTCAGCATCTTCCCTGCCACTTGTATTCAGGAGTGCTCAGAGGTTATATTACTTGCCCAGGGTCACTATATCTGAGAGGGAGGATTAAATCCAGGCCTTCTTAGCCTTAAAATTGGTCCTCTTTCTACTCAGCCAGTCTATAAAGTGTCCATTTCTGCCAAGCCAGTTGTGGTTGATATCACATACTCCCATAATCCTCCACTTCTGCAAAGGAAAAGAGGGTTCCATTTTCTCTTAAGTTCTTTCCCAAATGATCCAATTAATAATAATAGTTGCTAATTAGATAATGCATTAGTTTTCTCAACCCATATTCCCTTACAAAATTTTGAATATTAGGCTTTAAGGGAGGAATAATATCACAAATTTAGAGCTGCTAAAAGGGACCTTAGAAATCATATAGTACAAACCTTCACTTTACTGCTGGGGAAACTGAGGCTCAGAGATAGTATGTGACTTGCCCAGAGTTACACAGCAACTGTCAGAGTCAGCATTTGAACAACATCCCTATGGTATGGATTAGTATATGGAAGCTCTTCACAGCTAAGTTTTTTCCCAGAGCCACAACTAGCATCCAGCCTCCAAGGACTGATAAATAATCCGAAGAATTAGTAAGCCTCTAGTTAAATAGAAAAGAAAAGGAAACGGGATAAAAACTAACATTTCTGCCTCTATCTAAACCTCAACTTTGAGGAGGCATTCCCAGACCGGCCCTTGCCTCCTAGATTAGAGCAGGTTCCTTGTCCCCCTTCTTCCAGAGACATCTCTGAGCATCAGTAGGAAGGAGCCCGTCTCTTCCAAGTGAAGACACAGGCTTATGGCTATGATCGATACTGAGAGGTTGAAAACAAGGTGGAGGGTAGCATCAAGTCCCCTGTCAGCTTTTGAGTCAATGCCAGTGCACCAGTGACAGGGTGTAAATGAGCTGTTAAACAGATTGCCCTCTTCCCAAGAGAAGAAGCTTGACTTTGAGAGTTTACAAGTAGGAGCATACTGACTGAAATTCAAAGTTCCCCATTCTTTCCGCCTTGCTGCTAACTGGCTGTGTGATCTTGGCCAAGTCACTTGAAGAGACAGAGTAGCTTCTCGTTTCTTCATCTGTAAAATGGGGACACTCTTAACTGCCTGGCCTACTCCCAGGATGCATTCAATGAGTCAATGACAGCTGAGCTTTAGAAAACTACAAACTTTCTGCAAGTGTCTGATCCAGAGAATAATATGAAAAACAATAATCTTTAGCTTGAACATCCTTCAAGGAGAATCTGCTAACTTCAATGGTAGTCACAAAGACAACACTTTCCAGTTGTGATGTAAAATGAATCACAACCATTTTTTTAAAATCCATAATCTTACATCACAGCTTTAGAACTAGAGATTCCTCCCAAAAATGTTGTTTGGCAGGATAAATCAAAGGTAGGATAACAGATTTTGAATCTGCTAAATCCAATAGTAGTCACAAAGGCAACACTGCTTCCAGTTGTGATATAGTGAATCACAACTATTTTTTAAAAAATCACCAGAACCTTAATATCATGGCTTTAGAACCAGAGATTCCTCCCAAAATTATTGCTAGGATAACAGGTTTTGAATCTGCTAAATTCAATAGTAGTCATAAAGGCAACACTGTTTCCAGTTGTAATATAGTGAATCATAGCCGTTTTAAAAAATCATTATAACTTTAATATTGTGGCTTTAGAACCAGAGATTCCTCCCAAAATTATTGCTAGGATAACAGATTTTGAATCTGCTAAATTCAATAGTAGTCATAAAGGCAACACTGTTTCTAGTTGTGATATATTGAATCACAGACATTTAAAAAAGATCTACAACCTTAACATCATGGCTTTAGAACTAGAGATTCCTCCCAAAATTGTTGTGAGGCAAGATAAATCAAGGGTAGGACAACAGATTTTGAACCTGCTAAATCCAGTGGCAGTCACAAAGGTAACATTGTTTCCCATTGTGACAGAAAGTGAATCACAACCATATTTTTAAAACAATCTACAATCTTAACATCATGGCTTTAGAACTCGAGATCCCTCCCAAAATTGTTATTAGGCAGGATAAATCAAGGGTAGGATAACAGATTTTGAACTGGAAGGGACCCAAGAGGCTAGAATGTCCAACCCCCTCATTTCACAGATGAGGAATATTAGCCTGGAGAAGTTCAAAAGGTCAGTCCTGGTCCCACAGATAGGAAGTGGCAAGATGGCATTAGAACCAGTCCTTCCCGAATCCATTCCCTGCATCCACAGAATGAAACAAAAAAGATGGTAGAAAGTGAGACTACTCTCTTCAGCCAAGGAGGTTCACATAGTTTCTGGGAGAAGTGGGAGGGTTTAAATTATTTATTGCCATCCGCCAGACGCTAACCAAAGAAGGCACCTATTCAGGCACAAAGAAAATGGTGTAAGTCAAACATTTTGTATTCATGAGGACGGCAAATGTACGTGGTGTTAAAAGTGATTTAGTTCAATTGACTGTGGGCTGGATGACTGAGCAGGAATATTGAGGCATTTAACAATGTTGATGGTATTCAGGACAAACATTTATCCTCCAGAGAGCAGGATTTGATCAGGACGATCAAATGCAACTCCAGCTTCTCAATTATTTATGAATTGAGACCCCAGTGCTATTCATCACAGCTGGTTTTGACACCATTTAATTATTCAAAATAATCAGCTACACCTCTGTATACTTGATCTGACTTAAAATGGGCTTTTCTGCAGCAGAATTATTGCTGTTAACAAACCTGGAGCCTTTTTTCCTAGATGTAACTTCCTTTATTTTTAATTTTTGAAGCACCAAAGCTCTTTATTGCCCAAGACTTCTCTCCCAGTTGGAATTCTTTACTAAGGTGATAGTGCTAGTGGGACTGAGAATGGGGAGGAGGGTTATTTAAGGAAGCTATTATTCTTGGCCTTTTATTCCCTATTTTCTCTTGATCGAAAAAGGGATAGCTTATTCAGAACAAGTAAAAAATATCCACTATCCTCAAAAAGATGGTGAGGCAGAAAGAGGGAAAGTCAATGAACTCTACAATAAAAAGCCTTAAATTACCCACTCTCTGGGCAGTCTAACTTGCTGAAACTTCTGAGTGACCCATTTTTTAAGAGTCTTAATAATGTTTCAGGTATAATTGAAATTAATCATAGTTATTGGGAATGGATCCTAAACCTTAATTTTAAAAATGCTTTACAGGGATCGTTGTTTTTTTTTAATTTAAAAGCCTAATAAACCAGTGCCTAAAATGGAGCTTAGCTTTTTTCTAGGGCAGAACCTCTTAACTTGGTCCATGGGTTGATTTAAGGGAGCCCATGGACTTGCATGGGGAAAAATATACTTTATTTTCAAGATACTCAAACTAAAATTTAACTTTTCCTTTAGTTACTACTCTTTTAAAAATAAATCAGTATAAACTAATACTTTTAAAAAATATATCATCTTAAACACAGGCTTAATCTATTAGTCAAAAATGGGCAAGGATTCTTGTTCTACACTGAAATGGTTCTTGGTTTGTAAAGGTTTTCCCACTGTTTGTTTTTACAGTTTTCCAGGCAGCCTTCAACCCAGCACCCCCAGATTATCAGAGATTCCAAATTACTGGGATTGAAACGGGTATCTCAGTATCAGGAATTTGTAAACTTTGTAAGGTTCTGGACCTTTGGGGTAGTCTAATGAAGCCTTAAGGACCTCTTCTCAGTATTGTTTTTATATGCCAAAAATATAAAATAGCCTCAGTTTCTGTAAAATCTGTAAAATGGAAAAGTAGTCATTACATTCCCTACCTCAAAGTATTTATAATAAGGAAAGTACTTTTAGTAACTCTTAAATATATTTATTGAATTTTTATAAGGAAAGAACCCTTAACTACTTAACATAAAATATATACTGTATAAACTTGAAGGCAAATTCATAAATGTAGATTATTGTTTCATAAATGGGGGGAGCATTTTTATATCATAACCATTAGCAGATTCTGAATTAATGGAAATAGCAACAGCCCCTCTTCCAAAAGACAGGGCTGCAACTGTTATGAGAAAAGCATTAAACTAGCATTTCACCTTCAACCTCTTTAAAATTATTTTTTTCCTTCACTATCTCTTGCAAAGAGTTGTTTAGAGGGAAGGGAACCATCTGAATTTTTGCTTCCTGGTCATTTAGAAGAATTCATCTTCACATTAGAGAATAGAGTTCTCTCTTCCCAGACCTTCCTGGCCATAACCCATCAAGCTTTCAAAGGTGTGTTTGTTAGCATTCTTGCTCCAAAGTAGGGGGCTTAGCATATTGATAACGTTAGGAGGATCAAAGGTTGAAGAAATAAGCTTGGGGATGAAGCTGCAGGCCCAGCCTGCCTCTGACAAGATCTTTAGGGAAGGCCCTCCGTTACAATTAACCCTGATAGAGCTAAACCCTGACTAGCAAGGCCTTCACAGTCAGGAGACTGGAGCCTCATCCAGCTGAGCCCTGACCACTGGTGATTTGCTAAGGGTCTGTAGTCTCAATTATTTTCAACTGAACTGAGAGACATAGAGATGTCTTTGACATTTCCTTCCATAGTCCCTTAGCTGGTGCTGTAATTAATGCCTCATGTAGATCATGACACATTCCTGGAAACAAAGAAAGGCTGGGGGAACCCAGACAATATTTCCAACACCGTTCTTTGGGTCCCAGCTAAACAGTGCCAGAGTTCTTTTAGATCTCAGAAGACACAGATTTTAAGTGAAGAAATGTGGCTAAGCATCCAAGAGTTGGATGTGAAATCAGTCAAGAAAGGATGAGAGAGGCAAAGGTTTAAATCTTCCTCCTCTTAATAACTGTTCATTGCTATTCAGTAATTTTCAGTCATGTCCCACTCTTGGGGACCCTATTTGGGGTTTTCTTGGCAGAGACACTGAAGTGACTTGCCATTTCCTACTCCAACTCCTTTTATAGATGAACAAACTGAGGCAAACAGGGTTAATGACTTCCCAGGACTATATAGCTAGTAAGAGTCTGAGTTCAGATTTGCACTCTGGTCTTCCTGTCTTTAGGCCCAGTCCTTTATCCACTGATATCATCTAACTGCCCTTACTAACTGTAAGACCCTGATAAGATCACTTTACTTATCTGTGCCTCCGTTTTCTCATCTACACAACAGGTGGTACCTACCACCACTGATTTGTGGGGCTCAAACGAGGCACTTCTTGAGCCTGTAAATGTCAGCTATTACTTCTATCGACAGTCTTGCATGGGACCAAAATGGGCTTTGTAAGCCACACATGGAGACCAGAAACCAGCCTCAGTGGTGGAAGGCTCCCTCTGGGACCTGCTCAGCTGTAAGAAGAAATGACCATGAGATCATTAGTCTGCTCCATGGAGGAGCTGCCTTTTTCTGGCCCCCAGTCTGTCAATAAGGATTTACTTTCTTTTTATGGGCCAAATAGGTACTCGGAATGCAAAGACAGAACCCGTCTTCCTAGGGACTTACATTCCACTGGGAGAGAAAATGTGTATACACACATTAACATGTATATATGTATGTAGACTCACATGTACATCCAAGTGTAGACACATGCATACATATACCATCACATATACACATGTGTGTATAACATACAAACTTATACACTTATACTTAACACTTATACAAACACATTGTATACATATATACATATATGTGTGTGCATACACAGACACCCTTATGTATGTGTACATATGGACACATATTTTGTTGTTTGTCTATTTTCAGAGAGGCCCAAAGATGTCACGGAAGTGATGACATATAAGTGAATTGAAGTGTGAGGGAAGGCTGTGCAAATTCTCATTTTTTTCCTCTGGAGCCATCTGGGTCCAGTGGCAAGAGAGTGATCAGGATGACTGGAGATGGCTTTTTGTACACATGGATACGTGTATCCTATATATGTATAGGATGTCCTAATATATATATATTATTATATATATATTATATATTATATAGTGGGTGCTGAAGGAAGCCAGGATTCTAAGGCATGGGAAACGAGAAGGGAGTTCTTTCCAGACGTCTTCAATTAATCAGTCCAGTACCAAGCATTTCTAAAACATCCACTATGTCCAAGCACTCCGTAGGGGCAGGGAGGGGTGTATGTGAGGGACGAGGGCTTTTTTTATATATAAAGAGATTTGTTTCTCTAGTACATCAGAAACATTTCAAAGAAAGAAATTGTGTGTGTGTATGTCTCTTTCTTGGGATCACTCAGCTTCCATTCAACTCTCCCAGTATTTGTGATATACATGCAAGTAACTTTTCTGGGCACTGAGGAGAGAAAGACTGAAACTAAATAGTTCCTGCCCTGGAGGAGCTTCCATTCCTCTGGGAAGATATAGCACATGAACCAACAAAGTCAGTGTGAAGTGGCCCGAGGAGGGAGATGAACACACACACACACACACAATCCCTGGACATGGCGCTTTCCCAATCTACCCATACTCCCCTCTTATCTCTCCTGCTCTTCCATTACAATTTCACTGTGACTCAAACCCATCTGCAGAGCTAGCGAGGTTGCCCACCGGTTAGAGAGTATGATTTGGCGTCAGGAAGACCTGAATTTGTCTTACCTCATTTACTTTTTAGCTCTGCGAACCAAAATGAGCTCTTTAACCTCAGTTTCCTCATTTGTAAATTGAGGATAATAATAGCCCCTATCTCACAGGATTGTTGTGAGAATCAAACAATAGAAGACATGTCATAAACCTTTAAAGTACTATATGAATGCTAGCAAAATCTTGTTAGAATCATTGGAAGCATAGAATAGGGCTAAAAGAGACCATAAGGGATTTCAAGTTCAACCCCCTCATTTTATAGATGAGGAAACTGAGTCTAAAGAAGTTTGTTTTCCCTAAGGTTCCTAAGAGTAGCAGAACAAAGTTAACAGCACCCCAAGAACACAGGTTGGCGATTGGAGTGCTGGCAATAGCTTCTCCAAGGAGCCTTCTCCATACCTACTCACTTTCCCATCCACCTTAGGCAACCAGCTTCACTCTTCAGCTACCATAGCATAGTATAGGAACAAAGCCTTTCATATAGAGAATTCTCTGGTGAAGACTCTTCCCCAGATAATGCAAGTGCGTGATTTCTGGGTAACATTTAACTTTAGAGAATTGTCTTACAGTCAGCACATAGCAGAGACGGATTCAAACCCAGGTTTTCCTAGCTCCAAAATCCCTAGGTCACAAAGCTTATCTACCTTAACGTTGTTTCCGCAATCCATTCTGTTCCTCGACTTCCCAGACTTTCACTCCAGTTTTCTCACACAGATTGTCATATAGCCACTTTCTAACCTCTGAGACCATCATTCTGTTCCAAGCATAAACAACTTCTAGTGTTGTTGTTGTTTTAATTCTGAAATTCCCATGTTCATTTGGCACCCCATCTGTAGTTGCCTGCAAGTTATAAAATTAAACATAACCATTCCACTAGGACATTAAAGTTTGCACAAGACCATATCTGAAGCTATTTCCAAGGTGCTGCACAGGTGAATTTATAATACTCTCTCCATCTGTCAGTGTCACCTTAATGGGTTTTTTTTTTTTTAACACCTATTAAAATCACATTAAATTTGAAATGCCAGTTTGGGTGGAGAAAAGCCAGTGGTATACAAAATGATCTCATGAACATCCAAAATTAGCTTCGCATTCCTGTAAGGAATTATCGAAGCCATTATCCTAGAGGCAAACTGAGGCACCTTAGGTAAAAGGAATCCCCAGGCTTTAATAAAATGATATTTAACATTATTAATGAATGTTCTTTGTTTTCTGCCTTTCTCCTAATTGGAAAAGTAAAACAGAAATGATGACTCTAGACGAGGATATCCGCCAAAGAATTGGCTTAACCAGTCTGAGTGACTTTATTTCCAACAAGGGCCCTTGGTTGCCCTGGTCTGTCCATTTTCAGTTGCTTCATATACTTGCACACAGAACCAGCTCCAGCCTGATCTAGGTAGCAGAAAAGGTATCATGATATTGCTCCATTGGGATGAAATCATAAAAACTAGGTGGAGGTATCTGGTTGCCTCAGCTTTGAGGGAGCAAAGTCAACTATGGTAAAGTCCATACCTGTTTCCTGAGAGTCCTTAAAGGTCACCTTGTGGAGCTAAATCAAAAAATTAACTTAGATAACTCAAACCATGCCCCTCTCATAGTGTGTCAGACTTTTATTAGAACAGAACAAAGCAACTTTTAAGCAGGGAAAGGAAGCAAAAGAAATAAGCACTAATTAGATGCCTACTGATTACAATTTGGATTCTCATTTGATACTCATTTGCTTCCCACAGAAACCCTGAGAGGAAGGTACTGTTATTACTATCATTTTACAATTGAAGAAACTGAGGCAAACAAAAGTTAAATGAATTATCCAATTCACATAATTAGTGTCTAAGGTAAAATTTGAACTCGGGTCTTTCTCACTCAAGACTTAGCACTCTAGACACTGTACCACTAATACAGTAAAAAGCATGCTGAATTTGGAGTCAGAAGTCCTAGGTTTTAATGCTGGTTCTGCCATTTTACTACATATATGATCATAGTTAAGTCACACAAACTATCTGAGGCATTAGTTTTCTCATCTGTCAGATAAGATTGGATTTGACTTCTCAGGTCCCTTGCAACTCTAAACTAAGTTCTATCATTAGGTCAGAAACAAGGTAGTTGTTATTTTAAGACACATTACTGAGGGTTAGATACAATAGAAACTGGGTTATATTTAAAATCGGATTCTGGGTTCAATTCCTGCCTCTAAAACTTAATACATCTGTGGCCAGATGTATTCCTAAATACTTTCCTAAAATAAAGAGGTTAAACCCAGTGACCCTTTCTTAATTCTTAATTCTTTGATACTGTGATTTAGCAAGTTTTACTCTATTGATGGGTGTATCTATATGGAGGAAGTCATAGATCCACGAAGTAATGAACTAAGCATACCATGATTAACCAGTGGCATTTCCATCCAGGTCCTTAACATGTTTCAGACAATTCCAGTTACTCAAACCACATTGTGTTTTTCTTTTTTTTCCTCTATACATCCTACTCAATAAGGAGATATGACTCTAGCGACCAAATTTATGGATGGAAATAGCCTTCTCTCCTGGCAGGAGATTGGCAGCTGTCTTTTAGTCTATAAATGAGGAAAACTTCAAGCCTATTAGTCATATGTCATTTTGCTCATGTAGCGTTTCTGAAATATAATCAAAACTGTTCATCATCACCTACGAGTGGTGAAAATGGCTGAACAAATATAAACATAAAGTCCAAATGGGCTTCAGAACAATTAAAAAATCAAATGATCCTGGTGTGTTCAAGATTGTGTACCAGATTGGTTGTGAGGGGTACCAAAAACTTGGTCAAAGCCACTGGGCTTAAGAATGGCTGTCAGTGATTAAAATAACCAAAGAATTCCATGAAATGCACAGAGTAATGTTTCCTCACCCACATGGGAGTGGTAGTAGGTGAAAATTTACATTGGTGACCTTTCTACAGCCATCTGTTAGTCTACTAAAGATAAAAGGAAGAGGAATCTCATTAGAGTCCATCATCTCCAGAAATCTGAAAAAATAAAATTCAAGATAGTAACTCTGAGATGTACACATATAACATTTATCATACTCTTGAGCTTTTCTATATCAGAGGAGACTGCAAAGGATTTCTCATCCAACCAATGACCAAGTAAAAATCCCTTTCTCCAACATTGTTTCCTCCCTTCCTTCTCTTCATTTCCTTCACTTCTTCCCTCCCCTTTTCCTCCTGTTTTTTCTTCCTTCTTTCCTTCTTTCCTTTCTTCCTCCTTTCCTTTCTCCCTCATTCCCTCCTCTCTTCTCCTTGGATATAATTCATCCAGAGAAACTGATGTGATCTCATCAGTGCTTTGCTAGATGTTCCTTTACTATCTTCCTGTAGCCATTTCTTGTTCTCTCCTTTCTAAGTGGAAGAAGTTTACCCGCTGAAAGAATTCCACACTGATGAAATCAGAAGTCTAGACTAAAAAGAGAAGGGGGAGGGGAAAAGTGTTAGCAGAAACCTTATAAAGCATATAATCATATGATTATATTATCATATAATTCCAAATTTAAATTGGAGGAAATAAAACTGAAAATACTATCTAAGCATTGGGATGCTATTAGAGAAGCTTCTTTAGAAGAACTGTTTCTTTTTGTCCTGTATATCCTGGACAAATACTTATTGTTTGATTGATTGATAAAAATGGTCACACCTAAGATCCAATCAGCATCCTTGGGATATGGGGAAATATTTAAATCTAGACATGTGACCCAAGAAGGGCTGGGAGATTCTTTGTAATGAATATGGCTGTGCCCTGAGGCCGATGTGAAATAGCTTTATTAGCCATCTCAGGTGTATGCCTTAGACTAGGGCTTTTTAAACTTTTTCTACTATGAACCCTTTTCACTCAAGAAATTTTTACATGACCTTGGGCAGGGGGATATATAAAATAGGTATACAAATGAAACATTCACTGATAATAAATCATAATTTTGCTAAAACTCCCCCCCCCCCATTCACTTAGAAGATCCCACATGGAATCATGAACCACAATTTAAGAATCTGAGATTTAGAAGAGCTGGGGATAGTTTCCCTTCCATATTCAGAAACATCTGGTCTTTCTACCCAAAGGCAGAGCTTTGTGGTATGGTTCCTAAGTTCCATGCGATTATAGTTTGTGTGTTGTAGATTTCTCTAAAGCTGACTCCCTATACTTCTGGGGGTTTCCTTACTGCTAGTGATGTAGTCATCAACATCATCACTGATAATTAAATATTTCAGTTTTATAGAGGGCTTTACTTAAGATGATCTCTTTTAATCCCCAGTAGAATATAAGATGCTTGAAGGCAGGAATTACATGTTTTTATCTTTGTGCTCCATCACCTAGGATAGTGCCTAACATATAATAGGAGCTTAATTAATGCTTATTGGATTAGCATGATGCTTACAGCCACTCTGTGAAGTATTATTATGTCCAATTCTCAGGTGAAGAAATGGGAGGTTAAGAGCAATGGTTTGATTTACCCATAAACACAGGCGTCTGTGAAAGGAGTAAGCTTGGCCTTTCCCCGGCTTCAGTCCAGTTCTCTTCCCCTTATGGTATATTGATGACTTTTCATGTGCTAACATTGTATATGGGGGTTACAGAAAGAAGAAGAAACAAGACTTCCTTTTAGATGCGTCATGTCAAGAATTCCTCCTTGACTCTTCTTGAACCTAAAATGGTTCATCTATTTTCGGATTCTCTTTAAACTGTACATTTTTTATCATCTAAAACAAAGCATAAAAAAGTGAGGGGTGGAGGTGCGGGGGTGAATGTGTGGGGACAGCTGGGTGGTACCATAGTCAGGAAGACTCATCCAGGTTCAGACACTAGCTGTGTGACCCCGGGCAAGTCACTTCATCCTGTCTGTCTCAGTTTCTTCAGCTCTAAAATGAGCTGGAGCAGGAATGGCAAATCATTCTAATATCTTTACCAAGAAAACCCCAAATAGGGTCAGGAAGAGAAGGACACAATTGAAATGACTGAACAATAACATGTGCACATATATATGTTATATATATAATGTAAGATCTATGTGTATGTATGCACACACATACAATCAGTCATTTTTATTCACATCTGATTCTTTGTGATCCAATTTGGGATTTTCTTGGCTGGAGATATGGAAATGGTTTGCCATTTCCCATTTTACAGAGGAAGAAACTGAGGCAAACAGAGTTAAGTGCCTTGCCTAAGGTCATTTAGCTGCTAAGTGTCTGAGGCTGTGACATGAGTCTTCCTGACTCCAGGACCAGTGCTATATACACTGCACTGCCTAGCTGCTCCCCAACCCTCCAGTAAACATATAATCCCTTTTCTAGTTCTCTTTCATCTCCTCTAAATAAACTTTGTACACAACTATGTATTTATATGTTGGCTTTTTGACTTTTTTGTATCTTCAGTGCTAGTGGCTTAGTACAGTCTTTACCACATAATAAGTGTTTAATAAATAATTGTTTATCAGTATCTAGCATAGTATTTTCTACAGAGAAAGCACTTAATAAAAAATTTTGAAAGTAATAGAATGACACATTCTACCAATATGAATATATGTGAATATGTACATACATATATGTGTGTATGTACACATATGGATATATATGGATAGATAGATAGATAGATAGATAGATAGATAGATAGATAGATAGATGTGTGTGTACATATATTCAAAGAAGCCTATGCAGGCAATGACTAAAGATTATGAAATGGCTTCCCTATGTCTTCCAAGAAGTGGAAACAAAGGGAGGACCATAAATCCTCCAAACAGAGCATTCTCCTTTGTTCCTTGCTTGTCTTCCTTTGATGAGAATAACCCCCCACTCAGGAACAAAGAAGGGGGATCATCCCGGGAAACACTTGGTGAACATCAAGACCATCTCCCTCCTCGTTCTCCCTGGACTTGGTCCTTTTTGTGGAAAGCCACTGTGGTTTCCCTTTTGCCCCTTTGTGCCAAGTTGACATGTACCCGAAGACCATTACATCTGTTGTGGGTAAAACGATCCTCCTGATAATTTTGCTTCTTTTTGCTCCTGCTCTTTGGAGCAGCTGTGCACAGCTAATGACTTCCCTTATTAGGCAGGTCCCATTCTTTAAGGTTTTGAAACACAGAGTACTGAATGATTTGTCTTGTCAATAACCCAAGGTGAACGTATGGGCATGAGCCGTACATCTCCAAGAAGGGTCACCAGAGAGGGTGACTCCATACAAAATGTTGATGCAAGAGGGGGGCAAAAAGCTCAACTCCCCATTAAGATTTTGCATGCCCATGAATGATGACTTCATTAGCTTCAACCACTGTCCCCTTGGCTTAGAGTTAAAATGATCTGTTCTTCCCTTAACCATTATAATGTTTTATGTCTTTAAAAGCAAGGGTTAATAATATGGAGTCCATAAACATGTTGTGTGTATATATACAATTCTCTCTCTCTCTCTCTCTCTCTCTCTCTCTCTCTCTCTCTCTCTCTCTCTCTCTCTCTCTCTCTCTCTCTCTCTCCCTCCCTCCCTCCCTCTCTCTCTCTCTCTCTCTTTCTCTAGATATATATACAAACTTTTTCAACAATTACAAAGATTTCATCATAATTCTCTATTTTATTTTATGCATTTAAAGCTTTATTTTTTGAGAAGGCTCCATAGGTTTTGCCACATCCATAACTAAAAAAATTAAAAAGAACCCTATCCTGATTTCTAGTTATTCTATAAATTTTCCATGTGTTTTATATTCTCTTGGTCCAATCATGGTATAGTGAGGAGAATACCAATCCTGAAGTCAGGAGGATCTGAATTCAAATCTGACCTCAGACACATAACACATACTAGCTGGATGACCCTGGGCAAGTCATTTAACCCCAGTTGTCTCACCACCACCCCAAAAATTAATTAATTGAAGAAATAAATAGAATGGAATATTTATGGAATATTTGTACATATACCACCATATTGTAAGTCAAGGGCAACCCTTTCACTGGCTCCAGCCTTCCCTTTTCTAGTTCTCTGTCATTTACTCTGAATGTCTTTTGTATATAACTATTTATTTATATGTCGACTTTTTGCCTTTCTTTGTATCTTCAATATTAGCAGCTTAACACAGTGTCTACCACACAGTAAGTGTTTAATAAATAACTGATTTACTTGTATCTCCCCTCACCAAGTGCCTAGTACAATGTCTTCCACATAGCATTTAATTAATAACTGCTTCTGAGTGAAGTGGATTAGACCCACAGGAAGTATCAAGGTACACAGACACACATATGAATACAATTAGAATATATTCTTTACATAAAGGCAGATCTAAGTAGTTGAAGAAATGGTCATTGATCATGGGTAAGTGAGGCCTGTACAACAATAATGACAATTCTATTTAAGTTAACTTAGCAATATCATACCAATTATCAAACTACCACTAAAAATAATTAACAAAATTTATCCAAAAAAGGAAAACGACAAGAATATCAAGAGTATAAATGAGAAAAAAAAATGGGAAAGAAGGGACTTAGCTATTGCTATTTTACAAACTTTTATTCACAAAAATAAATAATTTAGTTCTAGATAAGAAAGAGAGGAAGTTGATTAGTGGAACAAATTCAAATTCAAACACAACAAACACATCAAAGAAAATGAGCATTATAACCTAGCCTTTGATAAATTCAAAGATACCAGCTATTAGAATTTTTATTTTTGTTTAGCCATTTCAATCCTGTCTTATTCTTTGTGACCCCATTGGAGGGTCATAATCCTGGAGTGGTTTGCCACTTCCTTTTCTAGCTCATTTTATAGGTGAAGAAAACAGGATGAATTGATTTGCCCAGGGTTACACCACTAGGAAGTATGAAGCTCAATTTGAACTCCCACTACATGCCCTAACTATCGGAGTAAGAACTCATTTTGTAGACAAAATTTGTTAGGAAAATCAGAAAATAACCTGGCAGAAATATAGACCAACATTTCAGACACCAAAAAAAAACCTCTAAATAGATACTTGATTTAGACATAGAGGGTGATACTAGAAAGATACTAGAAAAACTGGAAAGAATTTATTATTTTTGGATAGAGAAAGGTATATAACCAAACAAGAGAACAAGAGGTTCACAAGGGGGAAAATGGCCAGTTTTGGTTATATAAAACTAAAGTTTGTATATAAATAAAATAAATATGGTTTCTCTGATAAGTATAACTTTTCTAGGATATATATTGATCAAATTCAAATGAATAAGAATGAGAACCATTCTTTGATTGGGGAATTGGGGAATTCCCAATTGATATCAGAAGATCTGAATAAGTTTTCAAAGGAATAAATCTAAGCTAACAGTAGGCATATGGAAATAATCCTTATAATCACTAATTAAAGAAATGCATATTAAAACAACTCAGCTTCTACCTCATATCTATCAGATTGGTAAAATAGACAAAAAAAAAAAAATGACAAATGCTGGAGGACCTGGAGGAAAACAGGTAAATTAATGCCTTGTTGTTAGAGTTTTAAACTGGTCTGCTCATTCTACAAAGCAATTTGGAATTATATTCAAAATACTATGCATATCCTTTGCCTCAGTAAGGAACACAAGGAATCAAAGAAAATCAAAAAAAAATTCATATGAACAAAAACATAATAATTGTTTTCATGGTAGCAAAAAATTGGAAACTGAGGGGGTTCCTAGAAATTGAGGAATGGCTAAATAAGTTGTAATGTATTCTTATGGTGGAATTGTCCAATTGTCTATTGTCCAATGAGAAACGATGAAGGGGATGATTTTAGAAAGACCTGAGAAGACTTGTATTAATTGAGATAAAGTGAAGTGAACAGGAGAACAATTTATATCATAACAACTACTTTGTAAAAACAATTAACTTTGAAAATCTTAAGAATTCTAATCAACTTCTCACTTCCTATTCCCAAAGTATTTTTTGGTACCTAAATAATAAGGGGATTTATTTTGCTATTCATGTTTCTAACAGGGGTTTTGTTTTTCTTGCTTTCTCAGTGGAGTAGGATGGAAAAAAAGGTGGGTAGAAGAGAAGGCAGATCTTTGTTTAAAAAAAAAGATTGACTAGGAATGCATAACACTTCTGTGATAATTGCTGTGGATAGAGGGATGACTTTATCAAGTCCTACCAAAGACATTGGGTGACTGATCAAGTCACAATCCTCTCACTGCATCAAGCAATTTTCAGAAACTCTTAAGTTACATGTGAGTGGCTGATCTGCACTTTCTGCATCAGGAGTTCTCCCACACTGATGAGATTATAGGTCTAGACAAGATATAAAATCCAAATAACATTATAGAAGGAAAAGAACGGCTTTAATGTTCTCTAATTGCCCGTTTCCCATTTGTTTTCTTCACCAGGAAGTACAACGTTGTACTGCTGATATGAACATCACGGCCGAACATTCCAATCACCCAGATAACAAGCACAAAAACAGATACATCAACATTTTAGCATGTGAGTAATAAGCTCTAAAATCTAATCAACCGGGAATAAATGATGAAGTGTTTGCACTGGGTGCTGACTGAGAGCCAAGCAATAAAAAATAAAAAAATAAAAAATAAAAAATACAGGGTGCCAAAAAGAAAGAAACTACCCGCAAGCTAATCTCTCATTAGCCCAGCCAAAGCAACCAATGGACGTGACTGAATGGGAACATTTTCTCCTCCATTAGCCCTTCATCGGGCTGCCAGAGTTCAGGTAGCTTAATCAGGAGACAAGAAGACAATGTTCTAGCGGCTCAGAGCCCGGCCTGCTGCGTGACTCCGTGATCAGCACCAGCACTATAAAACATTTCCCAAGGGTGATTGGGAGGTGGCTGAGTTTCTGAACTCAAATTAACTTATTTTTAAGGGTGAAAAGGTTACTTGGCTCATCCAATGATGGGTTTTCTTGAGGTTCTTATTGAAGCAAGAAGGATATCTTTGTTCTCAGTCAAAATGGTGGGCTGTAACTATGTTGAGTTTAAGAAATTCCTTTCTAGACCTTGGGAAAGGGAATAAGTAATGAAATGTGTTTGTTTCTGAAATTAAGATAGATTTCTTTCTGTTAGAGAGATGCTAGAAATGGTTTCCTCACATGTTCTGAGTCTTAGACCACAGAGTTTTTCAAGTGTTAGGAGTATTTTTGAGGAAAAAATCTTCCACAACAAGAAATTTGTTCCCATAAATCTTGAGAAGAGAGTATAAGGCACAGGTAGCTTGTATAGTTAGAGAATCCTGGTTTTTAGGCCCAAGGACAAAGAGAGTTGACTGGTGACATTTATTACTTAAATTTTTTTTTAAGATTTTTTTTTTCCTCAATCATACTTTACTCCAGCCAGTTTGCAAAAATAGTATGAAAACTTGGGGAATAAGGGCAGGATATCTAGTGTTTTGCTGGTTGTGTGTACAATTGACAGAAAATGGAGCATAATCTTGAGACCTTGACATAAATGTAATGCCCTTGAAGATGCAATGATGCTGTCCAGACTTGAGTGAAAGAGGGATAAGTTTTGTTAAAAAGTAGGGAAATAATGCCTAATAAGAAGCTCTTTCCATTCAGACACATTACCCTCCTTAACCCTGGTAACTACACTTCAAAGCTGAGCTAGACAGACTCAACAGAAGCTCCAGCCCCAGGATACACAAGCACTAATTGATGTGATGGCTCTAGATTGGACTGACCTAGAAATGGCCGAAGAAGTTAAATTTCCTTTGGCTAATTCTATTTCCAGCCAGGAAGGCCCCAGTTATAACTTCTAACTTCCTCTATCTTCATTTATTGGCTTAATGGAGGATCTCCTTCAGGATGGTAGTCAGATGGAGCCATTTTTTTCTTCACAAAACAAGGTTCAAGAGCACCTCAAAGCAGGTCCTAGCAAGTTCCTGGGATCACACTCTGCTATCTATATAAAAATGAGCTCTCTAGGCCAGCTTCAATCCTCTCATTTCTAGGGTTCCAACTAGATTTTTTTTTCTTTTTTTTTATTTGGAATTTTTTTTTCACAGTATATATGCATGAGTAATTTATTTTTATAATATTATCCCTTGTATTCATTTTTTCAAATTATTCCCCTCTCCCTCCATTCCCTCCCCCCGATGACAGGCAATCCCATACACTTTACATGTGTTACAGTAAAACCTAGATACAATATATGTGTGTAAATACCATTTTCTTGTTGCACATTAATTATTAGCTTCCGAAGGTATAAGTAACCTGGGTAGATAGACAGTAGTGCTAACAATTTACATTCACTTCCCAGTGTTCCTTCTCTGGGTGTAGTTGTTTCTGTCCATCATTGATCAACTGGAAGTGACCAACTAGATATTTTGGATGGATACGGTGGTCTTCCTGGTTGGAACGCATTGGAGGATAATGTCATAGAGTGAAAAGTATGCTAGATTTTGTTATTAAAGGACATGGTTTCAAATCTTGGCTCTTTCACTTACTACTTGTGCCTCAGTTTCCTCTGCCGTAAAATGTAGTGAGTTAAATTACATGACTTCCATCTCTAAATCTCTGATTGAGATAACTTTGCATAACAAATATAGAACAGGCTGTGGAGACACTATCAGGAACTTTACTAACTGTCCTTCAATTATTCAACCTGTATCCCCAGACATCTCTGTAAGACTGCAAATTGGAGAATTGGAGATATGTAGGAATGGTTCTAGCTCCACAAAATAATCTCTGACTCATTCTGGAAGCTTCCCATTTGCATTAAAAAAAATTTAATGTGGTGGACTTTGGGTGTGTAATATTACATACACTATCAGGTTTGATTAAAGTATTGTTAGTTTTACTGAATCACCTTTTCTCTCTCTTTTTTATTTATTACAAGGGATGATTCACTCATGTAGGAGGGTGAAGAGGAATATATTTAGAATGAAGAATATGTAAAAACAAAAGATAGGTAAAATAACCCCCTCCCCAATAATTCTGTCTTCTCTTGAATTATGTACTTTTATAAAATTTTACCTTCACAGATGACCACAGTCGAGTGAAGTTAAGACCTTTACCAGGAAAAGATTCTAAGCACAGTGACTACATTAATGCGAACTATGTCGATGTAAGTGAGAACGATTTTATATGCCTGTTGTGAAACTGGAGAATGAGTAACTCAACTGAGATGTTTCTGTGTCCTTTCCATAGCTTTGGATGGACCTGTCTCTAAACCCTAAAAATACCTGATCTGGAGAAGGTGTTTTCTGTTGTTCATTGACCTGCTGTCAGGGAATGGTGGAAGCTGCCTTTATCTGACTTGGTTCCATGCTTGTTTTTGAAGGGCTACAACAAAGCAAAAGCCTATGTGGCCACACAAGGACCTCTCAAGTCAACATTTGAAGATTTTTGGAGGATGATTTGGGAGCAGAACACTGGGATCATCATCATGATCACAAACCTTGTGGAAAAAGGAAGAGTAAGAAGCCCTTATTCCCTCTCTAGGGTTGATTTATTTGAAAATGAGGATCCATGTAATAGAATCCATTGGATTTAGTGTCTTAAGACCCAGTTTCAAATTTCAGTTTTACCATTCTTTTGACTAGAGTCTAGTCACTTCTCCCCAGGTCCCTTTCTTTAAAATGAAGAAATGGGACCAGATTGTCACTCCCTATGACCAAAAGAATGCCATTTTGTAGTTTGTGCCAGTTCTGGAAATCAGACAAAATCCAATATCCTGCCTGATTTAGCTGCTTGCCTCAGTTTTGCCAGGTTACATGGGGATCAACTTAACAAAATGCTAAACTTGAAATCAGGAAGTAATATTTCAATTCAAAGTAGGCCTCTAGCCCTTGATAGATGTGACTCTGGCCAGTCACAGTCACCTGTAGCATCTGCCTCTCAGTGTTTTTTACAAGATTCAAATCGTAAACAAAGTATTTTGCCAACATAGAAGAACTAATGCCACCTATTTTTGCTTCATCTTATCAATGACATAAGTATGTTCATTAAGGAATTACTTTTGTCTTCATTTCACCAAAGAAAACTACTCCCATTTCAACAAGTAAACATAGAAGGCTCTTATTCTCATTGATCATGAAAAGCTAAGATATGGGTTACATAATAAAGATAAGAAGAATTGGGCATGTGATTTCACTGGTTGGAGCTCAAAGTAGAAATTCCCCCAACCCCTAACACAGACCAGCACCCACCCCACCCCCTTCCCTACCCTTTCTCCTTCCAGAACTTAAAGCTTTAGAGTTCACAGAGCCTGGACATAGCATATTTGGCACTTAAACCCTGCTTTTCCTGGTTCTGAGCCCAACTCTGTCATCTCTCGAAATCGTATTGCCTCTTTCTCGTCCACTAACCTGATCTAAATGGACTTGATTATAGCATGAGCTTATGGTATGGAGTTAAGGGAGACTTGATAGATGTATACTTCCTGTAATCTTGAATGAGTCCCTTAATTGCTGAGCCTCAGGCTAGATTCACTAAGTCATCTATAGATTGTAAAACTGAGTTGTTGGAAAGAATTTCCTGCTTCAGAAGTTTCTAATTTTTTCTCATCACATTTCTATTCTATTCTACACATCTATAATATTCTGTTTTATTCTATTCCATCCTATTTATCACATTTTTATTCTATTCCACACATATATTCTAATTGCTATGGCTACTTTCTTTCCTTCTTTCCTCCCTTCCTTCTTCCCTTTCTTCCTTGCTTTCTTTCCTTTTTTCTCTTCTTTTTGTCCTTTACTTTCTTCCTTTTTTCTTTATTCTTTTCTTTCTTTCCCTTCCTCTTCTTTTTCTTCTTTCCTTTTTTCTCCTTCCTTTTCTTCCTTTCCCTTTTTTCTTTCTTTCTCTTTTCTTTCCTTCCTCTTTTTCTCCTTTCCCCCTCCTTCCTCTTTCCTTCTTTCTTCTTCCTTTCTCTTTTTCCTTTTTTTTCTCTCAGAGAAAATGTGACCAGTACTGGCCAACAGAGAATAGTGAGGAATATGGCAACATAATCGTCACACTGAAGAGCACAAAAGTTCACGCCTGCTACACTGTTCGTCGTTTTTCAGTCAGAAACACTAAAGTGAAAAAGGTATGTGGACATCCCACTTGGGCTTCTTCTACCACACTGTTTTGGGAATCATGAGAAGGGCTTTTGACTTGTTAGTAGCTAATGGTTTTTTGAAATCATCTCTTCTTTAAAGTATTAACATTGATGTTTTGAAGCCCTATGATAAAAAAAAAATCTATGATTTATGATTATAAAAACACTCCTCTAAATCTCCAGCTACTTCTGGAGATTACAAACATTAAAGAGTCATAGAGGTGATTTTTAGTAATTATTATTATTTAGTAATATCTTTGTATATTGCTATATAACATTTGCTTCTGGTACACAGAACTAAGATGAAATGGATGACCTTTTCTTCCAAAGAAATTCTTTCCATCTTTCTGTGTAGGGTCAAAAGGGAAACCCTAAAGGTCGCCAGAATGAAAGAATTGTGATCCAGTATCACTACACGCAGTGGCCTGACATGGGAGTGCCAGAATATGCCCTCCCTGTGCTGACGTTTGTGAGAAGATCGTCGGCAGCCAGGACGCCAGACATGGGGCCCGTGCTCGTCCACTGCAGGTGAGACCAGCTTCCCAGGCAGGTGCTCATAAGGAGAACCTAGGACAGAGGCCCAGGGACCCTGTTTTCTCGGCCTTCTTCTTTTATTGATGATCTCAAAAACCTTGAACTGTTGGACCTCACTTTGCTTCTCTATGAAATGGAGAAAAGCCCTAACAGAATATTATCACAGTATTTGAAATACGGTTGTGAAAACTCTAGAGAAGTTAAAAGTCCTTTGAAAAGTTAAAAGGGGATGTGAGAACAAGAACCAATACATATGAATTAGATGGGAGAAAGGGTCTGGTAGTTTTGAAAACCTGCTCATATCAGGAATGGGTTAAAGAGGGAACAACACACACACACACACACACACACACACACACACACACACACACACACACACACACACATAAAGAAATAAGGGGAGAAGAAATAGGATTAAGGTATAGAAGGATGTATAGGAATGGGACAAAGTACTTAGATTAATGGGAATGAGATAAAGAGGGAGGGAAAAGATAGGAGAAGAAGATAAGAAAGGATTGCAGAATGGGCATGTTAAGTAATAGCAAAGCAAGTTAAAGAGTACTAAAATAGCCGAGCTAATAGGGATAGGAAATAAGAGATATATACAAACACAATAACAATGATCTGGAATAGAACTTATCAGGAAAAAAAAAAGTAGGGTTAGTAATCAGAAGTCAGACAGTCAAACTTAAAGATTCAATCAAGGAAGAAATCTATTATATATCAGCCATATTAATATTGTTTTAGATGCATATATATGAATATGCATATATATATATAGTATGTATGTATATAGTTGTGTGTGAGTATATAGATATATGTGTGGGGATGGGTATGTGTATATATACATATATGTAAGTATAAATATATCTATGCTTAACAGTATTTTACTTGGGGGAGTTTGGGGAAGGAAAATAGAAAAAAAGAATAAAGGAAAACGTGTACAGCAAAGAACAAAAGAAAACCTACAAGGAAGCAAAGAAAAGATGGATAGTTATGAATACAATGTCTTCTATTATATTCTCTTTCTTGAAATAAAATTTTATTGTTGCATATTTTGAATCCTCCTTGATGTTCTGCTGAGCACATGACATTTTTTTCTTTTTCTGTCTTCTTTTGTTTTGTTTTTTCTTACTTTGAATTTAAAGTTTAAATAAATAATTTTTAAAAATAAAATAAAAACACGTTAAAAGGGGAAATGTCATTGCCAGACTTGTTTATATATTCTATTTACATGATACATTTGGATGAAAGCATGACCCCCCAATCTTACTTTCATGATAAATGTGTCACTTTTGACACAATGATTAATCTCCAATATTGCTGGATGAGAGGGATAGTAAAGAGAAAACCTCTCTATCATTATCTTCACAAAACCTGAGTTCAGATATCATTTTTGACTTGTTGTTTGTTTTGTAGTCCTGAACAAGTCATCTGATCTCAGCATCTTACCCAGGGGTTCTCAAACTACGGCCAGCGCCCCAGATGTGGCCCACTGAGGACGTTTATGCGGCCTGCCAGTTATGGCAAATGGGCTGAGGGGCGGAGACACAGTATGAGTTTTTGTTTTTGCTATAGTCCGGCCCTCCAATGGTCTGAGGCCTGTGAACTGGCCCCCTATTTTAAAAGTTTGAGGACCACTGATCTTACCTGTACAATGAGAGGGCTGGGCTAGATGGCCTCTAAGGTTTCTTCTAGTTCTAAAACCTGTGAGTCAGTGACTAGAAGCTCTTTGAGATATATAACTATATAGGCATAATAATAGCACCTATCTCATAAGATTGTTGGGACAATCAGATGAACTAATATATATATAAATGCGATGTATTAAATGGAGATAAATGTGCAAAGTGCCAATCTATGGGTCAGGAAGCTGCCTGGTTTCAGACTTAGATTAAATCCTAGAATCATAGTTTTAAAACTGGAATAAGGTCTCCATGGCCATCCAGATTGAGTCCCTTTTACAGTTGAGGAAACTGAGGACCTGGGAGATTTAGTGTCTCACTGGAGTCAATTAGCTCCTTGGCACAGAATTATCTAACAGAGCTTTAAGGTAGTATGGTACAGTAGAAAGAAAGCTGGGTTTAGAGTAAAAGAACATGGACTTGTATCCCAAATCTACCTTTTGTATGCCTTTGGATGTTACATAAGACATATCTTAAGGACTTCAGTTTCCTTATCTATTTAAAAAAAAAAAAAAAAAAAAAAAAAAAAGAGGAAGGGGTTGTATTTGATGGCCAAGGATGTTTCTTCTGGCTCTAAATTTATGATTTTAAAAATATCTCCCCACTTTTGTCACATCTTTCCATTTCCACAAACCCCCATGATAGAAGCTTTCAGATGTCTTAAAAGAAGCTCCATTTTTGAACCCCCACCTGGCTACTCCCAGTCCTGCTAAGATGTGCCCTTTCAACAGGGCTGTCTTCCCAAGAGTCATTGGGCTGGGGAAGGCCAAGGGCAACCAGGTGGCCTCTCACCTGCCTTTCCTCCATGTCTTACAGCGCCGGTGTGGGCAGGACGGGCACCTACATTGTCATAGACAGCATGCTGCAACAGATAAAAGACAAAAGCACAGTTAACGTCCTGGGATTCTTGAAACACATCAGGACGCAGCGTAACTACCTCGTCCAGACGGAGGTAAGCCACAAGAAGGGCTGAATTCTGGGCCTGGGATGTTGGGGAAGTTCCTGCCAGAGATGCAGCTCACTACAGGCGCTGATCTGGAGGAAGAATTTCAGGAAGTGCATTCAGGGCTTGGTACTGGAAGGAAGGTTGGGTCTGGAGGTAGAGGACCACGGTTAGAATCTCCATTCTGCTGTGTGACCTTGAGCAAGGAAAGTCCCCTCTCAAAGCCTCAGTTTCTTCATCTGTGAAATGAATTATCTCAGTTTATAGCATAGACAGCTGAATTCTCTCTCTGGGTTCAAGTCCTGCATCTGACATAGTACTGGCCATGACCATGGACTCGGTCACTTAAACTCAGTAACTCTGAGACTGAAAGATTTATATCTGCTTTGGTAAAGGAAATATTCTCAGCAGAAATGATCCCATACTAAAGAATCATTGGTCCAGAAATGGGGCTATTGAGGTCAAAGACCTCCTACGCCCTTTGCAGATCTGAATCTAGTATTTTATAGACACAAATGTGTTTATGTTTAAATTAAGGAAAGCACCAACCACACAGATTTCATTGATTTTTTATTTAAATTTATTCATTTCCACCCTTGTATATCTGGAGTTCTTATTCATTAGTGATTCATTAGTGATCTGGAGTGCATTGGGAGAGATGGAACGTGCTGGGTAATTAGGATCATTTTTTTAAAAAGAGGATCAATGATAGGAGCACACTCAGAACTTTCCTGTCTTTCTTTAAGACTCTGTTCAAGCACCATTTTCTACCTGAAGCCTTCACTGCTTCTCCCCAACTACAAGTGTCCCAGCTCCCAGGCTACCTTGGATCAGATTATTTTGTTTATCTGTATTGATTCTATCTATAATTTACTATCTACTTCTTGTTTCTCCATTAAAATATGAGTTCCTTGAGGGCTGGGACTATTCATTCTGTTTGTATTCACAGTAATTGCCTATAACAGGATCTTAATAAATGCTTGTTGATTGATTGAGAGCAGAAGAACAAACAGGAACAGAGTAAGGCAGGATAGTTTTGTTACTACCACATGAAACTTACTATATCCTTTCCTTCTTCCCTTCCCTCTCTCCCTCCCTCCTTCCTTCCCTCTCTCTTTCCCTTTCTCCCTCCCTCCCTTACTTCCTTCTTTTCATTTCTTTTCTCTTCTTTTTTTAGTATGTATCATGAAATTCAGGGGCAACTAGGCAATGCAATGGATTGAGTGCCCTGTCTGAATTCAGGAAAATCCAAGTTCAAATTCAGCCTCAAACACTTCTTAATTATGTGACCCTGTACAAGACATTTAACCCTGTTTGCCTCAGTTTCCTCACCTGTAAAATGAACTGGAGAAGGAAACAGCAAACTAGTATTTCTACCAAGAAAACCCCAAATGGGGCCACGAAGAGTTGGACACTACCAAAAAACAAATGAAAAACAACTGAATAACGTGAAATTCACACATTAATATACAAGGGGAAAAATGGGGGTGGGGGAGACTGTGAATGTGCCTAGCTCTGCTGTGGGTGTGGTGAAGATATGAGATATATTTAATGCTCATTATTTATTCTCTAGTTCAGGGTCACAAAGGCATTGATTAAACAACTAGAGAAAATTTCTAAAGTAATACGGAAGGTTGTGTGTGTATATATAATATATAACATAATTTATATGTGTATGTGTATATCATAGAGTATATATTATATATTCATATATAGTATATATATATAGTCTGCCATATTTATATTATAGCTGTAAAATAGATCTATACATGTATAATATAATAGTACTATACATGTATAATATATAATAATATATATTATATATTTATATATTTTATATTATATGTATGCACATATAATATATATAATATGTAAATATATTATATATATATAACCTTTATGTATGCTTATATATATATATACATGTATAAGTATGTATATAACATATATAAATTCATACACACAAAGAATCCAAAGCAAATGAATGAAGATTATGGATTAATCTGGGAAGATTTTCTACATCTGTCTCCAGTGAATTCGTGATTCCTAAACCTGACTGACCTCTTGCCTTGTAGGAGCAGTACATTTTCATTCACGATGCCTTGTTGGAAGCCATTCTGGGAAAGGAGACAGAAGTCGCCTCCAATCAGCTGCATAGCTACGTCAACAGTATACTCATCCCTGGCGTGGGAGGGAAGACACGACTAGAAAAACAATTCAAGGTAATGCCTTTCACAGCAGAATGTCTAAGAAAGAGTCATAAAATGAAAGAGCAATAAAATGGTCTAGCAGATTTCTGTCCTTTCCCAGCCTGAAATCAATGGTCTCTGACCATTTTTAGGTAGACTAATGTGTTCACAGGTAAAATTCCATGGTTGAACTGTGTTGAACATAGATGACAAGGAAAAGAAACAGGGCCCACCAAATCGCAGAATGGGAATTATAAAGAACTTCTGGAGTTCTGAATAGTATAAACCATATAGGAAAGGTTGTTGTTATTATGTTCTTAATAATTGGTACCTGACTGGCCTCATCCAAAGAATAACCAATTTTCCTAACAATGTAGAAAACTGAGAAAAACACCAGAATCATCATTAGCTACATTTTTGGTCAGTTTGCCAAGTAACTATCAGATTTACCAGCCAATTTCCTCCTTGACTAGCCTAGTTGACCTTTGGCTAATATAGATATTCCTACATCCTTGCCCACTAAAAATAGTCTTTCGAAAAATCTATTGTAGCAAATGACTTCTCTTATCTTCAATAAAAAGCATTAATAGTAAATCTCAAATTTTCTTTTATTACTAAATATATTATTTTAATATTCAAATTACTAAATAAATGATATTTCAAGCACGTAACATGAAGTTCAGAGGCACCTAGGCAGTTATTATTAAATATAATAAATAATTACCTTTATGTTTAAATATAAATATAGCTATGAGGTGATATATTATTACAGATGATTACATATTAAAAAGCCATAGCATAGTTTAAATCTTTAATAGCTTGTAGGAAGAGATCAGAATAAAATAAAACTTAATACAAAATTATCACCCCCCTCCACAAAAAAAAAAAAACAAAAACACCCTAAGTATTTTTCACAAAGTTTTGCTTTTAAGTTTTTAGATAGGGTTCAAAACCCACAATAGCCCCACTGTTGATTAAGTTCACCTTAAATCTATTGCAAAATACAAAGAGATGGAAGTATCACATGACTGGTAGGATTTCAGTAAGACTTGGAACACCATGAACATACATGTTAGTGTGGGTGTATGTATGTACATGTTATTTCTCCCAGTAAAATGGAACCATCATAAGAGGAGCAATCATTTCATTTTTTGTATTTCTACTCGCTCCCAAGGCCTACCATAATGTCTGGCATATAGTGATCACTTAGTGAACACTTCTTGATTATTGATTGACTGATTGATTAGCACATACTATGTGCAATACACTTTGCTTGGCACTTGGGGTGATTGAAAAATAAATGAGGCAAACATTTCCAGGGTATGAGGAGAGACAGGAAGCAATGAACACATATATAGCAAAATATTATTAAAATTAAAATATCCACCAGCAAGTATTCACTAAATGCTTAAAATATGCCAGGCTCTTTTCTATATTTAGGGAGTATAAATACAAAGAATGGAATGATTTCCACTCAAAATGATCTTGTATTCTAATGGAGGAGAGAATGAGTACATACGTGAATATATACAGAATATATACAAAGAATATATAAGAGGCAGCAGGGGAATAGTGGGTAAAAGACTGAAATATTGTCAAGATGGTGGCAGCATGTGATCAATCTGGGTAGTTTTCCTTTCTGTGATTATATCCTCTCCAGAAACCAGCTCCCTCCATTTGAATCTCTGCTTCAGAAATGGAACTGCCAGGCCAATTAGAGCAGGTGCCAAATGATGAGAAAATGATAAATGGGCCAGCACTGCCTCCGTCTCCACCCTTGCTATGGTCATATGGTATTTGCATCTCTTTTATTAGTAAAGCAGACACTTGGCAGTCCATTGAACAATTAACAGTGGGGACATAGGAGATTTTGAAACCCATCTAAAGGCTTTGAATAATTTCTTTATGAAAAATACTTGAGGTGCCTTCTCTTGTAATTTTTTCTTACCTTTTTCTATACTATGCTTACTATTTGCACATCATCCAGTATGTGCACTGGCTCAGTCAGGTGGAAAGCTTTACAAATGGTTCTTTCAGGGACCCTGAGCACCTCAGAAACTCAAATAGAAAAGGAGTACTGATAAGAGTCTGGAAAAGCCCAGGCAGAATAAAAATCCAAGAATCCTGCCCAGATGGAGTGAACTATTTGCTGGCCTCAAAGCCAAGAAAACCTGGATTTAAGTCCTGCTTGTGATACATGCTGGCTGTGTGATTCTGGGCAAGTCACTTAACATGTCATTGCTGTAAGCCAGAACTTCTTAAACTTTTTCTACTTTTGACCTCTTTTCACCCAAGAAATTTTTACATGACTCCAAAATAAACAGGTATACAAATCAAACATTTGCTGATAATAAATCATAATTTGGGGATATCACACATTCACTTAAGAGATCTCGGATGGAGTTTAAGAAGCTGGACTCTCTCTGAGATTCTAAATTACAGATAAAGTGCTGACCTGTGCTAGTTGGAGGGAAATTTAGTGACTTGAGAATTCCCTTTACCAGTGTAATCAATCACTGGTCTAACTTTTATCTCATCCCCCCACCATGGGATTCCCATTCCTTTTTAGAAAAGAAGGTCTTTCTTGTGTAGGGTACTAAGTGCTAAATGGACAGGACACAGCAGAAAATTAATGAAATCAACACAGAAATCAAACTGAGTCACTCTAACCTAAGGGATGAGAAGCTGTATTGGACAGCTCTTAGCTAAATGGGTCTCAGACCATGTCTGATTTCCTTGTGCTCATACCACAACCCAATTCTTTGCTAATCATTCTGCGAGTCAACCCGTCAAGTTGCTCTCAAGTCAAGAAGCTTGATTAAACATCTACTCTTTGCTCCAAGGATACAAAGAAAGGCAAAAACATTCTCTGCCCTCAAGGAGCTCCCTATCCAGTGGGGGAAGAAAGCCTACAAAGCTCTTATTCTTCACTCCCCAAATGAGCAACTCCCCCACTCCAGGAACATGGAATTGATTTTGACCAGTCTTAGATCTTCCCGTCCCTAGTCTGTTTTGCCAAGTAGTTGAATGAATGCTGTGATTACAGAATCATGTTTTGTTTTCTTTCAGCTGGTCACACAATGTAACGCAAAATATGTTGAGTGTTTTAGCGCACAGAAAGAATGTAACAAGGAAAAGAACAGAAACTCATCCGTCGTGCCAGGTGAGACTGTCGGTTAACCAGATGATTACTGGGAGTGGGATTTTGCTCATGGATTGTCCTTGACTTCTGATAGAGAGGCAGCTGCTACCATGGGGAAAATATTAATATTTTTCTAGTCAGAGCTATTGCAGACCTTCCCAAAACAATTGGATGCTAGGTTGCAAAAGCAGGTGGCAGCATTCATTAAGATCTGACAAAACCAAGTTCAAATCCAGCCTTAGATTCTATGGCCCTAGGCAGGTTACTGAAATTTTCATGTAAAAGAAAAAGGTTGAATTTTGTGTTCTCCCATGTCTCTTCCACCTCTACAGCGATAATCTAGTTTATCCTATGTCTGATTGCTTCCTGTCTAGGAGAGGCGGGAGGGAGGAAGAAAGAGAGAACAATTTTGGAACTTGAAGTTTTGCCAAGATGAATGTTCAAAACAATCTTTGCATATATTTGGAAGAATAAAATATTATTTTATAAAATTTAAAAATCAATAATCTATAATACAATTGAGGGGAAGATGTAAAGAAGCAGCAAGGATGCTGGGTCTGAAATCTGAGCCCATAGGTTCAAATTCTTACTAGTGACATTGGTCAAGTCATTTTACTTCCTAACCTATAAAATGAGAGGATTGGACCAAATGACCTTTAAAGATCCCTTGTAGCTCTAAATCTGTGACCTAAATGAATTTCTAGTTTTTGTTTACTTCAAATTCTAAGTAGTGAAATTCTGCAAATTATTTTAGCTAAATTTGTATCACTCAAATCTTCATTTACTTTGATAGGAAGGATCATAGATTCCAAGCTGGAAAGGATCTCAGAGGTCCTTGGGTTTAACACCCTACTTTACAGATGGGGAAACCGAGAGTCAGAGAGCTTCAGTAGCTTCCCCATGGTCACAGAGTATAAGTCCTCCTGCCTCCTATTCCACCATTTTCTGTCCACTTACAGCTTAAAGACTCATGATTTTCTCATTGTGAGTACCCCCTGAAAATCCACATCCCCAAATCTAGAAGATAATCTTCAAGAGTCAATGTAGTAAAAAAAAAAAATTAGCATCCCTCCAAATAACCACAAGTTGTCATCTGTAATGCCCCTGATTAAGTCATTTGGATGGCTTTCCTATAGCAAAGTCCCCTCTCCTGAACCCCAATCTTGTAAATTAAGACAGGGAAGTGGATGCCTTTAAGTTCCAAATTCTGGAAAAGATTTCTAGCATGGAAGTCAACTAACCAACAGGGATCTCATCATCTCTAAAGGGAACTAGCTTCTCTACTAGGGACTACAATCTGTCTGAGAAGGTGAGAAAAAAAGTACAGAGTTTGGTTTTGTTTTGGGAGATTAAGTGACTTGTCCAGAGTCACACAGCTAGTAAAGTGTCTGAAAGTACATTTAAACTCAGATCCCTCCAGGGGCAGTGCTCTATCCAAAAGTATTATTTGTACATACAATTGTGGTCCAGTGGAAAGAGCCCTGACTATAGCTTTAGAGGATACCAATTCAAATCCCTCTGAAAAAAAAAATTTTTTAATCTTAGGGAAATAATTAACTTTTCTCTGGACCTTGGTTCCTCATCTGACAACAATGGGCTTGAACTTAAAGACTTAAGGTCTCCTTCAAGCTCTAAATCTATAACCCTCATATCAAGAATACCTCAAAGCTTTGCACATCTTGCTCTTTCCAGTATACCTTTCCAGCAGTCAAATGTGATTTCTGAAATGATTTCTCCTAGGAATGTACCAAAGCATTTCATTTTTTCAATAATAGGGAAGCCTGCTAAAAACATAGATGGCCTTAGGATTGGTGGGGAAAGGGAGAAGGACTTAACTCAGGAGATCATGGGAAACTCTATTGGTTCAATCTGTATAATAATGATATGATGTTTTTGTTTTCCCACTATAGCTGAGCGTGCTAGAGTCGGGCTTGCACCCTTGCCTGGAACAAAAGGAACAGACTACATAAATGCATCCTACATCATGGTGAGACATCAACTCTTAATTATAAATTTTATATATACATACATATATATATATATATATATATGTAATTATAAATAAAGTCCATTAAACCAGAAATGGTTAAGAAGAAGGTCCCAATACTGGCTGAATTTCTGGTTCCCATAATGCCAGAGGACAGCATTTTTATTTCTGGGGTATGGAACTTTGAAATGAAGGCAGCTCTCAGGAGTGGGGGCTCAGAAGTTCTTCCAAAAGTCAGGACGAGCTCTTTTCCGTTGTTATTTTTAAGATAATTCATTTTGATTGTTAATTTCACCCTTCCACATGTTTGAATAAATGTTGAAATTAGTGTTAAGCAAAAGCAGCCGAGGGAATTGCCAATGAAAACTGAGCTGGAGGGGAAAGTGCCTGCGTGTTAGCAAAAGTCTATTTCCAAAGACTGCCTTTTGCAAACCCATTAGCGCTCTCTCAACAGAACTGTCTGTGTCGGGGAAGAACGCAGGTGTCAACTGTGGAATCTTTTCCTTCCCCATTAAAGGGCTATCATAGGAGCAACGAGTACATCATAACCCAGCACCCTCTGCCACATACTACGAAAGACTTCTGGCGGATGATATGGGATCATAACGCACAGATCATCGTCATGTTGCCAGACAACCAGAGCTTGGTAAGGAAAGTGTGATGGCGGCTGCCCGTGAGCGACAGGGCCATGGAACTTCTTGGCTATCTTTGCAAGCTGGCTCCAACTGCACTTTCTAGAATGATTTCACGTGATTCCTCCTCGTGTACTCTATGTGACTGCTAACTGTTGGTCCCTTGCTCTTTCCCATCCTTCATCTCCCAACTCCAGACCTTTGCATAGGTGATCCCCCATGCCCCTTTCACTTCTATCTCTTAGAATCCTTAGCTGTCTTTGAGACTCAGCCATGGGATCTTGGGTAAGCATTTCCTATCAGAGTATTCATTTTTCATTTATAAATTTATATTTATTTATAAATTTCATTTATAAAATGAGAATGTTGGATGTGATCATCTCCAAGGTCATCCAACTGAGGGCTTTCTCAATCTCCCTGGCTGTTCTCCTACACACACATACATGCACAACATGGATGTTTATGTTTTTTCATCATATATATGTATGTGTGTGTGTGTGTGTGTGTGTGTGTATTTCTCCTCACACAAGGGTTCTTAGCCTTTTTTGGGGGGGTGTTATGGACCCCTTTGGCAATCCGATAAAGCCCTGGGATGACTCAGAATAATTTTTCTAAGTAATTGAAGGACATGCCATAATGCAGCAGCTAGAAGTTAGTCAAAATAAAGATATTATTTATTTTTCCCTATCCATGTTTACAGAACCCCTGATAACTCTCTAAGTCCCTTTACCCTAACAGAATATAAGCTCTTTCAAGGTATAAATTATTTTCGTTGTTTCCCTTTGTAGCATATTACAAGCTCTTAATTAATGTTCATGAAATTGTATTGAATTTTAAAATCTAAACAAATAGTCTGCCTCTGGCATTACCTATATGACATTGGGCCTTGGTTTCCTCATCTGTGAAATGAGAGGACATCAACAGACAGCCCCTGGGATCCCCTCCAGCCCTAAGTCTGTGCTCCATTGATCCCTGTCATGGTTCACCCCACAGTTGTCTCATGCTTGATGTTTGTCAGTGCTCTGCTAAGGAAGGAGACAGAGATCTTTGAACCGTGGAATAGAATCCTGCTTCTTTTCCTAACTCTGTTCCTGGTGATTTTGAAGGCATTATTTAATTGCTCCATGCCTCCTTTACAGAGCTGTCACACACTCATCCCTACAGAGCAGGAATGGTTCCAAGCATAAATTATTTTCATGGAAAGTACAAGTATAAATGCGCGACATGGTAGACTCGCATCCCGGCTCCGACTTTCCAGTAGGAGGTGACAGGAGGGATGGGTTGGGGAGAGGGGAGCGGATCTGTAGAGGGAGGGCTGTGAACATAACCTTCTCTCCTCTCCTGATACATTATTCCATCTTCCTCCCCATGGACCAAAGTAAGAGGCAGATTGTGAGAGTGAAGGGGCCCTTTACTTTATGACCCTCCACAACTCAGTGACTTCCACAGACCCTTGTTTTCTCATGTGCAAAGCATAGGTCAGAGCTAGTCATAGATTTAAAGCTGTAAGGGGCTCTTAAAGGCCATTGAATTGAAGCCAGCTGCCTCCTTTTATAGGTGAGGCAGAAAGAAATTAAGTACCTTGTCCAGAGTGACACAGGTAAAAAGGGGCCGAGCTGGGGTTTGAACTTAAAATTTCTGGCTTAAATACAACAGTATTTGTACCACAGCCAAAGGTTTAATAATTCCTGAGGCACTCACCTCACAGAGTTACTCTGAGAATCATTCGGAATCATAGTTTTAGACTTGAAAGAAGCCATCAAATCAAACACCTTCATGTAACAAATAAGGAAACTGAGGAAAATAGTCTTAAAACTAAACCAAACTAAAACAAAACAAAACCTTAAAAAAAAGTCCTAATTATATATAAAATCTAGGTGATATGAGCATAGAGTGACAGGGTTAATATTCTAATCCTCGTGCATGAGACAGATATACTCTACTCTAGAATTGCTTTTGACTTAAGAAGTAGCGGCAGGTCATTAAAATGACCATGACAACCATGAGATCAGGAAGAGTCTTCAGTCTCCCCAGAGAGGAGCATGTGGCTGAGAGCATGAGTCCTGATGACATGCATTTGACTCGCTTCCCAGAGAGTAGGAAGGGGTTTCTTTCCTCCGTTGCGTTCTGCTGGAGCTCCGATGCCTGCCGGGCACGATAGGATGAAAACAGAGCTGGGGATCTGAAGCCCAAAGTTGGGGTGTCAGGTTCCAAATGAGCTGGCAGCAGGATCCGCTCCGCTTGGCTGGGTGCTGAAGGCTGGGGGGCCAGGCTGGTTGGGAAGGCATCCATTGGTTAGCTAAGGCAGGACCCTGGCACTATCCCTTAGCAAAGAAGGTGCTCCTCCAGACCCACTTTGGAACCTCTTGGTGTGTCACCAGGTACAAAGCCCTGGCCTTCTGGGAATTGATGGTTAAAAGGAATTACTTGGAGCAGGGTATTAATGCTTCTCTGTTGGAACCATAGAACCAGGATGTTGCCTCAGGGTTTTCCAATACTGCAGGCTAAAAAAGAATCTGTTCCCTTACCCCACCCTCTGGTTTAACCTAGAAGCCACTGATCTGACTGATTTACTATAAAGACTCTATTCTGGGTGTGACTTTCCCCAAATATGGCCATATTTTTAGTATAAAGAGAGAAGACCTTGACATATAACAAGAACTTCATAAATGCATGTTGGATGACTGACTGAATATGGAAATTACAGATCATAAGCAGCAAGTCAAAGAACTATGTCCATGATCTGCCTTGGCTTAATCTGGGGCAGAAAATGCCAAAGTAGCCAGACACTCACACATCTGGATCAAATATTTAGTTTATCATCTTTTTGTAGTCAACTTGTTTGGCCTTCGCTGGACAGCTCTGGATGTCTGGCACTGCAGCACTGCAAAACAACCCAGAGGTAGATCGTCTCTGTCCATGGTCCTTCCTTTCCCCTGACCCACATCTATATGACTGGGATAATAGGACCTAATTATTTATTGCCTAAAAAAGTCTTTTTTTTTTTTTTTTTTTTTTTTTTTTACAAGACCTTAGATTTTACTGGTGAATATAAGGACATTGCCTTTACCAGTACTGATCAGCAGCCCCTCTGCCAATTGAGGTCATCTGCAGCACTGAGAGATGTCACAGAGCTGAAACATAGAGACCAAAGGCCTTCCTGACCCCTCCATCCCACACTGCTGGTCTTAGCCCCCTCCACTCCCAGCTGTATGGGCCAGAAAGATTTTGTGTCTCATTTAAGTAATTAAACTAAAATCATTCCCAGAAAAAGGGATGCAATGGGACAAAAAGGAAGGTTTTATAATAGAATTGTTCTGCACAGGGCTTTCTGCTGCTTCCTTACTGGCTTTCCCCTTTGGATACAGCAAAGAGCTCCTGAGTTCAAATCTGGCCTCAGACATCTACAAACTATATGACTCTGGCCAAGTCTGTTAACCCGGTTTGCCTCAGTTTCCTCCTTTGTAAAATGAGCTAGAGGAAGAAAAAAAAGCCAATCACTCCAGTATCTATGCCAAGACGGAGGCATTTAGTTGGCACAGTGGATAGAGCACTGGATTCAAATCCAGCCTCAGACATTTCTCGCTATGTGACCCCGAGTAAGTCCCAACCTCCGCATGCCTCATTTTTCCTATCTATAAAATGGGGACAATAGCTACCTCCCAAGGTGGTTGTAAGGATCAAATGAGATAATATTTGGAAAGCACTTTGCAAACTTTAAAACTCAATATAAATTTTAGCTATTATTATTGATTTCTATGATCCTTAAGTCTCTTATCTGTAAAATGGGTCAGTTGTACTGACTATTCCTAAATAACTGTTATGAGCAGAGAGCTTTGTAATCTTAGCAGAGTATATAATTGTGAATCACTGACATGGTTAGCTTTATGAGAGTAATACTCAATCCAGAAGCTGGGCAGTTTTGGAATCAGGCCTTATTCTCAGCAATCCACTGACTGACTAAAGCCTCAGAATACCAGAACTGAAATGTTTTCTCTACCAAATGCTTTCTAATTAATAAGTGCAGCATTTGTAAGTAATTCCACTGACATGTACTTCTACAGAATAACTAAATGAGCCATGCATTTCTCTTCACCATTACATTCAAGAACAGATCAGAAATCAACCATTTGGAAAGGTTAAAGTCTTTGTGTTTCATGAAATGTCAAGCAAAAATTAGAAAACTTGGGAGTCTCATGTTTTTAGAGTTAGCTCAATAGTCTGCAAACATATTCCTAAGAGGGCACATTCTCTCTGAAAAAGACCTGTTGTTTGGTTCCTAAATTAAAAAAAAAATTTTTTTTTTTCTTTAATTCCATAACCTGCAAAATATTGTAGTGTGATAGTTAGAGATCACACACTGGCTTTATGACTTTGAGTTAGTCACTTCCCTTTTCAGGATCTGTAGCAATTCTCTAAGACTGAGTTGCAGAGAATGTGCATTGGGGGAAGGAGTTTGGGTGCTGGACCTGGAGTCAGGAACACTTATATTCCTGAGTTCAAATCTGGCCTCAGACATTTAGTGATTGTGTGACTCTGGGCAAGTCACTTAATCCTGTTTGTTTCAGTTCCTTGATAACAAAATGGGCTGGAGAAGGAAATGACAAATCCCTCTATTATCTCTACCAAGAAAGCTCCAAATGGGGTGATGAAGCATCAGATATGACTGAAAAACAAGAGGTAGTTTAGATGGGAGGTTTTTGTTCCCCCTGTTCTCCCACAGGCAAGCGTTAGTCTGTCCTAAAAAAATATCCATCCTGATTACTCAGGCTATTTCTTTCTTTCTTTTTTTTTTTTTTTTTTTTATTCATTTTTCCAAATTATCCCCTCCCTTCCTCCACTCCCTCCCCCCGATGACAGGTAATCCCATACATTTTACATGTGTTACAATATAACCTAGATACAATATATGTGTATAAATACCATTTTCTTGTTGCACATTAATTATTAGCTTCCGAAGGTATAAGTAACCTGGGTAGATAGACAGGAATGCTAACAATTTACATTCGCTTCCCAGTGTTCCTTCTCTGGGTATAATTATTTCTGTCCATCATTGATCAACTGGAAGTGAGTTGGATCTTCTTTATGTTGAAGATATCCACTTCCATCAGAATACATCCTCATACAGTATTGTTGTTGAAGTGTATAGTGATCTTCTGGTTCTGCGCATTTCACTCAGCAACAGTTGATTTAAGTCTCTCCAGGCCTCTCTGTATTCCTCCTGCTGGTCATTTCTTACCGAGCAATAATATTCCATAACCTTCATATACCACAATTTACCCAACCATTCTCCAATTGATGGACATCCATTCAACTTCCAGTTTCTAGCTACAACAAAAAGAGCTGCCACAAACATTTTGGCACATACAGGTCCCTTTCCACTCTTTAGTATTTCTTTGGGATATAATCCCAGTAACAGCAATGCTGGGTCAAAGGGTATGCACAGTTTGACAACTTTTTGGGCACAGTTCCAAATTGCTCTCCAGAATGGTTGGATTCTTTCACAACTCCACCAACAATGCATCAGTGTCCCAGTTTTCCCACATCCCCTCCAACATTCATCATTATTTGTTCCTGTCATCTTAGCCAATCTGACAAGTGTGTAGTGGTATCTCAGAGTTGTCTTAATTTGCATTTCTCTGATCAGTAGTGATTTGGAACACTCTTTCATATGACTGGAAATAGTTTCAATTTCATCATCTGAGAATTGTCTGTTCATATCCCTTGACCATTTATCAATTGGAGAATGGTTTGGTTTCCTATAAATCAGGGTCAGTTCTCTATATATTTTGGAAATGAGACTTTTGTCAGAACCTTTCCTTTTAAAAATATTTTCCCAATTTGTTACTTCCCTTCTAATCTTGTTTGCATTAGTATTGTTTGTACAGAAACTTTTTAGTTTGATGTAATCAAAATCTTCTATTTTGTGATCAATAATGATCTCTAGTTCTCCTCTGGTCATAAATTCCTTCCTCCTCCACAGGTCTGAGAGGTAGACTATTCTCTGTTCCTCTAATCTATTTATAATCTCATTCTTTATGCCTAAATCATGGACCCATTTTGATCTTATCTTGGTATATGGTGTTAAGTGTGGGTCCATATCTAATTTCTTACTCAGGCTATTTCTTTAAAAGGAACTATTTGGGACACCTACTTAATCTCCAGATTATTATAAAGAACATCTTTTGTTGTGATTTCAGATTCTGCTTATGCCATAGTTGCCTCTGCCATCTCATTTAGTCACTCATCATTCACAGAACATGGCTTTATGATTTGGGTTTGTTTTGGGTTTTTTTGTTTGTTTGTTTTTTGTTTTTTGTTTTTTGAGATAATTGGAAGTGACTTGTCCAAGCCACACAGCTAGTGTTAAGTATCTGAGGTTAGATTTGAACTCAGATCCTCCTAACTTCAAGTCCATCAATTTTTTTTCCTCTCTTTTCTTCCCTCTTTTCCCCTCCCTTCTTCCTTCCTTTCCTTTTTCCTTTCCTCCCTCCCTTCCTCCTTCCTTTCCTTTTCTTCTTTCCTTCCTTCCCTCCTTCCCTTCCTTCTTTCCTTCTTTCTCTCCCTTCTTTCCTTCCTTCCTCTTTTACTGCACCATCTAGCTGCCCCCAGAACAAGCATTTATTAAGTACCAAGTACTATGCTAGATGCTGGATTATAAAAACAAGTGTTCCTTCCCTTATATTCTCTTCAGGGAAAATTCATAGTTTCCCATGAATTCCATGATCATCTTCACACAGAAGACTCACTGATCTATATACCCAGTCCCTCAAGGTCATTTCCTTGTGTCCCAAACCTACATCATCAGATGTCTAGTGGGTATTTTAGACTCAGTGTTCTGTAGGCACAAAGAATCTGTCCTCTTTTTCCCCAAACCCCCAGTGCTCTTCCAACTGCCCCTTTTACTCTCAGAGATACCATCATCCTGCCAGGAGGTATCTTTGCCACAAACTCTGCATTTTGGTCAGCCTGGTGTTCTTCATGTTCTGCTCACACAGCACTTTATTTGCAGACTTCATGCTGATTCATTATTGGTCCCCTGTCCATGAAATGCTCTCCTTCCTCAGAGCCACCTGTTGGAGTCCCTGAATTCCTTTAGTCTTTGTGACATTGTCCATGAGGTCTTTCTAGACATTATGGCCTTCCCTTCCCCAGCTATTTTTCATCTGCTTAAAGGTTTTATGTATTCCTATGTGCATAGTCTGTGTCTATGATTAAAATGGAAGCTTCTTTTTTTTTTAAATTATATTATCCCTTGTATTCATTTTTCCAAATTATCCCCCCCTCCCTCCACTCCCTCCCCCCGATGACAGGCAATCCCATACATTTTACATGTGTTACAATATAACCCAGATACAATACATGTGTGTAAATACCATTTTCTTGTTGCACATTAAGTATGAGATTCCGAAGGTATAAGTAACCTGGATAGATAGACAGTAGTGCTAACAATTTACATTCGCTTCCCAGTATTCCTTCTCTGGGTGTAGTTATTTCTGTCCATCATTGATCAACTGGAAGTGAGTTGGATCTTCTTTATGTTGAAGATATCCACTAAAATGGAAGCTTCTTGAGGGCAGAAATGATTATACTTTATCCCAAGAACCTAGCACAAAAGCTGACATACAGTCAGTGCTTAACCAGCAGTCATTATTGATATAAAAAGCCTACAAATGCAAATACAGAATAATTTAGGTTCAGATTGAGGTGGATTTGAATATGCTTCCTGAAGGAGGTGACATGGGGGTTGAGTTTTAAAAGAAACTGTACATTCTCAGCATGGAAGGCAGTCTGTGGGTTGGGAGAATAGAGTGCTCACTATTGCAAATTATCCCCAAGAGAGCAAACCCCTTTGCTTGCCTTTATCCCAATTAGCTCACTTATTCCTTCCTGATAAGGTAGGAAATCCTGACATTACTTGTATTCTGATTCATTTGGAATAACTTGGCAGAGACCACTTTACTAATTCATCGTCCTTCCAAAGATCCCCCATTGCATTTGCTGGGCCAATCAGTATTGATTCTGTGACAGTTCTTGCCTTTGTACAGACCAAGCTCAATCTCTGATCTGTCTCAGCCCGTATGCTGAGTTTTAAAAATAAAGTGGATTTGGCAATAAGCTATTGAAACATGAAAGGGTGATGAGTGTTATTGGGCCACTGGCTCATTTTTAATTCCCAAGTGCAGGATGAAGCACTTGATTGGGTACATTGTTGCTTTTTTTTTTTTTTTTTTTTAACCTTCCTGAATTCCTATGGACATGATGCATGTCAGCCCCAAAGGGTTTTAGGAGGAGCCAAGCCATTTCGGGAAAATTTCCAAACAAATCTGCAAGATTTGGAGCAATTCAATGTATATTATATATTTGCTATTTTCCTTTATTACCTTGAGAATGAGTAGCAGCATAGAATTGTGACAAGATTATTGCCCTCAAAACCAAAATTGATCTGTATTCAAGGTGTGCCTCCAACCCATGTAGGCTGTATGACTGTAGGCAAATCACTTAACCTCTCCTTGTTCTAGGAGACTCATTCAGACTTAAGGTGCCAATCTACACTGGCAGCCCAGGTTTCCTCATCTATGAGTGTCCTATATCAATGACATCACTAGCCTGGCCCCTACTTACATTGGGGATTAAAAAAAAAAACTACCCACTTCTGCCATCACATTATTTACCAATGAGTCCTAGTTGGCAGCCCACTCTCAAAGATCACAAATAACAGGACCAGCAGTCACTCTCTTAACTTTTGCTTTTCATACTTTGCTACATAAGGCCAAAGGCTGATAGATTTAGGTAGGGAAGTGCATTGGGTGGTCCTCTAATTTGATCCCCTGATTTTATAGAAGTTTATATTGAGTTAATGGCAGACAGCCAGGATTTGAATCCAGGCACCCTGAACCTGTCACCCTTCTCAATGTTCTATGTTATCTTCTGGTATATATGGCATGTGGGTAGATGGGTATGAATGAAATAAGTATACCCTATATAAAATCTATAGACATAGAATGATGTAATATAAAGTAGTCAGGAGATCTAATTCAAATTTAGGTTCTATTTCTTATTATGTAAAGTCCCTTAGGCAAATTCCTTAAATCACATAGGAACCTCAGTTTCCTGAAGAAAAAAAAAAAAAAGAGGTTATGGGATCATGGAGATTCTCTGTGGTACAATAGAAATTCAATCACTGACTTTGGAATAAAAGGGCCTTGGTTCAGATGGCCATATGCTGATATATGCTAATGGGTAAACTCACGTAGCTTCTCTGGGCTATAATTTCCTCCTCTCTAAAATAAAGAAGTTAGACTTGATGGCTTCTATCATCACTTCTAGCTCCAGATCCAAGATCCTGCCATTCAGAGACCTTTAATATCTAAAGTTTTGATCCTATAGGAAGAATGATGAATTTACATAAGTAGTAACCTGACGTCTGCCTCCTCATCCCTAGCTCCTAGGATCCTTGTTCTTGTGCTCCAGTCATTCAGACTCTTCATGGACCCCATTTGGGGTTTTCCTGGCAAAGATAATGGAGCAAAGATAATCCTGGCAAAGATAATATTCAGCTCATTTTACAGATGAGAAAACTGAGGCAAAGAGGTAGAGTGACTAGACCAGGGTCATGCTGTCTGATGCTGGATTTAAACTCAGGTCTTTCTGATTTGAGGCACTGTAACCTATCCAATGTGCCACTAGATGCCCCTTAGAATCCTTAGCTTCCTTCAAAATGCAATCCAGGTATCATCTCCTCCATGAAGCCTTTCCTAATCCCCTCAATTATTAGTAATCTCTCCCTCTCTACCTTTTCTATCTTCCCTACTCCTTCTACAAAATAAATAAACTCCTTGAAGAGAGGGACTGTTTTTTTCCTTTGAAAACCAGTGCCTTTCCTAGTGTCTGGCACCATAGTAGATGTCTGTTGAATTCAGATTTTGAACTGATTATTTAAATATAAAAGAAGGGGGGGGAGGAGGAAGAAAGAAGGAAGGAAGGAAAGATAAAGAAAGAAAAAAAGAAACAAAGAAAGAAAAAGAGAAAGAGAGAGAGAAAGAAACAAGATATTGTTTATGATCAAGAAAAAGCAAATGTCTTGTGGCTCACTGGTAGAATGCACTTTGTTCCCCTAGGCAGAAGACGAGTTTGTGTATTGGCCGAGTCGGGAAGAATCCATGAACTGTGAGGCCTTTACGGTGACCCTCATTAGCAAAGACAGATTGTGCCTCTCTAACGAAGAGCAAATCATCATCCATGACTTTATCCTCGAAGCAACACAGGTAAAGCCCCCTAGAGCAGTGGGTAGCGGGCTCCTGGTGGGCCTCCAGATTGGCCTTCTAAGTCACATTGACTGTCAAAATCAGGAGGCTTCCCGCCCCCTACCTCCATGCACACTTTTGGGGAGAATTAAGTGAATTTATTTTTAATTTCCCTTGCTTTTAAAGAAATCTTTATGATAATTTTTTTCAAGCTGAGTAAAGCCTCATCATGTGCAGTGGACGTAAAGGAGGATAGTTAGCCTAGTTACACAACAGTTGAATGGAGCTTCTTCCTGCTCTCTCTGCTGTTGGAAACATCAGCTTCAGGAAAGCAAAAGTCAAGGATTTCTTTAGGTCTGTGTGATTGAGAGCTCAGGCAGCAAGGCCCACAAACTGTCGGTGACCAATCCCTGGGCCTTCCAGTGCCCCAGCTAACTCTTAGAGACTTGAGGCCGCAGAGTGGATGCCCATCTGCATTGGGGTTGGAGTTCCTTTACAGAAGGTCAACGCCAAACAAGAAAGAAAACAGTTAAGAGAGCTAATGAACACTTAGAACTCTTTTAACCCATCAAGGGATGACCTACCATCCTATTTTTTATTTACTTTAAATAAATGACTTTTATTTGAACTTTATAAATTACCAAATCTATTTTCTTTCCCTCCTACCTTGCCCAATTCCTTAAAAAAAGAAAAAAAAATCCTTGTAATAAGATGTAGAAGTGAAACAAATTGCTGCAATACCCCTCCTCTGTAAATATCTCTTTCTGTACCTTGAGCCCACTACTTCAATGGCAGACTATTCTCTACCCCTCTTTTTTGTGTCCCATTGATAGGAAGTTAAACAAAGAGGCAAGGGAAGGGCCCTTGTATTTTGTTGAAAAATCTGAAAGATTTTATCTCAACAAGAAGCTCTCTCCTCTTATAACTTACTGGTTTCTTGATAGAATTGGGGTATGGCAGTGGTCTAGAGCCCTAAATAGTCACTAGTGTCCAACTGCAGGCTGAGTTTGCTTCATTTTACCTTTGCCAGAGTTCTTGTTCTCTCCTGAAGCAAACTGTTGCAACTATAGAGCAGGGGTTCTCAAACTACAGTCCACAGGCCAGTTGTGGCCCACTGAGGACGTTTATGTGGCCCGCTGGTTATGGCAAATGGGCTGAGGGGTGGAGACAATGTGAGCTTTTGTTTTTACTATAGTCCGGCCCTCCCACAGTCTGAGGGACAGTAAACTGGCCCCCTATTTAAAAAGTTTGAGGACCACTGCTGTATTGAATTAAATGGATAAGCTTTGATCTGTTCATCTTGATTTTAGGATGACTACGTCCTAGAAGTCCGACACTTCCAGTGTCCCAAGTGGCCCAATCCAGATGCCCCAATAAGCAGTACTTTTGAACTTATCAATGTCATCAAAGAAGAGGCCTTAACAAGGGATGGGCCTACCATTGTTCATGATGAGTGAGTATATTTCTTCATTTGAAACATGAATGCATTTCATGAAGTAGTCACTACTATAGTGGAAGGAATGTGAAAATCCATTTCTCTCCTTTTTTGTGGATTTAACTGATTTAATTGTATGCACAAACACACATGCACATGCACAGATACGACTTTCTTATTAAATTACATTTCATTAACATCGACATTGAAACTTACTGCTTGTTTGCATCAGACAATATATCACTAAGATTGTAGTTCTCTTAGAGATGGAGACTCTGTTTAAGGCCATAAGGCAGCTCTTCTTTAAGAATTTGTTGCTTCCACATATTACAGAATTCAGTTGGTTGGAGGCCATTTTTGTGCAACCTATACCTACATCATCCAATATCTGAAGACTTCAAGGGAGAAAAAAGAGAAGGAGCCCACTACCTCCAGAGAAAACTAATTTCCACTTCTGGTTAACTCTAATTGTTATAGACAGCTTTAAGCTTAAACTGGACTCCCAGCAATTTAGACATATGTCTCCTCATTCTACTCGCACCTTAGATTCAAATCTCCCTCTGATACAATCAGACTGTGTGATTCTGGGCAAATCACTACACTAATCTGAGTCACAAATAGGAAAATATATTTTAAATGACTATACATGTATAACCTTTATCAGATTGCTTCAATCTGGGGAAGGGAAAAGAAAATTTAGAACTCAAAATCTTACAAAAATGAAAGTCAAAAACTATGTGTAATTGGAAAAGAAAATATCATTGAGGGGAGAAAAAGACTCTGAATTATGGAGAAGGTGCAAACCTGCATTGGTAAGGGAACCCCGCATCTAGGAGTTTCCTATGCCAATAGACCCAGTCTCTTGTTCCATTGCTTTCTGCCTCCTGAGGACAAAGGACAAAGCCTAATGCTTCTCCCAGATGACAGAAAGCCTTTCACATACTTAGAGACAGCCATTATGCCTTCTCTTCCTCCTACCAAGATTTTCCTTTTCTAAAAGAATTTTTTTCAGTTTTTCATGGTCTCCTCCTGACCTTTTCGATTTTTAAGGTCACACAGGAAATAAACAGAAGTGGATTTTAACCCAGATCTGATGACTTCAGTCGGTGCTCTTTTTATTGTATGAATAACCAGGAAACAAACAAACAACTCCAAAAAATCCCCAAAAACCTTGCATCAGATTGCTCATGACCTTTCCAATAGTTGCCTGGTGCCTTCGTTTCCAAGGACAAGCCAAGTTGCCAATCTCAGATTCAGAAAAAAGGGGCAGAATCACATAAACCTTATGGTGCTTAAATATAGCTCGTTGTCCTTTGTGGCAGAAGCAGGCCCACAGAACCACTTTTTGACCCTGGGTTCAGTGGTCTGTGTATCTCACTGATATTTAGATAATAAGGCATAATTATGATTGTTTTATTCTACTTTCATTCCATTGACTTTATGGGTACTTGGAAAGCACAGTTGAATCTCAGTGCTCCTATTGACTTTAATTACTCATTATGTTTGGTCATTCAAAATCTCTGGTCAACTGGACTTGTTACTATCATAAGTTATAAAGAGAGGCAGCGTGGAGTAGAAAACATCAATATTTACCCCAATTTGAATCTCAGCTTAACTAGTTATACAACCATGGAAAAGGCCCTTGACCATCCTAAGCCACAGTTTTCCTCATCTGTAAAATGCTACCTACCTCATAAAGTCGTAGAAAAATCAAGTCAGTTGGAAAAGTGAGTACAAGGGATAATGAAAAAAAAAAACTACCCATGCATATGTACTGTCAAAAAAATATATATAATTATAAAATTAATAAATTATCAAAAAAATCATCAGAAAATGGGAAAAAATGGTTTTTAACCATGAATATAATAAGCTCTTCCATATTTTACTCATGGATTGCTCACCAAGTCTCAGAATCTGAAAGGTTATGAAGGGATGAGTTCTTGATCAGACTGGAATAGAGGGAGCATCATGGGAAAGTAGAAAAATTGCTGTGTGTTTTTTGGTATGTGCCATGAACTCCTTGGAAGTACCATTTCTCTGGATCCTTTGGAACATATGTTCCCAGAGGTTTTGTTCAAAAATAATTTTTTTAAATGATTTTCTCTTATCAAGGTTTTACTGGGACAAAATCAACCTCCTGTCTTGTTCTGGCTCAATATCATTTCTTTTGGCTTAAATTCTCTATCATTATCATCTTAGATTTCATCTGGTCTTGATCTCTGGCTAGATTGTATCCTTCCTGGATGTATCTTCTGTCATTATGTCTCTTTCCTTATAGTTTTAAATGTTTGTCTGCTTGAGGTGGGGGATAATTTGTGATACATTCACATCACAGATTTCAGCTAAGTTCAAATGGAAAGTTTCCATGTGATTCCAAGAATCAAACCCAATGGTTGACTAGCTCTAGGAGTTATGTGTGAACCTCATTAATACAATCTACTTCAGTTACATAATATAAAACAATTCCTTACTGAATGATACAGTATTGATTTGCTTGGGTTTTCCAGTCATTAAAGTGTTAGTTATTAATTAAGTCTACCACCCTTCCATGTTAGAATAGCTATCAGCATTCCAAATCCTTCTATTACAGGAAATCCCACTTCACTGGCTTTTACTTAGACAAAATTAACCTTATTTCTATCTATAACTCTTGTTTTTATTTCTAAATATATCCTTCCTTCCTTTCTTTCTTTACCAAAAGAGGCTAAAAAAATTAAAGAAGAAAAAAAGAAGAAACGCAATTAGTAAACCCAACTACATTGGGTATTCCACGCTTCTCATGAGTTATCTCTACAAAGAGAGGAAAAAGTCACATTTTTCACATCTTCTCTGGGTCTAAGTTTGGTCAGCTAACTCAGTTAGCCAGACAATAAGCAATTATTAAATGCCTGCCATGTGCTAAGTATGTGCTAAAGAATAGGCTACAAATATAAAAAAAAAAAAAAGTCCCCTACTCTTAGCAACCTCACTGTGATTCTGTCTATACTGCACAAAAAGCAATGACAATAGGAAAAACCACAGTTATTTTTATCCCTGTAGACAGCTTCTTCACATAAGTCAGGACAAAAATTCTACCATGGAGCCTGAAGCATCTGATTATACTTTGATCCAAAAAAAAAAAAAAAATAATAACAAGAGAGGTGCTGCTCAATTTCTACAAAACTTTGTGGTGTCCAACTGATTTCCCCTTTTGGATCTTTTACTTAAGTTTTTCCTCTGACCTGACTCTCTCCCATATATACCTCCTGGGTTTTCATGAGCCATATTGATTCCAGGAAAGTTCTATCATTTCTGCCCTTGAAATCTCACGCTCACAGTTCTGTTACAGTGGAGCAACCTGGAGGCATTTTAAGCTGATAGAACACAACTCCCCTCATGTTTCATGGCACTGTTAGACCTCTGAAAGTGCTTCACTAGAGATAATCTCACACATATGGCTTTCAGGCAAGTTTGTTGGTGGTAGGGAAGTCTACACCAGATGCTTGAAGGTGACACCTGTGGATGTCAAACTGAAAATGACCCCAGTGTGTAAGCTTCAGCTTTTCATTCCTGAAGGACTGAAACTTCAAATGTGCCCTAACTCAGTGGATTTTTAAATGACAGTCCTAGATAGATAATAGTTATTTTTATTGAGATATTTAAGAAGAGATCTCTAAGAAAGGGGAAAAAGTTTCATCTGTGAGGGACCACTAAAATACAATATCATCTCATTTACTGAGTGCCAAGTCCAAATAGGTAAATCGTCCAGATAATTTGTCTTAAAAGCATCAGCTTTCATTTGAATGTTTCTAATGGAACTATTTCTAGAATCTACTGACTGGCCCTTTCCAGCTTCATTCATTAAAAAGCTATTAATTAAATTCTTGATGACTTAGGGTTATCATCACATGTACACTCATTGCCCTGTTTCCTTGGATAGTGGCAGCAGTAAGTATGGAGAGCTTCAGGGTAAAGCAGAGTTCAGACAGAATGACTTTTTGTCTCTTATACCAAAACTCCTGACACCATAAGATCATCACTGAAGTCCAAACAACTCTAATGTTTTCCTCTGAATAGAGCTCCTCCCTCTGCAGCAAATTGTTTTTGTTTTTGTTTTTTTTTTTAATTAAAGCTTTTCACTTTCAAAACATATGTATGGATAATTTTCAACATTCACCCTTGCAAAACCTTGTGTTCCAGTTTTTTTCCCTCTCTCCCCACTTCCTCTCCTAAATGGCAAGTAATCCAATATATGTTAATCATAAGAAGTTTTTCTATACAAATTTCTACAATTATCATGCTGCACACACACACACACACACAAAAGATCAAAAAGGAAAAAAATGAAAAGCAAAACAAAATTCAAGCAAACAACAACAAAAAGAGTGAAAATACTATGTTATAATCCACACTCAGTTCCCACAGTTCTCTCTCTGATGCACCAAGTTTTTCAGAAACCTAATAGTAATAATCATTATCTACTTCATCAATTTCCTTCCTTTCTTTCCAGAGGTAGAGAGGGGACTCAGTGAAGAATATTGCACACACTTTCGTAGCTAACGTCCTATTAGATGATTTTGCTAAACTGCTTTTTTTTTTCTTCTCCTCCACTCTCCTTATTTTTAGTTAAAAGGGTTGGCTTTGTTATAAGGGTTGAGGAGGAAGGAGAGTCACATTCAAAAAATGAAGGAGATGTTTAAAAAAAATAAAAAGATTGATGAATTTAGGTGGTTCAATGGATAGAGTGTCAAACCTAGAATCTGAAAGATTCATCTTCCTGGGTTCATATTTACCTTTATATTCTTACTAAACTGTGTGACCCTGGGCAATTCACTTACCCTGTTTGCCTCAGTTTCCTCATCTGTAAAATGAGCTGGAGAAGGAAAGGGAAACCTAGTCTACTATCTCTGTCAAGATAACCTCAAATGGAGTCACAAAAAGTTAGATGCAACTGAACACCAACAAAATGTGCTCAACATTGTAGCAGGTACCTGGGATCCAAAGAAAAGAAAGTGAAATATTTCCTGATCTTCAGAAACTTTATTATTGTAGAAATTTTTAAAATTATTTTTTATTAATTTTATAATTATAACATTTTTTGGCAGTACATATGCATAGGTAATTTTTTTACAACATTATCCCCTGTACTCCCTTCTGTTCCGAATTTTTCCCCTCCTTCCCTCCACCCCCTCCCCTAGATGGCAGAAATTCCCATTTATATTAAATATGTTATAGTATATCCTAGGTACAATATATATGTGCAGAACCGAATTTTGTTATTATTGTTGTTGTTGCAAAGGAAGAATTGGATTCGGAAGGTAAGAATAATCTGGGGAGAAAAATTAAAAAATATTCACAGTTTACACTCATTTCCCAGTGTTCCTTCTCTGGGTGTAGCTGATACTGTCCATCATTGATCAATTGGAATTGGATTAGCCCTTCTCTATGTTGAAGTTGTAGACAAATATTAGTTCTGAAATGGTTTTAGGTGAAAACCAGCAGCTTCCATTGGCTTCAGTCTATTTCTCCTCTTCCCTAACTATCATGTTATATTGGAGCTGTTAAGACAGTGAACTTCTGTTGCACCTCTGTGAAATGATTACTTTGGAACACCAGTCAAAGCTTTTTAAGATTTTTCATAAAATAGAAGCTTTTATTAAATTCTTAACATTTAGGGGCCAATTTTTAGAACCAGAGTTTCTGTTATACTCCATTTAATGAGCTTTGACTTCCATGCATGGGATACTCTGTCCCAGATGCTAAAGCTCACACTCATTCATACTTAGTGCCAAGATTTAATCTTATAGCTCAGAGATATTTTTTTTAGTTGGCTTACTCTGAAATAAACATTATTTTCAGGACATCAGACTGCCTTTCTCAGTAGCTGAATCCACATCATTATGGCCAATTAAAAAAGTACAACAAGTACAAGTTCCTCATGGTATGACCCATTATATGACCAACATTCATTGAGGATAGTAATCAATCCTTTTAGGTTTCCCCTCCCCCTAAAATATTTCTCTCCATCATACATTAAGCAAAGGATAGCTCCTTATAAAAAGAATATTATTCATTGATCCTGGACAAATACCAACCATCCATCTCCTTAATAGAAAACATTTCTTTCAGTCAACAAAGATATCCTAAGTACCTATTATATACCCTGGGCTCTGTTAGGGCTGTTAAAGTATAGTACATAGCTTAAGGTAATAAATACTTTTCATTTGTACTGGCTGCTGATGTTCTATCTTGCTTCAGAGCTTTATTCAGCTAAAAATATATCCCAAATATGTGTTTTCCTTAAAATTCACATTAAGAATCCTCCATTCACCTCCAGTCTTTCATTCACATGATCATAGGATTGAAAGCTACAAGGTACCTTAGAGATTTTCTAAGCCAATCCCCTCATTTTATACACATGGGAATAGACCCAGAAAGGTTAAGTGCTTTGGTTTAAGTCATTGTATCAAAGCCAGGATTTGGAATTAGGTCTTTTACTTCTGAGTCCAGTACTTGTTCCACTCTCCTAGATGTCATTTCCCGTCTTGGTTAAAGAGAATTTCCTTCATTTCCTTCCAGAGTCTTAAAAGTTAATCTTTTTTCTTGTCATCTTTAAATCTCTTATTCTCCAGGCACAGTTATTTTTTCCCAAAATTTCCTCTGAATATACAAAAGAGCTTTGATTTACTCAGTACCTTCCTGGTAGAGAAAATCGCTCCACCAATAAGATATTGAAGTCTTAGTAGATGAGTCCATTAATAACAGAATGAAGATTGTTGTGTACAGAATATATGCAACCACTAGGCTAACCATTGGCTAAATATTTCCTTCACTAGGAAAAGTATCATAGTTTTAGATGGCTAGAGTAGACCTTAGAAGTCATCTAGACTAAACTCTTTTTTTTTAAAGATGTAAATTGATGATTTAATAGATAATCCTAAGGACTAAATCACATAGCTATTTTTCTCCTAGCTTAGTGCACAGCACACAAACACACACAACACACACACACACACACACACACACGACACACACACACAGCAGTCCACTCAATATTCTAACCCATCGATCCCAAATTAATCTGCCTATAGAACATTTGGGGGCTCAAAATCTACTAATAGATGCTATTAAATCCTAACCCTTTGGGATAGAGGAGACGAGGAAAATTGAAGTGCAAACAGAAGAAATTGAGCCTGTCATTCTCCAAAATCACCACTCATAATTACCATTATATAATTTGCTATTTTTAAGGGAAAATAGGGGCCGCTAGGTGGTACAGTGGATAGAGCACCAGCCCTGAATTCAGGAGGACCCGAGTTCAAATCTGGTCTCAGATACTTCCTAGCTGTGTGACCCTGGGCAAGTCACTTAAATCCAGCCAAAAAAAAGAGGGGAAAATAGTTGTCCATGAGATTTTTTTGTGAATTCCCTACTCACATCACATAGACCAAAAACTTGGAAGTTAATTTTTTTTCTGTTTACATCCATCCTATCTACAAGAATTCAGAGTCCCCTTACTTTCTATCACAATGCACTCCTTGAAACAGCATCTTAAACCCATCTTAGATTCTATCCATCTCCAGCTGTGCATGACATCTGGACATCCATTTCTATCTAATGAAATCTGACTTCTCAAATCGCTGCTCTGCAATGTCAGTGCCCAGTGCTGGAGTCAAAACAAATAAAAAAAAAAAAACCTGTTAAATGGTACAGGGGAAGGAGCATTGAAAAATAAATGTAGGACACAGAGAGAGAATCGTGGGAACAGAGTGTGGAACACAACATAACATTCTCAATCTCTCTGTTATTTGCTTGTATTTTGTTTTCTCAGTTTTTCTTTTTCTTCCTTCTTGATCTAATTTTTCTTGTGCAGCAAGATAACTATATAAATATGTATACATATATTGGATTTAACATGTATTTCAACATTAACATGTATTGGACCACCTGCCAGTTAGGGGAGAGAGTAAGGGGAAGGAAAGGAAAATTTGAAACAAAAGGTTTTGCAAGGGTCAATGTTGGAAAAATTAGTCATGCATATGTTTTGTAAATAAAAAGCTTTAATTAAAAAAGAAAAGAGAAGAAAAGAAATGGAAGATTAAATGCATATATATGCCATTGGAAAAAAAGAAAGAAAGAAAGAAAAAGAAATATAGGTCATATAAAAAAAAACAAAATCTCAATTAAAGAAAACTTTTTTTCAAGGACACTGAAATTAGACGGCCTGGGTATCAAACCCAATTCTGCCTTTTGCTGCCTCTGATTGAAGTAGCCACTTCCCCCATTGGAGCCATGGTTTCCTTATCTGTAAATGATGAAGTTGTCCTAGATAACTTCCAAGGTACCATCCAGCTTTCATTGGTGATGTTAAGACCCTTTATCCTTGAGTAAAAATATTCTACTAGTTCAGAAGCCCAGTGGTTAGATTTACTCTGTGTATCAAACTCTATCAGGTTGTCAAGTCAATTCCACCTTCATAATGATCCCCGCTCCCCATGCCTTCCTCTGCTCTACTCCCACCCTAGTGTAAGACTGCATTGTCACCCACCCAAGCTCTTAGAAATAGCCTCCGCACAGGTCTTCCAATTTCTGCTCTGTCTTCCCCCCATCTATCCTATTTAAAGCTTCCATCAAGTATTTTTATTCTGCCTTACATCTAAAGCAAAAATGTCATCATTCTCTTCATGATCCTATGGTTATTACCTATCTGTCACTGGTATTAGAGAGAAACAGAAGAAAGAAAAAGGGGGCGAGAGAGAGAGAGAGAGAGAGAGAGAGAGAGAGAGAGAGAGAGAGAGAGGGAGAGAAAGAGAGAGAGAGGGGGGGGAAGCGGAAGAGAGAGGGGGGAGAGGGAGGGAGAGAGAGAGAGAGAGAGACAGAGACAGAGACAGAGACAGAGACACAGAGAGACACAGAGAGAGAAACAGAGAGAGAGAGAAAGAAAGAGAGAGGGGGGGGGGAAGGAGAGGAAAGAAAGGGGAAAAGAGAGCCAGAGGGAGGAGGAGGGAAGGAGAGGGAGGGAGAGACCGACTGATTATTGTTAATAATACCTATGACTATAATAACACTATTGACAATAGATATTAGTATTGCCATTTTCAGCTAAGAAGCCTGTGGCTCAGAAACAATGAGAGATTAATCATGGCCTCAGTTAGCAAGGCACAGAGATAGAATCAGAATCTGGCTTTCCTGACTTCTGAAAGTTTTCCATTATTTGTTCAAGCCAGTCATTGCTATGGTGCTTCCAGTGTGACAGACTCTTGGGGATGGTCAGATCTCAAAATGACCCGGCTGCCCGTGCTGTATCTCAGGGCAGGCTGCTCAGTTCCTGAAATAAGCCGGAATGATCAATGCTTTCCACTGTCTGTGGTTACTCACTCTGTCTAAAGCTGCTATGTCATCTTCTTTCCCAGGTATGGAGCGGTTTCAGCAGGAATGCTATGTGCTCTTACCACACTGTCCCAACAGCTAGAGAATGAAAATGCTGTGGATGTTTTCCAGGTAGCCAAGATGATCAATCTTATGAGGCCTGGAGTCTTCACAGATATTGTAAGTAATGTCCTTATTTGTGACTCACCTTCCAACCACAAATAATGCACGTTTAAAACTCTAGACCCTCTTTTATCTCACTTGATTTTGGTTGGGTCATTTCTGTGTACAAGTGTTTTTTGAGCTTTAATAAGACTACTTATCCCTGCAAGTTCATGTCTATTTACAGCTGGCTGTATTGCCTTTGGACAGAACTCAGCTTGTTGCTTTAAAAAAAGTCTTGATTCTACCAAAATCCAAATGTTCTGGGCAGCTATCTCCACCATCCAGAAGCCCTAGTTTTTCAGCAAGTCCAGAAACATCATTCCCAGGGTAGCTCCACCAATAAAATGTTACCTCCATGAGAGCAAGCTTCATTTCATTTTTGTCTTTGTATGACCTAAACCTGCACATAGTAGGTGCTCAATATATGCTTGTCAGTTGATTGATTAACAATTATTTATCACAGCCAAAGAACATATTCATATACTCATGATTTTTTAACCATGGAAAGTATTGATTTAATTTTAGATACAATAGCAATCTTGATATTCAAAAGGTTTTTTTTGGTTGAAAGCTTAATTTGCATAACATTTTGCTTTGTTGTCTGTTTCCAATGAATACTTACATTTGTTAATAATATTGTTAATATTAATAATACAAATTTGTAATATTATAAATGACCTTTTACCCTGACACAAAGCTATATTCCAACACCAGAAATTGAATCCTCACAATTCAGAAATTGTTAAGGTAATAGAGGCTATATATAATTAAATTAAATGAGAATTTGCAGCTAAAATAGAACATGGTCCTGGAGTCAAAAAGATTTGAATTCAAATTCAGGTTCAAATGTTTACAAGCTATGTGAACCTGGGTAAATCACTCAATCCCTATTTGCTTTAGTTCTTCATCTATGGTTTGCTATTTCCTTCTCTAGCTCATTTTTACAAATGAGGAAACTGAGACAAATAGGAATAGGATTGAGTGATTTGTATAGTAAATGCCTGAGACCAGATTTGAACTCTTCCTGACTCCAGGCCCAGTGTTCACTGTCTCATCTAGATGCCCTGTCAGGCACTTGATTGATTGATTAATAAATAAACAATATTAGTCACTTAATAAATGTATATTGAATTGAACTGAACCTAAGAGATATAGTGGTTAAAGTTCTGTATTCAAATCTAGCCTTAGACACATATTTACTGGATGAATCTGAGCAAATCACTTCCTCTCCCTCATTCTCTGATAATAATAGCACCTATATCCCAGGATTGTTATGAGGATAAAGTAAGATGTTTGCAAAGCATTTTATAAATCCTGAAGTGCAATATAAATTCTAGAGATTATTTTTAGTATCCAGAACAAGAGATATAATATAACACAGTGAATACTCTTGCTCCAATATAATGTAAACTTCTCAAGGGATTAGTGTATTTAATTTTTGTCTTTTTTATCTCCAGCACTGGATAGGTGCTTAATAAATATTTTCTTATTGAGTGACTGCTTTAAATGAGGCATCCCTAAGTCCTGCCTTATTAATCTACATAAAGAAGGGGTTGTCCCTATTCTAGTCCTACACACACACACACACACACACACACACACACACACACACACACACACACACACACTTCCTAGAAAAAAAAATGTTACTTAAGAAATATATATATTGCTGAGATTGTTAAAACATAGCACATAGTAGACACTTAATATTTATTGACTGTGTTACATAAGATGATATGACTTCACTCACTTTTTTTGGCTCAGCATTAATCAAAATTATATCCCTCTTCTTTCATTTTCCAGGAACAGTACCAGTTTGTCTACAAAGCAATGCTCAGCCTGGTCAGCACTAAAGAAAATGGAAATGGTCCCATGACAGTGGACAAAAATGGCGCTGTGCTGATTGCCGACGAATCAGACCCTGCCGAGAGCATGGAGTCTCTAGTGTAATTGGAATCCTGAAGAGGCACTTGATTTGTAGAATGAAGGAAGACTGAAAGAACTTTTTTGAGGCCTTTTTTGCCAGACTCTAGGTTATACAATAACCCAGTTACTTTTTTACACTGATAAAAAGTTTTGATATTTATTTTTTGCCATTTTATGTCTTAATGGTATCCTACTGAGCATTTGCACCTCTGTTTATTTTACACAGTGAAACACAATTTTATCTCGTTTGCACTATCTGATCAGTGTTACTGCCTATAATATCCTACTACAAAAGCGACCCCTGGTCTGACATTCCATGGCGACATATTGCTACTTTTAGTTCCATGCAGTGATGGTTTTTGTTAATGACCGTGAGCATTGAGTCGTTGATTTGTGAATGCTGAAGCAGTCCCATTCTTTTTTAATGAACAGCGCTGTACTTGTCCCCAGCCCCCCTCCCTTATTCTTCCAATCACTTTGGTCAATATTGTATGCCTTTCGTAGTTCAGTAGAGTGGATGAACACTGTTGTTGTTGTGTTGTTTCGTTTTGTTTTTTTTATCAGACTTTAGCAGGGGATTGGTAGCCATGTATATGAACAAGATGTAACTGCCTCCTGGGCATTAAGTGATGCCATTTGTGGCGGCTCAGATTTCCACTGGGATAGCTTGGAGGCACAGTAGCTGCTTTATATGTCCTTCACTTACCATTGGCAAAGTGTGCAAAACCACATGGGACATAGGCAGCAGGTTATGGACTTCACTTCAGAATTCATAATTATATCCAAATAAAGGCTAACATTGCTTTCTGTTTTTTACGGCAGCCATGTGGATCATAATGTTTGTTATATTCATCGTAATGATCTGAATCAGCAACACAGTAGAAATCAGGGCTGTCTTTAAAAAAAAAATAGAGGTAGCAATATTTTACATAACCGCACTATTGAAAACCTTTAATTCTTTTACATTAATGCTTCTTGACCATGACATCACTCCCAGTGGGATGTTGTTGAATGAAATGAACATTTCCTTAATCTCACTTGTTGCCATTTTTCAGGTGTGTAATTTTGAAACGAGTGCTCAAAAGTAAAGTACTGATCCATATTCATGGTGAAGCAATCTAATAAAAACTACCTACCAAGTTAGCATTCTCCTTCTTTTCTTGCCAAACTTTTCATGATAAATCTCTTAATTAACATACCCCCTTCCAAATGAGATCTGATCTTTTTCCCCTATCATTTAAAGGTTCTTGGTCTTATTTTAAGATGAAAACACTGGGTTGGCAAAAGTTGGGAACTTGGAGTTGGTTATTGGAACTCTCACATTTGAGGTTAGCAATGAATCTGTAATTACGGTCTGTCTTTTCTAGGCATGAAAGCAGACATTGTGCAGACACACACATGTGTGTGAATGTATACTTGCATCTCAGTAAATGAGACTGATATTCTCAATCATGGCCAAGAGAAGCTTATTTTGTTCGATGAATCTTGGACTGTGCTCATTCTTTGAAACACAATAGGATTTTTGCCTTAATGGGAAAATGAAGAATTAAGATAGTTCTGTAAACTGTTAGATGGGAAAACCCAATCATACTTAGGAGGATCCAATTGATTTTATTTGCATGCATGCTTATAATAGAGATAGCTGCTCTGGAAATGGGGAGTTGGCCCCAGAAGCACTGGATCTAGTAAGAATAAGTTGAATGTTTCATAAAACACTCAAGTCACAGTCAAGACTATCTTAGTCCACATGGCTAGGAACTTGAGAACCTTAAATGAAAAATCAAACTCATGGCTATCTTTTATTTGACTTTATCAAAAGGCTAACCATATAGCCATGGTATGAAGAGTTGCTTAAGAGATAATATAATGGTGGGTCAAACCCCAGTGTATCAGTATCTGGATGGCACTTTTCCAAGCGAAACAGCTTTTCAGTCATTCACTTACAAGCACTGTTGAGGAACGCCTCCTCATTGACTATTATAGAATCCTCAACAACAATGATCATTATACCAGTATGGAGGTCTGTCCTGCAGAGGTTCCCTTTAATGGTAGTGCTTGCTTGTTCTGCATAGGACCGGTGCATTCAGAGACATTTACAATCCCACTAATCCCATTGAAGTTGGCACTGGGAAATCCCAACTATCAGTGTGAGGAGGTTGGACCATTGGATATTTTGTGCTCTTTGCTGAAAATCAGAGGTCCTTCAGAGTCCTGTGAAGAAGTGAGGGTCTCAAATCATGGTAAGAACCAGAGATTTGAGTGTTGAGGTATTTCATTATTTGAGTTTTAGTGCATGTTTACTTTCTATGGGCTCTTGCTCATTTTAATGTTGGTTTAGCAGAGAAAGTCACAATGGGAAATGATGATGGAGGATTGAGTGCCTCTTTTGGGCCTTCCTCTCAATCCTCTTCTCCTCATCCCTTTAGGAAATGATGTTAGAGCTAGGACTCATTTTCATTTTCAGTGATTGTATTGGTAAAAATGAATGTTGGGTGTCAATAGGAAAAAAATACATAGAAAGTATTCATTCCTGTGTTATTCACTGAGAGCTCAATTCATGGAAAATAACTTTCATCTAAGTTTTGTTGAGTTTGGTCATCATTTACCTTGTGTCAAAAGAGTTGGTTAATTCATAGACTAGAAACTACATTCTAAAGAAGTTCAGAAGTTCTTGGGAATGAATCAGGCAGTGTCTGTAGCAGAACTGAATCAAAGTCTGCAAGATCCCAATCCACTCTGAATTATTGCTCTTTGTCTTGCCAAAGTAGTTCATATACTTTTTCCACAGGAAGATAGGGGTGTCCATTCGACTGTTTCCCATTTCAACTGCTAATTACATAAGTTCATACTATCTTCCCAGTAACAGAGAGTCTTAAAGAATGCATTCATGTTCATTCTTTGAGACATAAGCACATGGCTTAACTACAGAACAAGGTTATTATCACTTGCACTCAGGGGGAAAGGAAATAGCTATTGCAAATTCATGCATGCTTATCTGTCTGAGAAGCTCTTTGGTGAATTTAGGCCCAAAGGAAACAGTATACACCCATCACACAAAACTGAATTGGAATGATTAAACCAAGTGGCTATGGATTTTGGACACCTGAGAAGTGGCATTCTCAGCATATAAGAATATTTTTCACTTCAAAGTCACATTTCTCCTTTTACATTTAAAAAGGCTAGCCTACCAATAGGGTTTTTGGAAAGAATGATGTTAGTTGAGTTGATTTTCCTGATATTTAAGTCCTTTGGAGTCCATTCCAAGCAGCTGGATCAGAGGTTATTTTTTTAATGGTCCTGATTACATAAGATGGTAGCCTAGGCAAATGTTTCAGAACCTGAAAAATAACCTGAACTATTTTTAAATGACACAGCACAACTGCCCAGCTTAGAATTTCTTTGCTTTTTTTTTTAACTGATATATTTAAAAGTTAAAATACAGATACCAGTTTTACCAAAGATACATATTACTAATTCTCAGCAAAAAAAAATAAAATAAAATAAAATAAAGTAAAACAAAAACCCACCATAATTTAAGGAAGGAAAATTGAAACATAGTCTGTCTTAAAGATTTAGCAGTCGTGCTTTAAGATACATTTTCAACTCCTGTGTTCTGAAGTTTCTATTCCCTTGGTGCCAGTGAATTTGTATATGAAGGGAAAATGCCTGCTTTTTTTTTTTTTTTCTTTAACAGCTGTAACTAGATTTCTTGCTAAACTTTTGAATTTGCCCTAAGTTGTCATTCAACGTGAGACATTGGCTTTGCTGATCTCTAGGGAGAAGACATGCAAAAATTGAGATGGAATTGTAATAAAGATATTTGGCCCTCGACTTTGTCTTAGCTGTTAAAAAAAAAACTGTTTTTAGTATTTTTGTTAAATATTTGCAAAGGGAAACATTTTCTACAGAGGATTAATTAATTTCAAGAAAAATATCTTGAGTTTTAAGAATAAACATGTCTCCAGAAGAGGAGACCATCAATTTTATAAGCTGTCACAACTCTCCCAACATTTGGGGAAGTGACTCTTTTTGTTAAGACATTTGAAACTAGCGAGCAGCCATTGTTTCTAAAGAACTCAGCCTTCATGTTGACTCACGTTTCTTTGACTTCATTTTGAGATAGCAGAAATCATTAAAACTGTAAATATTTTGTTGCTTGGATAAGCATCTTCTGGGAACTTTGTATCTATGGTATATAATCATAGAATTTTATATTTTCATATAAAGCTGATTTTTTTCTAGTTTCAACTCCTTCATAGTTTTTTTGTGGTGGATATGTGAATACAGCCTTTCTGTGTACTGAAAGTAGCACGGACCATCATCACATTCCAAAAGAATCCAACGCCATGTTCTTTCTTTGGGGCAGTGATTGTGAAAGTTGGATTTTCTTTTTCATTCCATTGTCAGAGTGGGCAATAGGAATTAGGCCTAATCAGTCATTGAATACGTCTGTCGCATTGGACCCATTTTGGAAAAAAGTGGTGTTTTGTTTTGAGGTTTTTTTTTTTTTTCCATTTTGTTTTTGGGGTTTTTTTGTAACTTGAAGAATTACCTTTTTTGTTCTGTTTAAAACTATATCAAATCATTCTATGATAGTGTTATTTAATATGTAAATTGTATTGCTATACATAAAATAAAGTATGGTTTTTTGATGTATTGGTGGTGTTGAGCATTCTGTGAAAGCATCATTCAACAGTTTGCTACTACCCAATGAAAGCAGGTGACTTGTCTACACTATGTTGTCACACAGAGTTGATATTCAGAACATTCTTAAGCATCATAGCTTACAGTACCCCTTCTCTTTCTTACCTTTAAGTCTTTAGCAATTGTTGACATTAAAATGAAAAAAGAACATCATTCTTTTAAAGTAGGGGTTACTGGAAGTAGTAGGGAGCCTAGAAATTATTTAGTTCAGCTCTCTCACTTTACAGATGAGGATGCAAAGACATAAACTTTAGAGATCTGAACTTTAAAGATCTGGATTTTAGAGATCATTCAAGCCAAGGGTTTTAATCTTTATTATGTCTTAGAACCCTCAGGCAATCTGGTAAAGACCATGGAACCCTTCTCTAAATGATTTTTTAAATGCATGAAATAAAATATATTGGATAACCAATTATATTGAAATATTACTAATAAAATTTTAAATAAAAATTAAGAACCCAACTAGTCCAACTCCCTCATTTTACAAGTGAGGTTACCAAAACCCAGAGAAAAGTAACTTGTCTAAGGTGACAAAGATAGAAAGCAGAGCTAGTCTATGAACCAGCCTGAAAGCACAAAATCCCTAGCCTAGCAACTGTGGAAAAAGAAAAGGGAGATTATGAAGTGGATCAAGTCTAGTATCATCCCATCATCTGACTACCATCCCCAAAAAAGCATGTTTCTTTCTTCCTTACACTTAAAAAGAAATTTCACTCTGGAAGGGACCAGAGCAGTATTAGAATCCACTACTTTCATAGATGAGGAGACTGAGATCCAAAGGCATGAAATAATTTCCCCAAAGTCATCCAAGTAATAAGTAACAAGGTGTGGTCTGAATGGTGATTACTTGACCAATACTTCCCAACATACCACCCTGACTATATTTAACAATGGAGGATGAAGGGAACTACTGGAGATAGTTTAAATGGATTGTGACATGCCACAAATCATTGTAAAGATTTCTCATTCTAGTAAACTATTGCTTTAGTATTTTTATACAATTGCTTTTTTCTGGGGACCAGAGTGAAATGGGAAGACAGTCTTTATCAACTCTATAGGTGCCAAATTTGATTAATTTAATAATCTCCCTTTTTTTCTCCCTCCCAAAATCATCTTCTCTAGGATGCAATGCTATCAGACTGGTCCCTATTTCTTAATAAAAGAAATTAGGGTCATAGAGCTAGATGGCACTTCCCGTTTTACAGATAAAGAAACTGAATTCAAATAATCTGATAATCCTTGAATACTATAAATGGAATTAAATTAGTGTTACCCCTTCCAAGAGTAGTGTATTTTTATAAAGGAAGTATGAGATTTAACCTCAGGGAAACTTCATTTAATACTTACTGGTTGTGTGACCCTGGCAAATCACTTAAGTCCAATTGCCTCACACACAAGAAAAAAAAAAGAAAAGAAAAGAAAATTCACTCCTCCAGAAGGCCTTTCCTCATTCCTATCCTTGGCCCTAGCTCAAGTGCCTCCTCCATCATGGGGTATTTATTCTGCAAATGCATATAAATATATAAATATATGTATTCCTGTAGGGTAGAGACTAATTTTTTTTTTAAATCTCTCTATCCCTAACACCTGGAAGTTACTTAACTCTTTAATCAGTGCTCATTAATTGAGATTGACAATAGATTGTGATAGATTCCCTACCATCATAAGAGTTGGAAATAGTTTGGAGGTTCTCTACTCTAACACTTTCCTTAAAGATTTCTTGGAATCACTGGGTTTAAGTTTATACAATGGGAAAATTAGAGTAAGAGAACTGAGTTCAAATCCTGACTCTACCACTATGACCCTAACTACTTGTGTGAGCTTATAGCAGATTTATTCTTCTATAAAATAAGAGATTGTACCAGATAGTAGCAAAGTCACTTTCAGCTCTAGACTTATGAAGCTATTAAAATAAAAGACAAAATGAATCCCAGAGAGTGAAAGTGGCTAGTATCTGTTTGCTTTCACAGTAGAGTCTACCATATGTGGTGTGGATGCATGACTTCATTGGTTTGGATATTCCCTCACCTGTGAAAATTGCAACCAATTTATATCCTCTCATCCTGTTAAATTCTTGTCTATGTTCACCCTGTGATCCAGCTCTCTGTACTTTCTACTCCATGGTTCTCTATTTGTTATTATTTATGGCTTCATGATCAGTCCCCTTCCTTTTAGGAGCATTACACTACTGAGTGTTGATAGGTCACTGTTGAGTCCAACTACTTATTGATTTATTTTGGGAAGAATAAAATTAGAAATAGGAAAACATATTATCTGGTTTGAATTAATGTGAAAATATTTTCCTTTCTTGCTTTTCAATGTTAGCAAAGAAAAAATTGCCAATTTTTTCTTTGTTCACAAAGGCAAACTCTACTTTTCCTACTGTGGAAGCATATTAAAAAAAAAAAATTTCCATGAAATAGGACTAAGAAATGAGGGAGGTCAAAGGACATAGAGAAGCCTCCTATATCATTCATATTATCTTCAAGAAAAGAATCCAAAAGCACTGGATTTAGTGAACACCAAAGACTACCATTAAAAATGAAATGGATTATACTTCAAGCCATAGGAAAACTATTATTGCTGCTTTGAAAGCTATTCATTCCTAAATAAGCCATATGTTTTACTTGGGAAATTATGTATGACTTTGACTTTAACTGAGGTCCTTTCCAATAGTCAGATTCTATGATTCTCCAAGCACTGACTTATGAGAGAAAAGATTAAATTTAGTACAAAGCTACAAGAATAAAAAGGAGAAAAGGGCAGGACATGCAATTGAAACAATTCAATCCTGGCCTATTCACATGAATGGATGATGATGAAAAACAGGCCATGAACAAAAGACAGTTAATACAAATACAAATATAATCATTTTAAATTGAAACTTATGAATATAAAGTAATTGACACATCAAAGAGACTAAAAAAAGTCTAAACAGCAAGATAACTTCAGATACTTCTTGATTTACTTGCCAAGCAGAGCAATACACCAGTCAAAAGCCATACCAGTTTAGAATATAAACTCATTCCTACAGTTTTCTGGACAAGGGTGATTAAAAGTTGAGAGAAGCATCACTTCATAAAACAGAAGAGAAGGGAGGGATTGGTAAGACATCCCCCTAAGCAAAGTCATCTGAAGGGCATTTCAGGATGAAGATGGAAAGGGAGGTAGCTTACAAAAGAAAAAGGGAACAATCAGCAAAATTGTTATAACAATCTTGTTTTTTACATCAAAACTGTGGATATGCTATACTTAGACTCCCTAGAAATAAAGGTGGCATTAAAATTAAGCAGATGTGGAAGAAACAAGTGATCCAAAAAGAAGATGGGTTGCTCACATCATGAGGACATGGGCATCCTAGTAAACAGCACTCAATATTCCACTCTCCACCCCCTCCAACAAAGGCGACAACGAAGGAAGCAAGAAATGTAGGAAATTTGTAGAAGGACGTGGTCTCCCCACACATACTACTTTTCAAACAACTCAATTATTCTTCTTTGATTAAAGTTTTGTCTCTTCCCACCAAAGGCAAATGAGGATTATTGGATAATGTTATTAAGAGATTAATTATCCATTTGTTTCATTAGCCCTGAAATACCAGAAACCCATTTTAAAGGGGGATAACTCTAATATTCTCATTTAGTTTCTGCTGTCTGTTTCCCTCACTAAGGCTAATATCATTAGCAATCCCCATTATTATTCACTTCTGATTTGCTTAGCTTCATGGATAGTGACCTTCATAGACTTGTAAACATCCTGTAAATGACCTAAGAGATACATTCTTAAAGTCCAGAGAGAACATTATTTTGGAGTAACTCATTGCATCAATAAGACCACCTGTCTCCTATGCCAATGTTTTATTGATCACTGAAGATAGAAATAATTTGAATAAATAAGCTATGGTTATTTATCTTATAACTGGCAACATTTTGACACTCTGCTAAAACATAAAATCCAATATTTAACATTCACGTGACTCATGAATTCTACCTAACTTGACAATGTTTCAAAATTGACCATTATAAGAATAACTAATATGGATAGGTTATTGGGAGGGATATAAAATATCATTTTTTCAACTGAAGATTCATGGGAATGTGCCACATATTATATACAAAAATAGTGTTAAATCCAAATTGAACCTTTTATTTATTAACTTATCACAATATCTCTTATTATGAATCAGAGAAGAATTTTCAAGTGTCTCATAAATCTCTCTTAACAGGATTTTTTTCAGGGCAATGGAAGTGGGGAAAGGAGCTAAGAAAACTTCCAAAAGGTATTCCTAGGATTTATCTCTTCATGACCTTTCACCACAACACATATTTTTGGTCCAGTGAAATATTCCCCTCTCTACTTTCTTCTTTGAAATAGATGATTTCATTTGTGATTTCTTTGGTATAGGTGGGATGTCTGAATGAAGAAAATCCCTTTATCAAAAGACCTAAACACTTTCTCAGCAATTTACAGCCTTAAAGAGCTGACTGGAGCATTGAGAATTTAAGTGGCTTACTTAAGGTTACTTAACCCATGTGTTATAGTTCTTCCTGACTTCAAGGATGGTTCTCTTCACTATATCACACAGCTTCCCCTCTCATATATCTTTCTTTTTTTTTTTTTTTTTTTTTTTTTTAATAAATCTTTTAAAGTATTGCCACCACAGCATCTTTTTTTTTTTTTTATCAATCTCATACAACCAATGTTCTTTTCTAGATTTTTCTTCCCTTCTTTCTTTGCCTTCTCTCACTTTGTGACTTTATTTCCACAGCTTAAATCACCTACATGAAATGATAATTGCCACAACTCTTGACCTTTCAACAAAACTCCAGAGAGTTCTGAGGGGCCTCTAACTGCCTGTTGAAAATCTCCACCTGGATGCCTCACAAGTATCTCAAACTCAACATGTCTAAAACTTTCTTCTCCCCCTAAACCTTACCCTTCAATAACTTCTATATTTCTGTAAATGGCACCATCGTCTAAACAATCTCCCCTGTGTATAAACTTGAACCTTCTTTTTTTCTTTCAATTCTTTGACAATTCCTGCCATTTATACTTCTTTAATGTCTCAAATTATACCTTCTGCTTGATGCCCTGGAGTTGAAACTTTTACTTAATTCTCTTATTTCTCAAGGAGCTCAGTACTTGATTTAGTCTTCCTTCTTCACTCCATTTCCTGCCTTTAAACTTGCATGAATGAATATAAATTGATGCCCTCTCAAAATCCTACCATCCCAGTTCTTCCACCTCATCAACTGTCATCACCTTCTCCTTTATTCCATCCTACCTATGACCTCATCATCCCCCATAATCATTTACCTCCATGATTCAAAACTCTGAACTTTCTCTCTTCCTATCCTTCTCTCTCTCTCCCTAGGCCTTAATCTGTTTAAATCCAGTCTTCAATCTCATCACAAACTTTCAATTACTTCATCTCATCCCACATTTACAAGTTATATTATGGCTTAAACTGCAATAATTGCCTGAGGCCATCTGATAATTGCCTCTTAACCCAAAATGGAAATCATAAAAAAGGTCACAAGGATATGTTAACTTGTGTAGGGCATCTTCTGAAAGCTTTCTAGTCTAGATCATAGATTTCTCAGATGAAATATAAATGGATTTAGTCTAACTAATAATTAAGATGAAAATGAGAACAGATTTTTGAATAACAGAAATAAACTTTGGTTTAGGAGAATTAAAACTCCAATTAGCAATTCAAGCCATGAACTAGCTTAATTCCATCTTGCTTCTTTGTTTTGTCATAAAAGAAATGGCTACCTGTAAAGAGAAATGAGCCACTCTGTCATTTATAAATAAGTATTTCACAGAGTGCATTTGAAGCTATGAGATGGGGCGCTTGTTGTTCCAAGTACAGGTCCATTCCAATTTTAAAAGTCAGCCATTTAGTACATCACTTTCTTCCCCTTTTTCTCTACTCATTCAACCAAATAAGATACTCAAAGATCTCAAACATAGATCTAGAAATGGAGGTAATAGTAAGACATCCCTTCCTCACCAATCATAGCTCCTGGATGCAAGAAAATGAGATCCATCCCGTGTTGCCAAGGTGGTGGTGTTATCCCTGTTTATGTAAAGATCTACTTCCCTTGAGTGGCTCCCACCCTTGAAATATAGACTTATTCCTCAATTAAGCCTCCCTGTGGGCCTAGCCCTGTGTTAGTCTATATTATCCTACCTTCACCGAAAAAGTGATTAAATTTTGGGAAGAGTTCAACAGTCACTACTTGCCTAATCATTTGGTTTAATCAATAAACAAAAAAGCTCAAAAAATTATGAATGAATCAAAACTATAAGATTTTGTTATTTGGCTCACCAGATGTTTAAAATGTTTAAAAACAACAACAATAATGACAACAAGCAACTTTAGTCAAATATAAGAACTCTGTCATTTTATTTGTACTATTCATTAGTTTACTCCTTTTCTGTGCTCCTTTCCCCATTTACAAAGAAGGCAACACACAGATCAATAGCAATGAGATGTTAGATTTATCTAAATTGAATTGGCTTTATTAATAATTTAAGTGGAAATTAGGATAGGTTTTAAATAATAGAAAATGGGATGTGTGTGTGTGTGTGTGTGTGTGTGTGTGTGTGTGTGTGTGTGTGTAAAAACCTAACTATGATCCATAATGGCAACTTCAGCTGTCACAGTATGATTCTCTCAGCCCCAAATAGTGTCTATGTAGCTGACTCCCCTGTAGCTGTGGCTGCAGTGGTAGCAATGCCATTAGCCCCATTCTCTACATCTTAATACTTTCTCAAAAATCTATATCCTGTAATTCCTTTATGGTTTTGAATGCTGCATAAATTGCCAAAAGCTGAAGTGGAGCAGCAACAACAGTGATGGCCAAGTCCCCTTGCCTGTTCAAACCATGCACCTGCTATTTAAATTTGCATTTCTCCATAATCTCCAGTCTCCTTCACAAATCATATGCCTAGGGGGACAGCTAGGTGACTATGGAACATCAGCCCTGAAGTCAGGAGGACCTGAGTTCAAATCTGGTCTCAGACACTTAACACTTCCTAGCTGTGTGACCCTGGGCAAGTCACTTAACTCCCATTGCCTCAGCAAAACAAAACAAAACAAAACAAAACAAAACAAAACAAAACAACCCAAAAAAACAACCAAACAAAAAAAAATCTTATGTCTAGCTACCTCAATTCATTGGAATGGCATTCATCTTTGCAAAAGAAATTCAAGGAGATCTGTTCTGACAGGGAAACATTAATTCCCACAATACATTTTTTGTGTTCCAGAGGCAAAAGGGTTATGCCTCTGTATTAAAAAGAAAAGTTAGGAAGCCATATTTGCTTCTGCCTACTACCCCAAGATTTGTATCTGCCATCTCTAGATTTCCTAAGATCTTGATCAACTGTAAGAATATCCTTCAATAAATTCTATTTAGATATATAATTTTTGCATGGGAATTTTTGTTTCTTTTCAAATGTAGATGCTGATTTTATCACAGAATTACTCATTTGGAAATAAATTTTCTGCTAAAATTAGGGAATAATAGCAAAACACTAAAAACAATTTTGAAAGACTCAAGAACTATAATCAGTGAAATGATAAACTATGGGGACCAATGATAAAACATGCTAGAGACCTCTTGAGATAGAGGTGATGGATTCAGGGTACAAATTGAGACCTATTTTTTTGGTATATGGCCAACAGGAATTTTTTTTTTTTACTTGATTATGCATGTTTGTTAAAAGGTTTGTTTTTTCCCTAATGATGAGTAATGGGTTCATAGAAGAGAAAACAATTTTCTATTGAAAAAAATAAAATTTAAAAAATAAACTTAGGATGCACAATGAGTAGGACAACTTGAACTGTGTCTTTGATTCACTTTGGGAATATTTCTATACAATTAGAAACACCACCAGTCCATCACCAGACCATCAATACTTCCTTAACCTCTTCTTTTTCTTCTTTTGAAGGACACTTCTCTTCTTTTAAAATATCAATGGGAAGTTTAGCAATCAATTTTATATTGTCTTCTACTTTCAGATCCCTTGCCCCGTTAGTCTATCACCTTTCAGATCACCATCAACTCACCCATCAACTATTCGCTATTCTTTGGGTCTGATCCAAACTAGTTGGCAAAACCACTTAAATGTACTAGTCCCTGTCTCTCTACCTTAACCATAAAGATACCATGAGACAGGGGTTCTCAAACTATGGCCCACAACCACGTTTATGAGGCCCGCTGGGTTATGGCAAATGGGCTAAGAGGCAGAGACAGAGTGTGAGCTTTTGTTTTTACTATAGTCCGGTCCTCCAACAGTCTGAGGGACAGGGAACTGGCCCCCTATTTTAAAAGTTTGAGGACCACTGCAATGAGAGATTTGTCTTTTTCCTTGGTGAAATAAAGGTAGGTATCTCATATCATTGCATTTCTCTGGTTTACCACAGGTTTAAAGATTTGAAACTGAAAGCCACCTTAGAGGTCATTGACCTAATTTTTCTAATGAGCAAGTGAGACTCCTATTTATGAAGCCACTTGCTTAGATATTCAAAGTCAGGTCTACCAGACTTCAGCTTTACCACTCCATCTATGACATGACTGTCATGTCAGAGATAGGAAAAAAAAAGTGAGGTAAACATAGCATGATGAAATCCTGCTAAACTCTCAAAGGCTTTAAACAACCAATCAATAAGGATTTACTAAATATTTACTATGTACTAGAGACTGTGCTTAGCACTGCAGTTACAAAGAAAGGCAAAAACACAATCACTCCCCTTAAGGACCTTCCATTCTAACTGAGGGGGTGGAACAACATGCAAACAACTATGTACAATGTACCTGTGGAATAATAAATACCTTGGTGTGGGAGGGAGGAAGAAGCTGGAATCTCTCATCACTTATTTTGCTGCACTATTTAATTAAATGTCTATTGCTTTGAACTAATGTCTTCTCTAGAGGCAGTAGAATGTGTACCAGGCTCCAATTCAGGATGACTCCTCTTCCTGGCTCAAGGCATCAAGACACTTACTAGCAGTGAGACCTTAGGCAAGTCAGTTAACTCTAATTATCTCAGTTTCCTCTCATCTGTCAAATGAGCAGGAGAAGCAAATAGCAAACCACTCCAGTATCTTTGCTAAGAAAACCCCCAATGGGGTCACAAAGAGTCAAACTGGAGAACAACAATATGTCCTCTGATTATCTAGTGCAATAAATATATCAGTGGAGCTCATGAGGTTTGGTTTACATGGACATTAGCCACAATATATTTTATACCTGGGATAACTTTCAATGGATGCACGTAAAAGCAGAGGCCCTGCTGCTATGTTCCTTATGCTATTTGTCTTTAATTCTATACTAGTGTATGAGATAGAGATAGTCAGAAAGAATCTGTACTCCAATCTTTGTCACAGTATGAAAAAATTTTGGAACATGGTTTTTGTCTCATTTCTGCATTCTTATGCTTTTAAATTTAATATAAATATCTAACAAGAAGAGTAAATTTTAACCTTCACCTTAGAAAACATATTTCTGGTCCTGAGGAATGGAGGGAAGTAGGTTAAGATACCGAAAGTGGTAGAGATGAATAAGATGTAAATGATTAAGCTATTAAAGGATTGGGGCCAGGGCAGGCATGAAGTAGGATCAAAGGATGAGGTAAACCAGCCAGGACTAAAGGTTGGGATTAAGTCATAGGCTCCTAAAACTACAATTTGATGATAGATTTTAATATTTTAAAAGACCTTTTCATTAGAGTGAGTTCTCCCTGCAAAGCCTTAGTAATCATGAGTTTTTGTTGTCATTCAGTTGTTTCAAGTCATGTCCAACTCTTCATGACCCCATTCAGAGTTTACTTGGCAAAGATACTGGACTGGTTTGTCATTTCTTTCTCCAACTCATTTTACAGATGAGGAAACTGAGGTAAACAAAGTTAAGTGACTAGCCTGAGGTTACACAGCTAGTTTCTCAGGCCAGATCTTCCTGACTCCAGGCTCAGCTGTAACCACTGCCATACCTAGTTGCTTTTTGAGTTACTATAGCAACAAGAAGAAGAAGAAGAAGAAGAAGAAGAAGAAGAAGAAGAAGAAGAAGAAGAAGAAGAAGAAGAAGAAGAAGAAGAAGAAGAAGAAGAAGAAGAAGAAAAGGAAGAAGAAGAAGAAGAAGAAGAAGAAGAAGAAGAAGGAAGAAGAAGAAGAAGGAAGAAGAAGAAGAAGGAAGAAGAAGAAGGAAGAAGAAGAAGAAGGAAGAAGAAGAAGAAGAAGAAGAAGAAGAAGAAGAAGAAGAAGAAGAAGAAGAAGGAAGAAGAAGAAGGAAGAAGAAAAAGGAAGAAGAAGAAAAGGAAGAAGAAGAAGAAAAGAAAGAAGAAGAAGAAGAAAAGGAAGAAGAAGAAGAAAAGAAGAAGAAGAAGAAGAAGGAAGAAGAAGAAGAAGGAAGAAGAAGAAGAAGAAGAAGAAGAAGAAGAAGAAGAAGAAGAAGAAGGAAGAAGAAGAAGGAAGAAGAAAAAGGAAGAAGAAGAAAAGGAAGAAGAAGAAGAAAAGAAAGAAGAAGAAGAAGAAAAGGAAGAAGAAGAAGAAAAGAAGAAGAAGAAGAAGAAGAAGAAGAAGAAGAAGAAGAAGAAGAAGAAGAAGAAGAAGAAGAAGAAGAAGAAGAAGAAGAAGAAGAAGAAGAAGAAGAAGAAGAAGAAGCATCTGCTGTTCTAATAGTGGGATAAGAAACTTCTCTAACCTTTTAAAGTTGGTCCTTAGATGAAAGACACACAACTCCATCTTTGGTTTGTGCTCAAATACTTTCCATCTTGAGAGTACTTGCCAGACTTTGTACTCCATTGGTATGGTCTTTGAGAATCAAAGACCATTTCCTCACCATGACGAATCAGAGTGAGATGATCCTGGAGGATTTGATTTTTGCAAGTATTCAAATGGCTCTATCATTTCATTGATGTGAATGCACCCTCAAATATTGCTAATCACAACCCACCCATGCCTCCCTATTCTGTGACATTCTTATGCATTTCTTTCTATAACTTTATCATTGATGAACTAGGCAATGTGTTAGGACTTTTCTTGTTTTCTCTTAATATCAAGAGTATACCAATGGAGTTTATGGGCTTTCCAAGAGTTATTCTTTATTCTTGCATTATGAAAGGCCTATTTTCTTTTTTGATTATCTTTGATTGTATCTGTTTTAAATCCTAGAGGAAGGGAAGAGGGGGAGGGAGGATAGAAATGAATATATTCTATCATGCAATTTTCACCTTGGAAAAAATTCCTGTGGCTTCTCAAAGCTCTTGCAAATATGAAGAAAGTCTCCTTCTGATGTGATTAATTCTTCTGTGCCTAGAGAGAACAACAAAGACACATGAAGGTTAATGGCTTGCCTGCCATCACTTAATCAGTGATGTACTGATTTAAAAAAGGGAACCACAAGGATCCCAAGTATAACTTCTCAAGCACCAGCCCAGCCCAAGAATGTTACTTACTTTCATATTATTCCAGATGCCCTTTCCCAAAATGTGAAAACAATCCATTAATTTACCCCATAAGGCTTTAGAAAAGAGGCACCTAAAGGTTTTTTTTTTCCTTGCAGCAATAGCTATGTTTTCTAAAAATTAAGGCTGCATTAACATTTGCTTTATAAATCTCAACAGGGAAAGAAAATAGGACTAATTTGGACACCCAGGATCTTCCTTTTATGCTTCTGCTTGCATCCAGATAGAAATGAAAGGAAGATTTTCACATAAAAGCCCAGCCATTCAGAAAGTTTAGAGTATTGGAGGGAATATACAATAGATCTGAGTATTAGATACAAGTTCTGCTATGTCCTTCCTACTTAAAAACTAAGTTGAGAATTTCTAGCCTAAGGACAAAGCTTCTCAGTAAAGTCAATGATTCATATGTAATTGAATCATATGAAGACCATGAAGATCTCTATTTAGAAGTTATTCTGCCATTTAAGTAGCAAAAATGGGAACAAATTAATAATGGTTAAAAAACATAAGGATCATTAAGCAAAATCTAATTGGGAGTCAACTTCCTTCAAGCCTGTTGGCCAAAGGACCATAGATTTAGAGTTGGAAAAGGATTCATCATCCAATCCCAGGAACTGAGAATTCCAGTAAACTCCAATGTGGGTCTCAGTTTCCTCATCTGTTGAATGGAAATACTGTTACTTTTATTACCTCACTCAGAATGTTAGCATGAAGAAAAAATATGTAAATCTCATATTGCTATATAAATAAGCTCATCCAATATCTATTATGCAGTTGGACATATTTGAGAGTCAAATAATTTACTTATATTTGGGGAAAAATATTTCTCATGTCTCTGTCTGGCTTTAGATATTATGAAGTATTAAAGAGGTGAATAAAAATATTACTTAAACATGAGTCACATAGAAGAACGAACAGACTTGTTTGCCCCAGAGGGCCGGACTCAGCAATGTTTAAAGAGGACAATTTAGGACTGAAGTAATAATCAGAGATAGTAAAAGAGGAATGGGATACCTTAGAGGTGATGAACAAATTTCTCTTGCCTAGAGGTCTACAGAGGAATACTTGTTAGGTACAATGTAGAGAAGTTCCTTCAGGTATATGGTGGATTGTACTGGCTCTGTGTTTTTTTTCTGACCATGAATCTGTGAAATGAAAAGACCTCAAACTGAGACATTTTATGAGATCTTTTCTTCATTGGGATTACATTTAAAAAAAAATACTGATTAAAGAACTCACTGAGGTGGCCTAGAAGGATGCATTCATTTTTCAAAAGGGTTCTTTGTAAAGTTTTTATAGCAAAATATTGACTGAGATATTCCAGCACTTGGTACTGTCATGCTTGTCCCTCTTTCTTTTTCCCATCAAAGCAAGTCCCTTATCTTGGAGATTCTTCCAATTTATGCTGCCTATGTCTTGTATCTATATAGTTGTTTCTCCATTAGAAGGTAAGCTCCTTGGGGCAGGGACTGTTTTTGTTTTGTTTTGTTTTGCTTTGCTTTGCTTTGCTTTGCTTTGGTCTGAATCCTCAATATTTAGCACACAGTACCTGGCACATAAGAAATGCATACTAAGTGCTTTATGACTATCTAAAGATAAGATCTTAGGAAAAACATACCACATGCCCATATAAGCCTTAGAAAAGTAAGGCTTCAACATTTGTCTTTGCCTGTTGGGTTTGAATAATTTGTGAGTTCACTAAATGGTCCCAGAAGTGGATTGGATGCAGCTCTGTTCAGCATTTAATCTAATGTCTGAGGCACTATGTTAAGTAAAGTGGTGTCAGGAAAGCCCTATTCAGTTGAACATTTTTATTAACTACTTGGATTAAGATATGAGAAGATGCTTATCAAATTTGCAAATAAGACAAAGCTAGAAGGGGAAAATTGCATGCTGGCTGGAAGAATTGGGATTTTTAAAAATCTAGATAGGATGGAATACTGATCTTAAGTTAATAAAAATGAAATCAAATAAGAGTAATAATGAAAGTAAAATCCTGCACTTACCTTTCTGTTAAGGACCATGCCTAAGTGAAGGGGCAGGTCACTTCTCTGAGAGCCTCTACAGCGGTGAATCATAACACCTGAAGGAGTTGCAAAGCAGGCTTTGATGCAGACGTTCCTTATGATTGGTAATGAAATAAATTGGAGGCAAAAGGGAAGAGGAGAAAAGTCAGACAACTCAACTGCCTCTCAGTCGAGAGGTCAGAAAACAGCAACTGCCTCTCAGTCTCCTTGTATCATCATCATCCTCTTACATGAAGAGATTCATTCTACAAGTCTGAGTTAGACCTCCAGAAGCCACAGGTAGGTGGTTCCTGTATCACAACACCTTCCAGGAATGAAACTCAGAAATATTGGGTGGGAGAGATATAGCTCAACTTACAAGGAAAAGGCTTGGAGATTTTAGTGGGATTCAAGATCAATATGAATGAGCAGTATGATCTGGTAGCCAAAAAACTGAGGCTACATTAGGCTGGGTTATAAGAATGTCAGTGCTCAGAACAGAGATGGGACATGTCTATAACTTCTTGGGTTCTTAGCACTGAGATTCTCGTAATGGCCTCTGCCTTCATGAGATCCCACTTGGAATCCAGAATTTCATTCTGGATGCCACATTTAGTGATATTGATTGGCTGTCCTTATGATAAAACCAAAGTAGAATAATCAGGATCTTTTGAAGGAACTGGAGCCTGGAAAAGATGAAGAGGAGACATAATCATTGTCTACACATCTTTAAAGTCTATTTAATGTAAGTAGCATTAGACTTGCTTTGCCAGAGATCAGAACCAAAAGCGGTGAAGTAAAGCTGCAAAAAGTTCAATATGAGGAAACATCTACTGATAAGATTCCAAAAATGTATTGGTCTCTAAGACCACTAAGATTTTTTCCAACTTTGAATGTATGATCCTATATTCACTGACCTCATGCCTTGTGTTATTGATAAAATCACAAAAGGGAAGGACCATTTATGCTTTTGGGCAGCAAGATGGCAGAGTGGATAGAATGTTAAGTCTGGAGGGAGGAAGACTCATCTTTCTGAATTCAAATCTGACTTCAGACACTAACTGTGAGATACTGGATCATACCTAACTCCATTGTTTCTTCATCTATAAAATGAGCTGGAGAAAGCAATGACAAAACACTTAAAATCTTTGCCAAAAAAAACCCTATATGGAGAGTTAGAAAATGACTAAACAAAACCACTGAACTTCAACACTGAAAATCTCACTGATAAGAAGCAAGAAATAGCAAACAACTATGGCTAAGGCCATGATTCTAATGGAAAGGAAACTACTGATGTGTGCTGGAGAAAATCAGTGGAGTCACAGATCACACATTTGACCAAGTCTGATATCCTTCTTAATGTAGTGACTGCCAACAGGATGCCAGCAATTGTAAAAAGTTATAATTCTTGATCTACCTTTCTCATAATATTTCTATTATTGAGCATAGCATCCCATAATTCTGCCTTGGAGAACTAAAGTTGTACCTTATATATTTAACAATAAAACTATCTATGAAATATTGTCTATATCATCCTTCAAAAGTGACAATTCTCAAACTTTTTAAGCTCAAGACTCTTAAAATCTTTTACATACTATTGAGGATTCCTCGAATAGTTTTTGTTTATGAAGGTTATCTCTATTACTATTTACCATATTAGAAATTAAAAAATCCTTGTATTATCATGAAAATAGTTTTGACTTCAAAGGTCATGATAGACAGGTAAAGCCTATTGACCATTCTCAGAATCATGATTTTAAATAATTAAGGGAAATACCAAGTTTCAATTAGACATTAGCAGAAAATAATGAATTTTTTTCCCATTCAGGTTCATGGACCCCCTGAAATTTACCCATGGCTACAGATTTAAAACCCCTCGCAAAGAAGAAAGAAAGTTTTTGGAGAGAATAGAAGACATTTCTGATTTGTGAGACTAGGTGAAAAAAATGACATAATATCCTACTGCTATGGCTATCAAATCTGAATAGTAAGTAAAGCTGCTAGATATCCCTAATTTATAATCAGGCATTTACTGACTTGAATTCCCTTTGTGAGGTGAAAAATAGAATGTTTAAGACGACAATGAGTTCCACACATTTCTATTTCTTGGTATGAAAAATTAGCATGCGTTGTCTCCTGTGGTCGACAAATTCAGCATGGCAACCTGAGTCCTCCACAACTATATTCCTCTGAATTCTTCAACTACTCATATTGTTTCCAAAGTAAAGGGCTAATTATTTTTATGCTTCCTACTTTAATAATCTAAGACCATATTCCTCAGCTCCCCAAATTAAAACTATTCTTTTCCATACCTGAGCAGAATATAATGTATTTTTTAACCACTAAAATGTCAGCCTATTTTCTCCTTTCCCATAACCCCTGCAGCTCTCAAAGGTCTTTTGTATGTTAAATGAGAACTTTTTTTTTTAATGAAATGCTGTCAAGCTGGGACTAAGGGAGAATCACTTGGAGGCATTCGTATTTCAGTCACATCTTTCCTTCTTTTTGGAAAAGGTATATATATATATATATATATATATATATATATATATATATATATATATATATATATATATATATATATATATATATATAGAGAGAGAGAGAGAGAGAGAGAGAGAGAGAGAGAGAGAGAGAGAGAGTTGAATAGTAGAAAACAAAATGATCGAGAAAAGTGTATGCTGTGATCCTTCAGGCAGTCTGATGAAGCCTTGGGACTCCTTCTCAAAAACATGTTTTCAAATCCCTAAAATAAAAGTTAATTTTTATCATCTAAGTCCATGGGCTTCTTTAAATCTATGCATCAACCCTGGGGAGCTGTGAATTTCAGGTTAAGAACCCTTGATGTAGAAAATTTGTCCTCTAGGAGATATAAGCTCCTAGAAGACAGGAACTGTTTTTCATGTTTACTTTCACATTCCTTGTGCTCATTCGATCCATATCAGTACATATTTATTAAATGAGACTGTTAAGTAGTACAGTGAATAGAGCACTGGCCTTGGAGTCAGGACAACCAGAGTTCAAATCAGCTTCAAATATCTATTAGCTGTGTGACCTTGAGCAAGTAACTCAACTGCTTTCTGCCTCGGTTTCCCCCTCTGTAAAACAGGGATAATAATAGCTCTTACCTCCAAGGTTTGTTGTCAGGATCACATGAAATAATAATTGTAAAGCACTTAGTATGATGCCCCATACATGGTAAGTGCCATATAAACCTTAGCTATTATTATTATATTATTGTTATTTTCAAAGGGTTGTGTTCAGAATAGGTACTTAATAAATTCTCATTGAAAAATTTATGTGATGAATTTTCAGATGAAGGAAAAAACATTTTAGCCATATGAAAAAATGCTTTAATCACTATTGATTAGAGAAATGAAAATCTCACTAATAAAAGGAGGAGATGGCAACCCAACTATGGCTATGGCCATGATTCTATTGGGAAGGAAACTACTGATGTGTGCTAGAGAGAATCCACAAAATAATATAGGACAAGAAACATAAAGTGTTCTCAGGTACCACTCCACACCTTTCAAACTGGCTTATTTGACAGGAAAAGATAATGAATGTTGGAGGGGATGTATGAAAACTAGGATATTAATACATTGTTGGTGGAGTTGTGAGCTGATCCACCCATTCTGGAGAGCAATATGGAACTATGTCCAAAGAGCTATCAAACTGTGTATACGCTTTGATCCAGGAGTGTTTCTATTGGGCCTATATCCCAAAGATATCATAAAGGAAGGAAAGGGATCCACATGTGCAAAAAATGTTTATGGCAGCCCTTTTTGTAATGGCAAGAAACTAGAAATTGAGTGGATGCCCATTGATTGCAGAATGGCTGAATAAATTAGGGTATATTAACGTCATGGAATATTATTGTTCTATAAAAATCAAGCAGTAAGATGATTTCAGAGAGGCTGGAGAGACTTACATGAACTGATGCTAAGTAAAGGGAATAGAACCAAGAGATCCCTGTACATGGCAACAAAAAGATTGTATGGTAATAAATTCTGATGGACATGGCTCTTTTCAATAATGAGGTGATTTAGGCCAGTTCCAAGGTCTTGGGATGCAGAGAGCCATCTGCACCCAGAAAGAGGATTGTGGGGATTGAGTGTGGTTCATAACATAGTATTTTCACTTTTTTATTGTTGTTTGCTAGCATTTTGTTTTCTTTCTCATTCTTTTTCCTTTTTGATCTAATTTTTCTTGGATAGCATTATATTGTGTTGCACATGTTTAACATATATTGGATTACTTGCTGCTAGGGGAGAGAGGGAGGGAAAGGGAAGGAGAAAAAATTTGGAACGCAAAATTTTTTTTGTTTGTTTTAGAATTTTTTTCCACACTATATATGCATGAGTAATTAAAATAATATTATCCCTTGTATTCATTTTTCCAAATTATCCCCCTCCTCCCTCCACTCCCTCCCCTCTGATGACAGGCAATCCCATACATTTTACATGTGTTACAATATAACCTAGATACAATATATGTGTGTAAATCCAATTTTCTTGTTGCACATTAAGTATTAGATTCCGAAGGTATAAGTAACCTGGTTAGATAGACAGTAGTGCTAACAATTTACATTCACTTCCCAGTGTTCTTTCTCTGGGTGTAGTTATTTCTGTCCATCATTGATCAACTGGAAGTGATGATTATGTTGAAGATATCCACTTCCATCAAAATACATCTTCATACAGCAGTGAAGTGTACAGTGATCTCCTGGTTCTATTCATTTCACTCAGCATCAGTTAATGTAAGTCTCTCCAAGGCTCTCTGTATTCCTCCTGCTGGTCATTTCTTACAGAGCAATAATATTCCATAACCTTCATATACCATAATTTACCCAACCATTCTCCAACTGATGGACATCCATTCATCTTCCAGTTTCTAGCCACTACTAAAAGAGCTGCCACAAACATTTTGGCACATACAGGTCCCTTTCCGCTCTTTAATATTTCTTTGGGATATAAGCTCAATCACAGCAATGCTGGGTCAAAATGTATGCACAGTTTGATAACTTTTTGGGCATAGTACCAAATTGCTCTCCAGAATGGCTGGATTCTTTCACAACTCCACCAACAATGTATCAGTGTCCCAGTTTTCCCACATCCCCTCCAACATTCATCATTATTTGTTCCTGTCATCTTAGCCAATCTGACAGGTGGAACACAAGATTTTGTGAGGGTGAATGTTGAAAACTATATGCATGTGTTTTGAAAATAAAATGCTTTATTTAAAAAAAAGGGGGGAAAAAAAGAGTATGTGATCATCAACTGTGATGGACTTGACTCTTCAACAATAAGATGATTCAGGCCAATTCCAATGTTCTTATAATGAAGAGAGTCACCTATATCCAGAGAGAGGACTATGGGAATTGAATATAGATCACAACATGGTATTTTCACCTTTGTTGTGATGGTTGTGTTTTGTTGTTTCCTGCTTTGTTTTTTTCTTTCTCATTTTTTTCTCTTTTTGATCTGATTTTTCTTTTTTCTTTTTTTTAATTATAGCTTTTTATTTACAAGATATATGCATGGATAATTTTTCAGCATTAACCCTTGCAAAACCTTCTGTTCCAACTTTTCCCCTCCTTGCCTCCCACACCCTCCCTTAGATGTCAGGTAGAATAATACATATTAAATATGTTAAAGTATATATTAAATCAATATATATATATATATATATAATATATCAATATAGTTATTTCGCTGCACAAGAAAAAAATCAGACTTAGAAATAAGGTAAAAATAGCCTGAGAAGGAAATTAAAAATATGCAAGTGGACAAAAACAGAGGGAGTAAAAATTCTATGTTGTGGTTCGCAATCATTTTCCAGAGTTCTTTCCCTGGGTGTAGCTGGTTCTATTCATTATTAAACAAATAGAACTGATTTGGTTCATCTCATTGTTGAAGATGGCCACGCCCATCAGAATTGATCATCATATAGTACTGTTGTTGAAGTATATAATGCTCTCTTGGTCCTGCTCATTTCACTCAGCATCAGTTCATGTAAGTCTCTCCAGACCTTTCTGAAATCATCCTGCTGGCCATTTCTTACAGAACAATAATATTCCATAACATTCACATGCCACAATTTATTCAGTCATTCTCCAATTGATGGGAATCTATTCAATTTCCAGTTTCTAGCCACTACAAAACGGGCTGCCATAAACATTTTGTCACATACAGGTCCCTTTCCCTTTTTAAAGATCTCTTTGGGATATAAGCCCAGTAGTAACACTGCTGGATTAAAGGGCATGCATAGTTTGATAACTTTTTGAGCATAGTTCCAAATTGCTCTCCGGAATGGCTGGATGCATTCACAATTCCACCAACAATGTATCAGTGTCCCAGTTTCCCCATTTCCCTTCTAACATTCAGTATTATCTTTTCCTGTCATTCTAGCCAATCTGACAGGTATACAGTGGTATCTCAGAGTTGTCTTAATTTGCATTTCTCTGATTAATAATGATTTGGAGCATCTTTTCATATGGCTAGAAATAGTTTCCATTTCTTCATCTGAAAATTGTCTGTTCATATCCTTTGACCATTTATCAGTTGGAAAATTTATTTCTTATAAATTAGTGTCAATTCTCTATATATTTTGGAAATGAGGCCTTTATCAGAACTTTTGCCTGTAAAAATGTTTTCCCAGTTTATTGCTTCCCTTCTAATCTTTTCTGCATTAGTTTTGTTTGTATCAAGGCTTTTTAATTTGATATAATCAAAATTTTTTATTTTGTGATCAACAATGATCTCTAGTTCTCCACAGGTCTGAGAGGTAAACTATCCTATGTTCTTCTAAATTATTTATAATCTCATTCTCTATGTTTAGATCATGAACCCATTTTGACCTTATTTTAATGTACGCTATTAAGTGTGGGCCAATGCCTGGTTTCTGCTATACTAATTTCCAATTTTTCCAGTAGTTTTTGTCAAACAGTGAATTCTTATCCAAAAACTGGGGTCTTTGTGTTTGTCAAACACTAGATTATTAAAGTTATTGATTATTTTGTTCTGTGAACCTAACCTATTCCACTGATCAACTAGTCTATTTCTTAGCCAATACCAAATGGTTTTGATGACCACTGTTTTATAATATAGTTTTTGATCTGACATAACTAGGCCACCTTCATTTGATTTTTTTTTCATTAGTTCCCTTGAAAGTCTTGACCTTTTATTCTTCCAGATGAATTTTGTTGTAATTTTTTTTAGGTCATTAAAATAGTCTTTTGGGAGTCTGGTTGGTATAGTACTAAATAAATAGATTAGTTTAGGTAGTATTGTCATATTTATTATATTCACTCGGCCTATCCAACAGTACTTAATATTTTTCCAATTGGTTAGATCTGACTTTGTGTGGAAAGTGTTTTGTAGTTTTACTCATATAGTTTCTGACTTCCCCTTGGCAGATAGATTCCCAAATATTTTATATTATTGGCAGTTACTTTAAATGGAATTTCTCTTTGTATCTCTAACTGTTGGATTTTGTTAGTGATATATGAGAATGCTGATGATTTTGTATCCTGCAACTTTGCTAAAGTTGTGGATTATTTCTAATAGCTTTTTAGTAGAATCTCTGGGATTCTCTAAATATACCATCATATCACTTGATCTGATTTTTCTTGTCCAGTATGATAAATGTGGAAATACATTTGGAAGAATTGCACAAGTTTGATCTATATTGGATTATTTCCCTGTCTAAGGGAAGGAGATATGGGGAGAAGGAGGGAGAAAAATTTGAAAAACAAGGTTTTAAAAGGGTGAATGTTGAAAACTATCTTTGCATGTATTTTGAAAATAAAAAGCTATTATCAAAATTTAAAAAATTCTTATTAAATTTGGTTTTTCCCTTTGTTGCTATACAACATAAAGAATATGTTAGTCATATTTTGACATTTTCCCCAAACATTCTCCATGGTGCTCCATAGTTTGGAGGTCATATCTTAAAAATAAGGCCTTCTAACCCTCATCTTTTTTGCTTGAATTTCCTTCCTTTCATTCCTATTTCATTAGTAAAAGAGGGGACAGCCCTTTCCACCATGCTTTCATTTATAATCATCTAAAACTTAAGATTAGATATTATTTTATCATTCTCATAACCATCTATGGAGAAGGTTATGAAGGTATTGTTATCCCATTTTAGACATAAAATTGTTTTTAAAAAAGAAATGATAAGTGAATTGCCAGTATCAAACAACTAGAAAGTGATGAAATTGAAGATAAAAACCTGACATTCTAATCATATAAATGTGATTGGCAAAGGATAAAAAACTCAATCAGTTCCTATCCCAGAATTCACATCTAGTGATGTCTTTCATTTGGGATTTCTGGGAGAGAAGGTAGAAGCTTGTGTGAGCAGATATTTTGTTTCTCCATCCCATAGAAAACATGGGCAGAGGAAAGCAAAGCTCCTTCTCTGGGTGCCAACCCCTCTTCTCCTTCTTTGACATTCCAATGAGCTCCAAATGAAGACAATGCAAATAGGAAGCTAAAAATTGGTCTTTCCTCCAAGCTGAGAACTGAAGGGGCTGCAGATGAAACAAGAGAGCAACAAGAGCACTCTGGTCATACTTAACTTTAGCAATATCATTGATTTGAGAACTGTACATTTCCCCCTCCCTTGCATAATAAAGAATTGGGTGCCATACTTCTAGCTATGTAAAGATGGTGGACATTCTTCTCCTTTGAAAGAGGGCCAAGGACAGAAGGAGAAGCTGATTTGGACTCAGCAGCCAGTAATGCAAGCTGCTCCTTCCTATCTAAACAAACTCTTCCCCAATCCTATTACTTATTTGCCTCTCACTGCTACCATTTCAACATCTCTTTCATTTGTTAGCTAGTCTTTGTCTATATGATTAAAACTGGAGCAAGGAAAGGGTTGGGGAAAGTTTTAGAGGGATTCAACCTCCCTGTGTAAACACTATCAGAAGTGATCCTTATACAACCTTACAATAATGTCCTTTGTCAACAACAAAAGGAACCTTAGTCCATCCTCTTTCCAAATGAAAAAAAAAAAAAAAGATATGAAAAGACACTATTTTTGATTTTTCCCTTACATAGTTAGTGGGAGCAAGAGGGACTAATTCTCCTGATTTCAACTATCATCCTTATTCTCCTTTACTTGGACATCTTAAATTTTATTTTAGACAAATTTTAGACAAAAAAAATTTAGACAAGAAAAGAAGTCTTACTTTACAATTTTCTGCATTCAGTTAAGATTCTAACCTGACTCCTAGTGTAGGATAGATATGGGAGAGTTTTTGTCGAAATGCTTGGAAATTATCAAAGCAAAGGGTTTTCACCAAGGAGTTTCTGCTTCCTCTTTTATAAGTTTTTGTACTAACACTATCTTTGGATTTAGTATTTTTTCTTGCAGCCTTTTGGGTGTTTTTCACTATCCAACATAGCGAAGTCATTCACACAACACAACTTGCATCAAAAACATTTCTGCAGTATTGATATGTGACTTCAGTGTTGTTCTTTAGGCTTAATCTCAAAGCACAGATCATTAAATTGCAGAAATTGTTTTCCAAATAATGTGGAATAATAGGATGAGGCACTCGTGTCATTTGTTGGAAAGTTTTAAGTATATTATAGTTTATCTTCCTCAAGCATAGGTCTGATGTAACACTGTAGCATTCAAAAACTCCAGTGGCTCCCAATTGCCTCAAGGATAAAATATAAACTACTCCATATAGGATGTAAATTCCATCATACAGCTTGGTCTATCCTATCTTTTCAGGCTTATGGCACTTTTCCTCTCTTTATACATTGTGTGACCCAGGTCAATCAGTCTGCTTTCTAATCCTCATATAGAAAATTCTATATCCCATTGCCATGTCTTTGCAGTGGCTGGCCCCATTTTTGAGAATTCATTCCTTCCTCACCTCCAGTGTGTAGATTACTTAGCTTTCCTTCAAGGCTTGACTTATGTTCCTCTTCCTATGTGAAGTCTTTTCCTGATTCCTACAATTTTTAGTAATTCCATGTCCCATCTGAAATTATTTTCTATTTCTTTTATCTATTTACCTATGCCGTTATCAACCTCCACTCTCAGAAGAATATAAGGGCCTGAAGAGCAAAATTTATTTTTAATTTTGTTTTTACATTCCTAGTACCTAACATTTATTAGGTGTTTGGTATTTAGGAAACAATGTGAAGCAAATAAACAAATTAATGACCTTTAAGAAGTTAAAGACTCTGTTGACCTTGAGGAAATAGAACTATTGGGTTAACAGCCACTTTCCTAAGAAACTTGACTGTTCTGGATAAGAAACAGATAGGAAAAAAGCTGGAGCAAGGTCAAGAAAAAGCCCTTTTGTTTTTGAAATGTTGGAAAGATATAAAATGTCTGTTGGCACAAGAGAAGATAACACGCTGGTAACAATTCTCAGGAGAATAGGGCCTGGTAGAAAGAAGAATCTCAGGTAACAAAGAGAGGAAGAAAGAAGAAATAAGCCAGGATAGTAAATAGATAAATCTGCTGGCAGCAAAGATTTTATATGAAGGAATAATGGGAAAAAAGATTGGAAGATAGAATAGAGGACAAATTGTAACCAGTCTTAGAGTTTAAATTTTATCTTGTAGGCAATTAGAATCTGTTCAAAAGCCTGCGAGTCACAAAGAATCCTTTGGTGTCACTGTCAGAGATGACTATTAGACTAAATAGACCAATGGTCTGAGCCAACACTGTCTTAATGTATTCGTTCCTTGGAATTATGTCTACTTCTCTAAGACAGATCTGAATTTTCTTGTTCTTCTCTGGAAGTCAAACTCAGATTAAGCATCCTGAAATCTAAATTGTAAGATTTCAATAAAAGTGGCACAGCTCCCTTCTGAGCTGTAAGTCAGAGATAACTGTGAATCTTTTTTTTTCATACATCTGGGGATTAAATAGCATTATCGTTTTAAGCTTCATTGAAATACCTTCAAGTCTAAGGCATTTGTTAACTCTATGGGGTTTAGGTTTAGATATATTTTAAAATCAAGTTCAGACACTCACTTGGTGACATCTAAGAGTAACTTTTTATAAGTTTTAGCATGAAGAATGACAGCTTGAAAGTTTTGAATTACTACATTTGAATTCAAATGACTATTTGAATGATTTTTTCCATGTTTTTGGATTCAAAGGCTAATAAAATACATTAACTAGGGGGCTCTTTATTTGGAGATTTACATTTATTTGTATATACTATTTCTGAAGAGATACTTCAGTGTATCTGTGATCTTATCCACATGGGTCTTCCCTCTGATAGAGAAAATTACAATTAGTCCACACTTCATTTTGGGTAATCGTCATCCACATATGGGTGGTTCTATTGAAGACCTTAAACAGGTCCCTTCACTTCCAGGAGCTTCAATTGCTTCATCCCCAAAATAACGGATTTGCATTTGATGGTTTCTAAGATTCCTTCCAAGCCTTAAAGCTCAGATCTTGTTTAAATTCTTTAAAGGGAATAACTCAGTGAATTGGAGAACATTCTAAGAGGTGTTTTAACTTCATCTCTCTCTCTCATTAATGAATGACAAAGCATTTATTAAGCACTTAATTTGTGTCAGATATTGTGCTAAGCTGCAAGAATACAGATTAAAAAAAAAAAAAAGATACAGTACCTCTCCCCTCAAATACCTTAAATTTTAACTAGAAGGAAGTTTTGCATTTAGAGAAGTCACTAGGGTTCTCCCCTCCTCACTCTGAAGTGAAAGGGACAAGGTAAAGGGTTCTAGCAGACAGATGGTGAGATGATCTGGGTGGCTTGATGGGGATATGTGAGGATGATCTTTTGCTTGGATCTAGGACCAGCCAGTAGAACTAATGGGCTAATTTGCATATACTTCAGTCTCTATTCTACTAGCTCAGGATCTCTAAAGATTTGAGTGTTTATGGATTCAGGAAGAATCCAGCAGGAAGGCTCAGGTCTCTGATCCTTTGAGAAGGGTTCTACAGGGAGAAGCAAGTCAAACAAAGAGACAGATGATGAGATGGCCCCATTGGACAGGATGTGTTTATTTTATTGCTATCTCTAGTCCCATGCACAGTGTCTGCACATAATAAGCATTTCACAAGTGCTTCCCTCACACCTTTATTCACTTCTTTTCTTATTCCTTGTTCTTGATACATAACTGACACACATACTTTTCCAATTTTTCCATTCATTGGATATCAACTTATAAAACAAAACTTCTTATCAAGCTATTCAGCTTTAGAATCATCCTCTGGGTGAAATCACCTGGTAACAAGATTCTTTTGATACTCAGTAACAAAACTATCAGTCCAAAATAAATATACCTTCTATCAAACTCCAGGCTATAGCAAGCACATGGTACAAAGGCAAGCATGTACTGAAGGATCTATAAATATATATTTTTGTTTACAAAATAAAGTATATCATTCTCTTGCATTTAGGCTCAGCTGATGGCTTAGGGGAGAGAATACTGGACATGGAATCAAAAAGACCTGGGTTCAAAGCCAGCCTTGAGCATTTTCTAGCTGTGTGATGCTGGGCAAGTCACTATATATATGTATATATATATATATATGTGTGTGTGTGTGTATATATATATATATATATATATATGTATGTATGTATATAATTTTTTTTTCCCCCTGAGGCTGGGGTTAAGTGGCTTGCCCAAGGCCACACAGATAGGAAGTGTTAAGTGTCTGAGATCACAATCTGAACTCTGGTCCTACTGAATTCAGAGCTGGTGCTCTATCCACTTCACCACCTAGCTGCCCCCTGGGCAAGTCACTTAACCTTTAAAATCCTTGGTTTTCTCTTCTGCACACTGGGGATAGTAGTAGCGCCTACTTCTCAGAGTTGTTGGAGAAAAAAAAGGGGGGGGATAATATTTGTAAACACCTGGCACATAATAGGTGGGATAGAAATGCTTATTTGGGTGTACTTATGTGGTTCAATGGATAGAGAGTCAGATCTGTAGACAGGAAGATCTGAATTCCAATGTAGCTTCAGGTGCTTACATGCTGTGTGGCCCTGGGCATGTTCCTTGACCTTGTTTGCCCCAGTTTCCTCATCTGTCAAATGAACTAGAAAAGAAAATGGTAAGCCATTCTACTATCTTTATCAAGAAAATCCCAAGTGATATCATGAAGAGTTGAACATGACTGAAACCAATGAATAACAACAACAAATACATAATTCTTCTGTCCTCCTGTTTAAAATTCACTTAAGAAAAAGTCTAATGATTTTACTTTTATCTAATCACACTGGCTTTTTTGGAGCAATTGGAAATAGTGACTAGAATACTGACTCTGGAGTCTGAAGAACTGGTTTCCAATCTTACCTGGGTTACTTGCTATCTATGTTACCTTAGGCAAGTCACTCAGAGTTCTGGGAACCAGAATCTTCACCTGGGGAATGAGAAGGTTGAATGGATGAGCTTCATAGCCCATCCAGCTCCATCTGGAGTCAATGGTTCTTATAATTGCTTTATTTCAATGACTGACATATAAAAGGCAGAGCCTCTGCCTATATAAAGGAATTTCAAAGTTCTAAAATTAATCCTATTTTTCTTGATTCCTTCTACATAAAATAAAGCAATATTTGCATGAAAATATCACAATAGACTATTTAAAAGGATTGGTGAGAAGACTTTATAACGGCCATGTGGACCATTAATATGGTCACTTCTTTGGAGAGGGTCCCATCACTGTCCCTACCTTGCAGGTCATTTCTCCCCTGCAGTATTTTTCTAATTCCAAATATTTCTTCTAATACTGATTATCCTGTTAGCAAATCAATCAATAAGCATTTATTAAGTGTCTCTTATGTGTCAGGCACTGTGCTAAGCAGTGTGAATACAAAAAGAAGCAAAAAAAAATTTAACTTCAAAGAATTCAACATGCATACAGTTATATGACAAGAAAACTATTTGGAGGATAAATAAGAAATAATTAAGAAGGTAAAGCCACTGGAGCTAAGGGGAAAGCATAGGAAGTGGGATTTTATTTGGAATTTAAAGGAAGGCAGGGAGGTCAGTAATTAGAGCGAAAGAGGGATAGTGTTCTAGACATAAGGGACAGCCAGAGAAAATATCTGTACACAAAGATTTGCTGACTCCATAGTCCTAGTTCCTTGAGTTCAATTCACCATTTTCTTTGGTTTGAAATATTATTTAGATATAACTTCAATAATGCATTCAACTTTTGTGAGAAATTAATTATCGTTGTGTTCTATCAATTTTTAAAGTTCACAACAGATACACAGGGCATTTATGGAGAACTAACTATGCAACAGGCATTGTGTTAAATGCTGGGAATATAAATACAAACAAGTCCTTGTCCTCAAAGAGTTTAAATTCTAATAGGTAAAGACAAGACAGAGAAGGGAGCAATTGGGGAGTGTTGAGCAATGAGTAGGATGATATGGAGGTGGCTTAGTGATTCTATCAAGCCATGACTCTAAGAAAGACCAAGAGAAAGTTCACCTTTTAGAGTCTAGTAGCCAGGAGCAGAGTAAATGCCATATCAAGTTTATCTACTATAGCGCTCCTTAACTTTTTGTGTGTCATAGACCCTCTGTAGCCTGATGTACCATGGACTCCCTCTCAGAATAATGTATTTAAGTGAATAAAAATAAAATTAAATTTCAGAGGAAATCAATTGTTATAGTTATCAAAATATTTTTAAAAGCCCCAGGTTATAAACTCTTGCCATAAAAATAAGGCAAATCCATTTTGCATAGGATTCTGAAATTCATGAAATTGACCTTGAGGACACTATTGAAACGTAAGTGTAGGGACTTAACACACTTTTAACTTACATCTACATTTTGATCATATTTATTTGATTAGTCTAAAGTAAGTACTATTGAACTAAGTAAAATAAAATTTGTTTTAGAACACTTAACAACCTGTAAGTTGCTCATCCATATACACATCTACATATATTTAGTGGCAACTAGGTACTTCAAATACTAACTCTATGACTGTGGACAAACCCTATTTCTCCTCAGTTTCCTCCTCTGTAAAATGAACAAGAGAAAGAAATGACAAATTACTCTAGTATCAGTATGTTTGCCAAGAAAACTCCAAATGGAATCACAGTCAAATACAAATGAAATGACTGAGCTTCTCTCTCTCTCTCTCTCTCTCTCTCTCTCTCTCTCTCTCTCTCTCTCTCTCTCTCTCTCTCTCTCTCTCTCTCTCTCTCTCTCTCTTTCTCTCTCTCTCTCTCTCTCTCTCTCTCTCTCTCTCTCTCTCTCTTTCTCTCTCTCTCTCTCTCTCTCTTCTCTCTCTCTCTCTCTCTCTCTCTCTCTCTCTCTCTCTGTGTGTGTGTACATATATATATATTATATACACATATATAATATGTATATATATATATCTACTACTATAATATTGTGCTAAATTAGTGCCTTGCCATATAATGAGTACTCATTAACTTGAATTGACCTGAGAACAAAGTAATAAGGACTGTTTTAAGGATTTCATCTGTGTAAATTAAAGCAGAAATCTCTATTTTAAATACCTGACAATATCTAGAATTCATCTTGAGAGTGGCTTAATAAAAATTTGACATAGTTCATTCTAACTCAGAATTACAACTGGAGATAACAACATTATGTTTCTATAATTTTCTTTTCCAGCAAATTACATTTCTACACACATGTATGTATATACACATATATACATACATGTGTGTATGTATGTGTATATGTATACATACAATATACACACATATCAGGGTTAAAACCTAGCAGAAGTTTGATCTGTCATAACAACCATTGGAAGCATATGCCAACATCATAGTCCTAAAACCAAAAAGAATATGTAGGCATCCTGAGTTTATATGGGCACTTATAGATGGAGTGAAAAACAAAACAAATTCACATTTATGAGACAGATGGAAACTACAACCACCCCCATAGGTTTCAGAATATGCAAAGACAATGGAGAATTTCCAACCATTTGTTTAGAGTGTTCAGCTTAGGGGAAGCAGGCCACAGGAGCTGTCTGAAATGAATTTGTAATTCACAACTAACATGCTGAGAAGTGATTAAATCAAAACTAATTACTCTAAATACATTCTATAATTACCTGTTAAACATTTGATTACTGTTACATCTGTTAAATTCATCTAAGTACTAGAATTCTCCCCCAAAAAGTATATGCTAAATTTGGGGTTATTTTTATATGCTTGATTGCTCTGACTTCTACTTTCAGTGTGTCCTTTTCTGTCTTCCAGATCAAAAACTCTAGGAGGCTTGGATTGTTTCCCCCTGCACAGGTGTATATCCTGCCCAGTGATCTGCTCCGTAAAAGAATAGCAAAAGTTCTCTATGAATAAACCAACCTTTTAATTTTATCCTTTTTTATTGTAATCATAATTCTCTGCCCTAACTCCCACCTAGTAGTTACACCAAAAAGCTGAGCATTCTCTCATAAGAGCTGCTCTATATAAAAATCATGACATTATAATTGCTCAGGTAGAAAGCACTAGCCTCCTATGGTTTCTTTTGGCACAAGCTAGATTTAACTATGCTTTTTTATGTATATAGTATTTAATTTTATGCTTATATATATTTTTATTTTATGCTTATGGCAAGCAATGCAATATGGCAAGATTTTAAATGCTATTAAACTGACATAAAGTGAAAGGTCTTAAAATGCTTTCTGTTAATTTGGGGGATACAATTCCTCACCACCACTCCTCACCCCAACCTGAAATGTAATTTACAGATGACTTCAACTTTTCAAAAATAGAAAATGCTTGATCTTTTCTCTTTGAAGCATGGATCTCTCTCTCACCCAGAATGCAAATAAAGTAGCTATTCACAAGCCTGATCCTACTGCTTATCTAAAGAGAAGCTTTTGCCTTAACTCATCCCAGTCTTGGTCAGTTTGTCTCTCCTATATCAGCCTGGTGACTCCCAGCTCTCTTGGATCTCAACATACTGAGGCCAGATTTAACTGACCGTATTTAGTTCTGTCTAGCTCAGAACCCCCTCAAATGATAACCAGTCCCAGCCTTACCACTAGCACAGAAAACAGGTATAGATCACCACAGTGAATTTAAAAAAACTTTTTATTTTCTAAAATAAAGGTATAAATGATTCCTTTCCCAAAATACAGAACAAAGATCTCAATGTTGTTCAAGAAATCCAAATAAAAAACTCAAGCAGAATTAGAATTCTGATTAATGGTAAATTATATATGAACCACTAATAAATTAAAAACAACTATAATTTAAAAAAAAAACTCAAAATCATTATTAACTACATTTTTAGGCACCTTTCTACCAGTATTAAAAGTATTTAGAGTTCTTAGATTGTTTAAAATATTAACACATAGGAATCAATATATATTCAAATGAGTACCCTATAAAATATGAAAGTAGAAACACAAACATTTCACCTATAAACTAAGTTTAAATAATTTAAAACAAAAGCCAAAAGTCATTCTCTTCCCTAAACTTAACTGAGGATATCTAAAATGTAGCTGTTCTTGATGCCTATTTCTAATATGAGTGAAGGGGAATTACAAAATGTCCACAATTAGAACAAGGTATCAATACCATGGAAATCTATCTTGGCATTCTATCCAAATCACTGAGAAAAGAGAATGAAAACAAGTTAACTATTCTAAGAAATATCACATTAGAAGAAATATAAATGTAGCACCTCCACAAACTGATATTACAAATGAAAAAAAAAATTAAGAGATATCCAAGTCTTTAAAATTGCAAGGTAAGATGAAAAAAAAAACAACCTCCCAAATTTAAAGTATACAAGTATATATATATATATATATATATATATATATATATATATATATATATATACACACACACACACATATATTCACACACATATATGTGTATATATACATATATGTGATGTATATACAAATATAGAGATATAGAGATAAATAACAGCTTTTTGGAGTGAGTTTTTATGGCATGCACTCTCTTATTAAATAGATTTGTCTTTCTGTTTAAAATTTAAAACATGAAGCATGAAATAGTTTTAAAAGTGACATATGGTTTGAATCGATATTGGTAAATAATTGTACATAAAATGAAACTACACTGAACTAAATGTTAGTAAAAAATGACAAAATAAAATACGGGAGACATAAACCATGCACAGGTGTACTCCATATTACTAGCTGGGGAAAAAAATCTTGCAATTATAGGGCTTCACTATTTATTTCACTTGTGTGTAATTACATTTTATACATGTTTGTTTAGTAATATCAATCTGAGACATCATTTTGAGAGTATAATTAACTAGATGGCAGAACAGAATGTGTTTTTACTATTTTTGTGTTTCTTTATTTTAAACAGATAAGGTTGTTAGCTGTGTTTAACTGCCATCTAGAGTTAAAATGAATCCATTTCTCTTTTAAGATCTTCATAAAATAGTTTTTGACATTAAAAACTGGCTTGGACTAAAATTAAAAAATTAACATTTGATGATAAGCAAATATCTAAACAAGCCAAAAAGCCAATTAAAGAGATGACTTGAACAGCTGAATTTTAAAGGTGTGATTAACTTAGAACTGTTACCTACATAATAAATAATGGTTTACACTTGTTTGACCTTTTAAGGTTTACAAAGTGTTCCACAACTGTTACTACATATCTTAATATTGTGACTGATGTCTAATTTGATTAAAACCAATTTACTTTATATAGAAATAAGTTGGCAAACAAATAGAAATTCAATTGAGCCATAAAATTCTCATAATTTTCATGTTTTAGGTGCTATTTATCATTATTAAAAATTGAAGCAAAATATCCCCAAATATCAAGAAATAAAGAAATAGTTATCTTATTTTAATGTTTTATTGTATTATAATCACTTCCCAATATCTATCCTATATTTTCCTTATACAAAACAAAAACAATCCAGTCGGTCAAGTATTTGTTAAAATCTAACTTATCTATTAAGATAACAAATGGTATATTTACAAGTATTTATCAAGCACTGACTGTGTGCCGGGCACAATGCTAAGCATTGGAACTATAAAAAAACTAATAATAATAATAATTAATAATAATAAAAATTTTAAAAAGGAAAAAAACAAAACAAAACAAACATGGCTCCTGTTCTCAAGGAATTCACTTTCTAGTTGGGAGACAACATGTACATAACTATTTTTTAGGTGATTGTTTTAAAAAGGACTCTAGAAAGGGGGGATTTGGAAAGGCTTCCTGTAGAAGGTGGGATCTAAGCTCCTTGTAGAAAGGTCAGGGAAACTTAGAGATGTAAATAAGAAGAATAGAATTCATAGAATAATTCCTGGGTTTGACTCAGTCCTATGTGACTGGAGCAAATTATATAAACTCTCACTTCCCCAGGCAACTAAGACCTTAAGTTACAAATTGCTTTCTAAATAATTGGATGTTTCCTCCATGTGAAGATGTCTTCTTCATTTTGCTAAATGGTTCTTCCTTGGAAAGAAGACAAAATCTATCACCTAGTTGCTTAGAATATCAATAGGTTGATAAAGAAACAAATGAAGTCCTACTCTCAAGGAACTTTCTAATAAGAATGAAAAAATTATGTTAAGAAAAATCAACTGACATCTTGACCTGACAGCATATGTGATGTTACACACCTGTAATCCGTCATCTCTAATAAAAAGAGAATTGAGCATATTTATTTTATTCATTTTTCTCCAAAAGTAAAGTGGCTCATTTTTGTTGTTGTTGTTGTTAAATATCAAGGTAAAAATGTGGCTATTCTGCTAATTGAATATAATACACAAAATAGCAAAGTTTGATTCTCAGTATTATATTGTATCATAAAAACCTTGTATTTGTAAATGAAATGGAAATGGCAAACCACTCCAGTATCCTTGCCAAGAAAACCCCAAATGTAGTCAAGAAGAGTCAAACATGACTGAACAACAACAACAAAAAAAATGTAAATTTATCTTTTATCTGATTAATTTATCTGTTTTGTACGAGGTGGATAGTTGAATGACAAGATAAGGACTGAACCTTGAACTGGTTTGGGGAGCTCCCAGTAGGGAATTTCCTTAACCAGTGCAATACAGGACCTATTGTATAAATTATAGTTTTAGAAAGTTGTCTAAACAACTGGTTAAGTGGCTAAGTGACTTCTCTGGGTCCCACAGCCAGGACATATTTAGAAACAGGATTTAATACTCTAAATCACTATTGATTAGAGAAATGCAAATTAAAACAATTTTGAGGTATGCCTCACACTTCTCAGATTGGCTAAGATGACAGGAAAAGATAATGATAAATATTGGAGAAGATGTGGGAAAACTGGGATACTAATGCATTGCTGATGGAGTTGTGAAGTGATCCAACCATTCTGGAATACAATCTGGAACTATGCTCAAAGGGCTATAAAACTGTGCATTCCCTTTGACTAGCAGTGCCCCTATTGAGTCTATTTCCCAAGGAAATCCTAATGGAGGGAAAAGGACCCACATGTGCAAAAATATTTGTAGCAGCTCTTTTTGTGGTAGCAAAGAATTGGAAAATAAATAGATGTCCATCAATTGGGGAATGCTTGAACAAGTTGTGCTATATAAAGATAAGGAAATATTATTGTTCTATAAAAATGGTGAACAAGTTGATTTTAGAAAGGCCTAAAAAGATTTACATGAACTGATGATGAGTGAAACAAGCAGAACTAGGAATATATTGTTAATAATAACAGCAAGAATATGTAATGATCATCTACGAAACCCTTAGTTCTCAATGCCGCAGTGATCCAAAACAATCCCAATAGACTTTGGACAGAAAATGCCTTCTGCATCCAAAAAAAGAACTAATATAAATCAACACATGCTATGTTCACTTTCTTTTTTCTGTTTTTTTTTTTTTTTAATCACTCCTATGGTTTTTCCCTTTTGCTCTGATTTTTCTCTCCCAGCATGATTCATAAGGTATATTAAAAAAAAAAAAAACAGATAAATTTGCTAGAAAAAAAAATAAAACAGGTCTATGAGGCTAGCTTTTTATCCATTGTAGCTCACACACTGATTTGCTTAAAATTAAATGATACTTGGGTTGTGATCTATAAAATAAATAAGGTACAAGGATGAGACTGATCCAATCAAATCACCCTATCCCTTACCTTAAAGTAACAACATGACAATACCTTAAGGAGATGATAACAAATCTCAATCAATCATTCAATACTTTAGATTAAATATGTCATATTCTTAAATGAATTGCAGAGTCTAAGACAGGAAGCATGTTAAGATTGGCTAAAGAACTTAGTTAAGTTCTGTGGACTCTATAAAAAAAAGATTAGTTCTTTTGAACTTAGTTGAGAGTATCAAGATATTTGGATTCCATTGCATGGTGAATGGAAAAAAAGCATTCCAGCTAAATAGCTTAAGTATGAATCATTTTGGGGAGGGGTGAAGATTTTCATCCATGTCTTGGTGCCCTCTGCACCCTACCTTAGCCAAAGGATGACTTTTCATGGTAGCAAAGGGTTCCAAAGGATTTCATAGGGAGAAAGAAATACAAATGAGGCAAAGGTTAAGTTGACACAGAAGTTAGTAAAGGACAGGATAGATAATGCTGCAACTTGAGTCATCCAGAATGGGTTAAAGAGGGAACAAAAGGATATAATTATTTAGACCTAAAGGGTAATATCATAAGCAAATTAGGAGAGCAAGGAATAGTTTACCTGTCAGATATATGGAGAAGGGAAGGATTTAGGACCACACAGAAGACATAGAACATTATGAAATATAAAATAGATAATTCTGATTACATTAAATTTAAGTTTTCACTCAGCCAAAACCAATATAACAAAGATTAGAAGGGAAGCAAAAAGCTGGGAAATAATTTTTGCAGCTAGTTTTTCTGATAAAGGCCTCATTTCCCTAATTTGTTTATTTGTTTCTTTTTAAAAATGTTTATTTATATTTTTGGTTATGCATGTACATTTATTTTTTACATATTTCTATATGAGTCATTTTGGGAGAGAAAAATCAGAACAAAAAGGAAAAAGTACCAAGAAAGAAAAAAAAAGATAAAAGGGGGGGAAGGTAAAAATAATATGCTTTGATCTGCCTTCAGTTTCTATAGTTCTCTTTCTGAATGCATATGACATTTTGTATCCAAATTTTTTTGGAATTGCCATGGAACTAAGTCTATCATAGTTGACTATCACACGATGTCATTCATATTGTGTACAATGTTTTCCTGGTTCTGCTCACTTCACTCAGCATCAGTTCATGTATAAGTCTTTCCCAGTATTTTTGAAATTTACCTGCTCAACATTTCTAATAGAACAATAGTATTCCATTGCCACAACTTATTCAGCCATTGCCCAATGGATGAACATCTCCTCAATTTCAAATTTCTTGCCACGACAAAAAGAACTGCTATAAACATTTTTGTATATATGAGTTTTTCTCCCTTTTTATGATCTCTTTGGGATAGACTTAGTGGTTTAATGATGTATCAAAGAGAATGCACAGTTTTATAGCACTTAGAGCATTTTTCCAAATTGCTCTCCAGAATGGTTAAGATCAGTTCAAATCAGGGCAGCTAGGTGGTGCAATGGATAGAGCAACAGCCTGAAGTCAAAAGGACCTGAGTTCAAATCTTACTCAGACACTTAACTCATCCTAGCTGTGTAACCCTGGACAAGTCACTTAACCCCAATTGCCCCAGGGGGGAAAAATCAATTAAAATCCCCCAAATTGAAAGGATGAAGAAATCAATGAATAGGAGGGCAAGGTAGGGGGCAGAAGTAAAGTAGAGGAATGAGAAGAGGGAGGCATAGGATGAGAGAAATAGTGAAGGAAAATAGGAAGGAGGAAAATATACAATAAGTAATTATAGCTTAGAATGTGAATAGAATGAATTCATCTATATACTGGAAACAGATAATAGATTAAAATTTTGAACTCAACAATTTGTTGGTTTCAGAAAATGTTATAAAAATGAGAGATACACACAAATGTAAAGTAAAGGTCAGGAGTAGAATTTATTTATGTTAAAAATAGGGCTAGTAATCATGATCTCAGAAAAAGTTAAAGTTAATATAGGTTTAATCAAAAGAGGAAAAATGGGGAAACTACATTATATGTTAGTCTTATTAATCAATTTTGTTTTAGACTATTTAAAATAACTAAGACAGTATAAGGCTGGAACATTTCTGTGGTGTAGGAAATGATGAGCCAATAGGTTGAAAAAATATGGAAATAACTTGGATTTATGTAGAGGAGTGCTGTTTACTTTCAGAGAAACAGAAAACAACTGGAAATAAGCACAGTATGGTTTTACATATAGACATATGAATGTATATATGTATATGATTATAGATACCTATGTATTAGTATGTATGCATATGTACGTATGTGTGTATCCATGTTTAGGCTATATAGCCTTGTGTATCCATGGTTAGGCTATAGCCTTCTGGGGAAGTGAGGAGGAAGAAAAGGGGGAAAATAAATTACAAGTGCACAACAGAGAACAAAAGAAAACCTTTAAGGAAGCAAAGAAAAAAAATGGACAACTCTGAACACAATGAATATAAACTTTCTTGAAATGGAAATTTATTTCTTTATATTTTGAATGGTCCCTTGTGTTTTGCTGTGCACATAGCAATGTTTTTTTTTTTCCTTTTATTATTTTGTATTTAAGTTTAAATTTTTAAAAAAGAAAAACCAGGTAAGGCTGGCTGGTTTAAATTGATAATTGACTGACAATTATAGTGGGAGGCACTCTTAAGGGGCTTTATGAGCTATAGCATTTGGAATATACTCAAAATTTCTCAGGGCTATCCCTAGATTGCTAAAGGGACATAATACTCACTCTTTAAGCACTTGACCTCATCAGGGCAAATTAAGACAATTTCATGAGAACATGTGTTGTAAAAGGAATACTTCTATACTAGGAAAATGAATTCCCAGGACACACATTCAGATACTTACATGAAAGAGAAATAATATTGAAATATGTTATCAAGGTAGAAAAGATTTAAAGAAAAAAGTAAAATTGGAAGTTATCTTAAAACTAAAACAAATAAGTTTTTTTTGGGGGGAGGGGGAATTTTGATTATTGGAAGAAAAGACTCTTTTATATTGTTCTGTGCTTGAGAATTTGTTCCAACTTTAAAACTGCCCCATTAACCATTGACAGAATTTTCAGGCAACTTTTGTTCATCTTGTTAGATCTAGCAGCAAAGAAGCTTTTACCCACAGATAAGAATGGGTAATGTTTCTATAGAACTGAATTATACCCGTGTTTCTTATTCCCTTCAAAAGAAGTTTTTAAAAAAAAAAAAATTTCTACAGGGTTCATATTACAAGTGACAATGATGAAAGATTTGTTTGTGCAAAGCGCTTTGAATATCCTCAACAAACTTGGTTTCAGAGAACTCTAAGGCATGTGACAGAGACATTTTGCTGAACAAGTAGTTTTTTTATTTTATTTTTTAAAAAGTGTATTTTAGAAGGGTCTTACTTAATTACTTGTTACACAGTAGATTAATGATAAGGTTCCTACAAAAATATAATGTTGAGGAAAGAATTATGCAGAAAAGAAAAGAGAAAGACAGGAAGTCTGTGAAAAAGAAAACTTCTTGAAGAAAGGCCTGTGATGAGGAGTCACAGAGAGACCTCTGAATATATGAAAAGACACTGGAAAATCAAGGAGACTGGATTGCAAAGATGCCTTTGGAAATTGCTCACAGCTGCATGTGTGTGACTCTTACTGCCAAGAAACAATAGGACTGAGTGAGTTTTAAATTATGGAGGACTCTGAGTTACTTTTAGTAAAATAAAACAAAATGAATACAGACTTAGTATGTCCAAAGCATATTAATGATTTCTGAAGAACTTTCATTTTTGTGCTTTCAACTTAAAAGTTCAAATAAACTTAGTTTGCTTTCTGAAGACATACTGTATCTCTAGAGTTTTATATTTGCTGTGTCAAAAATGGAGTTAATATAAATATAAAAGAAAAAGATATAAACTAATGAAAAACTTAAAAGTTTCCTTCCCTTTAAGCATGAAGCCACTGATCTACTGAGCAAATTGTCAGGACCCTAGGATAGGCTCTCTAGCTCCACCACTAATTAGCTATGTTACTTTGGGCAAGTCATTGAAATTCCCTACACTAATTTGCAAATTCTTAAATTTGGAGATAAAATAAAATAACAAATGGGGATAATTACACCACTGTATACAAGGCTGTTGTAAAGAAAACCTTTGTAAAATATTATGTATTCAGGAAACATCTCTCATGTGAAAAAGACTTAATGGAACTAAATGTTGTGATGATTTTTTTTTTATTGTAGATATTTAAGTGGTGCTAAATGGATAGTTGGTTCATCTGAAAAAAGCCCCCAAATAGGTGTTAAATTATAATGCATATGGAATCTAAACTTGCCAGGGACCAATCTGAAAAAAAATTATCTAGAGATATGAGATGTTTGACCATTTGTTCTTATTAGGGAAACAATGAAACAAGGTAAGATGCTACTGATTTTCTTTAAATTGAATTATGAAATAGAAGAGAAATTTCTTCCCCACTCCCATCCCTACCCCCACCTACAATAATAATTAATTGCTTTCCTCAACACAGAATTCATATATGTATGTGTTTTACCTCTTAAAGTTGTAAGGATTAAATGGAGAAATTTGTAAACTTGAAAGCTACATGCAAATATCAGTTATTATGATTAAATAGATGATAGATTATTTTATGAAACTTTATTAAATTTCCAAGAAAAGGAAAAAATATTTCCTTGTAGTCAATAGATATGCATCTTCCTTAACATTTGTTCATTGTGAAAGCAAAGAATAAAGAGAATGAGCAATATTATAGATTATTATACTTTAATAAAACTTATTTGTACAAATAAAATATTATATTATATAAACCAACATAAATTTTACAAATGCTATTAAATTTTATTGTAAATTTAGAACATTCAAAGTAATTTTTTTCATTGGCTAAAAGATTACAAACTTAATTCAACAATGTTGTTCTCTTAAGCCTGGACTATCTAATAAAATATTTTAAAGCTTTTCTTATGGCTTTTGTTGTCCTTAAAACTTATTTGAAATTTGATTTTAAAATCAATTTTATCTGAAAGCGTATCCAACGTTGTACTTCTTTAGATGTCTATTCCTGTTCCAAAAGGACACAAATCAACACTGTCAACCAGCCCCCTACTGCAACATTTTGTAGACTTCCATGTATTTTCCCAACTTACATACATAATCAAGCTGTCTCAGTTCCGTTAAAGTCCTTTGCACTTTAAATCTAGCAGATAAAAAATGATGGCTTCCTTTTCATAATTCTACAATACCATATAATTGCTATTTGATTAAGTGAAGTCAACATTAAGCTCCTACCATTTGCCACATATTGCAAACTGCTGGATTATTTTTATAGAGCTTTCTTTCCCAGCTCAAGATCAAAGATTTAATCTTCCATGGGGCCATGCATTTAGCCTTGATGAATAGTTTGCATGTAACAAAACCAGACAGCCAGGGAAGTATAAAAATTACTAGCAATGCATCTAGAGGAATGCAACCATAATTATGTCATCTGTATATTAGAAGGAAAACTGAGAAATGTTCAGCAAGATGATTTCAGAAAGGCCTGGAGAGACTTACATGAACTGATGTTAAGTTAATTGAATAGAGCCAAGAGAAAGGCCGTACACAACAAGATTATGTAACGATCAACTCTGATGGGCATGGCTCTTTTCAACAATGAAGTGATTCAGCCATTTCTAATAGACTTGTGATAGAGAGAGCCATCTGCACTCAAGACAAGTAAAGCTATATAAAACTTTCTGCATTACTGTAAGTGTCCCCTTGTGAGGGACAATATTAGAGGATAACTTTAGGCAAAGGGCCTTCTCTTCCCATTCTATTATTTCATGAAAAATATGACAGTTAGTAGTAAAAAAAAAAATGGCAGTTAATGGTTAGAAAATGCTGGCAACTGAATGCCAAATCCTAGATTTAAATCCAAGTTTGGCCATTAAATGCCAAGTTTATTGGGTGACACTGAATATGTCATTTGGCTTATCTAAGTTGTCATTTAGATAAGAAGGAAGTCTGGCTTGAAGATTTCATCCTATGAAATTCTAAGTTTTTGTGAGTAAATGAGCCCATATCAAAATGTAGGTACTAAAGCTTAGGCTTCCACCTAACTCCTCAATTTGTCTCTACTTAAGTATTAGCTTCATGGTGGATTGTGATTTGTCTGCCCTGCTCATCAATCAGTAATGCAACATCCTTTCAACCAAACTTGCCTTAAAGATATCCAAGACTCACTTGCATTTAAGTATACTAGAGAAAGAGATAAAGAAATAAGCATTTATATAGCACCCACTATATGCCAGCCACTGGACACATATCATCTCATTTGAACTTTACAACAATACTGCTGTTGTGGTAGGTTCAGTTATGATTCAAATTTTACAAATGAAGAAACTGAGTCAACAGAGAAATGACTTGTTCAGAGTCCCACAGCTAGTAAATATCTGAAGCTGGTTTTGAACAGCATTTTGGGTACTACAGGATTAGGGGCCTGAATAAGCCTGGGATTTTGGAGCAGCAAGAAGTCTACATTTGGATCTGAGTGGGGCTCCTACTATGCTACCTGAATCATCTTGGTAAGTTGATTTAGGTCTCACTTTATTTTGCAGTATTAGAGAGTCCCTTCTAGGTTTATAACTGGATGGTAATTTCCTTTTTCAGGTTTTGTATTTCAAAAGCTAAGCCCAAAAGCAGACAGTTCTTTAAAAAGCCTAGTAGTGTTTTCCTATGACTCCTAAACATTTACCCATCCACCTTAGGCTAGCTCTATATATCAAAGTAAGAGGGTAAATAAGAAGAGACCCTGGATATAAATTCTGGTTCTGTCACTACCTGTGTGACCTTGGTGACTTGAGGTTTAGAGTATTGGGGAGGAGGGGGATTACCCAGCTCCTCCCACCCTCCTTAATGCTTCAAATGGATGCCTTTGAGGGGTAAGTCAGCAGGTGCAATTGAAGAATGAAAAATCATCCACACACAAAGCTTGTTTCTAAAATCAGAATTGTTGGGATGAATTTGACTGTGAAGTTCCCGAGTCCTTGGTCTCAAATGGCCAGGAACATGGCTGCTGAAAAGATGCACCCCATAGAAATGTTTCTATTCAGAGAAAATTCTTCCAGGATTGTTAGGGGTGGGGTGAGGAAGAGGGATTTGTTTTGGTTTGAAATTAGTTTTTAAAAAGCAAAGAAAGAGATTTTTAATAATTAGCTACATTAGTACAGTGATTTGTAGCTTTTGTGTGTTTTGTTTGGGGGGGGGGTTTGGCTGAGGATGGGACAAAAGAGGAGGATGATTCTTTCCTGCACTGTTAAGCAAAATAAAAAGGTACCTATTAGCCAAATGTAAAATTATATACACAGAAGCAATAATTGATGTTAGCATAATGCAAGTATATATTTGAACAAATATCCTTGTCTGTGAGGAAGGTGGTATCATCTATTCCCACAACTTTATTATATTAAACCACAAATTTAATGTTTTATATTGATTTTGGGTTTTTGTGCCATCCTCACCTGCATATGTATAATATTTCTAGTTATATCTACATATATTATGTTTACATAATTAGATTTGTATCTAATTACATAATTTATACACAAATGAAAGGGATATAGAGAGAACCTTGTCAACAATTATATATGTATAACAGTATTATGGATTTATATAGAGATGCATCATACATGCATTTTTATCTATTAGGGTCATACTTATAAAGATTTTCAAAAAAAAGAAGCACAATAAAACACATCAACTAGCATAATGCCTGATACATAGGTGGTTTTATACGCACACACACGTGTGTGTGTGTGTGTGTGTGTATTGCCTAAAGTTTATATAAGGTTGGCTTACTAAATTGATAATAGAAAATTACAGTAGGATGAGTTTATGATATATTAGCATTAAGAAGATATCTATAACCCTTCAAGGCTACCCCTAGAACCCTAAGAGTCCAAAGTAGCCATACAGTGAGCACCTGATCTTATCAGAGCCAGTGGAAGTTGGGATCCACTCATTACATCAGAACACGTGCTGTAAATCTCCTTTCTAGCTTGCAGTGGCCTATAAACTCCATCAGGTAACTAAGAGAGCTAATGAAATCTTAGATTATCATATAAGTGCTACCATTTTATGCAATCCTTTGCCAATTAAAAGCAAACAAAACAAATTCTTAAATAAAAGCTCAAACTTACAAAATGAAAATGGATCATTTGGGATTTTGCTAAATTACCAGAGGAGCAGCACATTTTGGAGGGGCATAGGAGACAAATCAGGTTATCTGAGTCAATCTGGCACAGTGGAAAAGACACTGTCAGTCGGGCTCAAGAAACTTGGGTTTGAATTTGCATGTAGGCACACACTAACTGGGATCATTGGTAAATTAACTTCTTATGCCAGATAGACAACCGACAATAAACACATATTAAGTGCCAGTTCTGTACTAAGCCTGGAAGATACAAAGGAAAGTCCAAAACAGTCTGTGCCCTCAAGATGCTTTCAGTCTAATGAGGGAGATAACAAGCAAGCAAAAAGATCTTTTGCTTCATGGGTAAATTGGATTTAAGTAAGGCAGAGTTGCATGAAGTTAGACTTATTCTCTAAAGAGAGAGAGAGAGAGAAATAGAGAGGAAGGAGGAGGGACTCTGTGTGTGTGTGTGTGTGTGTGTGTGTGTGTGTGTGTGTGTGTGTGTGTGTGTGTTTGTGTAAAAAGACTGCCTGTTGATATCTGAATGAAAAATTAATTGAGTGGTAAAAGACTTGGTTCTGGCAGATCCATCAACAAGCTAATGCAGTATCCTGGGATGAGATGATAGGGCCAGTACCAGGATACAGAGAAGGGGATATATTTGAGCTATGATGCAAAGGTAAAATCCCCAGATCTTGGCATTGGATTGGAAATGGTGGGTGAAAGATACTGAGGAATTAAGGATGACAGGTAGATTTTGAGCCTTGGGATCCAGGAGGATGGAGGTAATTTTGACAATATTACTATATGGAAGTTTGGGGGGGGAGAGCCAGGAAAGGGTTTAAAAGGAAAGTTGAGACCAATTTGGGGCATGTTAAGTTAAAAATATTCTAATTTTCTCATCTGTGAAACAGGTTTTATATTTGTACTATCTACTTCACTGGGTTGTAAGAAAAATGTATTCTAAACCTTAATGAGCACTATATAAATAGTACATTTTGGGAGGGGGGGATTGTTTACAGATCTTTTACTGGCCAGGAAAGGGAACATTTAGGTTAAAGCACTAGATAGCATTCACTGTTAATTGAAAAATCAAAGGCTAAATCTCTAAAACTTAAATATAAATCAATGACTAAATAATTTGAATTACAAAAAAATTTAATTTACAGACATTTCCAGAAAACACTAGTAAGGTATATTTTTATACTTCTGGGAAAGGAAACCACCCCAAAACAATCCACACTAACATATGACAGTGAGAATGAAGTGTTTACCATCTGTAATGTCAATCTTAGTACTGGGAGTTTCAAAATTTCACAAAACAGCTCATTTTTCTTTACAATGCTTTGCCTTTGAAGATATACTGGCTTAAAAAATATCTTAGCACTTATTTGGTTTAAGTATTTTTATAAAGATGCTTAAAATCATCACTGCAACTTTTAATTTTATGTAAAAATATTGTAATATGTGTCAGGATATATGCCCCTTTCCTCTTTCTTTCTCATTTGAATGGAGAAAATAAATTCATCAGTGCCACAGTATATACATAAAAGTGAAGAGGGGGGGAAGGCTGAGAAGGGGACTATTAATGAGAGAAAGCCTTCTGAGGTTTTAGCAGGAGAAAGCCAGAGTTGCTAGGGGACCTGTTTGTTCTCCTCTCCCCTCCTCAAAGAAAGAACAATGAACGATAGGAGGACTTCCCGAACTGATAAACAGTGCCATGGAAAATGTCTGGAAGCTGGAGTACTGTGCTTGTCTATAATTCCTGTGTCCTCGGGAAGTGAGGCTAGTACAGCAAGCTCCCCAGTAACAAACTACTGTTTGTCTGCACTATTTACTCAGGTTGGAAAACTAGCAGTTAAAAGTTTTGGTGCCAATCATCAAAGATCTCTGGCTGTGAGTGGCCTGTATCCTTCTAGCCTGCTCAAGATAAGGAGAACCAGCCTTTAAAAAAAAAATTATTTTTACAAAAGTTTTATGCATGGGTAATTTTTCAGCATTGACAATTGCAAAACCTTTTGTTTCAACTTCTCCCCTCCTTCCCCCCACCCCTTCCCCCCGATGGCAGGTTGACCAATACATATTAAATATATGAAAGTATAAATTAAATACAATATATGTATACATGACCAAACAGTTGTTTTGCTGTTCAAAAGAATCGGACTATGAAATAGTGTACAATTAGCCTGTGAAGGAAATCCAAAATACAGGCGGACAAAAATAGAGAGATTGGGAATTCTATGTAGTGGTTCATAGTCATCTCCCAGGGTTCTTTCGCTGGGTGTAGCTGGTTCAGTTCATTACTGCTCTGTTGGAACTGATTTGGTGTATATCATTGTTGGAGAGGGCCACGTCTGTCAGAACTGATCATCATACAGTATTGGAGAACCAGTCTTAAAATGAGAATAACATTTTTATAGTGCTTACTGTGTGCCGGGCACTGTGCTAAGCGCTGTATAATTATTATCTCATCCAATCCTCATAGCAGTCCCAGGAGGTAGCTGCCATTATTACACATTGCTTTCACCCTTAGCTGGGGCTGGGACAGGGAGATGGAAAATAGGGTTTTATTAGAGTCTTCACAATTAAGGTCTGTAAATCTAAGGATTTACTCAAATCTGATCAATCTATCCAATTATTGCCAACTTCCCAGCTTTTAATAAGAATACTCGTTAGAATATTATGAACTATGAGTTTCCAAGAAGGTAGACTAGGAAGTCTCCCACACAGCCAGCTTTTTTGCATTTTGTTGTTATATTGGTGTCCCACTCTCTGTGACCCTATTTGGGGTTTTCTTGGCAAAGATACTGGAGTGATTTGCCATTTCCATTTCATTTACAAGTCTCTTAACCTGTTTTCTCATCTATAAAATGGGAATATCGGAGGCACCTATTTCACCTTCCTGGTGTGGTGAAGATGAAATGAGGAGTTAAGGAGTATGAGCATTTTGGAAACCTTTAAGCTGCCATGTAAAGTCAGCTTTTGAGAACACCTGAAGAATTTGGACCACTGTCTTTAACAGGAAGACCAAGGGCCAGGATACACTGTAACTCGACTCTAAACTGGCCTGGTGATGTCATTTTGGTCTTCTTTGAGGGTGAAGGACAACCAAGTATAGTCTACCCACTTTGTTTTGGGCCGGTCCTCAGTCTCTGTGTCTGTGTCTCTCTTTTTCTCTCTCTCTCTGCATCTCTTGTTTCTCGTCTCTGTCTTTCTCTTTCTCTTTTTCTCTATCTCTCCATTTGTCTGTCTGTCTCTCTCTTCCCATTTCTGTCTCTGTGTCTCTTTCATTTGTCTCTCTCTTGTGTCTGTCTCTCACCATATCTGCCTCTGTCTCTGTATCTCTACTCTAGTTTCTGTCTTTGTGTTTCTCTTTATCTGTCTCTCTTTTCTGTGTCTCTCTCCATCTCTGTCTCTCTGACTTTCTCTCTTTGTGTCTTTGTCTTTCTTGTCTGTATCTCTGTCACTCTCTCTTGTCTCTGTCACTTATCTCTCTCATCTTTGTGTCTCTCCATCTCTTTCTCAAGTCTTTCCAGCTCTTTGTCTCTGTCTCTCTTATCTGTCTCCGTAATTGTCTTTCTCTCTTGTCTTGTAATTGTCTTCTTTGCATCTCTCCTTCCCTTTCTGTCTCTCTTGTCTATCTCTTGTCTGTCTCTGTCACTCTCTTATCTATCTCTTCCTCTTTCTCATCTCTTTTCTCATTCTTATCTGCCTGTCTCTTTCTCTCTCATCTCCGTGTCTCTCTCCATCTGTTTCTGTCTCTGTGTCTATGTCTGTTATTCTCTTTTGTCTGTCTGTTTTTTTTTTTTTTTTTTGGTCTTATTTTTCTTGTCTGGCACTCACTTCTGTCTGGTCTATCTCTGTCTGTCTCCATCTGTCTCTCTCTTGTCTGTTTTTGTCTCTTGTCTGTCACTTGTCTCTATCTTTGTCTCATCCGTTTCTCTCTCCATTTGTCTATCTTTGTATCTGTCTCTTGTCTTTCTGTCCGTCTCTATCTCTGTGTCTGTCACTCTCATCCCTCTTTTCTCTATCTCTCTTTGTCTCTCTCATCTGTCACTTTTATCTGTCTCTCGCCATCTCTGTCCCTCTCCGTGTGTCTGTCTCTCTATCATTCTTGTCTCTCTTTTCTCTCTCTCGTCTGTCACTCATTTCTGTCTCTCTCCATCTGTGTCTGTCTCGTCTCTTTCCCTCCACTGTTTCTCTGTGTCACTTTGTCTCTTTCTCGTCTGTCACCATTCTCTTATTTCTCTCTCCATCTGTGTCTCTGTGTCTCTTGTTGGCTCCCTCAGAATTGCTCCCTTTCCCAAAAGAGGACCTCAGTATCCCCATGTGTAAAATGAGCTGCAGAAGGAGCCAGGGTCGGTAAGGGCGCCGAAAGGTAGCACTGGGGGGGGGGGGGGGGGGGGGGGGAGAACAGGTCGTGGGGCTCAGAACAAGTGGGGTCGCTGTCAGACCGTGGGGGGCAGGGAGCCGCGGCGGGGTCCTGCATATGTTGGGGAGGGGTGTGTGCAGGACACGGGTAGCCTCGAGGCCTGGCGGGGGCGGCGGGTTGTTTGCTGAGCATCTCTCTTCCTCAGTACTTTCCTCCCTAAGGAGAAGCCGAGCTCCGCCGCCGGCCGCCTCCTCCAGCGGGTCGGACTCCAGGAGATAAGGAGCGCCCCCTGCGGCCGCCTTCGCCACCAGTCTGGTGCGCGCGTTCTTTTTGTACCGACGTGCGGCAGGGGCGTGGACACGTCACGACGCCATTACGCCACATGCGCGCGCAGGCGCAGGCGGAGGCGTCTCGCATCCCCGAGAGGGAGCCGATTCCGTCCCGGAGCGATGCAGGAGCGGTCGGAGAAGACCCTGGCCCCGGCCCCGCTGCCTCCGGTAGAGGCCCGAAGGAGGGCCCGCCGAGGTAGGGCGACGCTGGGGCACGCCCGCGCCTCGCGACTGTCTGAGCTTTGCTTCGTTCGGTCCCCGCATCCTGTGGCGAGGGCAGGGAGGGCCGTGGAGCCCTCAGTTCTACAGATGAGGAAACTGAGGCACAGTTGCGAAGCCCCTGTGTATTGCGCGCCTACTGGGCGCTAAGCGCCGGGGTTACCCAAAATAGACGGCCCCGGTCTCGTCCTTAGGGCCCTTCCAGTCTTCTGAGTAGTGAGGGGATCAGCGCAGACTTGGAAAGCCAGGCCCGGGGCTCATAGGGGACTGCAGGGAGTGGTCAGGCCTGCCCTTCTGGAAGGTCAGTTGAGTGGAAGGGGAGGGGAGAGGCAGCCAGGGCCGCTCTCCATGCCCTTCCCTCCAGCGCTCCTGCCACCGTGGGGCGGGGGAGGGGCGGGGGTGAGGTCTGAGAGTCCGCACCAGGCTGGGGCAGGGGCGCAGGAGGAATGCTGTCGGGTGAAACTGACAGGTGTGGCCCCACATTGGATGAGGAGGACAGGCTGTGGCGCCTGTTAGAAGGAGTGAAGTAGAAAGGGGGGGAGAAGTCTAGGGTGAGTCGAGGGTGCGAGCCTGAGGCTCCTGGAGGATGGGAATGAGAGGAAAGCTAGGAAGGTGGCGTGGAAGCAGCGATACCCAGGGGATCTGTGAGACTGGGGGTGCACGGCGGCTTTCAGAGCTCACAATCGCATTGGTCATTGGTAACTAGCGGGCATTTCCATTGGATGATGAGGCTGGAAGCCGGAGCGGGAGAGAGATGATGGAAGGTGGAGGCACCCTGTGTGGATGGTCTTCCCAAGGAGAATGGGGAAGGTAGAAGGCAATTTGCTGGAGAAAATGAGAGGAAGTGTTCTCTCCGGAGTCCGTGGGGGGGGGGGTTGCCTTGGCACGAGAGCTGAGGAGAAGGCAGGGGGTGAGATGAGACACGTGGGAGCGGCTGCATTTTTAGTGCAATGGGAGGGTGGGAAAAGGAAGGCACCAGTGTGGTCAGTGAGAAAGAGGGCAGAGAGGAGGTGGTCTCTGCCCAGGGTCACACACCCCTCTGTGCTGAGACTCTGGATGGAGAGCTGGAAGGTGTCTTGGAGACCAACGTGCCCAACCCCATTTTGCAGATGAGGAACCTGAGGTAGAGAGGAGGAGTCAGTTGCCCAAGGTCACATAGGTAGTTGGACTGAAAGCCAGATCTTGCTGTAGCAAGCCCTCTCAACCTCTTTGAAAGCTCCTTGAGGGCAGGACCTGTTTCCGTGTTGATTGAAATTCTCTCATTTTCCACCCCTCAATAGCCCTCCTGGTATGAATGGATCTGCTTCATTTTCCACATAAAGAATTTGGCTCAGAGACAAAAAAATAACCTTCCCTTAGTCACCCAGCTTGTGTTTAAGGTATTTGAATCCAAATCTTGTCATTATATCTGGTGCTTTTTTTGCCTGGTAGAAGAGTTCACAGGGAGCTGGGCTTGAAGTCAGGAAGCCTCAGCTTTGATAGGGACAGCCTGGCTGGGTGACCCCATCCAGACTAACTTCCTGGGTGTTCCAGACAGCTTTCCCAGATTCTTAACCTGGGGTCTGCGAACTTGCCTTTTTTTTTTTTTTTTTTTTTTTTTTTTGGCATTTGACAACTATATTTCAATATAAGAGTTTTTCTTTGTCATCTTACACATTTAAAAAAAATGCATTTAAAAACATTCTGAGCTAGGTTTCATCGGATGGTCAGAAGGCATCCATGACACCACAAAGAGGTTAAACAAATACAGACAAACCTTTTCTAGGACTAAGACTTTGAAAAGGCACAGGCCTGCATTTCTTGAGAGGTTCAGTGCTTTCTGACATCCCCGCCTCTCCCTTTTTCCTTCTAAACCAACATTTGAATCTTGTGGTTCAGTGGAAAGCCATGGATTAGAGCCAAAGGACCTACTTCAGAGCCGGCAGGTCCACAAGACCTGCTCAGGGGAGACTGCCCAGGGCCTATGAATTGAACAAGTCATGGCTTTTCTGGGCCTTCATGACCCTCCTGCAGAGATCCAGGTTCAGATCTTACCCCTGAGATGCGCTCCACTCCCTCATCTGCAAAGGGAAAGGCTGGAGGTCGGAGGCCCCTTGCAGCTCCATTGGTACAAGGCCTCAGTTTGCAGCTGGGAGAACTGTCGGCTGGGTTCAGGTAGATCTCATCCCGGCCAGGACGTGGGCCTGTCTCCACCTCCAGGGCCCAGCATGGTTTAGCTTGCTGCCTCTTCAGTGGCTTCCTGAAGGCAGAGCTGGTGGCACCCCATCTAGGGCAAGTCACTGAGCTGGATCTGCCTTCAGGACCGCCTGCATCCCCCACTGTCAGGACCAGCCTAGGGACTTCAGCCTGGGGGCTTTAGTGTGGTGCATCCTGGACTGGAGGAGCCCTGCATCAGGAGGAAAGTCCTGGCCGAGGTGTTAGCTCTGACACTTAGCCTGTGTGATTTGGAGCCAGCTCCTTCTCTCTGGGCTTCAGATCACAACTCTCCGAGATGAGGGGTTTGCACGACTGCATGGTGAGCCAGGGAGGCCTCAGTTCACGTCCGGCCACAGACACTTAACTGGCTATGTGATATTGGAGAATAGTCACTGTCTGCCTCTGTTTCCTCATCTGTAAAATAAGAATGTCACCTCTTATGTGGACCAAACAAAATACTAATTAGCTTGTTCTTTTTAATTTTCAATATTCATTTTTACAGGATTTTGAGTTCTTTATCCCTCCTTTCCTCCTAACCCTCCACAAAATAACAGTCAGTCTTATATGGATTATACACGTACAGTCATATTATACATATTTCCACATTAGTCAGCTTGTAAAAGAAACCAAACAAAAGGGAAAAACTAAAGGAAAACAAAATGAAATTAGAGTGCGTGGATTTGGACTCAGACTTCATAGTTCTGAGATAATAATTGTAAAGTGCTTAATAGAGTGCCTATTTCATGGTACACACTATATAATAGCTGCTATTATTTTTATTCCAGATCTAAATTTATGATCTTGTGTTTTAGGAGGAAGTGGAGGATTGGGATGGAGGGGGGAAGGACACATTTTTCTTTCTGGCCTTGCTCTAAACCAGTGTGGAATCCATGAGGAAAAGTAACTTTGGGGCTGGTAATGGATCTGCCCAGACTCTAAATTAAACTGCTCTTTAGTGATTCCTCTTCTGAGACCTATACTGGCCCAAGTGAAGAAGTGAAAAAGTTTTCTGCTTTAATCTAGATTTCTTTTTAGTTAATGAAGTCAACGTATTTTTCTGTGAAGTAATTCTATCACAGCCATTTCCTTGTTTTAGCATCTTCTTTAGCTTTATCAGGTTATTGAAGTCACTTGAGCACTGATTGAGGTCACTTGAAGCACTTAAGTTTCCAGAATTAAGAGTTGGAGAATACCCTCAACATTATTCCCAGATCCCTTATTTTATATGTAGGTTGCTAAAACCCAGTGAGGAGCAATACCTTATTAATGTTGCACAGGTAGGAAACAGCAGCTGGCCAAAGATATAGTAATGCTAATCATAATATGTTTATAGATTGGTTTAAGGTCTTCAAAGCCTTTTACATATGTCTGGGAGGGGGTAGGTATAGGAGATGTGATCCTCCCCCTTCTTCCCATATATGTTCTTTGACATCCATTATTTCATTTGAATCTTGCAGTCACCCCTTGTGTTGGGTACATAGATATCAACCCCATTTTATATATAAGGAAACAGACTCCAGAAGAATCCACAGGGCTAATGCCTGTCAAAAGTATGATTTAAAATCAACTCCTGACTACATTCAGCACACCGTCCACCATATGAGGCTGGCTTTCAGTATAGGTTAGTCCTACTATCTAAGGTGATGAGCCCAGAGACTTTTTGGGACTGTCTAAGGTCAGCACCTTTCTGACTCGCAGGCGGGTCACTTTCTGCACTAGTCTGCCCACAGATATGCCTGTGAATGCAGCTTCTGAAAGTGGATCAGTTCTCTGCTGTTTGTGCTAATTTTGGCGTAACATCACCAAGAAAACCCAGGTGCTCCATTCACCAGCACCACGCCATCTGTATTGGAGCCATCAGTTACAGCAAATGGTGACGTTGTGAATGCTGTGGATGAGTTTTTACCTTGGCAGTCTACTTTCCAGGGATGTCCATTCTGATAATCAGATGACCCCATGCATTGGCAGAGCTGGCTCAGTGTTTGGGAGGTTCCAAAGGGAATTGTGGGAGAGGAAAGGTGTTAGACTGACCTCCAAACTGAAGGTCTACGGTGCTGTGGGGTGACCCCATTGTTTATGCCTGTGAAATTTGGACAAGGTACCGGTTCCCAGCCAGGAATCTGAGTCACTTCCATCTGAGTAGTCTTTACAAGATTCTGAAGCTCCCCTGGCAGGATGAGGTACCAGATCCTGAGGTCCTTTCTCCATCTAAACTGCCAAGCACCACTCCCATTCTGCTGCACACAGCTCCTGTTGGGAGGCCACATTGTTCAAACACCAAACGAAGGCTTACCAAAAAGATTTTATGGTGAATTCACACAGAGCAAATGATCACAGGGGGTTCAGAAAAAGTGATAGGAGGATCTCTCAAGGTCTCTCTGAAGAATTTTAGAATCGATTGTATATTGTATTGTAGGAAACACTGGCACAGGATTGCCCAGCATGGCATGCCATCATCAGAGAAGGGGCTGTGCTCTGGGAGCAAGGCAGAACTGAGAAGAAACATGAGATGCATAAAATTCAGGGAGTCCACCCCCTGTTCAGAGGGACAATTTGTGTCGGACTTGGGGAAAAGCGTTCTGAGCTCGTATTGGTCTGATCAGTCACAGTCGGACCCACTAACATAGTGATGTCATTCTGGTCCTCTTCAAGAACTAAAGACAACAACTATCGTACCATGCTGGGCCTAGATAGTGTGATGGCACAGCAGGCCTCCTGTCAATGAAATCAATTCTTTGTAAACTTCCTTCTCAAAGATGCAATTAAGGATCCAGGGTGTGGGTACAAGGAACCAGTCCATCCTAACGAATGACATAACTTATCATTTACTCTGTTTGGGATGTAGTATACTACTCACCTGAATTAGTATTTTTCTGTTTGAAAAAGAGATGATGGTATGCTGATATCTATCTCATTTTAAAGAGAAAAAAAACCTAGATATTTAGACACATAGTTTAAGCTTATTCTCATTGTAGACTCCTGTTTAAACTTTTTGTTGTTTTCTAAAGATGTTATACTTAATTTAAACAAAGTAAGTAGGTTTTTTAATCCATTTTTCAACGACTTAATAAAATCCTTGTAAATCTATCTTATGAATTTTTCTTAAAAAAAAAAAAAAAGTTAAACATTGGAAGGAAGTGGGAGCCACACACAAGAAAGATTTGTTTTTATCAGTATGTGTACATTCTAGGAACTGACACATTTCTTGATGTCTGTTCTACGTCTCTAGTGATGGGTCCTTTTTTTTAATGTGGCACAATCTCTGTTTTGAAAGAACATGTACGTTGGCAGTATTCCAGATGTCCGCTGCTTCTGAGCTTACTACCTGTTGTAGCTTCGAGAAGTAATTTTACACTGCCATCGGTTTTGTTTTTGTTTCTTTTAACTGTAACAGAAAGCTTCCAGCAACACCAAGAAGGGCTGGCTGAAGGAAAGGGGATGGCTTATTTTGCCAAAGAAGTTCAACTTACTAAAAAACATGAAGAAATGTAAGAATTTTAAAGGCATTTTGAATATATAAATTTTATTAGTTTTATTTAATTATTGTGCATGCATTAGAAGATTCTATATGACAGAAAGTGTTCAGTTCTGCTTTTTCTGATTTGAGTTAACAGATTGAGTGGAAATACACATCACAGGGTCTTGAAATTTAGAAATTAAAAGGACAAATTACATTTGTGTCATTTACTTTAGATCATGATCATCATTCATCTCACCTCAACCCCCCTCAACCTATGCTACAGCTCTAATGGTTAGACTGATGTACTTTAAGTCAGGTTCCCATCTTGCCTCTGATGCTTATTAGCTGTGTGACTACAGGCAAGTCCCCTGGCCACTTTGACTTTTAGCTTCTGCATCTGTGAAACTGAATTAAGAATACTTTTATGTGCTGGTAAATAAAAATTATTTAAAAAAAAAAAAAAAAAAGAGAATACTTCTATGTTTGTCTCTGTATTGTGGTGAGGCTTAAATGAGATGCTATTTATAAAGTGCTTTATAAACCTTAAAGTGTGTTTTCATTCCTACTATTATTGGAGGACCTTATGCCATAAAGTTCTGGAGTCTTATTCTGATCCTAAGAGCTTTCTAATTAAAGATTATGGTCACATGTTTTGGAAATCTTTTATTCTATTTGTTACATAACATTTCAGTCATTAGTTTTAGTTATCACAGTTTGCTTACTATTAATAACAGAAGGTTGAATTATTAAATACTTCTGAAATAATATATTGCCAATGAGAAATCTTCATATATGTATATAGTTTTTACATACGGTATAGAAAGTGTTTTGTCTCTAATTTTTGTAACCCTACTTCTAAAGTTTTTCTTCTGTGTAAACATCTTAGTTGTGTGTATATATATATGTATACATATACTCACATATACATACACACATATATATCCTGTACCCATCATCTTCTAGAAAAAGGAGAAAAATGTTTTTATTGCTTCTCCAAACATATGGAAGTTTAGCACAATTCTAAATGTGTAACATCAGATTCAGGGGGTACTGAAGTGTTAAACAGAAGGTTTCATATAGCAAGTTAAAAATCAATGTTATGTATGTGTGTGTTGAGGTATATATAAGTATGTATGTGTACATAAAGATATGTATTACAGTATATATTTTCACTCAAAATTAAAACATGTCCTTAAAATTCCAAAATAATCGCGCAAGATGAAAGAGGGAGTAGGAAAACACAATCTTGTATATAAATTACACATAAGGGATATGATAATGAAAATAAAAGCATTTTCTCCAGATTGACCTAAAAAGTCATATTGGAATACGTTGCCATTGTCCTACAACATCATGAGAGTCTTAAATAGTTTAAAATTTTTTAATAAATTGAGAAGACAGTGAAAAAAAGATTTTAATTGCATATATTTAGTGTACTTATCTATGCCTGTTGATTTTCTTTTTTAGACTAGCACAAAGATTATTGTTACTTCAAGAAATGGAAAATGATCATATTGGTCAGAAGACTGAAAAAAAGGCATCTCACATAAAAGCAGCTAAGCTAGCCTATAAAAGGAATAAGAGCCTTTTAAACGTAAGTTACATGGCATGGGTGTAGTTGGTTTGTACATTTTCTGAAACTGTATTTGGGACTATTACATTTTTAAATGAATTAAATAATGAATTTTTAAAATTATTTTGTGCTGAGAAACTGATAAGCTTTTACAAATATTTTAACTTTGAATCAGGTAAGCACAGTTTTTTTTATTTTTTACTCACTGAAATAAAAAAATCCCAAATATATTTAAGGAAATTATTTTAAATCATTCTCTATATATGGAAATGACATCAAAATTAGTTTTATGCATAAGGTAAGATTTCAGACCATGTCTTACATTTACATCTCTTGTTGCAAAGAAGTAATGACATCTGATTTGAGCTCTGTAAAGTTCTCTTTTACAAAAGTAAAGACAGTACACTATGCCCTACTTCGAAACATCCCCAAGAGGTTTTCATTGACTTTGAAAGTGGCTTGAGGCTGCATTCATCCAGGAGTCTCTTCACTTCATCTTCCAGTCCAACCATGTGGAGAAAAATCACATCCATGGAATCTTCAACTGTGTTTTCCACATTTCCCTCTCTTCATGATTTCCTTTGTCCTCTAGCCCAGCTTCCTGTGTTCACATCCACCTTCTTAGAAGATTCCATAATAGTCATATTTATCAGACAGTATTCACCTTTTTAGTAATAAAGTGAAGCTTTGAGTTTTGTAATTTTCAGCAATTTCAGAGACAATTGAAGTTCCCAATGTTACCATCTTCTTCTTCCCTTATAAAACAGTTACTTTTCAGCTTCTAGTGGTTTGGGCCATAACAATTTAAGAGTCACAGCCACAGTGCTACTAAAGCATCTTAGTTTACCATATGTCTTCCTTGCCAATAATGTTTGCACTGTTTATTTTAAAATGGAAAATATATGATAATCTGAATTTCTGTCATGAAATGTCAAAAAGGAAAAAAAAAAAAAAAACTTACCCAAATTGGCAGGCTTGTGTTCTAGCCACTAGTAGCAGCCTGCCAAAGTAGTGTTTAATTTTCAAGTGGACTCAGTTTATTCCAGAGTTTCCTATTAGTCAGCAAGTATTTATTGAATGTGTCTCATGTACTCAGTTCAGTGGGGAAACAAATGCTGTATAAGACTACACAGTTTATAATCAGACATAGAATAATTAGGAAACAGTTTAAGACAGTGTGTGCATAGGTGGTCAATTGTGTGAGCAGCTTAGAGTGAACAGGAAGTCTGTGCTGTGGGATCCTGGCTTAAGGAGCTCATACAATCAGGGGGAACTTCTTGGAGGAAGCAGAGGGGCTCAGAGGCCTCCATCTGAGCCCTCCCAACTGTGAACTTGGTGCTGGGCCCAGGAGACCACACTGGTTTGTCCTGTGAGAGAGTAGTGGGGAACGTGATTGTGCACATGAAGTGAGACCAGATTCTGGTGACCCCAAAGGGGCAGATCTGTTTGAGACTGAAGTTGGAGTACTAATAAAATGTTAAAAGGCTTTAAAGCCACAGTCACGAGGCCCTTATTAAATGACTATTCTTCTAGGCCCTTGGGACACAAACATCAAGCCCCTGGAGAGCTTTCATTATAGTAGGGAATGCCCATGCATAAAGAGGGGAAACCATAGCTAAGGAAGATGAGGGTCAGTCCCTTTTCAATAAGAAACTGGAGCTGGAATCCTAATCCAGAGACCACTAATATTTCCTCTTAGATATGATTATTAGACTGGAAAGGCTATGTGAACTTATTTCAGAAAGCTGCAATAGTTATGAGAACTCTCAGGAACTTTGCCATGGTTGTCAGGCACTATTTTGTTTACTAATGTTCCCAGAGTACTTGATGGAAAGCCAGTGGCAGAATTAGGGAAAAGGGGAGAAAGAAAGAGAGAAAGAGAGAGATTGTGTGTGTGTGTGTGTGTGTGTGTGTGTGTTGCTTAGCATGGAATGGAATAAGCATTTATTTCATTTGATCAAGTACAATGAGGAAGATGTTGAAATGACTGTATTGGTATTCTGGTAGATAACTGGGTGGTAGGAAGAATTGGAATCATAGGGTAGTAGTATTGTGCATACATGTTAAACAAACCTTCTAATATCTGAATTAAAAAATGAATTTGTGGATGAGAGACAGGAGCCCAGTAAGTTTTTTGAGATGTGAGAATACAGGTGATATAATTGAGAAAGAGGTGATGGTAGTAGTTTAAAGGAATGGGCCATTAAGTGGTCCATCTCACATGAAATATTAACAAGCCATAATGATGTTTGAGATTCTGAGATCATGGGATGGCATCTCCAGCACAGATCATCAGTAAGTCATCAGTTGCTTCTCATAAAAGTGTTCCCATTGGTGAAGCAATGGAGTGACTGCAAAGGGACTAAAAAATGAATTGTCCATTAGGTTTATCTGACATTGATCTTTCCCAGGCATACAAATAAAATTAAGTCCTTTCAGAGACTCATAGAATCTTAAAACTGAAAGGGATTCTTGAGGTAATTTTGTCCAATGTTTTCTTTTTGTAGATTAATAGCAAAGACCCAGATAGATGGGTTCAATTATTTATCTAAGGTCTCCTTTTTAAAATTTTTTTTTATTATATTGTAGCCTCAGTTTCTTCATTTGTAAAATAGAAGTAATAGCACATCTGGTATAATTCTCACCCAAGTGATGTGGAAACTCCTTTCACTGAGGCAGATGATAGCCCATGTGGATTATCCTCATTGAGGCTCTAGGAAGCTCCTGGTCATTTTATTCGTCTGCGTCAAAGATAGGAGATATATTCAAGCCTTGACCCCAAATTTGACCCATCATATATTACACTCAGAGGCCTTCTGATTCTATTAATGAGAGAAAAGAGAAATTTCGGGGCCGGGGGCACTTGAGGGGAGGTTGGGGCTAAGTCCTTATATTGGAATATTTCTTAGTACAATGTGTGTGGAGTGTACCTGTTTCAGATGAGTACGAAAAGGTTCTAAAGATAAGGACAATAAAAACACATTTGATCTTTTTTGTATATTTAGATTGTAGATTTATCAATCCCTATCAGGGGCCACCCTGACCCACTTAAAAATTACCTACTGTGTACTGAGCATTGTGTTTGACTCTGGGGACATAAAAGAAAAAAGAAAAAAAATGATTTACTTTAAGGAGTTTACATGCTACAACAGGAGACAATATGTGGTCAGCAGTCTCCTGGAAACCTTTCCAGCCTGCCCTTGAACATGCTGAAGCATGTACTTTTCTGACATGGCTTACGAGAAACCTGGGTTACTTCCTGCCACGGTGAGGTTTCAGTGCAGGACTTGAGAGAAGGTGATGGTTGTAGGCTATCCCGAATCCTCTTGACTCTATGTTCTAAAGAGCTGATTGAGACTAGACAGCGATGGGTCTGGGATCCCATCCAGTGCAGATCAGAAGCCATCCAGCTGAGCTCATTTTATGCTCTACTTATTCTTGACTTTCTGGGAATCTTCTTTTGATTATATCTTATTCTTCACAATCTTTCAATGCCCCTTCCCTTCTACAGAAGGAGCAATATTTCTTAAAATAGCAATTTATTTTGTCCAATTTCATGGAAAGGCTTTTAAAATTAATTTTTAAAAATATTTTTGAGTTCCAGATTTTCTCCCTCCCTTTCTCAACCCTTACCTCTCCCAAAAATGGTAAGCAATTTGATTCAGGTTATGTATGTAAAACCATGTAAAACATTTCCATATTAGTCATGTTGTGAAAGAATTTTGCAAAAGTTTTGCAAAAGGAAAAAACATGCAAAAATATAAAATGAAAATAGTTTGTGTGGATCTGCATTCAGACTCTTTGGATGTAGAAAGCATTTTCTTTCCATTATGAGTCTTTTGGAATTGGTAGAAGCAATATGTTAACACGTCCCCTAATGCAAGTCAGCTTTATTGTTTCTTAAAAGTTATTTTAGAGACTGTCTCTAAGAATTAGTTAATACCAGAATCAGAATGTTGACTTTTCATCATTTGCCCAAGACAAGATGGTCTCAGGGAGTTTTCTCTCTGAGGTTTTGCCACAATGGACAACACAATGGACAAAGGGGTTCTGCAGTCACTGAATTAACCTAAAATCCTTTGTGTCCATCCTTGTAGAATGTCCATGTGCTTTTGTATCCCAGAAGTCTTTTTTTTGTTAATGATTGAATGATCTCTTCATGTTTCACCTTGTGCCAGTATCAAACCTAAACTACCAAGAGACAGGCCTGTGTCAGGTCCAACCCAGAAACCATCTGGGATTTTCTTAGATGTCACTCTAGCTTTGTTAAGTTTGTCAGAATAATCTCCTTGAAACTGTTATGCTGTCCCTTCTGGTTCATAGTTTTTAATGGCTTGCCATTGCGAATTTTTAGAATACAATCATAATTCCTTAGTTAAGCCTCTAGGATTTGGCCCCAACTCCATGCAGTACAGCTAACCAACCAATCAAATAAGATTAAATGTTTGCTTTAAGAAACTTACTCTTTCATGGGGGAAGAAAAAGTAATACATAGTAATAACTAAAAACTAAGAGTGCATTGGATGCCCTCTTCCTCCTTCGCCTTCCTCTCATGCATGACCTACTGGATTGGGGACAGGAAGACCTGGAACTCAGACCCCTAGCAACTGGGTGGTCATGGGTCATCATTGCATTGAAGCCTCAGTGTCTTCAGATCTGTGATGGGGATAATGATACCTATATTGCCCACTTCACAATATTCTGTAGTGCTGGAGTGTGAGAGGATGAAGATGGAGCATTTTTGCTCATTTTAAAGTTGCAGCTCAATGCTAGCTGCTCTTAATCTCCTTTCACTTTCCCTCATCATGTATTTGCTTCTGGACAGGAGATAAGGGGTCAGTTTACAGGGAGAAGCAAAAGAGGTTAAGTTGCTCATTCATAGTTACCAAGAAGTAAATAGACTTCAGCCTTAGGCTCCTATGGCTCCCCTTCTCTGCTGACTTCACAGTTACTTTCCCTCCATGGGATCTGGAAAATCTGGTTTAATGCCATCTCCGAGATGGAGCCCTAATCTGAAGTGTCCTCTCTCTCCCCTGAATGTCTGGCCCTCATCTTCTCCGATCATTGGGATGCAGGCCTCATTGCCCACAAGCAATGGGAGAGCAGGGACCACGTCTCAGTCATTTGTCCTACTTGTGGATGGACAGATGGACAGAAAAAGATATCTGTGGTGGCTAAAATAGCTCCTCCCCTTCCCTCAGCGTGGCTGGCTGAGCTGAGCTGTTTAATGCTGCCAGAGGGCTGATGATGAGAGAGACCTGAGTCGCAGGTGCTGGGCAAGGACCTTTGCTAAGCAATGATGTTTGACTTATTTGTATGTATGTGGTTTTTAAAATATGTTTAATGCTTGTCCAACCCATCCTCATCTTCTCCAGCTGATCCACTGTTATTCCTGTTCCCCAGTCTTCAGCATCTTCCCATTTCTGCTGTCTCCCACTGGGCTGGAATTTCTGCCATCTTTTAAAATGAACCAAAAACCTCTTGCCAGATTGTACCCTTCCTAAGTTCTTGTCTGTGCATCTCCATCTTCCATTTTTCTGCCAGATTCCTTGAAGAAGTTTGCCTGCAGGCAGTGCCTTCACGCCTTCTCTTCCTGTTCTCTTAATTAATTTGGACAGTGGATGCAGCACCAGCCTGGAGTTGAGAAGACCTGAATTCAAATCCAGCCTTAAGACACTTAATGCCTAGGTGAACTGGGACAGTTCCCTTCACCATGTGTGCCTCAGTTTCCTTGTCTGTAATGTGAGCTGGTGAAGGAAACAGAAAGCCACTCCGGGAATCTCTGCCAAGAAAAACCCAAATGGACTCTTCTCTGGCTTTGCCCTCATGAAGCTTTGCGAACTCGCTTCCTCCGGAGTTGGTTGATGAGTGGCCAGCTTGGGTGGCTGCTCCTCTTGGGCTCACTCTGGGATCTTCCCTGTCCCATCCTCTCCCTCTCAGCCCTTTGCACCCACCAGCACCATGGTCAGGGTATGGGCTGAGTCAGCCCTTCCCGGACAGGGCCCATCAAGCCCTGCTCCCTCTCCTGACTCCTTCCAAGCAGACTTTTGGCCTGGGTCCTGGGAGGCATTTCCAAAAAAAAACCTGTCCAAAGCAGAAGTCGCTGTCTGTCCCTTCCTCCTATTAATTCCAGTGGCTAGGGGACCTGGTCAGTGAGGTTCCCAACAGGAGGGGTTAGGCTCCCATTTTGCCCCCAGACCCAGATGTCCTCTTTGTCCCTCACCTCTCCCAGGATTCCTGGGCAGTCACATTTTCACCTCTTTCTTGTGTCTTCATTACTCTTCTGGAACAGTGTAAGAGCCTCATCAGTCTTCCTGTTCAAAACGTGTCCTGGTTCAGTTTATCTTCCACAGAGCCTTTTCTGAAAGCACAGATTTCACCATGTCACTCTCAATAAACTCCAAGGACTCCCCATTACTTCCAGACTCCAATAGAAATTGTTTGGCGTCTAAGTCTCCACAGCCTGGCCTCTTCCTACCCTTCTAGTCTTCTTAGGGCCATGAATCTCAGACAGTCTCTATCTCCCAACTCCGGGCTTTTGTATCCACTGCCTTTTGGGCCTGGAACACTTTCTCTTCTTGCCTCAGACCCTTCCTTCCAGATACACCTCGGGCTCTAACTTTGATAGGATTTCCCCAGTTACTGCCTGTTATCCTTTTGGTCAAGTTGGTGTCCACTTATACAATGCCCCTGTTTTCTCTTCCATTGAAATGTAAGCTCCTTGAGGATAGGCACTTTATCCACCTGATATGAATGCACAAGAAACTGAGTTTAAATTAAGAGAAAAAGAAGGACTATGGAAGCCTGAAGCAAGGACCTCTCACTGGGGATAATGGTAGGAGTGGGATATTCCTCTAAAAGTACCAGGAAGCTTAAGGTCTGGAACAAATTGGAGCTTGCAGTGAATACTATGGACAACAGTAACAACAAAAACACAAAGATTAAAGAAAGTCGGTTCTGAAATCTGGAGGACCTGAGTTCAAATTCATCCTGAGACCTTGCACAAGTCACTTACTGTCTCTGTCTCCTCATTTGTAAAATAGGCATAAAAATGGCACCTCCCCCCCCAAGAACTGTTGTGAGGATGAGCTAATATTTGAAAGCACTTTGCAAACCTTAAAGCATTATATAAATGTTAGCTATTGCTACCTCTCTGCTTGGAGAGAATGGGATAAGAGAATGGAGAATAGTCCAAAGATATCACAACTTTGAATTTTGCTTGTTTCCTGCTACAGAGAAAAGAAATGGTTCCTTGGGACATGCACAGCAAAGAAATAGTTTGCAGATAAAAATGGATTTGTAAAGTCCTTCGTAAGGACTGAGCACTGTGTTAAATCTGGGAAATACTGATGGAAAAGTGAAACAGCCCTGAGACAACTCAAATTTCTAGTGAAGTGGATAAAAAGGGTAATGGTCTATAGGATGCAGGGAAGAGCATAGGGTTCCAGGGGAGGAGGGGCTTAAGGGTTTAGCAGCCGGCCAGATGATCAGGCTCAGTGGTCACTGAGGAGTGGTGGCAAGGCAGGTGGGAAGACTCAGTACTGAAGATGGGTGCAGAGAAACAGAAACCTGACATAAAAGGACGTCTTCAGGGGCAAAGTGACAAAACCTTATTTCTATCAAACCGTTTGACAGGGCCAAGGCCTATGGAGGTCTCCCAGTTGTGGCTAGGAGAGGGGCCCAAGGCTGCATGTCCACGGTGGTGTTCCAGTAATGGCAGGGGGCTGTTCCTCCAAGAATTTGGGGATGGCTAGAGCTCTTCTAGCTGGATATAGGCTCCTAGGATTTTTGACTCTCTTGTTCTTTACCTCCAGCTTCCTGATCTTTGCCTCTTTTTCCACTTCCATTGTAGGCCCTAATTCAGGCCTTTAAAACTTCTCATCCAGACTGGTTTTTGTTTCTTTATCTATTTAATGTATATCTAAAATTACATTACATAATGTTGCATTATATATCTGTACCTTTATTGACATCTTTTATGCCACCGACATTTCTCCCAGTTCTGCTTCATGGTGCATTTTGATGTTCATTAAAGTCCTTCCACATTTCTATTCTATTGCAGTCATTATATTGGCTGTTTGTTATAGTGTAGTAATATTCCTTTATATGTATATACTACAGTTTGTTAGCCATTTCTCAAACAATAAGCATTTACCTTTTCCTGATTCTTTGTTGCCATGAAAAGTGCTGCTCTAAATGTTTTAGTGTGAAGTGAAACCTTTCTTCTGTCAATGATTTCCTTGGAATAGATTCCTAATCTCATGTAAACTATTGATTGTTTTAATAGATTCCTAACTAGTCTTCCTGCCTCCATTTTCTTTTCTCTGCAATCGACCTTTCACCTTGCTGGTAAAGTAGTCCAGTAATTCTCTTTTCTGATGCAAAAATCAGCCACGTAAACTCCTTGGGCTTCCAATTTCTGATCGTCCAGTTCCCTGTCTTATTTCACCCTATTTGATGTTGCCCTTGGTCCTTTAGCCAAACTCTTACTCATCATGGTTCATTTTGTCCTGTTCTTTTCACCTGCTTGCTTTTGACATTTGTACAGATGGACTCTATCCTAGGGGGAGCCCTAAAAACACTACCATTTGACATCCTTCTTCTTCAGGACTCTGCTCATGGGTCATCTACTCTGATCAGTCTACAAGCATTTAGTTCCCTACCCATAGCCAGACATTGGAGACACAAACAAAAATGAAAGAGACCTTTCTCAAGAAACTTCACATCTCTCCATGATGCCTTCCACTGTATGTCCTGGTTAGAAGTGACTCCTGTCCCCTCAGTTTCTCAGGTCACTCTGTGCCTTTTTTTCTACTGTATATATTCTGTCATATTCTAAGTTATATCGTAGTTCTTTGTTTAGATGTCTTTCCTCCCCACTGGATTATATATTTTCAGTGTCTTGCACATAAATGTTCACTGGGTTGGGCTGAATTAAATTAAATCTGCCATTTTAATAAGTAGTTTTAAACAACTATTCCTGGAATAAGTCTGTCACTCAGTTTATGATTTCTCAGGGTTATAGGTTTTTATTTCTGAATCTAATTAAGTCTTTGCTTTATGGGAGCCATAAAACTTTTTTTTTTTTTTTTTTTTTTTTTTTTTTTTATTAAGGTCTCATGAAAACTCAGCATGCCTCCGTCAGGTTTCTGTTTGCTGTTGTTATTTTGACTTCACAGTATCGGTAGCTTTCAGCCATCAGATACGGGACAGGCAAGCTGTTTGAGAGGCTTTCTATTCCTAAATTGACTCTTTCTTCTTTAAATCTCCTTCCTCTAGACAGCAGGTGCAGCAGTGGTTGTACAACTTTGGGAAGTCCCTTTAGGGAATTTCCTGTTTTTCCCTTTTACTCTTCACACCCATTCCCTGCTCCCGCCGCCGCTGCCATCTGCTCTCTTTTTTCTCCTGTTCAGCATTGGCTTCTTCACACCCCACTCCCACGCCCCTTCCCATCCCTCTCCGTCTGTCCAACAACCCTGTACTTAGATTTCTCCAGTGTTTGTTCATAGATCGGAGAACTTTCCCTTTTTCTAACAACTTAAGAAGCTCAGAGAATTGACACAGATTTATTTTTTGTTTTGTTTATTTTAGCCTCCATGGATTTGAGACTAGTAGTAGTAGGCAAATGGAGCCCAGGTGCTGATCTTTGAAGTAGGCAGCAAAAGGTAAAATCAGCAGAGTTGAGAGGTTGGTAAACAGCTTGTTTTAGCTTCAGATTTGGTGTTAGATCTAAATATTAACAAGATAAAACCTTTCTGGGTTCTAAATAAAGTTCAGGTATTATAGTTGTTTTAGACTCTTTAGTTAAAAGCAAAAAACCCTATATATACAGAAGTTAAAATTGAATGAAAGCTACTTAATCTTCTTTAAAATGAAGAGCACGTGCCACTTCCAGAGATTTTTTTAGGCTACAGAACTCTGTGAATATTATGAAACTTAGCAGCTCCCCAGATCTAGAAGTCATTTCTAGAAGAATCTAAAATGAAAGATTTCATTTCTAAGAAGCAATTAATTTCTTCTTTACATTTTCAGTTTTGACCCATAAATTATCTCCTAATGTGCCTCATCCTTCAGCTCTTCAGATACTACAACTTTTGCTGATGTTTTGTACTCCCTCTGCTGCTGCATATTGCATCCTCTCTGCCCGTGGAGTTTGGAAATCTCAGGCTGACAGACCCACCACTTTGGGCAGAGCCGGCTTCAGCTGGGCATGTACAAAAACTTGGATTGCTGTTTTTTTTTCACATATGATCTTCCAGTTGTACCATCTGGGTCACAGAGGGCATCAAGACAGCAATGAGTGAGCATTCAGGCTGCTTTGGGGTGACTCAAAATGGTCTGAGGCTGTGTGGTTTCTGAACTTCAGTTGTTTTAAAGGAGTCTGTAAACTAGGACCCCTTTATTGGAAACTCCAAGCAAGTGGAGGTTCTTAGAAACTAAAGGGTCAATTTCTATTTAAGGTTGTGGTGCTTTTCCTAAGGTTGCAATTGTTTACCTGATTACGAGTTAAGGATTCAGTTCTCACACTGATTTTTCCATCATATCATTACCACAGTACAAGTAGAATTTGCCTTGGCAAATCACATACATATAGGAAACATTTATATGTTTGTGTACCCATACTATTCTTTAAAATATTGATTTCTATTACAGGATATGAGAACACTGGAAGAGAAACTTGAAAAAAAGTTACATTTACGATCATATCCTGAGATGGTTAATCTTCAGGTAAGAATCTTGGGTCACTTTTACACACCTACATCTAGGCTGTCATTCATTGTGTATCCAAATATTTATATATAGACTTTCTAGATTTACCCTTCTGTAAGGACATTTCAAATTTTAAGTGAGTGAAAGATCTATTTATCGAAGCCCTGTTTTCTTTTTATGAAATTTTATTTAGATAAAGAGTCTTGTTAAATGAAAATAAGAGACTGGATCTCAAGGTGATGGTATAGAAATCGTTATGAGCATTTCACATGAAATCTGTGTCCTCTCTGCTGGATTTAAAAATAGCTGTTCACAGTCTCTTCACAGAAAGTTTAATAAGTGGCCTGAATATATGTTTGTTATGGAGTATGGCTTCTAAGTGTTATATTCTGTGAAGCTCAAGAACAGATTGGGGGAAAGTTTGGCAGAAACATACATTATTTGATATATGAAAATGTTCATGATGAAAAGGAATTGATTACAGGGTTTTGGAGAGATTGAGGTTATTTTTCTCTTGGAAAGATGGTCTTTGTCTTAATACTCTTTTTCTGTCTGTTAAAATAGGGTCTGATATTTGGGGGCTCTCTTCAATTGTCCTTCAATTGTCTATGCCATCTAAGATATTAAGGAAAGCTAGAAGCTGGGGTTAAAAAACTTTGTCCCCAGACATGCAGTTCTTTGATCAAAATAATATAGACCGGCTGAGAGCATGTCTATTTCTTTGTTTAACTCTATACCTTACTCTTATTTGTATAGAGTTCACGCATAACGACATGGTTAATCCAGCCATGAATAAACTCTCAACCCTAAACCCTAAAGGCATTTTTCCTTAGTTGGCCTTGCACAGCATGGATGAATGTCCGGCTGTGATTCAGACCATATGCATAGACCTTTGTGATTTTACTTTTATAAAACTTTATATTTTAAAATTGCCTCAGTGCCTCACTGTGTAGCGCCAATGCCATTTCTGCACAGGAGTTCTTTCCCAAAGATAGTGTGATATTCTCTTAACAAAATGCCCCAGAAAGTTTTCTCCATGATGTTCTGACTTTTTTTAGTCATACATAACAGAAACCGGACAGCCTCAGCAAAGCCCCTCGGGCCTGCCTGTTTTGTAGAGACTGCTGGGTAACTGTCAGTAAAACCTCATTGGCCCAATTTCTATGAAAGGCCACTGTGGCTTATTGAGGCTAGTATTGTTTGCCTGGGAAGTCTTATGATTGACTTGGAAATTTTTGTGTTACTCAAGTCATAGGAAAAAAAATTGCTATTTGTAAAATGAATAGTTTTTCTAAAAGATAAAAAAACTGGATCCTAGGTTTTCCATACAGAATTTACCCAAATCCTAAGCTATAACATAATTCTATGGTTTGTTGCCTAATATTATATTATAGCTGAAAATGAATTTCAAAGCAGTAGTTTGTATTTTATAATTCCAATAGATTTTCTTACTAGAAAACCATTTTGTGCTTGCTTATTTTTATTGTGAGCTCCCTGCAGATAGGGACCATTTTTGCTTCTTTTTGTATCTCCACAGCTTAGCACAGTGCCTGTCACATAGTAGGCACTTACTAAATAAAATGCTTATTGACTGATTTGAAAATTCTAAGCAAAGAAATGTTTCACATAACAGATCATACTGTTAGCCACAAGAGGGCGTGTCAAAACACCACAAAACTTAATCAAAAACCTGAATTTCTGCCAATCTCTGTGGTTTTGCTGAGAAATTTGAAAATTGAGGAGTAAGTAGCCAGCTTTTTTCTAAAATTAACATAAAATGTTCTGTAGGAAGATTGCATTCCACATATATATGCATGTATGAGTGTGTGTCTGTATTTAAGGGAATAAACATTTAGACTGTTTTGAAAAGCCAAGTTCCATTGCTTGTTTTGCTTTTTTTCCTTTTTGGGTTTTGTTTTTTTCAGACTCTCTACTGGGCATTAGTAGAAGAACAAGCCCCCAAGTGGGAGCAGTTTCTTTTAGGAAGAACACAATATCCCACTGGTATTAGATATCAAAATCCAGCAAGAAATGACATCAAAGGTGATACCGAGAGATAACCACAATAAAAATGTAATTTCTCCTTGGGGGTCTGATATAGAACACCTGTTTAGTAAAGCAAAATGTATCTGCACCTTGTATAAATCCAAAGGAATTTGTTCATCTGAAGGACTATATTAATGTCTATTCTGTTACCTATCTATTGGACAATAGTGAGAATTTTTAAAATTTACTGGAAATTTTGTCAAACCAGGATTGAAATACATTTTGCAACCTTTTTAAAGAATGATGAAAATTGTTTTTACTTTTAATCTGTCATTTCATTAAACTTTTAGAAGTGTAAAAGAAAATTTGGAAGATGAACTGAATTAAATAAATTGTTAAGATGTGTCTGATGTGACTTATTTCATTTTAGAACACTTTTAAATCCACTTCATACCTGTCTTGTTTCAATAACCCTTATGACAAAGAGCTGTGATTATTACAATTACTAACTTATTTTCTACCTGCTATGAAAAAGAAAAACAACATAGTGGTTTGCCCAGTACCTTTTATTTGCAAATGCTTTCTACAATTTACTTTTTGAATAGATTATCTTGGTGTGAACCTCCCAGCTTTGAGGAAGGCCATTTGGCTTTAATTGCCAAAACCACCACTCTATTGGTGACTTATCAGGTCATAGGCCAGCAGGTCAATAGAAAGGTTGATATTCTCATTCCTAATCTATACTCTTTGCATTTCACATATAATTTTTTCTTGTGTGTTTCAGAAAGTAAGAACATTATTTAAACTGTCATTTTTGTTCTCACAATTTTAAGTATCTGTCAATACAGAGAACTGGGCCGTAAAGGCCAAAGGCTAAAACCATTACCAGAATCTAGTTAGTTCTTCCTTTTACTGGAGGGAGTTGGAAGTATTTCAAATGAACCTATTAGAATAGGGGATTCTAAAAGGATTTTTATTTGGTTTTCTGAGGATTGCCTTCATTACTGAGGAGAGTAATGGGCTCTTCTCTCTCTTCATTTTTTAACTGTCTCTTCCCTATCCTTGAGTTTTCAGTGAAGCATCCGTTCATAATTCCTAAACAATAGCTTTAAAACTCATTCCAACACTGCATAGACTGTCAGTGGCTAAAGTGAGATTGGACTCCCTAGTTTTTAAATCCCTCAAGCACAAGGACCAATAGCCATACAAGGAATTCCTCCTAATCTACGTTTTACTTAAATTATTTTTTGATCATTTTCATTTTAACTTGGCTCATGTTTAAATAATACAATAGCATGAGTTTCCAAAAAAACAACTTTATAATGAAATGTCCATTATGCTGATAAGTTTCTATAAACTGCCATCTTGGAAGTATCCTGTTGAGTGGGTGTTGGTGTTTGTAACAATAACGTTGTTTTCATACTATGTGATGGCAGATTAGCACGCTTCTCTGCAGTGTTAACAGTTGTAATTAAGGAATAAACAGTACAGGGTGTCAGTCCGATGACAATTTCATCTATAGTGTCACAATACAAAATGTCACAAAATATTAGAACTGTTATAGAACTACAAAAATATCAAATTAGGTTTAGTCTTAAAAGCTGAAAGCCTTAAAAAAAAAACCAAAAAAAAAAAAAAAAAAAAACCTGGCATAGAGACCACCACAGTTTTGTACCTTCTCAAGAATGTTCTGTCAGGAAGATAAATTGGTAATTTTTCTTCTGTTACATTACAGTTTGGTTTCTAGCCATCCAGTCGATTTAGCAGGAGAATGCAGGGTGGTTTTTTTTTTTTTTTTTTTTTTTTTTAGCAGCTTTGAATTTGTAAACAGATTTAGATGTAGTAGAAAAGAACATGATAAGGGTTTTTTTGTTTTTTTTTTTTACATCAAATCTTTCCTAGCATATGCACATAAGAAGGTGAATTAAAGCAATATGAAACTTATTTCTCTTTAGTCAAATGGAAAAAAAAAACAACAACCTCTAAACATTTGTTAAGATGGTAAAATATTATGTCACGCAAATAGGCACATTTCAGAATTAAACTGGTTGATAAGTTAACAAACAAATATTTGAACATAAATTTCCTTTGAGTTTTGTAAATTAAATCACTCAACAGCTTAGTTAAATTGCATTCATTTGGGATTTAAAATGATCTCTTAGAAGGATTTTTGCTAAGTTGAATGACTTGGCAAACAAAACAGCCGAAGTCTAACAGAGATGGGCAGTAAGAATATTTTTTCCAATCGTAGATATGTCATTTTCTCTGTCAGTGAATACTTTAAAAACCTTTAAGAAATTTAGAGGTGATTTTAATTTCTGATTACAACAGAGACTTTTGAAAAAGATTTTTAATTTTTAATTTTTTTTTCGCCTTTTGGACTGTAACAGATTGCACCACATGGTGTGTATTTTTTTTTTTTTTAATCCTCAGAAGGACCTACACACCCCATTAAGGGTTTTATATTCTTCGTTGCAAATTATACCCATTTAGATGGATAGTTATAAATTGTATTTTAAGTAAGGAAAGAATTCTGCACTCATTAAAATACCATTAAGGAGTTATTTAGAAATATCTTCAACTTTAGCTCTTGATTTCTTACCCATTTCCCCTTTCCTTTTCTAGTTTCTTTTGCTTGCTTCTTGGGTCATTGTGCCCTTCTGTTCTCTAATGAAATTATAAGGATCATATTTAAAATGATAATAGAAGTTTTCAAAGGGAAGTCTTTTACAAAAATTTGGGACTGCAATCTTTCTTAGTATACTGCAAATGCATAAATATTCAAAGCTTTTTTTTTTTTTCCCCCTGAAAGAATCCTGGCTTATGACATCTTTAACTTCAAGATGTGTTGGCTTGGTTTTTTTTGGGAACTAAGGTTAATATTTAAGATGGTAGTTCTCAACCCTTTCTGGAGTTGTGGCATAAATCTTCTCCTCCACTTAAAAAATATATTTTATCCCATATTGGTTTTTATATTGATATTAAAATGAAAATTTTGAGAATTTTCTAAGTCTTAAGATAATTGAAAAAATCCTTGGATTTGGTATAATAATAGCTGATCTTTATGCTGTAACATTTGCAAATAATTTTATACACATTGTGTCATTTGATCCTTAAAAAAAGAACCTTATGAAGTCAGTACCTTAAGTATTATACTTGCTTTTATTGTTGAGGATCCTGATACTGAGGAAAATTAAATGATTTGTCTAGGATCACATAGCTAGTAAAGGCCAGATGCTGAATTTGAATACAGGCTTCTCTGCTAATTCCCAGACTATTGTTCTCTTTCCACTGTACCTCATTCCTTCCTTCAGTTGTCCAGTTATAAAGTGGACTTCAGCGTGTAAATTTGATTATTGAATTTTTCTCCTAGAATATTTATTGGTGCTTTATTTTTCTTTTCGTAGTTAATTAATTGGCATCTCTCTGTAAGACAGAACAGTCATTTATTTTGGGAAAAGAGATTTGGATCAAAATACAAGCATTTATTAAGCACCTACCATATGCCAAACACTGCTAAGCTTGAGGATATAAAAACAAAACAGACTTTACCCTCACAAAACTCAGACTGATGCAAAGGCTTAAATAGTTTAAAAATCCAGAAAGGAGGTTTTGTTTTTGTTTTTAACCTAGAATTAGCCAACCTTAATTGATGATCCTGGATCCCTTTCGAGCTCTGACATTCTAAACCTCAGTCTGTGATGCTGGTCAATCCTGCTGTCCTCTTCCTGTGTCCTGCTGTGACCTCTTCCACTACTAGAACTGAGGTCTTGAGATGGTGTTATACGAAGTGCTAATGACTTTCAGTCCTCAGAAAAAGAAACCAGTTTGAGATTTGGAACAGGAAGATAGTGAATGAATAAAAAAGAGAAAAGGGGAAGAGGTGGGAGATTTCTTTAAGAGGGCTTTAAATTGGAAGAAGAGATTTTTGTTTCTTCCATGACTCAGGACCTAATTTTCTTGACAATGAAATTTAATCCCCCATTGCTAATAAAAAAGCTTTCTGGGATAAATATGGAGACATGTCACATTTCAGTAACCAAGACGGGAAATAATTTGTTGACTTGACACCCCTGGTATTGTGATCTCTCTTTGAATGAGACTGAGATTATATACTGGCTAAAATTAAACAAAAGGAAAAAAAAAAGTCTTCCAAAGAAAGAGAAAAATGTTTCCGGACATTTTACTGCTCAGAGTTAAATTTCCTTGTTTTGCAACTAAAAGACCTGAGCTTGAAATAAAGCATATATACCTGTTGTATATATATGAAATTGTACATAAATTTTATAAATAAAATATGCTTTAAACTGTAATACTTAAAAATAATAATAATAATAATTTGCTGAAGTCTTTGTACCAAAAGACTGGGAGAGAGGAATGAGGAAGTTTAATTGAAAAAGCAATGAAATTGTCTCTTCAAAGAGTGATCTTTGGAGAGGACTCATCTTAATAATGTGAATTAATTCTCATTTTGATGTAATGCTCTGAGGACAAAAGTAGTTTTTAATTCCTCAACCACACTGACTTCTTTAAGACCAGATCATCGAGGACAAATGAAGAAATAGATCTCTCATCTTGGTAGAGAGGTGGTGGACCACAGTTGCTGAATGAGCATATGTGTTGTCAATATGATTAATACATTGGACTGTTTCTGTTATACCCTTTGTTACAAGATAAGAGTTATTTTTGAAGAGGTGATTAGTGGGAAATTATGTTAAAAGTAGTATTCATAATAACATGAAAAAAAGGTTAAAGTTTTTGTGGTGTTACCATCATTAAGGGTAGTTCAATCCTTTTTATGTCAAAGCACGTTCTTTTGTAGGTTTCTTTGTTCTTTTGAACTCACATTATTCCGTCTCATTTGAGAGTATAACCACTCTCAGACTCTTTATCCATCCATTTTCTATACTTAGAGGAACCTGTAAAACTTTTCTCCTTGCCCGAGCATCCTTTGAACATCCAGGTAAGGAATGTTGTTAAGCTTCCAGGTGGGAAGAGTAATCCTGGGGCATGGAGCTCTCTCCCCAGCCCACCCCTCATACCTGGTTCATTAAGAGAATAGTAGAATGAGCTGTTGCCTTACAGCCTTGGAAAAGTCAAGAGAATGAAGCTGAGAGAGGGCACCTGATCTGATGCCTGGGAATTAGAGTCCTGGTCACTTTTTGCAGATAGCCAAGGCTGCTGAGGAGCAAAGTCCTGGGTCATCTGCTTGACCCAACAAAGTGGTTGATCAAAGATAGCTGAGAGGTCATGATGGGAACTTCTCTATCAGCTATGACTTGTTTGGAGGGGCAAATACTTTGTAGTATTCTAATTCTCTGATGTAATTCTTTGATGCAATAGGCTTGGAATCAGGGAAGTCTGATCCTCCTGAGTTAAAATATGGCTTCAGCTACTAGCTGTGTGACCCTGGACAAATTAACTAGTTTTCCTCAGTTTCTTTATAGGAGCTGGAGAAGGAAATGGCAAATCATTACAGTATCTTTGCCAAGAAAACCCCAAATGGGGTCATGGAAAGTTGTACAGGACTGAAATGACATGGCAGCAAAAGAGTTCTCCAAATGAATCTAGTCACTCCAGGGCTGGAGGCAATAGAGGAGAGAATGTTCCCAAGCATAGGGAAAATGCTTTGTGATTTTTTTCTGTGGTGTTTCATTTGCGAAAATTAGTTGATGTCAATTGATTAAATGATAATGAGATGTCACTAATGACTAGCGTATTGATAATGAACATGCTGTGAGTGCCAGTATTAAGAACACATCAGAATGGGACCTTGAGCCAATAGTTCTGGAGAGAATATCATTATTTCTCAGGGGTACCCATAAAACTCTGAGAGGGAGAAGTTTTAACCCTGCCTCTGGGGACCCAATTTATCAATGCAAGTCAAAGTTGGAACAAGGATTCCCAGAACTTAGATTTCTTTCTGAAGGGTTTACATTGCCTTAAACTGAAATTCCTCAGACTCTTGTTGGTTGGCCCAAGCTCCCTTGGTCATTGTTTGGGCCTTATTGACTGGGAGTGAGTGTAAATAGCAGTTGTTTCTGTTTGGGCCAGAAACTTCTAGGGTCTTTGCTTTACAGATTAGGTAGAAGAGACCATTTCTTGCCTTTTTATGTAGCCTTAATCACTACGTGGGCCCAGCCTCAGAGTAATGAGAGACCTATTAAAAGACCTGTTTAAAAAGGCTGAAGTCTTCCACTGCATCCTGGGATCCTCCAGTCATCCTAATCTACTTCTGGCCCCTGAACCTAGAGGGCTCCTAAGGGGAAAGTGAAGCAGCTGACCTTACCCAGCCCTCCCTTAAATCTGTCTTGTCATGGCATCTCCTCCCTGATGTCATGATCCTCTTTGAGAAGGACAAATGATAACAAAAGTTGTTGTATTTCCACACATCAAGAGAGAAACACTGGACTTATTACAAGCATTTACCTCAAACTCGGCCATTAACTAACTGACTGGACAACTTCTCCAGACTCTGACTTCTTAGCTATCAGTGTAATCCCAGAGAAACTGAGGCAAGATAGAGATTAAAGAGTTTTTAATAATTTATTTGGAAGGGAGAGATTTACTAGGACCAAATGGATACATTCTGGGATGGGGAGAGGGCTGGGGTTGTGATATCTAAGATAGAAGGTCTTTCTCCTTATCTGGATTATCATGATTAGGAGGGAGGGGTGGTTTTGCAGGATTGAGCAGAACAATTAGAAACTGAGAACAATTCAGGAAAACCAAAGCAGGACAATTTAGGGAAATTGAGAACAATAAAAGAGAACTGTGGCACAACAAAAGGAAGAGAAAAGCAAAACATTTTCTATGTGGTCAAGTTCTCTAATTTTTTTTTTTTGCCAAAAAAATTCTAATATATAAAGATTTTATAATTTATCTACTCCAACAAGCATTAGTATTTATGTATCATATGTGAAGTATCACAACGTGGGATCAGTTCACAACTCCACCAACAATTCAAAATTCTAACGGGAATACAATAAAAAAAAAAAAAAGAAAGTAGAAGGGATATGAAGTCAGAGGTTCATTGTTCTCTGTCCTTCATTCTCAAAGAGAACCATGACATCTGGAAGGTGATACCATGAAATGCAAGAGTTGAAGTGAGGGTGTGCTCCCCAAAGTCACCAGCCTCCTCCAAAAAATCATCCCTGTCTTCAAAGAACTCACATTCTACATATATTCCATAGGATCCATAGGGTTATAATTTTAGAATGGGGAAGAGACTCGGAGACGATGTAAGGCCATCCCCCTTCATTTTACCTATAAGGAACCAAGGTCATACTATAGATAGGGAAAGAGGACCTATTTTGATTCTAAACCCCATTGTCTTTATACTATACCAAAATATGATCTGTAAATTCTGTTCTTTATTAATATATGTCCTTCAACTCTTTTCAGTGACAATTGAAAGACAAAGTATGTATATGAATTTAAGGGAAGTATTTTAACGGCAAGTAAAATTTTATAATGGCAGGATATAGTCCACATAATCTTATTGGCCCTAATTCTTCTCTCCCCAGTTAAATCTCCTTTGATGTCAGAAAACTATAGATCAACAGACATTTTTAATAATTGATTTTTTTTCTTTTAATATAACTTTGGTGAAATAGCATTTTAAAGGTTCTGAACTTAACCATTCCACCAGCCAGGGGTGGGTGTGGGTGGGTGGGAACCAAACATTTCTAAATACCCAGGAGAACAGAATGAGATTGTATATGAAATTGTGACTCATTATTTCATATTAGTTGGTTCTCTTTTGGTAGTATCCCACTTATCTTGGTCTCTTTCTGAATTTCCTTTTGTCTGTGTAGTTTCCCAAAAAATGGTTCACTGAACTTTTTCTTTTTGCATCCCTTTAGAGGATCCCAGTCTTTCCCTAGCTCTCTATATGTTTAAGATCCTAGAGGAAAACAAACCAACCTTAAAACAAATAAACATAAGCAAAATAATTGTATGCTTTTCTCATCAGGCTGCACTGCAGAGTCCATGTGTCCCAGGAATCACTTTAGTCCTAAAATTTACTCCTGGATAGTACCCTAAGCTTCTACCTCCCCTCCCTTCTCTTTGAATGGCCCTTCCCTGAAACTCCATTTAAGGAGTTGATGTCGTGTTTTCTTCTGAGGCTGAACCTCCCGTTCAGGATTTCTGGCCATTGACCCAGATGGCTCTGGAGGAGAATGATGTTGGTGACTTTGCACAGCCCTCCATTTCCATTCTCTTGAATGTCATGGTTCTTTTTGAGAATGAAAGAAAAAACAACAGTGAACCTCTGACTTCATGTCCCTTCCACCTCCCCCCTTTTTTTATTTTGGTGGTTATGTTCCTTTATTAGATTTTTGAATTGTTGGAATTGAGAACTGATCCAACATTCTGGGGAGCCATTTGGAACAATGTCCCAAAGTCTATCAAACTTGCATTCCCTTTGATCCAGCAGCAAATCTACTGGTTTTCTAACCCAAAGAGATCATAAAAAGGGGAAAAGAACCTATGTGTGCAAAAAATGTTTGTGTTAGCCCTTTTTGTGGTGGCAAGGAATCGGAAAGTGAGTGGCTGCCCGTCAGGTGGAGAATGGCTGAATAAGTTATGCTATATGAATATTATGGAATAATATTGTTCTGTAAGAAATGATCATCAGATGATTTCAGAGAGGCCTGGAGAGACTGACATGAACTGATGCTGAGTGAAATGAGCAGGACCAAGAGATCATTATACAGGGCAACTTCAATATTATACAATGATCAATTCTGATGGACGTGACTTTCTTCAACAATGAAATGATTCAGGCCAGTTATGATGGTCTTGTGATGATGAGAGCCATCTACATTCAGAGAGAGGACTATGGGAACAATGGATTGCAACATAGCATTTTTGCTCTTTTTGTTGTTTGCTTGCTTTTTTTCTTATGTTTTTTTTCTTTTTTGATCTGATTTTTTTCTTGCACAGCATGACATATATGAAAATATCTTTAGAAGAATTGTACATGTTTAACCTTTATTGGATTGCTTGCTTTCTTGGGGAGGGGTGAGGAGAGGGAGAAAAATTTGGAACACAAGGTTTTGCGAAGGTGAATGTTGAAAATTATCTTTGTATGTATATTTGGAAAAATAAAATATCATTAAAATTGGGGAAAAGAGAATATAAGTATCTTGAAACCAAGAATTGTCTATTTTGCTTCTTGTATTTGTATTCTCAGTGTTTAGTACAGTGCTTTTCATATAGTAAGCATTTAATAGATGATTACTGACTGACACATTGGCTATATCCAATCATGTATGTCTCTGTACCTTGAATCCATCACCTTTCTGTCAAGAGGTAGGTGACATGCTTCACAATAGATCCTCTGGAGACACGAAAAGGAGAGAAGGGAACAAACATTTATCAAGCATTTACTATGTGCCAAGAATCTACTATGTCCCATAAGAACCCTGGGAGATACATGCTAATATTCTCCCATTTTACAGTTGAGGAAACTGAGGCAGACAAATGTTAAGTAACTTGTCCAGAGCCATACCCCATGTAGTTAAGTAGCTGAGACTGAATTTGAACTCCAGTCTATAGGCCCAGGGCTCTATCTCCTGCACAACCTAGCTGACATGGTTGGTTATTGCATTGGTCAAGAATTCTTAAGTCTTTCAAGGATGCTTTTCTTTACAATGTTGTCCATGTATAATTATTCTCTGAATTTTCTTCCCTTCACTCTTCATCAGTTCATATTTCCCAGAATTCTCCAAAATTTTATTTTTCATCATTTCTTTTCTTTACAATGTTGTCCATGTATAATTATTCTCTGAATTTTCTTCCCTTCACTCTTCATCTGTTCATATTTTCCAGAATTCTCCAAAATTTTATTTTTCATCATTTCTTACAGAACAATAAAATTTTCATGAATCACAATTTGTTCTGCCATTATCCAGTTAATGAGTCTCACTTTAGTTTCTGTTTCTTTTTTTTTCCCTTTTAATTCCCCTCTCAGGATCAGTAAAATTTTGTTAGCTAAAAACAAACAAACAAACAAAAACTATTTCCTGTCCCTTAACCCACCCTCCTCACTTTCCCTATCCGTCCATTTACCTGTTGAGTTTATAGATACCTCTGTATGTGTCCAATCTTCGCTTTTCATTTCATATAAGCATGTACATATAAGAGCAGGTTCCCACCTCGCCTTGCCTATTATTATCCATTACTTCTGACTGATTTTTTGTAGTTCTGAGTTATAATAGATCACTTATTATTGTTTCTAATTGGATTTCTCTAGCATTATTCATTCTGATGCGAATTTTAAAGCTGAAGTAGATGTGACAAACATGGGCAATATGCCTCGGTTCAAGCAATTGTGTTGGCTGAAGTTCCTCAATAAGCATTTATTAAGTACCTACTATGTTCCAGGAGCTGTAGACACAAATATGAAGAATTCAATAACCCCTGCTCTCAAGGCTTAGTTTACATTCTAATGGAAGAGACTAGTGCATATATAAATCCTTACAAATTGAATACAAAGAAAATAAATAAAAAACAAACAGCAATAGTTAAGTAGAAGATATTTGGCAGAGGGGAGGAAAAACTTCACATAAATGATATTTAAGCTGTCAGTCAAGAGGTATTTATTAATCACCTACTATATGCCAGGCATTTTGCCTTAATGGGAGATAGGAATTCTATGAAGTACAGTTGAGGGAGTTCATTGTAGGCATTAGGGTGGGCCAGTGCTAAGGTACATATGGCAGCCAGATAGTGATAGAGTGGTTGTGTGTGTGTATGTGTGTGTGTGTGTGTGTGTGACAGAAATCTGATAACATGACCGGATTACAACATGCAAATGGAAAAATGAGGCTTTATATATTGACCAAAATCTTAATTTGCTTCATGACAGCATAAGCAAATGATAAAAGCATGGGATTCAAAAGGTAAGGGGAACATCACAGTGACAGTCACATTGAAGGCAAGGAATTATGGTTCTTTATAAGGGCCTTGGTACTATAGTCATTAGAAGTTATATAATAATGCCAATTCATCAAACTAACTTTGTACCTTGTGATCTGCAAGACCAATAACCATGCGGGCAGGAGGAAGGTGACACTCCAATCTCATCAGTGTCAGGAACTCCCAGGATCCAGCTCTTCCACTAACATAGATTAGTCTCTGTGCTACTGCTTTAGAAAATGACTTACCTATAGTCACCTAGCTTCAGCAGGCTAGCAATGGAACCCAAGTCCAGCCCCCCTCCATGGCACCCCATTGCCTTTGAATCACCAATTTGCAGAGGGAGAAGTCAAACCAGTGGGAGGCTAACTGACTTTCCCAAAGTCTTAGCAAAGCTTCCCCTAGGACACCTGTGAGAACCTGCCTTCTGAGGCTTGCCTCTGCTTCTTTCAGGCTCCCATCACACTGCTTCCTTTGCACAACCCTGGGAAGGCAATAACCAGTTAAAACCAGATTGTACAGAAAGGCTGGTTTTTTAACTCCATAAATTTAATAGGTTGAGAGCCTGAAAGGGACTTAACGCCTTTGTCACTCTGCTGGTTTACAGATCTTGGGGTCTTTGTAAATAATCTATAGCACAAAGGAACCTCCACTTGTTACAAATGGACCAGCTCTTCACAATGCTCTGGCCTGCTGTTCTTTGCATTACTGGCATCATTTTGAGAATTGATGCTAGCTATTCAACCCGTAGGAGTCTGCTTGCTCAACTGACAGATCAAATCGAGGATTTTCCTTGATCTGTCCCGGCTCCTCGGTCAAATTCAGAAAGAACTGTATCTGAAGCTAATCCTCCTTTGCACAGGCTTCTCCTTCCTGGAGGAAATATGCTTTCTCTTTGGAAGGCGTGTATATATGGACGGGCCTGTCTTCCTATAGATAAGGGTACCAGAATGGATTGTTCTAGCGGTGGTTTGTGATCCCTTTGAAAGGGGAACAGTGATCACCATGAACCAGCATGGGTTCATGCCTCAGCAGCCGCATTTTCTTTTATGTCTGGGTTACTAAATTAGCAGAGCAGTCGTGTTTCTTTTGCATTTATTCTTTCCTGCTCATAGGTGAATGAATACCCAAAGATAGTTGCCACAGACATATTATTGTTATTATTAGAGTAAGCAAGGCTTTTCAATAATTTCTTGCTTTTACAATAATTTTTATTGAATTTAATTCAAGTTAAGTGGGAAAAATCAGAAAAAAGGTAAGTTGAACAATGATGGGTCCATATTTATTTATGATATAGCACTGCATTTTTATCCATCTGTAGATTTAACTTGGGATTATCTTCATATGTTCAGATATTTTTAAATTAAGATTTAAACTTATGTATTAGAGACTTGATATTTAAATATAATAATTACATACTACTATTAATAGCAAAATGCTTAGACTTACTATGTGTCTGGCACATTTTGTGGTGGTTCAGTCATTTCAGTCATGTTCAGCTCCTTGTGACCCCATTTGAGGTTTTCATGGCAATGAATGGCTTGCTATTTGCTTTTCCAGTTCATTTTAAAGATGAGGAAATGGAAATAAATAGGGTTAAATGACTTTCCCGTGATCACTCAGCTGGGAAGTATCTGAGGCAAGATCCTGACTTACGGCCTGGTGCTCTCACCATTGTGCTAACTAGCTGTTCATAGTAAACACCTATAAATTGGCACATAGTAAGCACATATATTTTAGTTGTTATGATTATTTTTTGATCAATTAAAGATATCGTGTTAATGTTGTGAATACTTTGAGGAAAAGATATGTTTCATCTTTTGTGTTTGTATCCCTAGTGCCCAACAGTTCCTGGAATACAGTTGTTACTAAATAATTGATTGGTGATTAATTGGAGGTGATTTGAACTAGTGAATTACCTTTATTCATCCCAATGTCATTTTTAACAGCCAATAGAAAAAGGGATCAGAGATTCAGAGATGGAAAGGACCTTCATAAGAATCTATTTTGAAGTCAGTTTTATCATGGAGGACATCAAAGCTCAGACAGTTGAAAGGACTTTACCACAAGATACTAAAAGCCAGAATTGGAGTTTGAACCTGAGACCCCTGAGTCTAAATCCATTGTCCCTTCCACTGCATCACCCTATCATTAAGCAGTATTTTGAAAGCTCTGTTCAGGACCTGATATAAATTATATAAAGTATCAGAAACTTAATCTGCCCTCAGATTAAGTTTCTGATACTTTATATACATGCAAAGAAGGGTAATATAAATATATATATATATACATACATATACTATATACTATATATGTATATATACATATATATGCAAAGAAGGATAATAAAAATGTGTTTTATCTACTACCTCCTCTTGAACCTCGTTCTATCAATCACTCTAATACATTTTCTTCTTTTTTTTTTTAATTTTTTTTATTATATATATATTTTTTTTTATAATATTATCCCTTATATTCATTTTTCCAAATTACCCCCCCTCCCTCTATTTCCTCCCCCCGATGACAGGCAATCCCATACATTTTACATGTGTTACAGTATAGTCTAGGTACAATACATGTGTGTGAATATCATTTTCTTGTTGCACAATAAACATTAGAATCTGAAGGTACATGCAACCTGGGCAGACAGATATTAGTGCTAACAATTTACATTCACTTCCCAGTGTTTCTTCTCTGGGTGTAGCTACCTCTGTCCATCATTGATCAACTGGAAGTGAGTTGGATCTTCTCTATGTTGAAGATTTCCACTTCCATCAGAATACATCCTCATACAGTATTGTTGTTGAAGTGTATAGTGATCTTCTGGTTCTGCTCATTTCACTCAACATCAGTTGATTTAAGTCTCTCCAGGCCTCTCTGTATTCCTCCTGCTGGTCATTTCTTACAGAGCAATAATATTCCATAACCTTCATATACCACAATTTACCCAACCATTCTCCAACTGATGGACATCCATTCATCTTCCAGTTTCTAGCTACAACAAAAAGAGCTGCCACAAACATTTTGGCACATATATGTCTCTTTCCGCTCTTTAGTATTTCTTTGGGATATAATCCCAGTAGTAGCGCTGCTGGGTCAAAGGGTATGCACAGTTTGATAACTTTTTGGGCATAATTCCAGATTGCTCTCCAGAATGGCTGGATTCTTTCGCAACTCCACCAGCAATGTATTAGTGTCCCAATTTCCCCACATCCCCTCCAACATTTATCATTATTTGTTCCTGTCATCTTAGCCAATCTGACAGGTGTGTAGTGGTATCTCAGAGTGGTCTTAATTTGCATTTCTCTGATCAGTAGTGATTTGGAACACTCTTTCATGTGAGTGGATATAATTTCAATTTCTTCCTCTGAGAATTGTCTGTTCATATCCTTTGACCATTTATCAATTGGAGAATGGTTCGGTTTCTTATAAATTATGGTCAGTTATCTATATATTTTGGAAATGAGACCTTTGTCAGAACCTTTGTTTTTAAAAATATTTTCCCAATTTGTTACTTCCCTTCTAATCTTGTTTGCATTAGTATTATTTGTACAGAAACTTTTTAGTTTGATGTAATCAAAATCTTCTATAATCACTCTAATACATTTTCAGTCTCTCCTTCTCTACTATATGTTTCCCTTGGGTTTCAAACATGATCATACCTCTCTAATCCCAAAAAAGCAAAAGAATCCCATTTATCTCCTTCAACCTCTGTACCACCTGCTTGTTCTTTTATCACTGTGCAACCTACCTTCTCTCCCTAAAACTCCCCCAAAAGAATCTCTCTCTGAAGTCATTAAGGGTTTTTTAATGGGCAAAACCAAATAGTCTTTTTCTGCCTTCATCTTTCCAAGCTAGCATTCAATGCTATTTATCTAGAAAATGTTCTTCTCCTTTGCCTTCCAATTTGTTTTACTTTAGAGATTCCTGATGTAAGAGAAGTGACCCATACCCTCACTTCAATAATTACAGAGACTCAGACATCAATCAACCAGAGGGATGAATTAGGAATGGGCAAAATCTAAAACTCTTCATTGAATCCATTAATAGCACCTGCTATAGGTCCAGAAAAAGTCATTGTTCAATATGGTAGCAAGTAAAAGAAGACCAGACAAATATGTTGGGATCAGCTGAAGGAGACTGATCTTGCCCTGAGGATTTTGCATAAAATAGCAAGCTAGTTCAGAATCCAGAACATGACCATGGTAAGAGAGGAGTAAGCAATCCCGCCAAACCCCAGAAAGGAAATGGTTTAGTGGATGGAGGGGTAAAGCTTCTGTCTCTCGCCCTGTGGACCAGAAGAGAATCTTGTGTGTTTCAGGAGGGTTAGAGATTTGCATTTCTCATCTATATCCTAGCAGCATCCCTGAAATGTTCATCAAAATATATATATTGGGAGCCAAGGAAAAACAAAATATATTTAAGAAAAAACAGTTTCAAGACTCTACCAATAAACATGGCAGAAAGCTACCACATTTGTAATAGTACCTTTAAAATTTATTTTCATTTATACAATTATATCTACTTGTAAGTCTAGGGGTCTCCAATTTCTGGATCTGTTAACCCAGTTCTGCATCCTGGACTGTCTCTACCAGTGTGTGAGAAGAGTTAGTGGTTGAGGTATTGTCAGTGGTTTGACGTACCTGGCACTTGCTATATCTTGTTTCTCCTTCAAGATGTCTTGATGCTTTAACTAGACTGACTTGCGTAACCCACTGGTGCTAGCTAGTTGCAACTCTGTGACAAGGCAGCCCCCAAAATAAGCATGATCTTAAACTGTGGGGTTTACAGAAAGAGGGAGTTATCTATTCCCTGCTTTGCACTCTGCCCTAGGCTTGCCATGTCTAGAGCAACATGTGCAATTCTGGATGGACATTGTCAAGCCAATGTGTGTCCAGAGGAATATGTTCATGATGTCAAGAAAATACAGATTCTCTTCAAAGATATTGAGCAGATCTGTCTGGACCTTGTGCACTTATTGATTGCATCCTCCCAAAAGTTATCTATTGGGGATCTACCATATAACCGGGGGGGTCTTGTTTGATTTCTCCTGACATGATAGGGTTACAGAAATACCTCACCACATAACTGGTCTTTTTGCTTTATAATACTCTAAGAACAACAAGATACAGAGAGGTTATCCAATGGAAAGATGGAATGAGGCTTAAGCAAGACAGATCAAGACATTACCGCTATGATCACCATTTCCTATGAGATCCCAAGGGACCTAAATGCCTAAAAGCATCCCATGGACTTCAGACCTACCTTTACCCTGACCTCTGCTACAATTCTCCAAGGGAGATACCCCTTTAGGGACATGACTTACACCTGCAGCTCTAGCTTCCTCAGGAGCTGCAGGAGTGAAGACCTGGCAAAGAACATTCTTGCTGCCAAAGTCCTTGGCCAAAATGGTCATAATCGGAAATAGATATGGCTTTATCAGCTCAAAAATGGAGATTAGTTTGCATATCAATAATTTCACCCCTTTGCATCTCAGCCAAATTAGATTACTTGCTATCCAGATCATTTTATTTCATATCTGGCACTGCTACAATAACCTAATGGCCATTGGACTTTCCCATCTATCTTGCAAATGAACCCTTCTCTCAGTTATCAGCTTTCCCCATTAGAATGTGAACTTGGAAGCAGGGACTATCAGGCTTCTCTCTGTGTTCTGCACACAGTAAGAGTTTAATGCATGGTTTTCATTCATTCATTTCTTAATGATATCTTTTACAACTATTCAGAGATCTTCACTGGTTATCTATTGTAGTCTGTCCATACCAACTATCTATTTTTCCATCTTTCTCTGTGTGATATACATTTTAAATTATGCATTTCATAGCTTACTACCATATAGCAAAAGGTTGGAGGAGAGAAATAATATATGTTTAGTTTAAAAATGAGAAGATCTGTTGGGGCATTATTTTGGCTAATGTCTTCAGAGGAAAACCTGGAGTCTGTGGTGGGCAGATCAGAGAGCCATCAGCCTATGCCACAGTATGAAGAGCAAAAGATCCCTGGGTAATAATCCTGGCTCCATCAATAACCTGATAAGTCCCCCTTTAGTTTTTGAGAATCTGCACGTATATTAAAAGGCATTTGAACAGGTCTCTTAAGACCTGTTCTGCATCATTCTATGATTCCAGATGCTGGATGGAGGGGAAGGGATAATGGTCCCCAAAACTGCCTGATATTTGGCCAGTTATAATAGGCAGAAGCTCAGTCCTGTCCATCTGGGACACCCTGCATGATTCTTAAGTGATAATCTCAGTTTCCCATTCCGACTTTTTAATGTCTTTTCCTTAATGGTATTTGTCACTTTCTTTGTCCTTCACCATATACCAGAAATATAGAACATAGGGAAGTCTTACCTGACAATGAGATACAGGGGTATAATAACAAGAATCAGAAGCTCTGGGTTCAGATCTTTTTCAGATCACTTTAATCTCTCTGTGCCTCTGTTTCCATCTGTAAAAAGAGGAGATCAGATTAGATGGCTGTGAAGATTCCCTTTAGTTCTACATCTAATCTTCTTATGACAGTCAGACTTTTCTCTTTAAATATGTCATCTGGTAGAGGGTTGAGACTTTTTGGCTCCAAATAGCAATGGAGACAATATAGCACAGATTTTGGCTCAATATATGAAACCAACAGCCCATGAATTAGAATTGTCCAGAATGGCAATAAAATTCTTGGCATATAATGAATTCCTGCTTACTTGTGTATCCTTGCAGGAATAGAAATACTCTCATCCCCTGTAAATTTTAGAATCCTGGAGCAAAGCTCTCATCACCCAGGCCTAGTTCCCCCTCTAGGAAAGAGCATATGACTCAAAATCAAAAGACCAGCATTAAATCTCAGTTCTGCTTATTAGTAATATCCCCTTCTCTGGACCAAAGTCTCTTCATCAGTCCATCAGGGGAAGAGGCCTGGATTATCTTCTAGGATGATAGATCTAGAATTGAAAGAGACTTCATCTTACCAAGGAGGCCCAGAGAGCTTGTGACTTGCCACTCAAGATTGGAATTCAAGTCTTAGGAACTCCCTGTTTATCCATCTTTTAATTCAGGACTTGAGTTTAGATCCCTTGCTTGCTGCTGAGCTGCAGAAGAGCAAATTATGTCCAGTCCCTGGGGCTCAGTTTCCTTTAAGGGAAGTTGGCTAAATGACCTCAAAAGTCCCTTCTAATGACCAACAGGAGGAATACAGAGAGGCATGGAGAGGCTTACATCAACTGATGCTGAGTGAAAGGAGCAGAATTAGGAGATCATCATACACTTCAACAATGATACTGTATGAGGATGTATTCTGATGGAAGTAGATATCTTCCACACAGAGAAGAGCTAATCCAATTCCAATTGATCAATGATGGACAGAATCAGCTACACCCAGAAATGGAACACTGGGAAATGAGTGTAAACTGTGAGCATTTTGTTTTGTTTCTCTTCCCAGATTATTTTTACCTTCCGAATACAATTCTTCCTTTGCAACAACAACAACAAAATTCGGTTCTGCACATATATATTGTACCTAGGATATACTATAAGATATTTAATATGTATGGGAATGCCTGCCATCTAGGGGAGGGGGTGGAGGGAAGGAGGGGAAAAATTCAGAACAGAAGGGAGTACAAGGGATAATGTTATAAAAAAAAATTACCTATGCATATGTACTGTCAAAAAATGTTATAATTATAAAATTAATAAAAAAAAGAAAAGAAAAAAAAGTCCCTTCTAGCTGTAAACAAATGAATTTCCTAGGTAATTTCCAGCTCTAAGTCCTATTCTCAGCTTCCCCATGGGTAAAATGAGGCGATAGGACTAGAAAGCTTTGGCGGTTCCTTCTAGCTCTTGAACTAGGATTCTATGGACTTGCATTACCCAAAACAGGTGGTTCCATTTGGAAATTCACATACACTGGTATTTAGCTGAATCACTTGGCCAGTTCAGGAAAAGCAATCAAGCCAAGAGCCCTGGGTACACAGAGCCTGTGTACATAAGTCATCAAAGCCATTTCTTAATTCAATTAATCCCATTGGAGGGGGGATGGACAGGGAAAAGAGACAAGGAAGTTCTGGCAGCTTCCTCCTGAAGCCAACAATGAGCTGTCAGTCCCAAGTCAGCTGAGTCCTATGTCTTTCACTTTTTAATGGGCTGCTACTCTTACATAACACAGTCACATCCCATCAAGGCGGCATCTCACTCCGTACATGGCAGGGCAAGGCGCTTCTGACCCTCCCCCAAATCTGTTGATACCATGCAGTGGAGAGTGATGTTTCCCCTGCCTTTGTTGTGCCCACACAGAATGATCCCAGCCCTGGAGATGTACACTCTGGTCACCAGCGAGCAAATTAAGGAGGAGGCTGAGTGGAAGCCGCCTTTAGAGCGACATGAAATGTGCTGACATCGCCATAGTTTTCTATTTGGGTTCAGTGTAAATATCTGCTGCTTCCTTGGGAGGTGCTTGTGACTGTCTATCACAGCACGAGCATGGATGTTTGTCTGGTGACATCTCAATGTTGATCTTGTAAATTTCTAAAGCAACACATAATGTAATAAGATATATGCCAAGTAGCATCAAAAACACTTTTTTTTTTTTCAAAATCTTGTTTTAACGTAAATGGCAAATCAAATTGAGAGAGAAATAAATATCAGAAACTCATAAATACATCTCCTTTGAAGAGATCGCCAAGTATCCTTGGATTCCCAATCATGTCTCTCTTAGGACTGGGCTTCTTAACTAGGTTGGAGAACTTGTTTTGTCTATATCTTGGAAAATGCCTTTGAATAGAATTGGTTTCCTTTCCAATCATGTGCTTTTAAGAATATTATTCTGAGAAGTCCTTGAATTTCATGGGATTATTCAAGAGATTCATAAAACAAGCAAACCGATTGACAAAAAGATTTAGAACTCTTGCCTTAAGAGAGACTGTGGGCTCTTGGGCAGGATCCTATCTTCCTATTGGTTTTATTTTCAATATGATCATTAAGAAGAAGCCTGAAAGTGTGCTGAGCTTTGAAATCCAGAAATTCAGCCCATATTAGCTGGTCTCCAGGGGTAAGACACTGAATTTCTCAGGCAATCTTGAGCCTAGAAATGACAGCAAGTTGCTAAACAGCAACATGTTCGAGAGTTCCATTCTGAGGGTTTCCCCACACAGATTAAATCACATTATGGACCCTCCAAAATTGATGATTATTTATAAAGACAAATAAGCCACACAAGACCCCTCTTCCCAAATACACAACATTGTCGGGTGATATATCAATACTGATCTTAGAAATTTCTGAAGCAACATATAATGTAATAAGATATGTGCCAAATATTAAAAAAACAAAACAAAATACTTTTGGGAATTGACATATTGTTTTTAAATTTTATACCAAATATTCAGATGACTGAGATGAAATATTTCTTTGGCCTGAATTAGATAATTGAGATAATAACAATAACAATAATAGTAACTTGCATTTATATAAAGCTTTAAGATTTGCAAAGAGGTTTATATATCTCATTTGATCCTCTATGTTGGCAGGTAGAAATTTTTGTTTCGCAGATTGAGAAAACAGAGTGAGTGAACTTAGATGATCTGACCAATATCAGGAAGCTAATAAGGGAATCAGGAAGAGGTTCCCTACCCATTGGACCACCCTGCTTCCTGAGATCCCAGTATGTTGTTAAGACCTAAACCAAATGTCTGTCACATACTGTGATAATGAAGCAGGTACTCTAAATCCCTTTGTTGGCAAGTGGCAATTTCCAGTATTAAAGCAGTACTTTAGGGGATTTCTTCTCTCCCCACCCCATGTTTGGATGTAGATAAGAAATCATTAATTAATCCTTCAGACAGAAATATCAACTATCATTCTATGGCTTTCACAGAGACGGAACTAAAATTTGGATAGGACTCTCCAAATCAAAAGCTGGGTTTTTTTGTGTTTGTTTGTTTCACTTCCTAAGTCAAATTAGTTGATCTGACATTTTGTAGTGTGAATAACTGAAGTTAGAAAGATTGATGGAAAAAGAAATGTAAAGAAATATTAAAGCCTGGTACAAACCTATTTGAACCAGGACAAAAAAAAATAAGGTTTTTCACACGTCTCTGAATTTCACACATCTCTCGTCCTAATACATTTGGCAGTATGAATAAGTCTCTGCAAAATGTCAGCTGCTGCTGAGACAGACCCTAGCATCCTAGATAATTATGGGGAGACCTCCACATTGAACGGGACTTGGAAAATGCTTTCTAGATTCATTTATTCACATGAAGAGATAGGGGATTTAGAGCAAGAAGAGACCCTAGAAGTCCATCTCTCTCTTTGAACAGATAAAAACAGTGAGATCCAGAGAGATATCGGGTCACACCAGTAAAACGTATCAGAGTAGGGATCTGAACCCCAAACTTCTGGCTGAACTTCTTCTCATGGCCTTCATAGAAAAGGGCAGATCTAGCAGATCACAGAGGGCACACTGGTGGATAGATTATTGGGCTTAGAATCAGGAAGACTCCTTTTCCTGAGTTCAAATCTATCCTCAGACACTCACTAGCTTGACCCTGGGCAAATCACTTCACCTGCTTGCCTCAGTTTCCTTATCTGTAAATTGACCTGGAAAAGGAAACAGCAAACTAGAATTTTTACCAAGAAAACCCCAAATGGAGGTCGTGAAGAGATAGACATTACTGAAAGCACTCCACATTAGCAAGAGGAACCTGGATCTAGCCTGGAGATCAGAGGCCTTCCTTTCCCCCATTAATGGGAGAGACAGAAAGTCACTAAAGAAGAGAAGTAGCACCTAAACACAAGGGAAAAAGGAAAGGGAAAAGGCATCAAAAGTTGTCATAATTTATACAGTGGATCTTAGTAGAAGTGAAATAGAGGCTGGGGCACTCTCCCTTGAGCTGGTGACCAGAGATAAGTGAGTAAGGATCTGGCAATGGTCATATGTCACCATCTCATTCACTGTCAGGATAGACCCCAATTCTTTTTGACTGGTGGTTTCTTGGCTGGCAGTCAGAAAATGTGGTCTTAAGTCTAAATGTCTTTGCTTAGGGAGAGATATTGGGAAAATCGATTTTTAATCATCAATCTTTTAAAGTACATTGAACATTGTGAAGAAATGGAACTGCTTAATAAAGCAACACCAGCAGATATCACTCCATGGCACTGTTTATGGTCTTGAAAGGCAAGTTATCCCTGTAGATTTCTTTGTTTTAACGTGATTTGGGAAATGACCCTGAATGCTTGCAAGAGAGTAGGGAAGTCAAAGAACTTTTAAAAAAACCTAGTTGTCTGATTTTTTTTAAACTCTTAAAACTTCTAACAAATATAAAGTTCTTTTCATGTCAATATTTAACTTCAGAATAAATTATTTCTATTATTATCTTTTTTTTAAGCTGATGATTTTTTTCAACAAGCAAATATATTTTTAAACAGTTCCTAAAACTAAAATAAGCTTGATAATTAGGTGTAAATTAAGATGCAAGCGACAATTCTATTTAAACTCATTGTTATCCATTCTATGCTTGTCAAGTATTTTTAATAAGACCCTTGAATTTGAGAAGTTAAACCACCAGAACCAACAGACTTTAGGAAAAATGCCTGTGAGTGCACACGTATAACATATCAGATTGCTTATCGTCCCAGGAAGGGGGGAAAGAAGAGAGGGATAGAGAGAATTTAAAACTCAAAATTTAAACAGATGTTAAAAATTGTGGGGGGGGGTTTTTTCATGAGGTTGTGGAAAATTATTTTAGAAAAAAAATAAATGTCTGATAACGTTATTTATTTTGGATTCCTTAACTAAATTAATGTTTCCATCCTAAAAACACCAATAAAAGAATCCTGACTACTTAGAATACAAAGTACCAAGAAATGAAAAGGAAAGACTATTGTATACTGCATGTTTCAAAAATCTCAGGCTGATCCACAGAGCTCCCATTTCTTTAAAACTCACCAAACTGCCTCTGCCTTTGTAAACTATAGCAGATTTTTCAAAACATGCTGGGAAATCTTCACCACTCAACTCTATACACTGTGTCTTGAATTAGAATTGAGTCCTATATGTTACTATTTCCATAGTGACTATTGCTGTGGAATCTACATGTTTTAAATTAGATAATCAATTATAAACGTCATGGAGAGGCAGAGAGATTCTTTTCTTTCCTATTCTTTTCTGAAAAACAAGTTTAAATGTGACTGAATTGGAGAACATTCTAGAGTGGATTTAAAATGAATTTAACCCACGATAAAATTTATTGAGAGATGAAGATTGATTTTTTTTTCCAGAATTTCAGATTTAAATCGAAAGTTAACTCAATCTGTTTGTACACAGAATTATAAATGTAAAATTTAAATGATTTTATACACAGAATTATAAATGTAAAATGTAAATGTTTTTGTACACAGAATTATAAATGTAAAATTTAAATGTGAATACATCACAAGAAAGGCTTGCAAAATATTGGTAGGGAATTTAGGTCATCATCTAGAATTCTACAAAATCTCTGTTTTCCTTTACTCTTGGACCCATTTTCTGGATAGTTGAGATGAATGTATTGAGGGCTTGAGTCTTTTAGCATTTTCCTGTTCATACTACTTAAAAAGTTACAGATATTTTTCAGATAGAATGCAATAATTAAATTAAAAATAGACAGGATCACATTTTCAAACAGATCTCAAAGGGAAAAAATTTCTCCAGAACTAAAAGAAATGGTGTTTTGGGTTTTTTTTTAAGAGGAAAAAAGAAGAGGAAGAAGATAAGGAAAAAGAACTCAGAAAAAGCCCTTGATTTTAAGGATTGTACCTGCTGATTACATTCTGAGTAAAAAGTTCCACATCACTCTTGGTAGTTCCAAAATACATCAGAATGGAAGCATTTGAAGGAGGGCATTTGGTTTTTGTTTTTTCATTTTGTTCTTGTGTGCTCAGTACCTAAAAGGTTGTTGTCTTTGTTCTTGAAGAGGACCATGATTATCAGGGGAAAGGATGCCATGGTATGCAGGAGCTAGGTGGTCCAGTGGATAGAGCACTGCCCCTGGTCTCTGGAGAATCTCAGTTCAGATTCAGCCTCAGACATTTTGGTAGCTATGTGATCCTGAGTAAGTCACTTAACCCCGATTGAATCAAAGAAAGATAAAAAAATTATCTATGCTAATGGATCAAAACAGTAAACAATGAATATTTTTTAGATAATATTGAACTGCAAATGAACACCAATCAAGAAAATTTTATCTCAAGATTTCTATTCTAGTCTGTTCTTGACACTTTTTTGTTGCTTCAATTTTTTTTTAAATTTCTTCCTGCTAAGCTAGAAATGTATAGAAAAGTTCCCATGAAACTGGGTCACTTTTAGAACAACTTCCAGTTACTCAAAGATAAAAAACAGAAAGACTATACCACTCTAAAAGAATCTGAGAAAGCTTTGGAATCACGATGCTTTATCTTGATGGGCAAATGTAAATCTGGAAAGGATAGTTGTAAGGCTTCTATCTACCTTACCTTAGATGTAGTGTTTTCCGAAAGATCATTCCCAATAGATCTTTTCTGGGTCAAATGAATGTGTCATACATCCTCTGAGAAAGAACTCGGAACCATTGACTCAAAGCTGGAAGGAACCTCGTGGTGGGAGATGGGGGAATTAGAAATTTTGTGATTACATTGGAAATCCATTTAAAAAGCTAAGGGAATTAAATTTTTGCTTTCTGAGTTTCAGCTGCCCGGTTTGAGAGAGAACATGTTTTGTTCCAGCAAGAAGGTCCTTAAAGGAGAATCTCTTTCTATGCCATTTAGACCAGGAGATTATCTGTATGCTGAAGTGTAGCAGCTCTCAAAGTGTGGTCTGGGAGGGCCTAAGGATCCCTAAGACTCTTTCATAGGATCTACAAGTTCAAAACTAATTTTTACAATAATACCAAAGACTTTAATCTCTGTTATGGTAACTACTGATAGATATAACCTACAAGGACAATAGTAGAAAGGGGTCCTGAGACCAAAAAGTTTGATATCCACTGATGGAGAGGATTTGGGCTATAGGGACTTGGGAAAGAGCTTAATGAGGTTCCATATTCTTTGTCCATCAATTCACACGGATTTATTCAGTGCCTTCTAAAGGTTAGGCAAAGTACTAAAGACTAGTAATACAAAAACAAAAATAAAATTGCCCCTGTCCTCAATGAGCTTACATCCCACTGAAATTATAGCAAATATAAGCAATGGTACTTTGTATTCATACAAATGCCTTCCTCTTTTGCCCATCTTAAGATAAACTGTCAATTTGTGATATCCAAAGATGTGGATTTCCTATCATCTGCAGAAATCAGGGTGTTTCAGATTCAGAGGTTTTGGTTTCAAATCCCAGCTCTGCCATTTGCCATGGACTAATTGCTGTACTTCACCTCTCAATAAACCAGGCAGTTAGGTTTTGCAGTGAATAGAATGTCAGGTCTGAAGTTGGGAAGAGTTGAGTTCAAACTCAGCTTCAGACACTTACTAGCTGTGTGACCTTGAGCAAGTAACTTCACTCTGCCTCAATTTCCTCATCTATAAAATGAGATGGAGAAGGAAATGGCCAGCTACTCCAGTATCTTTGCAAGAAAACCCCAAATAGGCTCATGGAGAGTCGGACATGACTCAACAACCACACAAACAAAGAACATCTCTGTAAGACAATAAGTTGCTAAGAGAAGGGAACAGGATGGGAGGAATAGAGCGTTAATGGGGAGTCAGAGAACCTTTGTTCCAGTACTCTTGACTGGCCCTTATTATGTTTGTGACCTCATAGGGTCCATGTTCCTTATCCATCAAATAAGAGAGGGTTAGAACTAGGAAGATTCCTAAAAATACATTCCATCTCTGAACTGATAACCCTTAGAAGAAGCATATTCTAGGTGTGGCCATCCTAAAACCCAAGTTCAAACCCCATCTCAAATGCTGCTTTGTCTGGGTAGCCTGAACAAATCACCTATCTCTCTGTCAGCATTTCTTCATTTGCCTAATAAGAGGGTTGGATTCTTAAGGTTTCCTCGGGGTTGTAATCCACCATCCTTTGATTGGTATTAATGGAAATGTTAAAGAAATTTTAATTCTGGGCTAAAAAAACAAATTTCTGAGCACTAGGATGTTTTAAAATCACTCAGGTAAAATAAAGAATTTTCAGAAAGCAGCAAGCACTTTAAATATTGTTGTTCCTCTATTTTTTGGAATTCTCTGCCATTGTCAAAAGGGACTGGATCTTTCTGTTTCCAGTAGTAGTATTTACACAGCTTCACTCAGGCTTGTGCCATCCAAGTTTTAAAACTGTATCCCTGAGTATTCTAGGGCACCAGGGGGCATCCCAACAGGTTTCTGGAAGGAAAATGTTGCCCTGGCAGATGTTTAATTGATTTCAGCTCCATCACCCCTAGGACTTGCCTGAATACTCCACCAGGGGTGAAGATTTGGAGACAGGAGGGGAAACCTCCTCCCCAACAATCTACAAACTCAAATCCTGGAAAAGCCTAGCTCTGGAAGATGAAGCTCTGACTGCCTCAGAATTAAAAGTACTTGTCCTACTGTTTTGTGGCATGACTTTAAGCAATTATGTTCCTGGGGCCCTTTTCGGTAAAATATGGTTGGTAATTTACTCCCAGGAGTACTTTGAAGGAATAATGAAATGACATATCCTTCTGAGGGGGGGGGAATCCAATGACCCTCTGTATTGCTATTGTTACACCAGGCTATTAAAATCCCCCAAGCCCTAGACAAGTTGAAGATGGGGTTTGTCTAAATCAGTCCACTTGCAAGTGAAAACAACTGGGAAAGCAGGCTGAATTTTGATTAATTGCAAGAACTGATCCTGACCCTGAACAAGACAGGATGAAACATAAAACATTTCCCTCTTCTTGTTTGAGGCATGGGGGACTACAGATTCAGAATGCTGAATACACTTTCAGACACATTCACAAAATGTCAGGTTTATTTAATGGTTGGGTTTTTTGGCCCAATGTTGTAAGATAAACCGGTAGAAAGGAGAATATACATACATATGTATATAAATATATATGTTTATGTGTTTATATACATGTATGCACATATATAGATCTATGTGTCTATATACATACACACACACACATATATATATACACACACACACATACCTAGATGATATTAATCTATATGTTGGAAATAATTTGATAGAACTGGCAAAAATAAAAACATAGAAATAAATTATTACACATGAATTGTCTTTTTTTTTTTTTTTGCCCATTTTACAGTATAAATAAATGTTTTAAATGCCTGTTAAGATTTGAGATGTTCCATGGGATTTAGTCCTTTAAATTTTTTCTCAACTAAAAACTTTATATATTGTATTTTCCCCAACAGAATCATTTCCCAGCATATTCCCTATTGAATCATCCCTTGTTATGGAGACAATTGAGCAAAAGTCAACCGATGAATAATTGTCTCTTACAATGTATGTGCTGTTATACCCCCATAGTTTCGCACGCTTCCATCTAAGAAAGAGTGATGTGTTTTTGGAATTTCAAAAACATCTAAGTCCATGGAAACCCATAAGGCACTGCTTCCTAAGCAAGGTGAATACTTAGTGATTGACTGAGCATTTTGCTTCTCTCTCTTGGCCTTGACTTTTCAAGTGTAAGATGAAGCAGATTGACAAGCTATCTCTGAGAATCCTTCTGGATCCAGCGTGGGTGATCAGGGTCTGCTTAAAAGATGCCTTTACACCAGGAGAAATTACTCAGGTAGAAACAAGAACCCTTAGTTCCCCTGACATTTGAAAGAGAAGCAATCCAAACTCTCTGGAACTTCAGAATCCTAATGCTCAGAACTATTTTGAGAAGGTTTAAAAATATATGTAACTTCTGTTTGAGAATGGTTCCGGGGTGTCAGAGAACTCCAGTGACTCCCGTTGCCTTTAAGATAAAATACGAATTCTTCTATTTGGCATTTAAAACCCTCACAATCTGGCTCAGCTTACCTTTCCAGGCTCATTGGATATTGCTCCTCTTCATGCATCCCGGTTCCGGCTAGACTGGAGGACTCGGTGTTCCCCACACATGACATTCCATCTTGGAACCTTTGCACTGGCTGTCCCCCAGGCCTGGAACACATTGGCTCCTTACCGCCCCCTCCCAGAATCCCCAGTTTCCTTCAAAGTAAAGTGCCGCACTCCACAGGGATCTTTTCTTGACTCTCCTCCCCCATCCATCCCCGCTCACTGGTGAGTGCGCCCAGAAATAACTTGGTGTGTGGTTTGTATTCTCGTACATTTTTCCTCTGATAGAATAGAAGTTCCTTGCGGCCAGGGCCTGGTTTTCCCAGGACCCTGGACAGTTCCTGGAGTGGGGCTGGTGCTTAATACATTCTCGAGGAAGGAATGAATGGGATAGGCCATTGGCTGTCCGGGCATCTACCGCTGGGTGGTGAAGTAAACATGGCCGGAAGCCGAGATCAGACACAGACACTCGCTACCTTTGTGACCTTGGAAAGTCATTTAACCGCGGTTACTAGGGGTTACTAATGTGTGACTAGGGTTATTGATCGGCAAAATGGGGATCATAGTGGCTCCTGACTCCCGGGGTTGTTGTGAGGGTCGAATGGGATAAGTAATTGCACAATATACTTAGCCCGGCGCTCTTCACATAGTAGCTACATACAAATATTAGCTATGATGATGAGGTTTAATGAATAAGGTTGAAGGGTCACAGACTGAGAATGAGGCCGAAGGGTCGCAGACTGAGAACGAGACTGAAGGGTCACAGGCTGAGAACGAGGCCGAAGAGTCACGGACTGAGAACAAGGCTGAATGGTCACAGGCTGAGAACGAGGCGGAAGGGTCACAGGCTGAGAACGAGGCGGAAGGGTCACGGACTGAGAACGAGATTGAAGGGTCACGGACTGAGAATGAGACTGAAGAGTCACAGATTGAGAACGAGGCCAAAGGGTCACGAATTGAGAGCGATGCCGAAGGGTCACGGACTGAGAGCGACGCCGAAGGGTCTCGGACTGAGAATGAGGCCAAAGGGTCACGAATTGAGAGTGATGCCGAAGGGTCACGGACTGAGAGCGACGCCGAAGGGTCTCCGACTGAGAACGAGGCCAAAGGGTCACGAATTGAGAGCGATGCCGAAAGGTCACGGACTGAGAACGAGACTGAAGGGTCTCGGACTGAGAACGAGGCTGAAGGGTCTCGGACCGAGAACGAGGCCGAAATGTCACGGATTGAGAACGAGGCCGAAGGGTCTCGGACTAAGAACGAGACCGAAATGTCACGGATTGAGAACGAGGCCGAAGGCTCACAGACTGAGAACGAGGCTGAAGAGTCACAGACTGAAAACGAGGCCGAAGGGTCGCAAATTGACTGTTTCCCGGTGAGTCTGACCTCATCGCACAGACGCAGAGACCGCCGGGATCAGACAGCCGGGGTGGGATTTGAACCGGCGCCTGCCGATGGCGAGTCCGACGCCCTATGGGCCCTGCTGCCAATCACGCGGAGCAGAATCCTGACCAGACAATACAGAGAGTAGGTTTCTAGTGGTGAGGCTGAAAGAGAAGAAGTGGGTGAGATCCAGGAAAGCTCTCACCCAGAAGTCTGTTAAGAGTCTCAAGTTCCTAAGGCAAGCAACCACCTCCTTGTAGGAAATATGGCCTACCCAATATAACTGTTAAGCAGCCACATTTAAGTCATAGGATGTGTTGCTTTTATGATCCCATCTGGAGACTTGGCTAGGAAACCTAACGCTTTAAAACATGGCAGCAACATCTCTTTCTATAAAATTTGTGACTTTGATCAATTACGACGCAGCCCGCACAGGGCCAGGGCGGTCCCGTCCGGGTCCATGGCCGCCGCGGCCCGCGCCGTCCTTGTTTCTCATTGCCACCTGGGAAAGCCTCTCCCGAGAACTTTGCATAGAACAGGCAGTAAAATAATCTGAACCCCTCCCCCCAAGATTATAAATGTCTTTGATCAGCTTCAGGTTGATTCATTCCAGGAACTGCCTTACAATGGAACTGCCGCCTCCTTCCCAGGAGGTTAATAAAGAGGAGGTTAGACATGGTTCGACCACAAGGGGGCAGTGCAGCTTAGCCGCCTGGGGCATCGGACCGGTCACCTCCTGACCCATGGGAATGCCTCCCGAGGGACTTAATTTCTTCTCACTTGTTGAAGTAGTTCGGTCGTTCTCCATTAATTGTCCGCAACGGCTTCCCTAAATTTTTCTTCTGGACGTCAACTAATCTGTATTTATCCCTTCCGGGGCCACATGGGAGTATGGCTTCCTCACCAATAGGGGTGTGCCCTTTCCGGCTCCTTTTAAAGGCGTTACAGCTTCTAAAGCTAAAACCGCGCTTTCTAGGCAGATTGGGGAAAGGCAACAAAGTATCGCGCAATGTGGGAGAGTGGAAACAGTTCCAGATTTCGAGTCAGACGCTGGATTCGAATTCCAGCTCTGCTCCTTACCCTCTGTGAGAATGTAGACAACCTACTCGGTCTGGGTAAGAATCCGTTTCCTTGTCTGTCAAATTGTTCTAAATGATCCTTTCCAGTTAGAAATGGACCATCTGGGTCATCTCAATATGTCCCCAGGATACAAATAGAATGCTATCGCTAATGCAAAAATGAAGTGATAAATTCAGTGATTTGTGAACGGTTTTAAAAGGCAAACATGAACTCGACCATTTAGAGTCAGTGGACCTAGCATCTCCATGCTTAGAAACAGGGTGACCTCCCGGCCTCTGGCTCTTATCGGTTATAACTACATTGGACGTTTCATTCAATCTCAGTGAACCTCAGTTTCCTTCTCTGTAAAAAGCCTCCCAAAACAAAACCAAAAAACAAACCATAGTTGGACCCCATGATCTTTCAGGTCCCTTCCGAGTCTAAATTGGTTCAGAGAGCTATAGGATTTGGGGGCATTTCTCTGAACCTCAGTTTTCTCATGAACAAATCGAGGGGTTCATTCACACTAGATGACCTCTAACTTCTCTTCTAGCTTTGAATGTTTCATGCTAGTCTGATAGCTCATATTACAGGGGTTCTCAAACTACAGCCTGTGGGCCACATGCGGTCCCTGAGGATGTTTATGTGGCCCGCCCGGTTATGGCAAATGGGCTGAGGGGCAGAGACAAGAGGGTGAGTTTTTGTTTTTACTATAGTCCGGCCTCCTACAATCTGAGGGACAGTGAACTGGCCCCCTATTTAAAAAATTTGAGGACCACTGATTGCGGAAATAAATATTGGTTTGGGAAGCAAAAACTGCCAGTGGGATGGAAGGTATGGCAAATCTCACCAAATGGAGATGACTGCAATTATGCGATTAGCACAAGTTTCATGCCTATTTTGCCAGCGCAAGTTTCAATTCAGAGAGGATCATCACCAAGGTGGCTGAAGAGTGCCTTGTTGTTGTTGTTGTTGTTATTCCACAGCAGCTCTTGAAGATGGAAACATGGTACAGTGCAACAATAAGAGAGAGGGAACCAAGCATTTATGAAGTGCCTTCCATGTACCAGGTGTTGTGATAAACACTTTACAAAGATTATCTTATTGGATCCTCATGCTCCTTATTACCCTCTTTTTATAGTTGAGGAAACTGAACTTGAGATTAACTGATATATCCAAAGTCTCACAGCTAGGAAATATATGAGACCAGACTCCTACCTGTAACCACTTAGAATTGGCCTTGGAGTCAAAAACCTGTGTTCAAACCCCATGTTGGATGTTTAAAACCTTGTGCCACTCAGCCCTCTGTAAATTCTTTGTTTTATCAAACAAGGAAAGTAGACTCGGTGGTTTCTGAGTTCCCTTCAAGCTCTTGATCCATGTTTTTAAAATGTACTATAGAAAAATGGCCATTTGTATCAAGGGATGGAATAATCAATCATCCCAGCAAAATGACAGATTCTTGAACCAAAAAATTAACCTTGAAATTCAAAACCTTTATTAAGAATAGCTCACATATCCACCACTGAAGTCCTATTCCCATGCCTCCCAGAGGGATGGGGGTGATCTAAGGCTGTGAACAAAGCCTAGGATATTCAACAACCTCACTTGGAAAGGGTGCAGGCCGTTTATCTAAGCCCAGCTGAGCTAAGTGGAGAAATGCTCCTCATCAGAAAGCTGGCCACTGGGGAACGGAGTTATTTTGACCACTGAAACTCATGAAGCCATTTCCTAAAGCTCAGAGGAGCTGCTATCTGCATCAGAGGATAAAGGGGCCAAACAGATTCTAAGTTTATAGATTCTTGGACCAGTGAAGCTCAAATGTCTTTCAAGTATTTCACCCACTTTGCCAAAGTAAATTGGAATTCAATTGATGTGGTTAGTCTTAATTTTCTTAGAAGTCTCCTTTGTAAATGTCTCATTTTCTTAGAAGTCTCAGTTTTTAAATAAAGGTCTCTATTTTCATAGTCATTTTTCTTTACTCATTTCATAGTCATTTTTCTTTACTCATTGTTAGGCAGAGAGGAAAGATTTCTTTTGAGCAAGGACCTGATTTTGAAAGCATCAAAGAAAGGTGGACAGGAAGATAGTTATGGGGTTAATGGGGTCTGGTTCTGGAAGAGAAATGGGATAGGGAAAATGGAGAGTGGGGGGAAGAAATAGAAAGGAGAAAAAGAGAAGTGGATTGAAGGAAGGAAATAACTCTTTGGATAAAATATCAGGCTGAGACTACTAGAATGAAGATCTGTTATGAGAATAGAAAATAGAGAGTTTCTTTATTTTTAATAAGAAAGGCTTTATTTTGCCATTCTGTGCACTCATAGGAGAGGATGAGAGCTACATTATTGCTTCAGGATTGATTCAGCATGTTTATTTTACCCCCTTTGATGACATCTAGACACAATTTAGAGTCAAACTCAAGACCCTGCGTTGGGTTCTACCTCAGACATTTGTCAGTCATGCATACTTTCTCAAAGCTCCAATTTTCTCATTTCTATGTTGGGATAGTAGGTGGAGCCAAGATGGCTAAGTAAAGGTAGGGACTTGCCCAAGCTCTCTTCTAAACCCCTCCAAATCCCTTAAAATTATGACTCTATCCTGGGCAAAATAGCACTTGCATAGTCTCCGGAGGTTTTCATGAAGAAAATGTCTTGCAAATCTCAAGGTTCAAGCAAAATGTGGGTTGTTACTATAGAGAACGAATGTGCAGTTCCCAGAAATAATGTAATGGCTGTTACCAAGCACTTATTGAGAGCAACCTCTGTCTCCCAGACTGAAGAGGAGGCAGTAGGAACAGTGGATAAGGAATTGATCTTGGAGTCCACAAACGTGAGGTCCAAACACTATTTCTGATGCCTACTTGAATATTAGGTACATGATCCCGAGCAACTTCACCATTCTCTAGACAGCTGAGAGGGTAAATGTCAGAGGAATGACCAATCTGTGGAGGGACTTTTCCAGGAAGGATATCTTCTCTATAACAAAGAAATAACAGGTTCCCATCCCTCACATAGCCCTTCCCTGAAAAGAAAAGAAAAATCACCCTTAATATATTATATCGGACTCCCTTGTATGGTATTAGTCCCATTTCAAAGATGGGAAGAATAGACAACTGGAAACTCAGCTACTTTGCTTTGAGTCCCTCTTCTGGTTTTTGGAAACAGAACTGTCCTTCTAACCAAAGTTATTCATCTGATGATAAAGGGGAAAGAACGGGGTGGGGATGGGGAAGGGGGAAACATCTATTAGCAAACTTCTTTTGATTGACATGCAAGAAAGTGTGCCTTAATTCAAGTGAGTTTACTTCATAAACAGAGATGCAGCATTGATTTCTTTCAGAAATGTAAATACAAAAAAACTTTAGTATTTCAAGCATATTTAGCTAGGTGGCACAGGAAATAGAGTGCTAAGTCAGGAATTAGGAAAAATGTGAGTTCAAATCTAGCCTTAAATACTTGTTGGGCTGTGTGATCTTGGGCAAGTCACTCAATCCTTGTTTATTTCAGTTTTTCATCTATAAAATGGAGATCATACCCTCCTAGTGTTGTGAAGATCAAATGAGGTAAAAAAAACTTGTCAAGAATCTTGCACATAGTAAGTGCTATATAAATTGCTATTACATTTTTTTTATTTTGCTACTACATTTCTTAAAACTAAAAACAAAAAAAATTTGAGATTTATTTTAATGATATATGAAAAAAATTATTACTATGAATACCAACTTTTTACATGTCTATTTAAACTTCATAAAGTGCTTTACATGTTACCTCATTTGTTTCACATAAAGAATCTGAGAGATAAGTATACTCCTAATAAGAGCTAACATTTATACAGATTGCTTTATGTTTTAGTAGCCTAAAATTATGTTAAGACTTTTATCGTTACTTTTGAGGTCTGCAAAATGCTTTCCATATCTAGAGATAATATAGATATGATTTAATCCTTACAGAGATTTTGAGAGGTTAATACTAAAGGGTCGTTACTGCCATTGGTCCTGATTAGGAAACTGGGATTCAAAGATCATAAGTGATTTGTCCTTGATGAAAATGCTGGAGACAAAGTAGGGAACCAAGGCCTTCCAAAGGTTCTGCCATTTTTCTGTACAGGAAGACTACCGGATCAGAGGGCTCTCCTTCCTGAATCACTTCCTTCCCTTTCCTCTTTTTATCTGAGGTGATCCAACTAGCCTGTCTATGCTGAGGGACAGTAAGGTCTAGGTTGCTGAGAGTAATCCCAGTGTGAATATGGTAACATATGGTGACACTGGGGACCCATACAACTCTAAGGGAAGAGAAGGGGATTAGCCTGGTTGCTAATTACCAGGTCAGTCCTTATAGAGAGTCCTTATATGCACTGCTTTTCTTCCACACAGATACTCTTCCCTAGAGCATCACAGGAAGGGGCAAGGGCAAGTAGGAGCTTCATGTTGATGTGGGTTTTGATCATAGTGTTGAGCCTAGAATTCAGGCCCTCAGTTCAAATCCTGACTCTTTTTGAATGATCTTGAGCAAATCTTATATATATATATATATATATATATTTTTTTTTTTTCAGGCTTCAGTTTCTGCATTTGTACAATGAGAAGGTTGGAATTCAGGCCCTAAGTTCAAATTCTAACTTTTTTTGAATGATCTTGAGCAAATCTTTTATTTTTTTTCAGGCCTCAGTTTCTGCATTTGTACAATGAGAAGGTTGGGCTTCATGGCCTCTGACGGGTTTTTCCAGCTCCTCTTCCTCCTCCCCCCATTCCTCCCACTTTTTCATCCTTCTCCTTCCCTCCTTCTTCCCCTGTCCTCTTCCTCTCCATCTGGGAACTTGAAGACTGTAACCTGGGGACGGGCCTGGCACACAGTAGGCACTTAATGTATGCTCCTGATCATCCCGCGGCTGAGAGAGGAGGCAGGAGAGGACCCAGGGCCCCGGCCTGGCGGAGCCCCTCCGAGTCGCCCCTTCCCAGCCCGTCCGGTCCACCGGAGCGAGGCCCGGGCCGGGCTTTTCTCTCTCCTCCCTTTTCTCATGCGTTCTCCTTGCACCCAGCTCTGAGCAGCCCTGTTTCAGATTGGCCTTTTTCTGTTTGATATAAAGAATAGATGTTGGCCAATTCCATCTTTTCATCACTGTTCTCCAGGCCTAGATCCAAGCCGTTTGTCAGATGCTCATTAACTCCCCCTTTGGCTGCTTCCCCTGTGTCTCCTAAGCGCATTGTGCCAGGAACCGACGCTTTCTTGTTACTCGGCTCCCTTTCTCGGCTCCATCAGGGAGACAAATTACTTTCCAAAAGGGATCGCCAGGGACGGTTTAATGAGAATTTCTTTTCGGGCTCAAGCGTGGAAAGCAATGTAGTTAACATTCGGTGGACTTAATTGGACTTTTCTTTTCTGTCTCCTTTAAGGGGGGAAAAAAGATCCGCAGCTATCCTGTTAATCTCTCATTTGTAATCAATTGTGTTGACTAAACAAAAGTCTAGGGCGTTCTTTCTTCCTGTCCCAGACAAACCTTTGTTGCCTCTAAATGCCTCATTCTCGAGCGATCCCGGCCGTGTAGATGGGCCCGATTGTTGACAGTTCATTATTGCGCTTTTGTCCAGCTAATCTTTCTCGCTGTGTTTTGCATGTGCATGCCTTAATGAGCTCCGTGGGCAATTAACATGTTTCTCGGAGCAAACTGGTTGCTCAGACGTTCGAGAGCCGAGTGCAGGGAAAAGGGCAACGCAGCTGCCTTGAGGTTGTTTACGCCCCGGTATTTTCTCAAGGCTCCTGGCCCCGGCCGGGCCTCCCTGTTCCTCCTTCCCCCCCACCCCCACCCTCCTCAGCAAGCCGCTCCGTGCCCTCCCCACCCCCAGTGCGCACTTCGAGCACACCTGGGCCTGCTGCTGTTCTGAGAGTGGGCCCGATTTCTCCTCCTCCTCCATCACCTCCTCTCGGTCCTTCTCCTCTTCCTCCCCTTCATTGTCCCCTCCCCCATTCCTCCCTCCTCCTCCTTCTTCTTCTCCCTCCATCCTCCCTTTTTCTCCTCTCATCCTCCAACTCCCTCCTTCCTTCCCTCCTCTCCTCCTCTCCACCAGCTTCCCTTTCCTCTTCTTCTTCCTTGCGGTCCTCTTCCTCCTCCTCCAACTTCGTGGGCCGGCTCCCCGCGCCCGTTCTCATTTAGTGGGCTGGAAAGGGAGAAGGGCCTGCATGCACACATATGCAAGCAAAGCAAACTGAGCTTACACCACTACAGCGAGCCCGTCTCCCCGTCCCCCTCCCCCGCCCCCAGACCCCCCAACACTGCGTCTGGATGCTGGCAACTTCTCTGTGTCATTCTTTCCATGGAGGAACCTCTAACCCGCCTAAGGCAATGGGACTGATCAATCTGTTCTCTCCGAGGCGGCGGCTTTGGAAGAGAATTTTTTTTTTTTTTTTTTTTTTTTTTTTTTTTTTTGAGTCTTGCTGGCAAGACTGCTGAAGTGTGAGCAGTCATGGACAGAAGAAACATCTTGTAGGGGAAAAGATAATTGGAGTCTTTTTGGTGTCGGTGACAGAATTCCCCTCCCCCGCAATCGCGTCCTTAATATTTTTTTTTTTAAAGTGTGGTCTATACAATTTAATCAAGGTTAGAGTATTAATATGCGACGGATGACTACCTTGTTTAAGGCTCTTCTTCATGTGGCAAACGAGAATTCTTGCAAACAGTTGGAGATGAGATGGGGGGGGGGGGAAGCCGGAGCCTTTTTACTCTACCATTCCGATACATGAAGAGTAAGGAAGGTCTCTTCCCGACAGGCTGCGGGGCTGCTTTCGGGGCCCAGCTTGACTCAGAAAGGAGTCTACAAAGTTAAACAAGGGCTCTCTTCTCCAGCCCCTAAAACCCTACCTGGAAAAGAGGCAGTCCTTCATTCAATACCAGAGGGCAACTAGGTTTTTTTACGTTGGGGGAGGGGGAGGGGCACTGCCGCTCGTAGGCTTTCCAGCTGTTTTGGTCACGTGGCAATGCAAGGCGCAGGTGTGTGTTTGTGTGTGCGTTGGGAGCGGGGCTGGAGAGTCCCTGCAGAAGACATTCGAAGGGAGCCCCCGAGCTCTAAGGTTCCCAAGTCTTGAAGCCATGAGTAGCTGCCTAAAACTCTTACCTGGATCTCAAGGTTTTCGTTGTTGTTGCCCTTGCTTTGGCAGGCAAGTAAAATCTCTTCTGTTCGGGGTCATTGAGCAAATAAAGGGTGAATGGTCTGGAAAGGACTTCATTTTAAAATATCGCGATTTCTCATTTGGAGGTTTCAAGAAAGAACTTGCCACGGGACTCTTTCAAAGAATGCTCGCCCTTTGGCTTGATTATTTTAGAGAGGAGAGGAAAATGGAAAAGGGGAGGAGATTGCTGTTTGGGAGATACGAACTACATCTCTAATCTACTATTTATTGGGGGGGGGGAGAAAGAAAAATTGTTGTATTCCATAGCTTCTCCCAATTTTTTGCTTTTAAATTAATTTGAAAAACAACCACTAGATTTCAATGAATAGATTTCCACATTGGTCAGGAGTGCTGATTCCCGGCTCATAGATCCACTTATTAAATGGTTGTTGACTTACTCAGTGATGGATCAGAAATCTGGTTTTGTAGGATCATGAGATTGTAGCTTTAAAAGGAACTGTGAGCTCAGAAACCAGTTAGTTCAACCTCCCCTTTTACAGATGAGAAAACTGAGACAACTTTAGTATTATCTCCATTTTTATAGATGAACTGGGACCAAAAAAAAAAAAAAAAAGTTAACTTTCCCAAGTGGAACCACTAGAATCAGAGATAGAATTTCTGATTTAAAAAAAAATGTTTGTTTCTAAATTCTAGTTTCTCTCCTCTCTGGCCCAAAGCTTATTTAATAACAAAACAAGGGGGGGGGGAACTCACAAAAACTCTAGATCACACTTTGCTGGTGATGCATGTGATTGATGGAACTGAAATGCCTCCTCTAGAAAAGAGAATATATCCCTGTCACCAGGTTCAAGTGGTACCCACAGAACTCAGAAATCATTAAAATGAGCACCTATCCACTATCCCGGAGAGATGCTTAGGAAACTATCTACTATTGACTTATCTTCAGGCAGGAAGGGCTCTTTTGCACAAAATTAGAATTTCCTGGGGAGGACGGCATCTATAGAGATTACAGAATAGAATCTATAAACTCCAGTGGGACCAAACCTCCCTTTGCCGAGAAATCCAGTCATAGAGAAATCTAACATTTAAATTCTCCCTCCGTTCTTCCCTCCCTCCTCTCCCCACTCCTCCCATCTCCCCAGACTTGTTGGAGCTGTTGGGGGGAGGTGGTGGGGAAGAATCAGGACCATATCCTTTCAGGAAATGGAATTATAATGTACACGTTCCTATTTCTGAATCAGAGACACTAAAAATACTCAGCGACAGCCTGATGAAGCTGTTGTCGGCCTCTTTACAAATAAAGTTGACAAATTCCCTTTTTGCTTTCAATGGGCATGTGAGTCGGGAGAACCATGGGTGGGAGTCCAAGGGATGCCAAGAGGCTGAGGGGGCTGTCCAGTCTGGGCCTCAGCTAGGCCCTTTTCTGTGGGAGGAGTCGTAAAATGAGGAATCCTTTGTATTGAGAAACCTAAAATCTTTCTTTATAAACTCACCAGATTTCTGGATGCCCTGGAATTCAAGATTCCCCCCCACACACACACACACATAAACCCCGACAAACTTTGGGTTTGTTTCCAAGTCAAAGATACTCTAGAGGTGGGAAGATGGTGGACAGAATGAGACAGCTTTCGATCATAGACAATAAAGTATAATATTTCACTTCCAAAAAGAGCTCTTACTGACCCTAGAGTCAAACCACCATTTTTTTTTAATAGGGGCTCATCTTTTAGATCACAGAATAATAGATTTGCAAGGGGGCTTTGAGACTGGGGAGTCCAACCCACTCGTTTTGCAGCTGAACAAATTAAGACCCACAACATAGGTAGATTTCAGTACTAGATCACAGATTATCAGATTTGCCGGGACCTCCGAGGTCAGAGGCCGTAGATCTCTAACTGACAGCGTCCTCAGAGCCAAGCTTATCTACGCCAACCCCTTTTAAAGACGAACAAAGTGGGATCCGGATCAGAAGCAGGTTTAGGACATAGAATGAAGACTCTTCAGACTTTCAGCGGATTTTAGAGATTCCTTCATCTACATCTCTTCTTTTACAGTGGAATAAATCGGGGTCCCAGCAGCAGCAAGTGTGTTCTCCCCCGACCCCCCCCCCCAGTCCCTCTCAGACAGAAAACAGAAAATAACGCCTTCTCTCCTCCGATTCAACTTTTCCATTTGAGAGCCCACGAAGCTCTTCCCATCCCCCCTGTCCCTAATTAAAGGCCGTTTAGAGAGGAGGGGGTGGGATTGAGGGTGACTGAGCTTCCTGCCCACCCCCAGCATTTCAGCTGCTCAATCTAGTGGGGTGCGCTGTCACCCCCTCTCCCTCCTTCACACACACACTTTAAAGCTCTCTAATCAGTCCCCAGACAAAGCCCGGCGCGTTTATTTCCATTTTCATTGGCGAGCTTGGGCTGAGCAGCACGCACACGGCCCGCAACCCGAGTCCCTTTTCTCCCCTGGAATAATATTGTTCCAAAAGACGTGGGTTGAATAGGCGCTTGGATATTAAAAAATAGTGGAGGGCAGCGGCGGCGGCTGCAGAGGAGGGAGTGGGGGGTGCGGGGGAACTGGGGCTGCGCAGGGGGGCCTGCCCAGCGCGCCCGTTGATGTAATCCAAGTACTTGATTATCTATATTCTGATCAAAAAGGGTTCAGGCAGCCGGCCCCCCTCCTGGGAATGATTAGATGATTAATGTAATGCGGTTTGAAGGGTCTCTGTTTTCTCTCTTAATTTGGGTCATTACTCAGAAAGCGAGCGTGAGATCATTTCATCAGCATTCGAGAGAGAGAGGAGGAAAAAAAAAAAAGATAGCTATTCAGGAAATTGTTTAAATGCGTCTTAATTAAAGGACCAAAAGGTGACATGTTAGATTATGAAAACCGTCATTATCCCGCATTTCAGGCGACTTGAATTCGGGAGTGGGGGAGCAAGACCCCCCCCCTTAAATGCCCGATTAATAATAGTCTTGGGAACATTAAATAGTAGATAATAATAATAGCAGGATGGCAACCACCCGGGATTCTTTCCATTGGAACTCCATCGAAAAAGATTCTTGTTCTTGGAAATGAGAATATTTCCTGCCCATTGGAGAAGAGAAGATGGAGCTGGGGGTGTTGCGGAAGGCTCTGAGGTGAGCCCCGCTGCCTTTCTTCTGTCCTGCGAGAGAGCGTATGGGCCTGGATGGATGATGGGAAGGGAACGGGGGTGGGAAAGGGACCTGCTTGGCGGCTCCTTGGTCTCCAGCATCCGGGGCTTTGGAGTCCCACTTTGGAGAGGGCCCGCTTGCTCTCTGTGTCCCGGCTATTTTTCTCCCTCGGGGTTGGGAGCCCTTTAAAAAGAAGGAAAAAGAAGAGAGAGAGAGGGAGATGGAAGTTCCCCACTAAGTTTGGGGGGCAGGTGCAGGAGGCCAGGACCCACGGGGTTGGCCATCTCGGAGACAGCCCTTGGCCTTTCCGGGACGTAGAACAAGCTTGGGAACGAACGCCCAGGTAAGGAAATGAACAGAGGAGGAGGAATAGACCGGAAATGCGCGCGGGCCAATACTGTGGGGAGAACGGCGGTACTGCCAGGGGCGCACCTACGTGCACCGCGCCGTCATCGCCGCGCCCCCCTCCCTTCTCCCCCTCTCTTCCCACTTTCCTCACCAACTTCCCCAGGAACTTCTCCCCGCGGAGCAGGCCAGCAAACAGGTGCTTCCCGGCCCGGCTACCCTGTGTGATCCCCCCCAACAACACGCAAGCTTTTCTCCCCTGCTCCTGCGTAGGAAATTCAATATCCTGCCACCAGTTTTTCCTTTCCTTCGGAAGACTCGTCTCCCCGTAGGCCGTTCGTTAAACACAACACAACAAAGTAAAACCGAGGATCTCGACGTTTTGGGATCCCTCTTCCCCATCACCAAGTTGGTTAGAAACTCCCTCCCCTGCCAGCCCACTCGTGGCTCAGCTCAGTTACCAAAGAACCCCTCACAAGCGTTTGCAGGTTTCTCTCCCCACTCGGCTTCCAGCGCAGCTCCTTCAGTCAAGCTCCGGCTGGCTTGGAAAATACAAAAGAGAACTTTTAGAAATATGGTCAGAACATCAGCCACAAAAAAGGAGGAAAAGAGGAAGAAAGGAAGGAAATTAGAAAGAGAAGAGAGAAATAGGAGGAAAGAAAGGGGGAAGGAAACGAAAAAGGAAAGAATGGATAGAAAATCGAAGGAAATAAGACGGAAGAGGAAAGACATTTCCTTCCAACACCCTCTCCCGATGCTGGGGAGAGGGCAAAGAAGATTCTTGCCAATGAAATCGGTTTATTATAATCATATATATATAGATATATTTCTTAATCAATCGTACATGGAAATTTACAGAAATGTAGAAAGTGGATGGGCTTATAATGCAGCTCCCTTCTATTTAGTCAGTGTTGAAAAGTTAGGTTTAGATAGTTTACCCTCCCCCCACCCTCTGTCACCCCTCAAGAAAATGTCAGGGGGAACTCTGAGGTCCAGGACTTCACTTTAGCTAAATCTCCCCCTCTATGTACACATGTGGGGGTGGGCTGGGAGTATGTTTGCACAATTCTGCTCCCCACTCATAGGGAGACATTTTAGCTTTCCAAAATAGATGTTGGTCTCGATAAATAGATCTAACCTCTCTGCTGTATGTATATATATATAAATTTATATATATATATATATATGTATCTATTTAAATCTTAAGAAATCAGTGTCTCTCTCCAATCTCCAAGGCGCAGGCGAGGTGGAGGGAGAGGAAACGGATCCTGCTTGGAGCTGAAGCTTTCAGCTCTGCACTGTCCGGGGCAAGTCCTTTGTAGAGGGGGCTCCAGGGGCCACACTGTCGTGGAGTTTCCTCACGTGCTTCTTTAGATCAAAGTTTCTGCAAAATCCTTTCCCACAAGTGGCACATGTGAAAGGCTTCTTGTCATTGTGGGTGTGCATATGAAAAGTCAAGTTATAAATCTGGTGGAAGGCCTTGTTGCAGATGGTACACTTGTATTGTTTCTCCCCACTGTGAGTCAGTTTGTGATTTTTGTAGTTTCCTACCAAAAAAAGAGAACAAAAAATTAAAAAATGAGTTTGAATGGTGGCAGTGATGGGGGAGGAAAAGGTGAAAGGGATTCCAGGGTCTCAGGCCTGGCCTGGCCTGGGGATGGGGGTGGGGATTCATGCTTCAGTTGTCGCCCCAAGGAGGCAATGCTTCATTAGGCTGGGTCCCACAAGTGAGAGTCAAGAAGTTGTCAAACTTGCTCTCCATCAATCCCGAGATGGAGAAGAGGTGCCATAGCATGATGGTGGCTGAGAACTGGAAATCAAAGGGACGCCCATCATCTGGGGAGGTGCAGCAACGGAGCCGGGATAAAATACTCCAAGTTACAAGATTGAGGGAACACCAGAATTTTGCCCCAAACAATCAACAAACAGGAGCTTGCCTGCCTGCCTTTGCCTCACTTGCCCCTGTTATTGTGCTCTCTCTCTCTCTCTCTCTCTCTCTCTCTCTCTCTCTCTCTCTCTCTCTCTCTCTCTCTCTCTCTCTCTCTCTCTCTCTCTCTGTATGTGGGTTTAAAAGTATCCTCCTTCTAGATTTTCCATTAAGGGGAATTTTGCTCTGGGAAATTAAAAGACCTTTCAGTTCTGGGTTGTGTTGTCAAGATTATCTTTCCCTCCTCCATCTAAGATATTCAATAAATACATTTTACACACACATTTAAATCTAAATACATGCAAACGAAATACATGTGACTCACCATCCTTACACATACAAACTAAATACATATGTGTGCATGTTTTATCCACCAAAATGAAATGCATGTATGGGTAACCTCAATTGTATATCTACATATACACATACATGGATGCGTACATGGAATATGTCTGTGAACATTTGTCTAGCAAAGCTGAAAATTCAAGCAGACAGGCACTGGAGAGTGACTTGGGAGGAAGTTAGCCCATTTAGTTTTGCCCGCCTGATATGAAGGAAATCTTGGGGCCTGCTTTCCTTCTCCTCTGACTTGGGAGCCTCAACTCTGGGGCTTTCTCTCCTGTTTCCAGCGTCCCCCTCTTCTGCCCCAGTTTCCTTATCTCCCCTTCCTTCTCTTTCTCATCCCTTCTTCCTGCTGCCCTACGAGAAGTAAAGTAAAGGAAGAGCTCTCTAAACTTCTTTCGGGGAGTCAGTCAGTTGGGAGGCTTTTGCTCTTCCTCCATTTTCCTTTTCCAGTGCTGGGAAAAGAATCTTTGTTCTGAGAGAGAAAGCCTGTCTGCCTTCACCTTCGCCTAGACTGAGTCCCAAGGGACGGTCCGCCTGGGCTTCCTCACTAATTTCGGGCAAGGTACCGGCCCTAAACAGGGAGAGACCGGGGAGAAGAGGATCCTAAACTGAAGTTAGTTTTCTCCCCCACGCGTCCGCTCTCTCCCCCTCTTTCTGCCTCATCTGTGTCCCCCCCCCCTTCAGGCACTAGCTCCGGAGGTCCGAGTACCTTTTTGGTGGAACCCTTTCCCGCAGAATTCGCAGACGAAAGGCTTGTAGCCCGCGTGGATTCGGATGTGCGTGTTAAGCGTGGAGCTCCGGTTGAAGGCTTTGCCGCACTGGTTGCATTTGTGAGGTTTTTCCTGGGGTGGAGGAAGGGGGCGGGAGACAGAGAGAGTTTGAGGCGAGGGACCCCCAAAGTGGAGGAGTTGACCCGGTTAGGGAAAGCCTAAAACTCTGGCCTCTTCTGGCCCCTAGCTATGAGAAAGAGAGAGAGAGAGAGAGAGAGAGGCTGGAGCCATTGAGAGCGGCTCCAGGACGTCCCTGGGGTCCCTGCGTCCTGCCCATCCCTCTCTCTTGTGGGGGCGGCAGAGCCCCCGGGCCGCCCGGGCGAGGGCCACGTACCTGGGTGTGGATGATTTTGTGTCTGCACAAGGTACTGGCTTGCCGAAAGCCCTTCCCGCAGACTTTGCAGACAAACGGCCTGGCTCCCGTGTGGACCGGCATGTGACGAGTGAGGTTATAGTGAGCGTTAAACACCTAGTGGAGGGGCGGGACACGAGAGGGCTTTGGAGGGCAAGCCCACGGGGAGAGGCGGGCTCCCAGACCCCATCTCCGCGGGCCTCCTCTAGCTCCACGCCCCGGCCTCTGCTCCTGGCCCTGGCCTCGGGCAGCCTGGCTAACGGTTCCCATCCCCCGTGGCCACCCCCCGAGCGGCCTCCCGGCGCCCGGACCCCCTCGTGGCGGCCTCCGCACGAAGCGACGAGCGAGCGCTGCCGGCCCCGAGGGGGCGGCCGGGCGGCCGAGGCCGGGGGGCCTCCCTCCGCCCCCCGCCCCGGGCTCTCGGGGGCACCCCGGCCGGCTCACCTTGCCGCACACCTCGCAGGTGAAGTTCTTGGGCTTGCCGTCCGCCGAGCCGGCCGCCAGCTTGCCGTGGCTCTTGGCCCCGTTGCGCTCCCCCGTCAGCGCCGTGTTCTCCTTCATCACCTGGTCCAGCTGCCCCGGCAGGCGCTCTTTGTGCGGGTAAGGGCCGTGGGGGAACTTGTCGGCGGCCAGCGTGGCCAGCTTGGCGTTCTCCAGCAGGAAGAGTTTCTGGTGCGTGGCCAGGGACGCCGGGGACTGGGAGTTGAGGATGCTGGAGGGGAAGAGGTGCCCGTTGAGCAGCTCCGACGGGGGATACGCCGAGGACTCCAGGTAGTTGAAGTAATAGAGGGAGCCATTGGCCGGCAGCCCCACGGCCTGGTTGATGACCTGCGGCTTGATGACCCTGCCGGTGGGCAGCACGGACGGGGCCAGGCTGAGCTCGGCTTTGCAGCACACGCCGCAGTTCGCTTTGCACAAGCCGCTGGCGCCGCAGAGCTGGGGGCCGCCGCCGCCCCCGCCGCCCCCGCCGCCTCCGCCGCCACCTCCGCCGCTACCTCCTCCTCCTCCTCCACCTCCTCCTCCTCCTCCTCCTCCTCCTCCGCCGCCGCCGCCGCCGCCGCCGCTTCCTCCGCCTCCCCGGAGGCTACTCTTCCAAAGCTCGGTGTAGTTGAGCAGAGTCTTGGACTGCATCTCGTAGCCCAGGGGCTGGATGGGGATCATGCAAGGCAAGGACGAGCAGAGGCTGAGCATCTTCTTGGCGCCCCCGTCCACCTCCAGGCCCCCGGGCCCCCGCGGTTCGAAGGCGGGCTTGGGCTCCGAAGTCTTGGCCATGATCCTCTCGATGGAGAAGGCCAAGGTCTTGGACGTGGCGCCGGAGGCTCCGCTCCGGGAACAGGACGATGGCACCATGGTCTCGAGGGAAGTCGAGCTCGCCATCTCGAGGAAAAGTTGCCGCGGGTTCCAGCGGTAGGAAAGGAGCAGGGGTGCTGGGGCGCGGAGGGCGGGGGTGCGAGGCGAAGCCGGCCTGCCTCCCAGGCGACGGAGCTCCGGGCTTAACTCTGCGTTCCGGAAAAGGCAAGGAGACACAGCAATTTAAGAAACGCCCGGTCCCAGCCGGGCCCCCCATGCGCACTCAAATGCCCCGAGCCCGAAACAATGAGCACCCAAAGGTACCAGATCGCTGCTCGTCAACCGACTCGCGCAAAAGTAGCCGACCAATCTAGACCTCGGCGGTTTCCAAGGGGGGACCGGGGAGGGGGGAAGAAAGAGAAGAAGGGAGGATAAAAAGGGGGGAAAGGAAAGAAAGGAGAAAGCGACCCTGCCAACCCCCCCCCCCCCAGCGCTCCTGGGCAGCCCGGACCCCTTAGCACTCGAACCGCAAACTGGGAGGAGAAGGGCGGAAAATTTAAAAAGAAAAGAAGCTGGAAAATGAAGCCGTTTACCTTTCTCCTCCGGCGCCGCGGAGAGAGATGCGTACGAAGCATGCAGCAGGGCTACACTGTCACATTTTGATAGCCAACATCTTCCCTCCGCGTGAGATCACTGTCTTTTACATTTAGCTGACATCACATGAAGTCACTTACAGCGGAATGACATGAGCGCACGGGGCTGCGCTCACAGCAGCAGCAGCAGTAGCCCGGCAGCGGCGGCGGCGGCGGCGGCGGCGGCGGCACGGGGCGGCGGCGGTGGCCCGGCCGGACTTCCGCGAGCCCCCCGAGCTCCCCGCGGCCCCCGGCGCCGCAGCCGGACCGCAGCGGCGGCCGCCACCCGTAGCCCCTAAAAGTTGAACGGCGACAATTCGCATCCGAGCATCCGAGCGCCCCTGGGCCAAGTGCGCGCCACTTGCTAAGCAGAGGGAAAGAGAGAGAGGAACAGGGAAGAGAAAGGAGAGAGAGAGTGCGTGTGTATACGTGTGTGTGTGTGTGTGTGTGTGTGTGTGTGTGTGAGAGAGAGAGAGAGAGAGAGAGAGAGAGAGAGAGAGAGAGAGAGAGAGAGAGAGAGAGAGAGAGAGAGAGAGAGAGAGAGAGAGAGAGAGAGAGAGAGAGAGAGAGAGTCCGTAGAAGCTAGGGGGGAGTGGAAAGCACAGACTTGGTGCGTGATTCACAACTTTTGTCGCTTGTAGCTCACGCGGACTTCAGGGAGAAGCAGGGAGCGGTCTGGCTCGGGCTGCGGGCAGCGGGAGCTAGGGCCCAAGCCCCGCCACCTCCTCCCTCAAAATGGTCACTGCGTGGCCGTCTGCTCTCTCAAGTGGCCCCTTGGCCCTCTGCTACTGATCTGGGCATCGTTATCATAAACTGCCACTTACCCACGGAGCCAGCCCCGGCTGGATACACGCGCAAATGCTAATTACCTCATTAGGATGTGCCGCTGGCCCCCGCTCCGGGTTCGGAGGAGGGGAATTATTTTGGGGGAGGAATAGGGAAATATTAATTTATGCAAATACATGAACTTCGATCTTTTTTTTTTTTTTTTTTTTTAATTGAGTGGGGGTGGGAGGAAAGGGGAAAATTCATGAAAGACAACGTCCTAGGGCCTATTCCCAGGGCCCTTGGGGTTCCCAATGTGTGGGTGCGCGGCTTTGGACTCATCCTCTTGTCCCTGGCGAGGAAAATACAAAACCTTTAAAAAAAAAAAAAAAAAAAAAACCGAAAAACCCGGGAGTTTATTTGATTTCCTGATCAATTGAGAATTGTGACTGTGACTCTGTGTTTCTAATTAAAACCCTGGCTCGGGAAGCTGGGGCTGGGGGTGGGGGTGCGCTCCAATCCCGAGGATTTGGAGAGCCAGGCTCCCGCTCCCCTAGCTCAGATGGGGACTTACTGTTTGGATAATTGAGAAGTCCAATTTCCACTGTTTAAGGAGCAGATTGAAACAGCAGAACCTCCCCCTGGATCCTATTAAACGTTTTTCCTCCCAAGGCCATTCAGCCGAACCAATTTTTCCCGAAGTGATTCATGGAGCTCAATTCTGCCGGGGCAGTTCTTTCACTGGGAGACACTAAAGCACTGCGTGGAACCGGGTTTTGTGTTTTTCTAAAATAAAGAGGAGGATATCAGAGGGGAGGGAGGGGGTGAGGGAGAGGGAGAGAGGGAGGTGGAGAGGCTGAAGGGGGCGGGAGAAGGGCTGGGCAGGGACTTAGTTTGGCCGGAGGGAAAAGCGAAGCGAAGAAAAGGCCTCTTTGGCTCGCCAGGCCCTCCGGAAAGTTCGCAGGAATTCCTGCGTTTTGTGCGCGGCGGCGCACAAAGGCAGCCCGCGGCCTTCTCTATTTGGAGGGGCGAAATTCCGTCTGTTTAAAGACCCTTTCACCTGCGTATCACAACAAGCCCTCGAAACAAACTCCTCTCCATGCGGTGCGCCCGGTGCCGGCCCCCCGGCCCGTTAGCTCTCTCACACAACAACGAAAAAGTGGTCCGGGCTGCTGGCGCTGCTGGGGATGGGCATGGGCAGAGGTGTGGGTTGGGCTTGGGGATAAAGTTGGGTTGGGGATGAAGGTTAGGTGCCGGGAAGAAGAAGGGAGGGGAGAAGGAGTTTTAGGAGAGAAAAACCTGAAGGTTTTTCTTTTTCTCTCTTTCTTTCTTTCTTCTTCTTTCTTTCTTTCTTTCTTTCTTTCTTTCTTTCTTTCTTTCTTTCTTTCTTTCTTTCTTTCTTTCCTTCTTTCTTTCTTTCTTTCTTTCTTTCTTTCTTTCTTTCTTTCTTTCTTTCTTTCTTTCTTTCTTCTTTTCTTTCTTTCTTCTTTCTTTCTTCTTTCTTTCTTTCTTTCTTTCTTTTCTTCTTTCTTTCTTTCTTTCTTTCTTTCTTTCTTTCTTTCTTTCTTTCTTTCTTTCTTTCTTTCTTTCTTTCTTTCTTTCTTCTTCCTTCCTTTCTTTCTTCTTCTTCCTTCCTTTCTTCCTTCCTTTCTTTTCTTTTTCTTCCTCTCTTCCTTGTTTCTCTCTCTTTCTTCTTCCTTCCTTCCTTCCTTTCTTTCTTTCTTTCTTTCTTCTTTCTTTCTTCTTTTTTCTTTCTTTCTTTCTTTCTTTCTTTCTTTCTTTCTTTCTTTCTTTCTTTCTTTCTTTCTTTCTTTCTTTCTTTCTTTCTTTCTTTCTTTCTTTCTTTCTTTCTTTCTTTCTTTCTTTCTTCCTTTCTTTCTTTCTTTCTTCCTTTCTTTTCTTTTCTTTTTCTTCCTCTCTTCCTTGTTTCTCTCTCTTTCTTTCTCTTCTTCCTTTCTTCCTTCCTTTTCTTTTCTTTTCTTTCCTCTCTCTTCCTTGTTTCTCTCTTTCTTTCTTTCTTCCTTCCTTCCTTCCTTCCTTCCTTTCTTTCTTTCTTTCTTTCTTTCTTTCTTTCTTTCTTTCTTTCTTTCTTTCTCTCTTTCTTTCTTTCTTTCTTTCTTTCTTTCTTTCTTTCTTTCTTTTCTTTTTCTTGTCTCTTCCTTGTTTCTCTCTATTTCTTCCTTCCTTCCTTCCTTTCTTCCTTTCTTTCTTTCTCTCTTTCTTTCTTTCTTTCTTTCGTCCTTTTTTTTCTTTTCTTTTTCTTCCTCTCTTCCTTGTTTCTCTCTCTCTCTTTCTTTCTTTCTTTCTTCCTTCCTTCCTTCCTGCCTTTTCTTTTCTTTTTCTTCCTCTCTTCCTTGTTTCTCTCTCTCTTCCTTCCTTTCTTTCTTTCTTCCTGTCTTCCTTCCTTCCTTCCTTCCTTTCTTTCTTTCTTTCTTTCTTTCTTTCTTTCTTTCTTTCTTTCTTTCTTTCTTTCTTTCTTTCTTTCTTTCTTTCTCTTTCTTTCTTTCTTTCTTCCTCCCACCCTCCCTCCGTTCCTTCCTTTCTCTCTCTCTCTTTCTTTTTGTCTTCCTTCCTCTCTTTCCCCTCTCCATTCCTTATTTCCTTTCTTCCTTTCTCTCTCTTTATTTCTCTCCCTCTTGCTTTCTTTTTTCTTTTTGTTTCCTTCCTTCCTTCCTTCCTTCCTTCCTTCCTTCCTTCCTTCCTTCCTTCCTTCCTTCCTTCCTTCCTTCCTTCCTTCCTTCCTTCCTTCCTTCCTTCCTTCCTTCCTTCCTTCCTTCCTTCCTTCTTCCCACCCTCCCTTTCTCCCTTCCCTTTTAAAATTTGGACAGTCCCCCCCCCCCCCCCCCCCCGTCGGACAATTACATCTTCCCAGCCTAAGTTTTAGCACGACAATAAGCTTTATAGCTGCAAACTGCAATTTAAGAGGATTATGATTATGAACACCGTGTTATAGTGAGGGATTCGGTAGAGAATTCAAAGGAGAAATATGTAGTCATATGTCGCCACAGAGAGGGCTGACTGTGATCGGAGGATCGCGTCAGGCTGTTACAGACACACCAGTTTATTACAGAACCCTGTGTCCCTCCAACCAGATGGGAGTCACCTCCGGCGTTTGCCCACCTTGCCCTACACAACAGGTGAGGGGAAACGGGGGAATGGGCTTGGTTCTATTCCACTCAAACCTCTCTTCCTTTCCCCCCCCAACTTCTTTCTTCTTATATCTCGACCCTTCTTCCTCTCTTTTCTCCCCGCCTTCTCCATTTGATAAGAAATCAAGGGACCTGACTAGACAGGTGAGGGAAAATAGAGTATGGAGAGAGAGTGAAAAAGGGCCGGGGGAGGAGAAAAAAGAAAACAGGCAGGGAGAAAAAGGTAGACGCATCCAATTCGGAATCAGACTTTAGGGGACTGGCCTCTTCGGGCTGCAGCTCCCATCCAAGACCCCGAAGTTTTCAAAACATTGTTAAATTCAGTTTAAAGCTCCTTCCTGCGCCACCACCCCCTCCTCCCGCCCCGCCCGAGCAAGTCTGAGAAAGCGGATTGCACGCTTGATTTAACTTTGGAGATATGGAGGGATGCTAAATTTCCAGGAGTTCTTTCTCCAACTAGGCTCCCTCCTCCCCACTTCAAGAGTAGAAAAGAATGGCAGGAGCTTGGCTCAGCTTGTCTATCCCGTACACCACAGAACTGGCCTTCTCAGATTAATCCCGGCCCCTCCTAAAATAAATACATCAGGAAAAACAAACAAACAAACAAACAACTCTCTCCAAATACCGAAACAATGCGTGGAGGTACAAACAGATTTTCTAACTACCATGGGGGGCGGGGAGGGATTGCTAAATTCCTGCTCTATTCTCTCTTCCCCCACCCCCACCCCCAACTCCCTCGCTAGGTCCAACCTTCCCACCCTTCTTTCCAGGCCGGACAATCGTCGACCTCTCCTGAAGCTCGGAGATCTATTTGTGTGGAAGACAAAAACAAAGGCAAAGACTTCTCGTGAACCTGTTCCTTTATCCATCCCCAAAGCTGCTTAAGTGAGCACATTAACCAGCTCTTCTTCTTCCTTTGCCCTACAAAGGCGTCCTACCTTCCTTTGCAGCCCCGCAGGAAGAAAATATTTGGGGGAGGGGGAAACCAGGTTCTCCCTAATGTGGCTTCCCTTCCAAACCTGAGTGAATGCACACTGGATGGGAGGAAAGTATTTAATTAGCTTTAAAAAATACAAACTTCTTCCTCGCCCGCAGATTATATTGAAAGTGGAGGGTTGGAGACTATTTTACACCTTGCCACTCACATGTTAATTAATCTCTATCTAACCCTAATTGCAGTTTATTCAAGCACTGCTCAACAGCTCACCCACACAATAAACACTGATCCTACTTTTATACATATTACTTCACGTTAACACATTGAGTAATTAACTCCAGTACCAACTAATAGTGCAAACAAATATTTTCTGTAAACGAGATGATGGCGGTGAGAAGAATAGGAGACTGAAGAAATGTTGTGAAGGGTGGAGGGGAGCCCAGAGAGGTCGATTCCCGGTTCTCCACACTATACCCTCTCCTTTCAAAACATTTGCACCTACGAAATGTATTTATTTATTTCGAAAGCTCTTTTTAAAAAGGAATACATTATGGGAATTATTAAATGATGGTAATTTTATGAAGAAGATGGAAAATACGACCCCCTTCCAATGATTTGCAAAATGGGAAGGAATGATTTATTTGGGTTTCTCCTGTATCTTTATTAAGGCATCCCCTCCCACCCCACAATAAACACCAGCAACACTGTGATACTAACTGTAGAGCCTCAGGGAAAGGTGAATTTCAGGGATGTGTAATTCAGTAAAAGTAAAAAAGATTAAAAAAAATAAAAGTGTTCCAACATCTTCAAAGGGACTCTCTGTTTTGGTTTTGTTCTGCTTTGTTTTTAATAGGACAGTTTTAGCTGAGAAGGAACTAGTTCAGTCCCAGCCGCTTTTTAAAAAGCCAGAGAGCCACATCACAAATAGAATTGATTTTTTAAATCTAGTTCCTCGTAGAGATGCGGTAGCCTCTCCCGGTCTCTTAGACTTTCTTCCCTTAATTCAAACATGGCTCAATCTGAGCTTGTGGTCTTCTCGGGACAGCCAAATTTCTTTCCTTTTGGGGAGAAGACGTCAACGAAGGCAGCCAGTTTCGTGGTCCCCAACTTCCTGGCTGCTTTGCCGGCTGCCTCAGCTCCCTTAGCCCCAGCTGATTCCCCTGGGGCTTTTACTCCTGTGTGATAGGAGTGTTGGAAGTACTGAACCGAGGCACTGCCCAGGCCCAGGGGATCACTCTGACTACTGCTTGTGCCTCGGAGATGGTGCACCGTGGCTTTCGGGCTGCAGGGATGGGGACGAAATAGAGAAGAGAGATGGAGGAAAGCACCTAAAGTTCCCAAATCCTGGCACTGAGGGCGCAGGAGGAGGAGGGAGGAAGGGAGAATCTATCTCCTCTCCCCACCACTGTGGAGGGGCTCTAACAGCTAAGGGACAAACGTCGGTCCCAGACTAACATAAGAGCTCACGGAACTTGGAGGATGTCCTCCCTCAGTGGCAGTGCCCAGGGTGGGGGACTTCAGCGCTCTGCGCAGAGGAAAAGCAAACATAAAGCTAGGTCCGGGTGTGCTTGGGAGGGTGTTGGGGTGTGCCTGTGTTTACAAGAGAGGGGACTGGCTTTCTCTCCGGTCTCCCTCAGTCCAGAGGAGCTGCCCGCCTTCACCAGAATCTCCCCCACCCCCACTTCACTCCTTTCCCCTCCTCCACCCCTTTCTGGAGCTATTCTCGTTAGCATTGATCCTGGAATATCCTCCCTAAACTTAATTTGGCTAGTTGGGAAATGGATAATCCCTGTGGTGGGTGTGTGGGGGTACATGAGAAGAACCATTTTGGGGGGAAACTCCCAAGGCCCGGGGATGCAGAGCAAAGGCGGGGGCTGCTTAGGCTGCGTCAGGATTCTCAAATAGAAATGTTCTCCTACTCCAGCACAAGACTGTCAGGTGCCCAAGAGGGCTAGTGCAGCTGGGACAGGGCCCTCGGACCCCGTACCCTTCCAGACTTTAGGAGAAAGAGAGGCTCACTCTACTTTCCCTTCTTCTCCTTCTCCAATTCCCACAACAAGGACTATTTATTCTTTGTACTTGGATCACCAGACTTTAGCACCGTACCTGCTACATAGTAGGCACTTCATAAATATTGATTGGTTAACCTCCTTGCCCTGGGAGATAAAAGGGAAAACTTCCTCTCATTATCTGGACCAAGACACTTTAAGGGTCATCCTCCTTCCTCCAGTCCCCGTCTCAGTTCTCTCTTATTTTTTCCCCCAAAGGGAACCTGAGCATCTTCAATAAGTTCGGGGTAGAAAAGACAGACCCACTTGAGAAGCACATCCCCTAGATTCTGGGCTTCTGGTTCTTCTGAGCTTGCTTGGAGGTTCTGAACGAAGCAAGCCCACTCCTCTGAGTTTAGGGGTTAGAACAGACAGTCTTTAGAAATCCCTCTTTTCGGAGGACGTGCTCCAAATGATACAAGACTTAAAAAAAAAAAAATCAACAAAAACCAAACATAAATGAGTTTGGATCAGAGTAAAAGCCCAAGGCTTGGAGCTCCCTATTTTAATTGAAACTGCAGGTTTCCGCGCAGCTGGAGACTGTCTTTATTGATTCTGCTACTTCTCTTCTGGGAAGCACATTTAAGATGACTGACTTTGATACATCAGGCCCTTAACACCACTGGCTTTTTCTCGTTACTATTAATTTTTTTTTTGAGGGGGGGGGACTTAAACGAGACCAAACTATTTGAGGTTTTTTTGTTTTGTTTTGTTTTTTTGAGAGGGGTATTAAAAATGTCTGAAAACATTTCACTTTATTCTAAATTATCTGATGTCATTTTCAGGGTATGGACAGCCTAAGGGATTCTGGGGAAAATCCCTTCTTCAGAGAACCAGGACTCAGTCTGAAAGCATTATTTGAGAGAAGCGTTTCACTCTGATAAAAGGCCTACTATGTACCAGGCCGCGGAGATACAGATCCAAAGCGGGGACTAAGCCAATCGAACCACTGGGCCCTCTAACCCTCCCCAGTGGGTTGCTATTAAGAAGATACTTTGCCATCGTCACGAACTTCTTTTTCTCAGAGTTGGGAAACCGTTCTGTGAACTTCAGCTTCTCCTGCAGTCAAGAAAGCACTTCCTCCTCGCGGAAGGATGTCCGCTTGCCGGCCTGTGGACGTCCGCCTGTCGGCCTGTGGACACTCGCCTGCCGGCCTGAGGACACTCGCCTGCCGGCCTGAGGACGCTCGCTTGCCGGCCTGAGGACACTCGCCTGCCGGCCTGTGGACGTCCGCCTGCCGGCCTGAGGACGCTCGCCTGCCGGCCTGTGGACGTCCGCCTGCCGGCCTGAGGACGCTCGCCTGCCGGCCTGAGTTAGTCCAGCACCTCGCCGGCGTAAAGTTACGCACGAAGGGCCGATCCGCAAACTGCGTTCGTCCGATCAGCCCCAGAGAAGGGGCGGGCCGGGTTGGGTCGCGCGACTCGGTTTCGTGACTCTTAATCTTCCCTCCCCTCCCCCCCTTTCCCACAAAGCAGTGACTTGTTTCAATAAATGCTTTATGGTTTGTGAAATCGATTGAGAAAGAAAGCCAGGGCCACGAGCTGATTTCCGCCGTGCGGGGGAAAGGGCTTTTAAAAGTGAGAGGAGTCCAGAGGAGAAATTCTCCCTCAATCCGCCTTCCGGAAGCAGGTTAATTGCCAGCGTTGCCTGCTCGGGGTTACCCGCAGCGGGGCTTTTCCCAGGGAAAAAGTGGAGTTGTCAGCCCTGCCTTTCTTTCCAATCAGCAGATTAGCCCCGGCCCTGAAACAAAGAGCCCCTGATGGCCCGGGTGGGCGCGGGGCGCGGGGTGACCGTGCCCCAGAAGACCCATGGAGAGAGAGATGCACCCCCCGAGACGCGCCCCGCTCCGCCCTCTGCCTCCCAACTTCTGGGGGACCCTTCCCCGCTTCCTCCAGACTCGGCTGGGGGATGCCCACTTAGCCGAAATGCATAATTGCAACGTTATTTATTTATTTATTTTTTCTGTACCAAGCAGGACGATCTCCACCCCACCCCCAGGCAGTGAACCCAGGCCTCGGCTCACAGAACCTCCCCTCACCCCTTCAAACCCACCTCCCTCCCCAGCCCCGAGCCCCGGGCTCAGCTTCGGATTAAATCCGGGCAAGCACTCTTGGGGAGTGGGGGAGGAGGCGAGGGAGCCCCCTGTTTCTTTGGTTTAGCCCCTGGCTTGGCCCCTCCACTCCATTCCCTCCCCCGTTCGGAAAAGCTATCCGAGGGATCCTTAGAAATCTGGAAGAAGGGAGTTCGTTTTAGGTCCCACGGGGTAGATGTGACAAGAACAGAGCTTTAATTTGCACTCGTGTTCTAGCTTGATGTATAGACTTTGCTCTGACCTGAATGCATACATAATCACATACACATATATGCACATACTCTATATATATTCATATGTATGCATATTATATATAACTGCAATCGACAAGCCATCAGCAGTTTCAGTTTAATTAGCTATCAGAGCCAATGTACACTCTTAGCAATTTGCTGGTGGACAAAGTCCTTTTGCTCCCTCTGTTTTCTTCCCCCCCCCCCCCTTCCCAACCCTTCTTAATTTATTAAGAGCTTTCTAGGTGCCGGGCAGTGTAGCCTAGTAGTTAGAGAACTAATCTCGGAGTCTGATAGACCAGAGTCCGTTATTCAGTCTCAACAAACATTTAAATGTTGACTGTCTCTCAAACACTGGGGTATGGGCTGGGTTGCAAAGAAGCAAGAACAGGCCCTTGACTTCAAAGAACTTATATTCTAAGGAGAGACACAACCTGTAAATAACTAGGTGCGGTCCAAGATTTATACAGAGTAGGGAAAAGACAGGCTGACAGTGGAGACATTCACAGTTGGGGAAAAATAGAAAGACAACGGGGAAGGGGAAGTTCTGAGCGGCATGAAGGGAGATCAAGGAGGGGAGGTGCAGATATGAGTCCAGATCTGAGAAGTAGCCAGTGGAAGGGCAGGAAAAGAGAGAAGGGAGGGAGGTGATTGAAGAACTGCCAACAGGATAGTATTGCTAAACACGAGAAGCATGGAGGAAAGAAAGGTGGAAGAAGAATGAAATGGAGGAAGGGACAAGTTCTGCATCTGACCTGATCGCTTGACCAGATCTCCTGGGAACTCACCACAATCTATCCATCAGTGGCAGAGAAAGTTCTGCTAAGCGGTTGACAAAGTTTTTCACCTGGAGGTCTGGAAGACTGAAATAGGGGCAGGTCCCTCCAGATATATGCCAGGTATTGGAAATTCAGTAACAACAATCAAATCATTTTTGCCTCTAATGAATTTAGGAGATATAACATGAACACACAGAAAAGTAAGATCATTTAAGGAAAGAAAGAAATAGCAACTGAGTTCATTGTCATCCTGCTTCAAGGTTTTCCTTTAGTGCAAAGGACAGCCACAAAAACAGAAATACACACATGGGGTAGGGAGAGATTGAGTGGTCAGCTCTGAGGGGTTTTGACCATAGGTTATGTTTTAGCATCTCTATTCCTCCTTAGCCTTAGGATTCTGCTGGGGTTGGGGATGGGGCGATTAGCATTACTCACTGCAAGCAAACATTAAGCCAGGTTTCAGTTAGAGCAGATTTCAAGCCATCCAGAAAAGGGACTAGATTAGAAAGGGTATAAAAGTGGGCACAGGGGCTGGAAATGAGCCAACTGCAAGTCTTTCTACTTCTACCCCCCCAAACTCCAGGCAGCCAACTTATTTTGAAACCTTTATTTCAACAAAGGGGACAAGGTAGAGTGGATTGGTACAGAGGATAGCTGTATTGACACCGGAGGAAGTTAGATGGTACAGTGGGTTGAACTCTGGACTTGAGATCACAAAGATTTGAGTTGAAATTTTTTTTTTTCTGTCTTTGGTGGCCTCAGTTTCTCTTCTGTAAAATGGGCATCATTTGAGTGTAGGATTGTCATGAGAATCAATTGAGATTACATATATAGAGGGCTTCAAACACCTGAAAGTGTTATTATTATTAAAAAGATTACCCTTGGAAAAGATTAAACTTGTTTTGTTTGGCTCACAAAAGCAGAATGACAGATAATGGATTGAAATTGCAAGAAGACAAATTCAGGCTGAATGTCAATGGAAATCCAAACTCCTCCAAAGTAGAAGGGGCTTCCTCAAAAGAAAGCAGACCCCTTTTTCATTGAATATAAGGAATAAGGCTGGAGGACTGCTTAGGATGCTTTGAAAGCAACTCTATTTCAGATTTAGGTTGAATGGATGGCATCTTAAAGCGCTGAGACTCTGTGCTCCCTCCCTCAAAAGTCTCCTCCAGCTCTTAACATTCATTTTCTCCCTTCCTGTGCAATTTTTGTAGGCTTGGATTAGGAGGGTGGAGTAACTAGCTCCTGGACAGTTACAGTTGTGAAATTCAGTAGAAGGTCTTGCTAAGCCTTCCTAAAGATCAGATAACCAAAGAAGGATCTGGTCTTGACTTTGATGCCTTTTACAATGATGAGACTTGTTATTAGGTGGGAGACTATTTTCATATTCACAATCTGGGTGATGGCTATGTGGAGTCAAACAGGCAACTTTCTAATAGAGTTGTACAAATCATGACTTGTCAGGTACATACGTGCATACATATGAATATATAAACATACATATGTTTAGGTATGCATATCTATTCAAGACAAGAGAAAGAGAAAGACAACTAGGTTGGGATAGGTTGGAATAAGGCAAATAGGTTGGGATAAGGATCTAATTCTAGCTTACATTTATATAGGGCTTTCAAGTTTCTGAAATGCTTTGTTTAAGATAACTTCGTGTGGTAGATAGTGCAGGTTTCAGCATAGTACCTGGTACATAGCAAATATTTAATAACTGTCCATTCTGTCTGTCTATCTGTCTCTATTACTATCATCTATCATATTTAATATCTACCTATCCATTTATTAAAATAATTATTTTTATTCTCTCTCTTTTTCTCTCTGTCTTTGTCTTTCTTTGTCTATCTGTCTCTGTCTCTGTCTGTCTCAGACACACACACATACATACTCCACCCCCCTCTATATATGACTATATATTCAGTTCTATAAACACTTATTAAAGTCTCCTATGTGTCAGGCTCTTTGCTCAGCTCTGAGAATACAAATGCAGAAAAGAAGGAGCTTCCCCCCACCTTCCAAGGCATGTATGTTTTACCAAATTTTAAAACTGGGAAAATAGGTTCAGAGAATGAAATGATTTCCCCACTTACATGATCTGAGCAGAATCTGAAACCATGTCCCCCCACTTTTAAGACTCAACTGCTTTTCTTTATTCCATTCCTGCCTCTTATCAACTATCATTTCCTTTAAGACTCAACTAGTCAACCACTTTTGACCTTTTTCTTCCATCTTCATCTTTAAAGTATCTTGTATTTTTTTTAGTTAACATTATGCATATTTCTGTATGTGTACGTGCTTCACCCTGAAATGTAAGCCCCTTAAGGTAGGGACAGTTTTCTTTTTTTTTTCCCCACTTCATCAGCCCTAGTTCAGTGGCTGGTACTAAGAAGGTGTTTAATAAATGCTTGTTTGGAGGCATAGCAAGGGTAGAGATCAGTTGACTAAGTGGTATAGCCAATACTGCTGCAAATGGCTTCTGACTGCTTCACTACCTCCCCCTCTACCTACCCCATCCTATTCTCATTTCTTTCCTTGGCAGCCAGATGAATTTTCTGAATTTATCATTTTGTCCTAGATTCACAGATTTTGAAAATGTTTGATCTGGAGATTCCAAAGAGATACCTTAGTCTAACCTCCTCACAATCCAGATGTTCAATTTCCATTGTTTATATAAAGGAGGTGCTGTTATTCCATCTGGAAGTCAAGGTCCTCTTCCATATGACTCTAATTCATCTTTCTGGTTTTCAGTCCTTTTCCTTGAAGAATATAAGATTTATCCAGACTTGCTACATCCCCAAATACATCTTGTGCTTTTCAAAATCTCGTTGTCTTTACTCATGGTGTCACCAAAATCTGGGTCCTTTGCTCCATTTCTGAATCTTGCCTGACTTCTTCCCTACTTAGGTAGCTAGGTTGAGGAATAGAGAGAGCAATGGAGTTCAAGACAGGAAGACTTGAATTCAAATCTAGCCTCCGTGACTAGTTGTGTGATTTGGAGTAAATCACTTAATTTTTTCTGACTCAGTTTCCTCAATTGTAAAATGGTGATAATAATATTTACCTTCCTGGGTTGTTTTGAGGATGAAATGAAATAGTATTTATAAAGTGCTTAGTACAGTGCCTGATACATAACAGGTACTAAATAAATGCTTGTTTGCTTCTCTTCCTCTCCTTTTCCAGCAATATTCTATCCTTCCTTTCCCATGAAAGCCCATCTCCAGTCAAAATGATTTAATGTCTTTTTGTAAAGTCCCCTAGCATTATCGCTTAGTTTCCTTTATGCATTTATCCATTTTATTTTGTCTTACACCATAATTGTCCAGCTATCAGCTGTATGACATTGGGCAAATCGCTTTCCATGAGCTTCAATACTATATAAAATGGTGCTAACAGTAACTGCATTCTTATAAGGATATTACAAAAAAAAAAAGATGAAACACCTCAGCTTATGAGTAACTTATGAGAAATGTCACTCCAGGAATTCAGCTTATTCTCAACCTTGGTTTATATTAGAAATATATAAGCTACTGTTATGTCCGTTAATATTACTAAAATGCAAACTCCTTGGAGCCAGGAACTATGTCTAATTCTTCCTTGAATATGGAACTTGAAATCAGGAAGTCTGCTGGTATAGGGCTCTCCTCATTAGTGAAGATGAATGAAGGGGTATGAGGGACTCAGGTTCTTTAGTCTCTTAACTAAGTTTATTTGGGGCTCTTCTGGTTTCCAGCTTTGAGTAAGGAGGTGGAGAATGGAGTTAACCTCATTTCAGGTTGCCAAAGGGGAGTAAGACTCTGGGAAGAAGCCAGTCTGAGAGGAGCTGGTAGTCTCAGCCATATTCCTATTTCTATTTTGCTATACTAGAAACTTTGGAGGATTTCTCCCTCTCCCTTTCTCCCTTCCTTCCTCCCTTCCTCCTTTCCTTTCTACTTCTCTCTCTGTCTCTCTCTGTTTCTATCTCAATCTCTGTCTCTTTTTATCTCTCTGTCTCCATCTCTCTCTCTCTTCCATTCTCTCTACTCTCTTCCCTTCCTACTCTGTTTCTCTGCCTCTCCTCTCTGTTTCTCTGCCTCTCCTCTCTGTCTGTCTCTAGGTCTTTTCTGTTTCTATTCTCTGTCTCTGACTGTCTTTCTCTCATTTGCCTCATTCCCAATGAAAAACCTCCTTTGCTCTGTATTATCTGGTATATATTCTCTTATATCTACTTTCTTCCTTTTCTGTTTTCCTATCAGCTTGGATAAATAGTTTTCTTTGCTATTGGAGAATTGATATTTGGTCTGAACTGAGACAAGCCTTAGTTTGGGTCTTCCTTTCCCAATGAATGAATAATTACCAGAAGTTTAGCTTGAACCTGTATTCCTTGGACTAACAATATTTAAGGGACCAGATAGAATTCTAGCCTGTTATCCTCTCTCTCTGAGAAAACCAGAGTGACCAAGCTTCTGGCTGTAGACTCTTGCTTTGTATAACCTCTTCCATTCTGCAGGACTAAAGCATCCCTTGGACAAGTGTAGGGAGAGAGGAGACTAGTGCTATTTATTCTGCCTCCCTTTGAGATCCACAATGGCAGCCCATGCTATAAGTGAGTAACACCCTTGATACACATTATACAATAACATACTCCACTTTGCATACTCCCACTCCTTTGTATCTGTTGCTCTGACCAGTTTCAGTTTCACAGAAGAAGATGCCCCTCCCAAAATAAGTTCATCACTTCACCCACCATACTGCTAACTCAAGCCTTGATGGACGCCACCTCCCTCAGCCTTTTCTCCCCTCTGAATAGAGGGCTGGGGGTGTGTGTAAAATACCAAATTTCTTCCAATGCCTTCCTTTACAGAGGGCAGAAAGTGGATTTATATCCCATTCCACTTTGTATCTCCTGCCCTGCCTGATTTGAAATCTATGGAGCAAGATACCCCTAGTGGGTATCCCCTGATGTCCCATTGCTCCCTTCCTTTCATTCCTCTTATGTGTTGTCTGTCTTCCTGTTTAGATTGTGAGATGCTCGAGGGAAGGAACTGTCTTTCTTTTTATTAATTGTATAGTCAGTGTTTAGCACAATTCCTGGTACATAGTAAACACTTAATAATGTTCATTGGATTGGACTGAACACTTTGCTCCAACAACGTTTGCTGAAGGAGAGAAACAAAAGGATTTATGACAGCTAAGAACTATGCTGGATGAAGGATTAAAAACATGAGTGTGGAAGCAAAAAAAGAAAGGAATGGTCCAAGATTACAAAGTCATAAAACTATGGAGAGGGTAAGAGCCAAGTAGCAAGATTCTAAATTTATTCATTTAAAAAAAACATTCATCAGAATATACTCTGAGCTAGGCACTTGGCTTAATGATGAGGATACAAAAATAAACAAAAAAAAATTCAAGAAATTCATATTCCACAGGGGGCAGGCAACATTCATACAGATAAATCAACACAAGATGTATGCAAAGTACTTTCAATTCTAGTTATGAGTGATAACTCATCCAAAGAAGCTGAGGTGGGAGATGAGTAGCTATGAATAGGAAATAGCAAACAGACCAATTTGGCCACAAGAATATATCAGGGGAAGTAACAGGAAGTCAGTCTGGAAAAAATGGTTGATGTAGACTGTGAAAAAGTTGAGGAGCATGCATCTTATTTCTTGGTGAAAGGGAACCAATGAATGTTCTTGAGTAGGGTAGTGATGTGGTCAGAACAGCAATAAAGAATAGCTATCATATCTCTAAAATATTTTACAATCTTTTATAGGGGGATTATGTTGAGGGAATGTCTTGTCACAAGCAGGAGTATATGTTTGAAAGATAAATAACTTCCAGAAGTGAAAATAAATTAATGGATGATACTTTATCACTGATTGCTGAAGAAAGCTGCCAAGTCTCATCAGCTAGAGGGGTCAATTACAAAGCCCTTGGGTCTCATGTGATTTCCAGTGCTACCCATACCAAATTAAAATATAAGTGGGCAATATTCAATAAAATACAGAAGATATAATAAAACATGTTAATATATGGTTTTTACTTTTGGTTTGTGGTTTACTGGGATGATATCCTTTCTGTACCTGACTCTACTGGCTTAGTGGTTCCCATTTTTATTTGAATTTAAGACCTGGTCTATGGAGTTGGAGTAGTATGAAAAGTAAGAATACTATTTCATGACCTGTTCTTGGAGCAGAATTACTGGCCCAGGTCTGTGGGTATGATAGGATGTGTTGTTTCTTTTATTCATGTGTTTCAACAGAAACACTTCCACGATAAAATACCTGTGCGACTACATTATGGTTAGGAGTGGGATAAGAGAGAGAACAAAAAAGAAAAGCTTAGGAGAGAAGGGGCACACTTGTGTGAAAGATGGAACAGCAGATTTGTAGTCCAAATCCTGAGCTCCAAACCTCCTAGTTGTGTAATCTTGGATAATTCAATCTTTCTGGGCTAAAGTTTCATCACCTCTGAAAGGGAGATTATAATTCCCATAATTCAGGTATGTGTTATTATTATTTCCAGTTAGTTTCTGTAGTATCTATTTTTTATTCGGATTGTTATAAGTTTAACATGAGACAATGCATTTAGTGACTCCCATTTTTATTTGAATTTGAGACCTGGTCTATGGAGTTGGAGTAGCATGAAAAGTAAGAATACTATTTCATGACCCGTTCTTGGAGCAGAATTACTGGCCCAGGTCTGTGGATATGATAGAATGTGCTGTTTCTTTTATTCATGTATTTCAACAGAAACACTTCTATGATAAAATACCTGTGCTACTACATTATGGTTAGGAGTGGGATAAGAGGGAGAACAAAAAAGAAAAGCTTAGGAGAGAAGGAGGACACTTGTGCGAAAGATGGAACAGCAGATTTGTAGTCCAAATCCTGAGCTCCAAACCTCCTAGTTGTGTAATCTTGGATAATTCAATCTTTCTGGGCTAAAGTTTCATCACCTCTGAAATGGAGATTATAATTCCCATAATTCAGGTGTTCATATTATTTCCAGTTAGTTTCTGTAGTATCTATTTTTATTAAGATTGTCTAACACGAGACAATGTATTTCAATCCATTGCCAACTTTAGAGTGCTATGCAAATGTCAGTTATGTCCTTTGGGGATGCTTCATACATCCAAGAGCACTCTGGGAATTTAGGCAATCATCATTTCTGTTATTATTTCAATTGCATTTCGGATCCATCCCGGTCTATGTTCTCCTTTGAATTTTGCTCCAAGTTCAGATCCAGTGGGAAGCTGCTTTCTGAAGAGTAGAGTCAGGTACAGAAAGGATATCATCCCAGTATTTAGAAATGTTGGTGGGAGGACAGGCCTAGATAATTAGATAAGGTCAGAAAACTGCAAAATGAATTCCTGGGAGAGACAAATATCGAGGAAGAGAGGAGGAATGGATTAGAGCTATTTTGGCACCAAAATGCTTCCAGATTGCTTTAAGCTCTGAAATTTTTCCCATGAAGAAATGACCGACCTCCTCCTTTCTCTGCTCTTCCCAAAGCCACGTTTGGGATGTGCAGCTTACCTTGGAGGATGCCAGCTGCTGTTCCTGATAGTTGCTGTGCCCCCTCCCCCTCCCTTTGGTTTTCTTTCCCCATCCGTGCTCTTCACATTATTTGCAGGGCGCTTCTGAAGAGCACAACCTAAGTTCAGGGCTTGGACTGCTATCATTAAGCTGTCTCTGTGGCCAATTTGCTCAGTGGGTTAGAGCCGAGTGCTAATGAGCCTGAGGTGGCTCGGTCGATCCCCTAATGGGCCAGTTAGTCTCACTCTTTTTCCGTGGCTCCAGATTGCAACCCTCACCCTTGCCAGATGCCTCGCAAATTTGTGCCAGTTGGTCAGGAAGAATGGGCAGGCAAAGAGGCTGGATCAGCACAAATCTATCACCAGTACTGGGGGAAAAATGATGCAAAAAAAGTCCTCCTGGAGGGAAAGCATATTTCTATCTCTTAGCGTTTGAAAAAGGGAAAAGAGGCAAGTGCCTCTTGTAAAGCACTGACTCCACTCTTGCCCATCCCCTAGGACTGCTCCAAGAGGACAGGGTAGTCAGGGGAGGGCCACTTCCCTCTAGAGCTCTGTTTTTGAGAAGGAGATGGAGATGATGTGCAGTTCTGTGCTCCATGATCTCTTACCAGGAGACTTTTGTGCTTTTAGTAAGCTCAGCCCTTCTCTGGCAGTTGCTGCTTCCCACCTCCATGGTTCTGCCTGTTATTGTTATTGATTTTTCTTTTTCTTTACCTTCACTGCCTTCCCTATTCTGTGCCACTGCTCACTCTCAAAAATTCTCTCTTCCGGGAAGCTTGCCCTAATTATATAACCTTGGCTGTCAAAAACCTGCACTCAGTATGAGGAAGGAACTATTAGAAGCAAGGAAGGAAACAGCATTTATTAAATGTCAATTATGTGCCAAGTGCTTTATATATATTATATATAAATATATAAGTCTAATATATATTTATATGAAATAATATATATATATAATATATATAAATATATATTTAAAATTTAAAAATATAAAATAATATATATATAATGTTATATAAAATATATATTGTATATAATATAGCATAATATAATAAGATGTGATAATAAATATTATACATATGATATACAACAATATATAATATTACATATGTTATACAATAATAATATGTACTAATATGTGAGAATAATATATAATTTATATAATATGATATACAATAATCATATATATATGATACAATATTTTATCTGATTCTCACAACAACTCTATGAGGCAGGTGCTATCATTAAACCAATTTATAGTTTGAGGAAATCGAGGCAGATGGAGATTAAATGACTTGCCTAGGGTTAGACAACTAGTAAGGATTTGAACTCGGGACTTTGTGATTACAGGTTCAGGGCTCTACTTAGGTGCTTAGCAAAGGGTATTTACGCTTTTTGGATCTCTTTGACCGTCTGGTGAAACTTGTGGAAACCATTACAGAATAATATTTTTAAATGCATAAAATAAAATACACCAGATTATAAAGGAAATTAATTATATTACAATACAGTTAACAAAATGTTAAGAAAAAAATGGGAGTTCAGGTTAAGAACCGCTATATGAGAAAGACTGTATGTTACAGTAGAAAGGGTGTTAAATATTGAGTCAGAGAATTTGCATTTGAATATTGACTCTATTGGCTGCATTTATTTGATTTTGGCTAAGTCTAAACCTCATTTTTCTCATCCATTAATTATGAAGAAGCAAGACCACATGATCTTTAAGATCTCTCCCAGATTTAAATTCTTTGGCTATGTGTTACTTTATCATTGTTCTTCTGGCTTCTCATATGCATCCATTATCATCTCCCTAGATTGATGGGGCAGCCCATCTCTCTCTTTCTCTGTCTTTTTCTATATCTGCATCTATATTACTCTTACCCCAATCATAGTCACATGGCTCAAGCCACATTGCCAATTTCTCAAGTGAATGACTGTCCTTCCAATCTCTACTATAGCTATTAAAAATATTTAGGAACTATTACTTCTCTCATTTCTTTAAAAAATTATTTATCATGAATTTAATCAAATTTAGTCATGAATTTAATTAAATAACAAATATGTCAGTAGGTAAGAATTGTCTGTAAAATCATGAACTTTTTTATATACAGCTTTTTAAAAGTATATATGTGATAGTAATAAGTGCCTTATTGTACTGCCTTCTGAACTTTTTCTTTTGTTTTCTTCTGTGAACTTTTAAAATGCTTCATTATTGGCAATTATCATGACCATCATGAATGTTCCCATTTAAAACTTTGTAGATTTCTTAGCAAATTAGAAAGGAAACTATTTTCCTTGGATATACTGATGAATGTATTTTTATTTTTTATTTAATATCTATACTTACTTTTATTTTTGCATTTTAGATGATAATTTAGAGACAATTTACTCTGGAGCATATTTTTAAGGGAATTAGAAATGAATGGGTAAATAAATACTCTAATATTTTCAAAATTCTCTTACCCAGGAAAGAAATTGAGATAAAGCATAAGTAGCCATTCCCATGGTTAAATTGAACCTTAGTCCACATTGACAAAGGCTGAAAATTTGCTTCTTTTTGCCATACATTTTAGTAAATATAATTTTCTGTGTTTACTTGTTGACAGCATATAGTAAAATAAAATGATAGTTATTTAAGTAGGAAGCGAAAAGTTTTAAATTATTGGTGTTCATAACTTGACAATGCAGTTTATCATTCCCATGGTTATTAATAGGCACAAATTTTGTGATCACTCATTTTCAGAGATAAGTTGAGATTGGTGAGCAAAACTTTTAGCACATATTTGATTTACTTTCCTTGATGTTATGTTTCTCAAAAATTTTTTTTAGTAAAATATAACTTCCTCAAGGGCAGGTATAATTTTTATTTTTGTCTAGTTAATCAATCAATCAATAAGTATCCATTAAGTGCTTCCCATATATACCAGGCACTCAGTGTGCTCCCAGTGACACAGAGAAAGGTAAAAACATCTTCTCCAAGGTGCTCGCATTCTAGCAACATGTTTAGCGTAGAATCCATTATCCAGGAGCCACATAACAAATGCTTGTTGAATTGAATCAAAATCAATAGTTTCTCCCAAGAAATTAAAATTCTATTAATACAGCAGGGAGGAGGGTCTTGTATATGTGTCTTATTAATTACATAGATGGGAAATCTTTTCCCTGAAACCAGAAATAGTATCCTACTTGCTTTTTATTCCCTAGTATTGTTTCTTTTTGATTTTTCATGGCTCCATTTGGGGTTTTCTTGGCAGATACAGTGGAGTGGTTTGACATTTCCTTCTCAAGCTCATTTTTACAAATTCTGAGGCAAACAGAGTTAAATGATTGGTCTAGGGTCACAAAGCTAGTAAGTATCTGAGATTAGATTTAAATTGAGGAAAATGGGTCTTTCTGATTCCATCCAATGTTTCAATTGCTCTTTATTCCTAGTTTATGGCCCAAAGTAGGAGCTTGAAAATATTTATTCCATTTAATTGAAACCCCCCCCCCTTTTTTTTTTTTAACAAATCAGAAAAAGGTTTGTATCAGAGATGATTTTTGGCAGTTGTTTCATTTGACTGAGCCTCAGTATCCACATCCATGAAATGGGGATAATAATGGTGTGATATAGTGAGATCTCCATCCTTGGAGATTTTCAAACAAAAACTTTTCTGATTCCTTTCAGTCTTAAGTCCCATTTTTTCTAAGAAAACTTTTTTTTCCCCTGTCACCAGTCACACCTTCCCTCTGGTGATCATGGACAATTTAATCTGTATAGATAGCAGGTTCAATTTAACCTGTTGGTATATAACTGTTTGCAGGTTGTCTGAAACACCTGATTGTCACCATGCACACACATCTGGGTGGGAGGTGGGGGACCAGTCTACTAGAGAAGGGGGGCTTTGGGCTTTGAAGAAAGCCAAGGAAACTAAGAGATGGAGATGAAGGGGCAGAGCATTTCAGGAAGGGCAAAAGCAGGGAAGACAAGGGAGAATCTGTGCTGCTGGACTAGAGAGAAGTTGGGTGTTAAAATAGTGAAAAGTAGGAAGGGACCAGGTCATGAAGGGCTTTAAAGGGCAGATTTTGAACTTGTCATGGAGCCACTGCAGTTTATAGAGTAGGGGATGATATAGTTAGATTTATGTTTTGGAGGAATGACTCTTAACCTTATATGTTTTGTGCCTGTTCCATGTATATTTTAGGCTTTCAGATTCAGAAGTAATTGATTTGAAGACAGGTCACAAAGAGTTTGGTAGCCAATGGAAACAGGGCTAGCTTTGGGGTTCAAGGAGCTGGGTTAAAACCCCACTCACCTCTGCTCATTTACTTCAATGGACAAATCATTTTAAAACTTTTTTGGTTCTCAGTTTATCCTTTTTTTTCTTCTAAAATTGGAGCTGGACTAGGTTTATCTGTGCAGTCCTTTTCAGATCTAAATCTCTAATCCTCTTAGATACTTTCCTACAGTGGAATCTGTGATTCTGTGACATGTGGAGGCTTGGAGAGAATTCTAGTGGGGAGATGGAGGGAGAAGAGCATGAACAGAAGTTCTCTCCCTTTCTTTAAGCCACAAAAGCAAATATTCAGAATTCAGTGGGCAGGAAAAACACAGCTGGCACACCACATTGCTGCCCAATCCTAACTGAACGTTTAGATTGTTCTTTTGTGTAATAAGACCATACACTTGTTAATTAATCCAACCTTGTAATAAATCTATCAGGGAAACACCGATGTACCTAGAAAGTGATTTTATCTTGAGTGCTCATAGCCAGGGAGCAGCCAAACAGAACCTGAAGTCAGCACATTCCAGCTGTTCTAAAGAATTCTTTCCTCCATTGAAACATCTCAGAAAAACACTAACCTGTAGGCCATAGTCACAGCCCCTTATCCATTTGAAGTTTTGTTTTGGGGGTATATGCTATGCTTTCTCTCTTTTTTGGATTTTGAATTCCATTTTAATGATGAAATAAAGTGACCTTAAAACTTTTATTAAGGTAAATTCTTCTTTGAATTGGAAATAGTGGTCACAAATTGCCTGGGAAACTCAGGATTTTTCTATTATTTCTGTCTACTATGATGAGGATTATGTAATTGTTTCTTTTTTTCTTCCTTTTTCTTTTCTTCTTTTCTTTTTTTTCTTTTTTCTTTCTTTTTTTTTTTTTTTTTTTTTTTTTTTGCTATCAGAGTGCTGATGTAAATAAATATTTTGGCATATTTGGAACTTTTCTTTTTGTCCCTAACTTCTTTTGGCTACATAGATCCAGTTTAAAAAGTCAAAGATTATAAACAGTTTGATGACTTTTCTTTCACAATTCCAAATTATTTTTAAAAAATGGTTGAACCAGGGGCAGCTAGGTAGCACAGTGGATAGAGCACCAGCACTAAAGAATGGAATACCTGAGTTCAAATCTGATCTCAGACACTTAACACTTCCTAGCTGTGTGATCCTGGGCAAGTCACTTAACCCCAATTGCCTCAGGGAAAAAACAAACAAACAAACCAAAAAAAAAATTGGTTGGACCAATTCACAGTACTATAAAACACATCTCCCTCCCTGTGTCTATATTCCCATAGTTTTTTTTTCAATATTTGTTCCAAATATAATTAGAGAGACCTGTCTGTCCTTGACAAGGACTTTCATTCTTGCTAAGATGGGACAAAAGAAGTTGGGACCAAAGACCTTCACTCTGTTCTCAGAGAGAAGGGATACCAAATTGGGATCTGAACAAGTTCAATCTAACTTCTGATATTTATGTCATTATTGGAGGGGAAGGAGAGCCCCAAACTCTACATCCATGTCTTGATTCATTTCCCACTAAATAGCAGTTCCACAAAGAATACACATAGTAAGCAGCAAAGAAGCTCATTTATCTAAGTCCAGAGCAAAATATAAATCAGAGAAGAAATACATAGGAGAATATATATCAGACAGTACAGAATGAAAGAGCTCTTTTACTGAGAGGAAGGTAGCTCCACTCAAGGAAGAGAGTATATTCTACATTTCACTCAGTAATAAACTTTCCGAGGTATCTAGTGTAGCAAGCCAGGGCCAGGGGTATGGATGGAGACTTCTGGATCTTCTTGTGTCTTCCCAAAGTCTTTCTATTCCTCAGCTTGAAGTCAGGTTCACTCTCTTCCCTCTCATAACTATAAGCCAGGAGTACCCAAAACAACTGGGCACTTGAGAAGACTAGACAGGAACTGAAGGTCTCTCACTCTTACCTACTCTGCCAGGCCCCTCACATAGGGCTAAGATATCCCTATATCTGTGTTGCTGGACTAGAGAGAAGTTGGGTGTAAAAATAGTGAAAAGTAGGAAGGGACCAGATCATGAAGGGCTTTAAAGAGCAGATTTTGGACTTGTCATGGAGTTACTGCAATTTATAGAGTAGGGGATGATATAGTTAGATCTATGTTTTGGGGGAATAATAAGGAGAGAGTGTCCTATACTGCTGAGTTTGGGGGCAGGGGTTACGTTATTATAGATATCTCTTTTCTTTAAAGATTATTATCTTTTTGTGTTAACAGTGATGATGTCATCAAATTAATTTGACATATGGGAGATCTGTGGGTCAAGTGGGCAGTTGGGGATCCATGTCAGTTTTCTTTTTCTTCTTCATCTATATGACTTCTAGCTTCATCTAACCTATAATCACATATTTGTGGGCTTTTTCCTTTTTCTTTCTTTCTTTCTTTCTTTCTTCTTCTTCTTCTTCTTCTTCTTCTTCTTCTTCTTCTTCTTCTTCTTCTTCTTCTTCTTCTTCTTCTTCTTCTTCTTCTTCTTCTTCTTCTTCTTCTTCTTCTTCTTCTTCTTCCTCCTTCTTTTGTGATTTGGATGAATGATTTTATTAGAGTATTAGAGTTCCATTATGGAAATTCCTTCCACAGATGCAGATAATAGCATCCTTATCTTTGAATCTTTGAGAATTGGGAGTATTGAGAGGTCAAACTATTTAACTAATGCAAGGCATGAATCCAGGGCTTCCTGAACTTCTTGGACTTAAAGAAAAACTACATACACTATACCAAGTCACTTTCGAAATCTTTAGATAGAAAAATCATCTGGATTGTATCTTCAAGTTGAACTGATTGACGGTGATACATATCTGAGAATCTGGTGAGGTTGTTTGAGACTAGAAAATACTGATTGTTCTGATTCTAGCATTATGGAGGGAATCTGGATCAGGAGCCCTAGGATCTGAGTTTGAATTCCAGAACTGTCATTTATTGCTTTGTGACCTTAAGTAAATCATTCGATGCCACTGGGCTTTAGTTTCCACTTCTGTAAAATGTAACTGTCCAGGTAAATGATTGATGATTCGAAGGCTCCTAAATCAAGTGTTGTGGGGAATACTTTCAGTTATATGCATCCCTCTCTCTTTTGTTTCTCCTTTTCTGTCCTCTTCCTTCTCCTCCTTCCCCCTTCTCTTCTTTCTCATCCTTTCCCTTCTCCTCCCCTCCTCTGCTCTTTTTTCTCTACCTTCCCTCCCAAATCAAGCTATTTATTTTATAAAGATTCATTATGCACGCCAATCTGATTCTGCTTACTTTATTCTTCATAAGTTCATTGATTCTTGCCATTCTCCAAATTCCTCATAGTTAATATTCCTTCGGGTGCTATAATATTCCATTCCATTCATTTATTATAATTGGTCCAAGCATTTCCCAATTGATGGGCAACCACTGCGTTGCTAGTTTTCTGGCAATATTGAAAGCACCTACTATGTTTAAGGCACTATGGGAAGCACAGGAGGAATCGGAGGAATGAAGTGTAAATGTCACACTGATGGAACAGAAGCTTGAAGCCTGTTCTGTGACTTGTCTGAATAATGAATATCCTAAGTCTGTGCCCTATTCTATTTTCCTTGTCTTTGTAAGACATTCTCAATTTCCAAAAAAAAAATCCCTGTGAAATTGACACGGATCATTTTCTCTCCAATATTTCTTGTGACGGCATTTAAGTAAAGCCATGTTCCTTCTCAGCAATTGTCTTCAGTGCCCAGGAAACACGCCAAGATGTTTCTGACGGACAGAGTGGGACATGCCAAGTTTATCATGTTTACAACTGCTTTTTGCCATCCCACGATCAATTCTTATAATATCATCAAAATCTTATTTGGAGACTTTTGGCCTGTCTTTTGCCTTAATCATTTAAAGTGCTCCTAACTTCCCTCTTATTTTTGAGTTGCATGTATTCGTTTTAATCACTTGATCTCTCCATTAGCTGCCGCCTGTGACTAATTTGTTGCTCAGTGTTTTTCTTTGACCCGTAAGGCATTTTCATCAGGGTACAGAACTCTGTTGGCAGATTGCATATAATCTGCACTTTTTTTCACATTTTGCTTAGTTACAACAAATGCAGATTTGCAACTTTAGATGAAATCCACGTTTTCATAAGAAGGAAAACAGATGATAATTTAGTATTTAGAGAAAGAAGCAAAACAACCTAGAATAAATGATGAATATTGATTTTTAAAAGTTGAGTACCAAAGGATTGCATGAGATAAAATCTTTGCTTCCTTTTAGAGTTGTTCATTCTATGGTTTTTCAAAGTTGGTTAATAATAATACATTTATTTTGCTTGCAGTAGACCCCAGTTAATCAAGCAATCATCTATTAACCACATCTCAGCCACCTCCATCAATCAGTCAATTAATAAGTGGCTCCTATACAAGTCACTATACTAAGTTTTATCAAGGTGAAAGGCAATCTCTGCCCTCAAAGAGTTCACAAAACTAACATATTCATTACAGAATTCATTGTGTAATTTTTTTTCCAATTCATTCCCTCTTCCAATCTTTCCTATTTCTGCCAATGGTATTTCCACCCTTAATAACTTAAATTCTCAACCTTGGGGTTTTCCTTGACTTCCTGTTACTTTAACACTTTTCTCCCTCTCCACCCTCCCCCAAGCCATAACCAATCAATGGTTAAATCTTGTCCATTCTCTTTCCACCATCTCTTATATTCTCCTCTTTATTTGGTCTTTACCCCTGCTCCTTTGAATTACTTCAATGATCTATTTGGTCCCTTTAGTTTCTTCTCTCTTCAGTCTATTCTCCACTTAGCTACCAAATGAATATTCCTAAAATCACCCATGTTATTCCCCCCATCTCCCCCACTCCCACTGCAACCTCTAACTCCAAACTATTCCATTATTCTCACTTGCTTCCAGGATAAATCAGAGATGATTTTCAATAAGGGATAGGTAAAGAGAGCTGGTGAAGAGAAAGACAGTTTTTGCCATTTTTGGATAAGATAGGCTGCTGGGTGACATGGTGGATGGAATGCCGAGCTTGGGATCTTCTTGACCCCAAATCTCCAAGTTCAAATCCAGCCTGCCTCAGATAGAGACTAACTGTGTGACCTGTTTTTCCCAATTTCCTCATTTGTAAAATGGGAATAACAATAGCACCTACCTCCCAGGGTTGTTGTGAGGATGATGAAATAATAAATGAATAATGAAATGAGATAATAATTGTGAAGTGATTAGCACAGTGTCTAGCACATGGATCACAATCCCTGCTTAAATGAATTTTGGCTATTATTTAGTTTTCTTTCAAAGGGACCCAGTGTGGAGAGTAACTGACAAGGGACCCAAGGACAAATTAGTCACTACAGTGATGGGTTGGGATAGATAAAGTGATGAATAACACTGTATCCAAGCAACATTATCCTAAGAGATTGAACCCCCTCCTCAAGTATTACTGATATGTCCCCTGTGGCAGAGGGCACAAAAAAGGAGAGGAAACAGAGAGTGAAGGCTATGCTGCTAAGGGCATTAAATATTTAACAACTGGCTCTCTTGAAAAAAAAAGTACACTTATCAGACTTTTAAGTTTAATCTGCATTATGAACACTTTTTTTTTCTATCACCTTCTTAAGTTGAGACAATTAACAAAAGAATCAGTCAAGCCCTGGTTTCCAAGGTGTAAATGTTCACACTGAAAATTTAACAATTGACTCTAGCACAACTCTGCAGAGAGATTTGTTGATGACACATAGTAGAAGTAGAGGCCTGACCTGTGAAGGAAGAAGGAGAGGAGGAGGGAAGGCTGAGAAGCATCTGCTGGAGGTGAGGTCAGCTTGACTTAGGCCAAGAGTCCAAGGCTATCAGATAAAGCATCTCCTGAGGATAATGGGGAAGCTAAAGATAGGATCTCATAGCAGGGGGATGGGGGCCAGGCTTGGGACTTGTATTCAGTCACCTAAAGGCTCATGACTGTAATTTATAAGCAAAAGAATTATGGAAAGAAAGTTTATTCTGGCTATTTCACCTTTACGCAGGTGAGAAGGACTTCTTGTACCAAGAGCGTGATGTTTAGTTGCTAGACTGTTCATCATGGCCAAGAGATGATGGGAGCTCCTGTTCATGAAAAAGAACCTCAAGAAATCTCAGAATTGGGAAAAATGCATAAAAATCATTTGTGAATTCTTAATATGTATCAAGAACTAGGCTAAGTGCTATTGATACAAATAGAATAATTAAGACAGTCTCTGATTTCAAGTACCTCATGCTCTAATTGGGGGTACATGATACTTGAAAGTTCATCTGTAGGACAAATAGATGAGCACAGATCCCTGGGGGAAATCCAAGGAGGTATCTGGTCCAAACCTTAAAGAAATGTTTTTGGTAGCAGACTCAACAAGTAGTTTTCTCCTAGCTCACTCCCATCTAGGCCCTCCTCCCTAGCTTTGCCCTCTCATTCCCTCAGCCCAAGGAAGAACTTCTAGGAGTACTTTTCGGGCCCGGACTCCTTTTCTAATCTAGTTTAAGAAACCATTTGGTGTACTGATTGGGTAAATGCATAACTCCAAGTTGGAAGCAGTTAGGTAGGGGAAGATATGGTGCTGATGTCTTATTAGCCTGTTGATGGAGGCTGGTGTTATTTAGAATGATAGATTCTTTGTTCAGAAAGATTGCTCTCTTGGATAATAGTGGCAGGGTCAGGCTAGAGGTAAAGTTGATGGGCTGGGCAGTGTTGCTTCTCCCAGGGTTTTTGAATATAGGATCCACTTAGCACAACCTATAGATAGAATAGACTCTTACTAAATATTTATTGATATACAAATGAAAAAGAATATCTTTTAAATAAATACTTGCTGAATAAAATAACTCGGGTACTTTTTCTATTTGTCTTAATGGCAATTAATCCAGATGTGTAAGCTTGCCCTGTGATGCTTTGGCACTATTTGATGCCTCTAAATCCTGCACTCTTTCTCTTATACTACAATGCCTTCTTCATTGTGATAAAAATCAAAATAATTCTAAAACTAAATGGTGGAGAGAACCAATGCATTTCAATAGTTTCCATTTGGTGGTTTGTGACTCCTTGGGAGTTTATGAAGATAGTCCAAGGAGTTCTTGCCAAAAATTCCTTTACAGAGTCATAAGAAATAAATAATGATTTTTGATTATGATTTTATAATTATATTTTCATAGAATATTTCACATATATAATTATATATAGTTATATAAGTTTTAAGTTGGAGCTCTTTAGGTCAACAATTATCATTGTATTTATTATAAACAATAGGTAAATCTTTTTTTTTTTTTTTTTCCCTGAGTCTGGGTTTAAGTGACTTGCCCAGGGTCACACAGCTAGGAAGTGTTAAGTTTCTGAGACCACATTTGAACTCGGGTCCTCCTGAATTCAGGGCTGGTGCTCTATCCACTGCGCCACCTAGCTGCCCCCAACAATAGGTAAATCTTAAAGCATATTATGAGTAATATTTTAAATTATTCTGGGGATTCACAAAACATTTGTATTGTTGTTGAGAAGGGTTCTTTAAATCAAGAACATTGGACACCACTATATTAGGTTAAAATGAGATTGCGAGATGAATGACATTTGAGGATGCTAGCAAAATAGTCCTTAGTCACAATGAGGTTTTTAGCCCAATAAATAAAATGGATTTGGATTCTGAGGGAAGATGTTCCTTTCACTCTCAGTCTTTTGAAATGATTTCCATTGAGATTTTAATAAGTCCTTGCTCCAGGAAATGACTTTATTGATGCCATTTGGAATAAAATATCTCTAAAAATGAGCTACTTACCAAATTTTCAACTTCTCTGATGCCAGTGAGCACTGAGATAAAAAAGTAGATTTTAAAAGATTTTCTATGGTAAACTCTTATTAATGTGAAATCCAGACAGTTTTAAAGCTCAATTTATCAGAATTTCTTTTCCTTTCCCTTTTCTCTTTTTTCTTTTCCTTTCTCTCTTCTCTCCTTTATTTTCCTTTCCTTCTTCTCTCCTTTATTTTCCTTTCCTTCTTCTCTCCTTTATTTTCTCTTCCCTCCATATCTCCTCGCTCTCCTGTTAGTCCTGTGTATACCTTCTTTTATACTGTTGCTTGTTGTTTCCCCCATTAGATTGTAAGCTCCTTGAAGGCAGGGATTGTTTTTTGCCTCTTTTTGTATTCCCGGTACTTAGCATAGTGCCCAGCACATAATAAACACTTAATATTTATTGACTATTTTTTTGCAAGGCAATTAGGTTTAAGTGACTTACCCAGAGTCATACAGCTAAGAAGTGTTAAATGTCTAAAGTCAAATTTGAACTCAGGACCTCCTGACTCCAGGGTTGATGCTCTATCCACTGCGCATCTAGTTGCCCTTGACTATTTTTAATAAAAAAAGGCAAATGACAAAAAAACAAGTGAAATCAGACATTTATTTATTTATTAAAGTAATTTATAAGGTTTGACTCAAAACAGAGGAAATAATATAGTGAAAAGAATAAGAGATTTGGAGTTAAGGGAGGCTCCAACATTTAATAACTGTATGACTATCAAATTCATTTGGTGGAATAAGTAGCATGAGGCCTTAGAAAGAGTATTGGCTCTGCAAAGAATCTGGATTCAAATCCTGCTTCTGATGCTTACTAGCTGTATCTGGGCAAATTTCTTAATCCCTTTGGGATGCAGACAGCATAATGGTTAGAGCTCAATAAGATAAAGGGCAGTCCTTGGAGTCATGGAGACAAGTTTGGAGATGCTCTTTTAGTTGTGTGATACACTGAACAAGTCACTTCACCTTGCTTCAGTCCTCAATTATGAATGGAGATAAAAGGGGGTAAAGAAGACAAATCAAGTGATTTGTGGAATTAATGAGCTTATAAGAATTGAATTTTCTTTTCTTCTAATAAATATTAAAAGACAAAACCAAAAAGAATCTGTTATATGAAATAACTGTTTGAGACAGCAAAGAGAGGGATATTAGGGAAAATTATGAAGACATTAATAAAATCTTATTTAAAAAAACCCAAAAATGTGGAAGAGTTGTTGTGAGGAAAAAATGAGATATTTGTAAAGTATTTTGCAAACCTTAAGATGCTATATTCCATAAATGAAAGGGTTGAAGCAGCTGGTCTCTGAGATCCATTTCAGCTCTGAATCCATGATCCTATGATCTCTCTGAGCAATAGTTGAGAGAAAACCTTCAAGGGCTTTATACATATATGTAGGGAGGCTGGGAAAGACTAATTTGATAAACTGGAAAGAATGCTGGACTTGGAGTTCAAATCCCCATTCTGCAGTGACTACTTTAGGGGCTTTCAGGAAATCATTTAACTTTTCTGAGCCTCCATTTCATCCTTTAAAAAATGAAAAGAATGGTTCAAATGACCTTGAATGGCCCTGATAGCTCTAAATTTGTGAGATTATGTTTTTTATAGGGAGAGTAGAACCAAGGTTAGTGACATTCTAGCCTTCTTTGCTTAGTAAAGGTGTTGCTATTTGCAAAGAAGAGAAGAGTTAGTTAAAATCAGAGGAAGAAATTAGGAACCATTTCCTCATCACAGTTTCATTCAGCATCTTCTCTGTTTGAAGAAGTAGAGTTACAGCATGTAACACCTAAGGACTAATGTGGGTATATAACTCTAAATGATGTGATGGTTGAACTGAGAGATTCACAACTGAGACAATTTCTCTGCTTTCCTTCAACTCAGCTCAAATCCCACTTTCTTCAATAAGATTTTCCCAATCCCTCCTACTGCTGTTGTCTCCTCTCAGATTACTTTTTCTCTACTCTGCCAATATCTGGATTTTACTCAGTTGTTCTCATGTTTGTCTGGTCAACTGTTCTTAATTACAAAACACCTAGAGCCAGTGTTAGCCTGTGGGTACGGGGAACTCAGCACAAAAAATTATGAATAGTTGTTCTAGGAATTTCTGGTTATAATACTGATACCATAGTAAGACAAGCCCTCTTTCCACAAGGTTCCTCCACAGTTATCAAAGAAATATTCCATGATGATCAGCATTGTTTTAATATTCCACGTTTTTTGTTGTTTTTTTAAAAATGTTTTAATTTTATTTATGTTTATTTCATAGTTTCCCTCAGTACCCCTCTCTTTGTCTTCCCAGAGAGTTATTTCATATAAGAGATTTTTTTGTCTTTTAATTTATTAGAAGAAAACAAAAAAAAAACCCCTCAATTATAAGCTCATTAATTTCCTGAATCATCTAATTTATCTTCTTTATTTCCCCTTCCCTCCAGACCATGTATTAGCAAAATTCAGGAATCTGCATACTCAACATGTAATATAGATGTAATATACATTATGTGAAAAACATCATGTAAAATAAATCAAACAATGCATGAAAATATGAAGAGATAAAAGGCTGCTTAAATAATCACTTGTAAATAACAGAGTATTTTAAAAAAATGGGAAAAATTGGCACAATAAATAAATACATTGAAGAAATTTGTGTAAATGTTTTCTTGGTTCTTCTTACTTCAACTTTGTATCCAATTCATATAGCTCTTCCCATGCTTTTGTTTATTTATCACATAATTCATTCCTTATAGCACATTTCTTTACATTCACAGCAACCTGTTTATCTATTCCTCAGTATAAAGGTATCTGGCTGTTCTTTATGTGTAAAGGACCTCTTTGTAACTGAATTGATGAAAGTCTTTATAGGCTGTGCTTTATAGGTGAATCCCCAGTTATTTTAGACATTTAGCAGTAATTTGGAATGAGGTTTCCTTTTGTAATATTGGTTATTCTTATACAGAAATCCTGTTGATTTCCGAGAATGTATTTTGTAGTTTATAACTGCAGAAGCTATTAATTGTCTTAATTAGTATCTACTGATTCTTTAGAATTTTCCAGTTTTACCCTCATATCATTAACAAATAGTTTTATCCCTTTTTTATTTTTATATCCTATTTTGCAGGATTTTTAATACAAATAAATGCTATACTTTGTGAAAAAGCTTTTTGGGTATCTTTTGAAGTAATCATAAGGTTTGGGACATTTAATTTTTAATATAATTAACTTATTTTTTCTTGATAACAAGTCATTCATTGCATTCCTGGTATAAATCCCATTTGGTCAAATTAAATTGTTTCTTGGATTAATTCCTATAGCCTGTTTGACAGGATTTTTAAGTCAATATTCATTAACGATATTGACCTTTAATTTTCCTTTGGTATTTTATTTTCCCCTGTTTTTAGTTATTGGGACTACCTTTATTTAATAGAATTCTTGTGGTATGCTTTCTCAATTTTTGAGAATAATTTGTGAATCATGGGTTTTTTAAAACTGTTTTTTTAAAATTTGATGGTATTCTCCTATGAATCCATCAGGACCAGAAGTGCTTCCCCCTCTTTGGTAGTTTTTGTGTAGCTAGAGGTATTTCCTTTTCTGAGATTGGATTATTTAAAAATCTCTATCTAGTCTTCTTTTGTTTGAGCATTTTATATTTTGAAGGTATTCCTTGATTTCTTTTGTGTTCTCAGTTTTATTGGCAATTGGCTGCATAATGTTCTCATTTTTTAAAAAAAAGGTTCTACATGAGTACAGACACAACATAACATTTCCACTCTTTCTGTTATTGTTTGCTTGCAGTTTTGTTTTTTCTTCTCAAATTATTTTTACCTTCTTTCTAAAGCTGATCTTTCTTATGCAACAAGGTAACTGTATAAATATGTATACATATATTGCACTTAACATATACTTTAACATATTTAACATGTGTGGGACTACCTGCCATCAAGGGGAGGGGGTGGAGGGAAGGAGGGGAAAAGCTGAAACAGAAGTTTTTGCAAGGGCCAATGTTGAAAAATTACCTGTTTTGAATATTAAAAGCCATAATAAAAAAAGGTTCTACTTTTTCTGTGATTTTGCCTTGCTCATTTTAAAACTAATTTTGTTAGCCTTCTTTTAAAACATTATATTAAAGATTTTATTAGTTTTTTCAAAATATCAGTCTTTATATACCATTTCTATATTATTTTTTGATTCTGCAACTCATCTATTTATCCTCTAATTTTTAATCTTTCTTCTTTTGTGCTTATTTGTTAACTTCCTTATTTTAAAAGTGTATTCTCAATCCATTAATCTTCTCTTTTTCTATTTTGCCAATGTACATGTTTGCAAAGATAGGGTTTCCCCGCTTAGAATTACTTTAGCTGCATCTTAGAAATTTTGGTATGTTCTTGGTATATCATTATTATAATTTCCTTTCACATAATTATTGTTTCTATGATTTGCTCTTTGACACAGTTATTATTTAGTATTGATTGTTAAATCTCCATTTGGATTTGTGTCTTTTATTTGCGGACCCCTCACCAATGATTATTTCTACTGTCTTATTACCTGTGAAGGAGGTATTTCTGCTTTTTTATATTTGTTTGCAATATTTCTGTGTCCCAATAGCATTTTGTAAAAGTTCTGTGTGGTAATGGGAAGAGGGAGGGAGCACTAGGGTATGGGGTTAAGTTTTCTTTCAAGCCTATGGATTGGGTCCTTGTGTTCTAGTGAAGTAAAGTTGGTAATGGGAGGGAGTGCTAAGAGAGCTCAAGGAGGCTACCAATTCATAGTTGTTGCTTTTAATATTACTAGATCATGAAGACAGCTGATGTTGCTTTATCTTTGGTACATAATCTCTGTTTTGGAAAGATTTGAGAAGTCATGAGGATCAGAGAAAATGTCTAGTCCTCCATCTTGTTGCTCACATGATTCAGAAAAAAATCCTCCTGGACTAGCACTTCATATTCTGAGCCTTTGGAATCCATGTTCCCAGTTTTATTTATTTATTTTTTTATTTTTGGAATTCCAGAGTCCATCTATCTTTATTAGGTACCGATTGAGTGAAAACTTACCAAGCTCACTATACATAGATGGTTTCCAACCCCAGACTAGACCAAAGTAAACTTCACATCTTATCTCCACTGAGGCCATCCTTTCCTCTTTTTTATCTCTTGCTTTGGACACAGTAATACAATCAATGCTACCACTACTTTTGGAAAGACATGGCACAGGACCATCTAGATCCTGTGACTTTCTAGATATTCTCTTCCCTTGGCCAAATAAGTTATCCTCACATCTTTAAATGTAAACTCCTTGAGGGTAGAAACCATCTCACTTTTAAATATTTATATTCTCAATGCTTATCATGCAATAAATGATTAATAAATGCTCATAAATTCATTTTCAGTCATTCATTCATAAGCTATGTTTTCTCTTGGTTTGAGAAATATATTTGTGTATCTAAAATTTTTCCTGAGGTTTTATTATATATCAACACTGACTTCTATTACTATTTTCATTGCTTGAAATTATACTCTTATTTATCTCTCTTATTTATTAATGAAAATCTACCACATTGAATTGAGCCATAGAATTAAACTTGAGTGATGTTGGGGAAAAGGAACCAAATGTAATGCATTTCTTTTCTTTAAGTTGATAGGTATTGATTTCTAAATCAAATTACACTCAATATACATACACACACACATATATACATATATGTATATATATATATATATATATATATATATATATAGTTATTATGAACTTTCACACACTACTAGTGATGTTATGTGTTCAAGAAGGGCTGTAAATGATGCTAACAAATGCATAATTAGAGAAGATGATCTGGTTATACAGATTATAGCAAGGGATAACAGATGTGTTACACTGATATCCATTTAACATGAAGAGACTTAGATTGGATGGAATTTCTATTGAAGATAAATGGGAGGGCATGGACAAGAATCACTCAGGATAGGAAGTCATGCATGGATTTCAATCTAATCATTGCAGGGAATATGCACATTGATGAAGTCATAGATCTATCAATATTACATATTGCATACATATATATATATATATATACATATATATGTATATGTCTTGAAGAAATGTTTTGAAGGTCAGTGAGTTCCTTCATCTCTGTATTTTTTCCCTAGGAAAGAATGAATGACCACTTATTGGGATGTTGTAGATAGGAGAAGGAAACAAGGATTTATTAAGTATCAATTATGTGCTAGGTTCTGTGTGTTCAGTATTTTTCCAATGCTATCTCAATTGAGATAATACTCGAGGAAGTCCTTTTTAGGTGTGAATTGGTCTAGGGATTGTCTTCCAACTTGGAGCTACTGTATTTTGCTGCAATGCAGAAGTATATTTGTGTGGGAACAGTGGTTCCCCTGGGCAGTCTGAAGGAGCATGTTCAGAGAGAGATATAGATCTGAATTTGGAATTTTAGCATCTCTTCTACTCTTCTCTGTACAAAAGTATGCTAGTAAATGTTTAACAACCAGGCTTTCTCAGAAGAAAAAAATCATGCTCACATACTTTTAATTTTTGCTCACTGATGGCCAAAATGGTGGAAGATTATAAGATGAGTGGATTTTATTATTTGTGTACTATCTGGATTGACAATAAAGACAAGCATTTTCTATCAACACTTTTAAATATCTTGTTGAGTCACTCAGTTATATGTGATTCCTTTGTGATCTTGTGAGCAATAGAATGTCAATACTGTCCATGGGGTTTTCTTGGCAAAGACACTGGAGTGGTTTGCCATTTTCTTCTCCAGTGGATTAAGGTAAACAGGTTAAATGACTTGTCTCAGGCTCACTAAAACAAAAAAAAAATCCATCCCGAATTTGTAGCAATTGCTGATTTCTAAGGTGTAATTGCTCACTGAAAATTGAGCAATTGTCACTGGCTCCAACCCATTTTTTCATTTGGTAATAGCATGAGCTTCTTCTAAAAGGTCTCTTTGTCATTTCCTCTAATAATTACCAAATTAATTACCTTCATTAGACATGTGGACATTATCAAAGAGAAAGACTCTTAATGGTTTTCCAAGTACAAGGCTACAAGATGTAAAATTGGCTATCCCAAACTCTTCTTGGGTATTTTGGCAGACAATCATGATGTGCTACCCTGGTCTTCATCTCCCTCTTTTCCCTCTGATTTTGGCTTCTTATAATGGTTTCTCTTTGAAATGTAGGGTGTCATATAATGTGGCCTCAGAGCCAGGAAGAACTCATCTCTGACATTTTCTGTGAGTTATTTATATGTTGTGTTACCCATTAGTATGTAGGATTCTTAAAGGCAGGGGATGTATTTTTGCTTTTCATTGCATCTCTAGCATGCTTGTTGACTGACTGACTGATCCTGAGCAACTTTCAGTGATCCCAGGCAACTTTTTAAGACTAAATTTCAGACCAATTACCAAGCTTCAGTGGTTGGAAGGAGTATTTCACTGGGAATTCCCATCACCATTAAAGTCCAAATCAAAAAAAAAAATACAGACTGGTTTGCAGTTCTCTTTTGGAGATTCTCAACATCTCTTAACCCTTCTGTGCCCCAAATTCCATTTTAAATTCTATTGTTTTTTAATCTAGGAAAGGTAAATATGGTCTCTATAGTAGAGAGAAGACTAGGTTTGGATTTTTGTTTTGGGTTTTGAATCTTCTCTCGTGTTATCCGTTGTGTGACCATAGCCAATTCGCTTCACATATCTGTGACTCAGTTCCTACATGTTTGGTTTATAGTCAGAAGATTTAAAACTAATATATAACCTTGGGCAAGCTATAGCTTGACATCTCTTTGGTATCAGTTTCCCCATTTATAAAATGAGGGAGTTGAATTACTAGGTGGTCTCTAAGGCCCCTTCTAGCTCTCATTCTATAATCCTATGATCCCAACACTTTTTATAAGGAGAACTCAATTGTGAGTTATCATTTATTAGTTGACAAGAATCCATTAAGTGGGATAGCCGCTCACCAATTACCCTTCTCCATGCAACTGACTTATAGTCAAATAGACTTAAAAAACAAATGAGTCAATGAGAAAAAACAAAAACAAATTTTAAAAATGGAAAATAATTATTAAAAAATCTGTTTCATATGTTATTGGTTCAGATATTCTTGTATAATTTCAATTGCCTTAGACTGAGGGTGTTGTATGTTGTGTACAAGAGACACATCACAGTAGACCTTCAGATGTTAAGCAAATGAATCATTGTATGTGACCTATTGATTTATCTAGCTACTAAATGAACATTACGGACCACAGGGCTGAATGTTAGAGAGAACCTTAGTCTGGGCACCTGAGACTTGAGTTCAAACTAGGACACCTTAGACACTTACCAGCTTTAGGAGAATGGGCAAGTTACTTGGAATATTGGGAGGCAGTTTATTCATCTGTGAAGGGGGGATTATAATTCATAAGCTCCTAACAAGACATGGTATTGCAAGAAAAGTGCTTTGTAAAGCTTTTTATGGCACTAGAAGTACCCAGCCAATTGTTCCTAATTCATCACACCCTAGTAGAGAGCAACTAAAGGTTATCCAGGCAGCATTTGCATAGAGTCCCAGTTTAAAAGGATATTTATTACACAATAATCCCTCAACTCTCCAATATGCCCTTTTTGTGGATGGAATGGGTAAAAGGTGGGGAGTTAATGGTTAGACCAACAACTAAAAGTCCAAGTCAAAAATGGTTTTAAAAGAAGAGGTCCAAAACAGAGTGCTGTGGATGGTGATGGGCTTGGAGTTAAAGACATTTGGGTTCAAATCTCTTCTTGGATTCTTGGCAGCCATGTAACCAGGAGCCAATCACTAAATAACTTCAAGTCTTTGTTCAGAAAGATGGGAATAATAATTTCAGTTATTATTATAAATTTCATTTACTTATTAATTTTAATTAATTTTTTATTTAATAAACATTTATTATTTTTCCCTCCCAGTCTCTCCCATGGAAAACAAAACAAACGAACCACTTTTAACAAGTGGATACTGTCAAGCACAATAAATTCCCATTTTATGTGTGAGCTAACAGTCAGGTGAAAGGTTATAGTTATTTTAGAAAAACAATTGGGATTCTAGGATTCTGGGATCATTAGCATAGAATGGGAGAGACATTGGAGACCATATAGTTGAACTCTAATGTCATGGATGAGAAAATTGAAGCTCAAATCATCCAAAGATTTGCCCAAAGTTACATAGGTAATAATTGTAGGAGGTAAAATTTGAACCCAGATCCTCCGTCTCTAAAGTCATTGTTTTATGTTCCTTCCCAACTCATCAGGCACTCACACTACTGATAGGGATGTCTTGGAGATTCTCTCAAGTGTTTCAATAAATAGGTAAAAAATCATATATAGCTGGCACATTCATTGTTTAAATGCAAACAAAGCTGTTAATGTGGTGCTAGAAAGCATTTTGTTGCTTTCATTCTTATGTTGGCTAAATAATTCTCCAGCATGGTCTATTTGTTTGCTTTGAGAGATTCTTTTTATAGTATAATTTAAAGGGAAACCTACAGTTCAACTTATTACAGAGGCAGCAATGGACAAGGAAAAGAGACCTGAATTCAAATCCTGACTCCTGGATGACACTGGACAAAACCTCAACCTCCATGGCCCTCAGTGTCCTCATCTGCAAAATATAGAGACTTGACTAGAAGACTTATAAGGAATCTAAGTCCTATCTTTCAATCTATCCACCAAGTATTATCAATGGCTTCCTATGTGCCTATCACTGTGTTAAGAATAATACTTCTTTTGTGTGTGTGTGTGTGTGTGTGTGTGTGTGTGAATAATGTGTAAATTCCTTACAAGCCCCAGATTCCAAAGGTAATCAATGATGTTTTCCTTTCTTGATCATCCTTGTTGTTGTTGAGTTGTTTTAGCTGTGTCTAGTTTTCCATGACTCCATTTGGGATTTTCCTGGCAAAATAATGGCGTAATTTGCCATTTCCTTTCCAGAAAGTGGAGAAATAATTCTTCTTTTATTTTACAGATAAGGAAAATTGTGGCGTGACTTTCTGGGGTTACATAGCTAGATAGTACCTGAAATCCTATATGAATTCAGGTCCTCCAGATACGAGGCCAGGTGCTCTGTGCACTATGGTGCCACCCAGATACCTTGCTCGTTTTCAGGTTCATAGGTTTGTACATGAAAGGGACCCTTGTGCCAGTTAGTACTAGGGAACTACCCAATGGTACTTGAATCCTAAACTCAGTGTTTGAATCTCCTGTGAAATTGCCTGTTTATTACAGCTTGGGAGATAGCATGAAACAATGGATAGTTTCTCTAATCTCTTCGAACTTGGCTCAGGTGCCACCTCTTACAAGAAGGCTTCCTTGCCCTCCCAAATTTTTATGTCTTCACTTTGCATTTAATTTGCTTTAACTTATCTCTGAATGTGTCTTCCATTAGAATTAAATATCAGTGCTGGTACTTCCTAAACTCCTATTAAATGCTCCTTGGATTGAATAGAGGATTGACTCAGAATCAGGAAGTCCTGGATTCAAGGTCATATCTCAGGGTCCCAAATCCCTAAGACTGTAAATAGCAGACAAGTCGACCGAAGGGGTTTTCACACCAATAAATCTCTGCACTACTGAAATCACAAATAAATAAATAGATTTTCAAAGGACCATAGAATAGGAGAGACCTTGGAGACCATATAGTTGAACTCTAATTTCATGAATGAGAAAATTGAAGCCCAAATCATCCAAATTTTTGCCCAAAGTTATATAGGTAGTAATTGTAGGAGGTAAAATTTGAACCCAGATCCTCCATCTCTAAAGTCATTGTTTTATGTTCCTAGTAAATGTTTTATGGATTGTTTATGGACTGAATGATTTTTTATGGATTAAATGATTAAAATTAGTCCACTTTCCCGGGAACATCCCCTCCCTTCTTCAGTGGCCCAACCTCAGCCTGCTAAGAAATCCAGAAAAAGACTCCAAACTTTATCCTTAGGACATCTGAATAGTTATTTATTGAGAAGCCACAGTTTGCCACACTTTTCAACTGTAGGCTTAGTATAAGGCCAAAAGCAAGATAGATCCACTACTTTACATAGAAAGGAAAAGCTTCTGGAGGGGACCCCAGGTCATGCAGTGACTGGTCAAAATGGAATGTACATGACATATAAAAAACATTGTGAACCAAAATAATTTAAACTATGGTTACATTCTACTGAAATAAATATCCATTATCTTATTATAAACACATTGTATAATCTAGGATTGTAATTTAAATTTCATCTCTTTTTTACATTTATGATTATTGAAACTTTAAAAAGCAAAATGTAACACTCGATAGGGCATAGGTCAATAGTATGTGATTGCTTGGGCCTGGGCTTGGAGGCTATCTCCTCTTAATTGGGTTTAACCTGTGTTGGACACTAGAATGGCTGACCCATTGGTATATATCATTTTTTTTGACTAACTGTATGGTTACATGAAAATACATGATTTCACAAGGACCCAAGAGAGTTGAGCTTAAATTCTGGGAGCCAATGGAAGAGCACAAAAATTCAGTTATTGGAGCCTCATTTTTCTTTTTTGTTTAAAAATAAAAAACAAAGCATTTTTATTAATGTCTTCATTTATGCAGTTGGGATCCACATAAAGAGAAATAATGAAAAATACCTGAGCCGTTCCTCTTTACCACAATTTACCATCAATGTGGAAACAGGATGCTAAGGTAGCATTGTTTAACTCTGCTTATGATAGGAACATAATGAGCAGTTGGTCTGTGGATCCTCCATGAACTGTTTTTAAACAATGGTGCTCCATATTGCTTTGAATTTACAGTTAGGAACCCAGGGAACCAATGAATCAAATGGAGGTGCTAATCTCGGTACCACACAGCTATTGGCAAACTTCTCATGGGCATTTAGAGTGGACGGAAAATTCCCCTAATGTGGCTATAACTGAATAAGAGACTAGGGGCATGCATTGATTACAAGGCTATGTCTTGGGGGGCCTCTAGATCGGGGAGCATGTTTTAATCATCTTCTTCGTCTTCCTCATCACTGTCCTTCATCGTGATCCCCTGAAGACCCCCGCCCTCGCTCACTGACGCCGTGGCTTCTTCCACGGTGAGTCGGTTTCGGATTGTGTCGTAGGTTTTGCTGTTTAAGGTAGAGTCCAGTACTCCTTGCAATCGGAAGTCCCTATAGGTTTTCTAAGGAGGGAAAAGATAAAATGAGAAGGGAGACCAAAGCTCTGAGAGAGGGAAAAAAGCAAGCAAATTTTGTGGTGTGAGAGAACTGGCAGGCAGCTCATGATGCATTTTATTTATTTCAAAAGCCATGATGTGAGAGCTATGTGCATTAGAAATTAAATTAGAAATTAGAAATTAAAATTCATTCCATTATAAGGAAGAAGGAATTATAACAGGACACCTTATATCAGCTGTAATAGTCTCTGAAATGTCCCTTTATTCAAAGCCACCAAAAGAAATGCCCTCCCATAACTCCTTTCCCATGATCCTCTTGCACTCAGACCTCATTTTTCCTCCTATATGAGCACCACTAACTACTGAGAGCTAGATTTAGGGGGGTAGAAAACTGAAGTGAGGGACCTGTGATCTTTTGTGATTTTTTTCTTGGGTGCATCCTGCTTTTTGGTATTTCAACTGTTCCTAGCTGCAGCAATCCAAGCACAGTCTCGTTCACATGACAGACATATGTATGTTGGTATAGGGAACGGATCGCAGGCAGCGAAAGTTATGGCGAGGATGAGGCACTAATGTCTCATCAATATGTTGTATGAACATGACTCATTTTTAATCTTCTTTCTACAGAACTTGAGAATTAATTCTATCTATTTTATTTGGTACTTCCTGTATGGATTCAGGGGGCTGATGATAGTGGGGGATGGTGGGATTTTGACTACTTTTCTTTAGAACAATGGATTTTGGTATTATTTGGTAATAAGAATTATTGGGTATGCCCTAGAAGAGCTTCAAGTCATGAAAAAAGCATTGAATTACATGATTCAAGGTCCCTTCTATCTCTTGAGATTTTACTGTAAAAGAATCTCTCAGTTTCAGGTTATTTGAAGCTTCACAGAAATTGTTTCTCTAAAAAATCCTATAACATTATTGGAAACAATTTTACTTATAATGATTTCATGAAAAAAATTTAAAAGACCTTTTACTTCCATTAAATTATTATCTTACTGATAAAACATTTTTCTATAACCATTGCCTTTAACCATTAAACTGTGAACTCTGTGAGAATGTCTTTTGCCTTTCTTTGAACCCCAGATCTTCATGTAACAGCTGCCACATAGTAGGTGAATACAAAATGTTATTAACTGACTAGCATCATAGATGGCAATGTCTTATCACTGAAGTGAGATGGTTGGATTGAATGACATAAGATTTTTTCCAACTCTAAATCTAGGCTCTTATGAATTATGGTCAATTCAAAGCTTCTTCCTGAAGAATGGAGGGAGTTTGCTGAAATTATTCACAATTCCAGAACCTCCAGTCATTTTGGGAAAGAAAGGTCAAATTAATGGCAGGGGTTATGTAAACCAAACAGCTGGCAGGTGGACAGCATTTTGATTTTCTTCATTATTTTGATGTCATTTCATTGATCTTTAAATTGAGGTGGGAGGGAAGGAATGGCAGTGCCCTATTCTAGGTCAATCTCAAGGCTCTAGGCAAAGACTCAGCTCTGTTTTTAAGACAGAAGAACAAGCTGATGTTTGCCAGGGAGCTTGCTATAGTGAATTTATTCCGTGGGCAATGCATAGAAGGGATCTCTTGAATTAGATGTGCTCTTAAAATTCCTCCCATGTTTACAATTATATGACATTTCCTTCTTTGGTCTGTGATTCTTTAAGTCATAAAACCTTACCCCCCAAAGCCTGAACCCTCCATTGATATGGGGACATCCCTCCAGGGAGGGACAATTCACTGAGAAGAGGGTATGAGGTTTCATACTGGACTTCATCAAATCTAGTAGAATTAGGATCTTGAACATGCTCTTAGAATTTGGTCACCAAAGTTCCTTGTACCGAGTCTCCTCATCAGCAATGTGAGGAGCTTGGATGTGGTGGTCTCCGAGGACATTTTTGTCTCCAGATCTGTGGCTCATGCTATGCTCACTATAGAAAACTTTGAAAGTTTCAAGGTTTCTGATAAATCAACTCTGGAAAATGCAGCAATAGAGCAGCTTGTGTGGGTGTGCATGTACTTATCCATGAGCAGACATACATATAGATACACTTAATGAAAAGCAGCTTTTCTTTTAATGCTCACAAAATTAGGATAAGACAGAAAGGTGCCACATTAGGTTATTTATAACCAGCAGCCAGACAAGGGAAAATGGCCAATAGATACTGCTATCCCCTCCCCACCCCACTTAGCAGCAGTCACAAATTTGAAAATTAGACTGGATCAATATGTTGAGCTGCGTTATTTCTTTTCACAGCTGTCACGCACCTCTTTGTAGGATTTCATTTTGGAATTTAGAATATTTATAAAGACAAGTCTTTTTGAGAGCAAATTAAACTAGATATTAATAATATTCTTTAATGATCTCAAAATAAACTGTTTTAAGTTTTTACTAGGGTTAAAGAGACTCTTAAAATGTTCTCCTGAGGGGAAAAATAAAACAAAACAAACCCATCCCAAAAGAAAAATAGAAATATATCTTTATCCTTTTAAAATTAGGAATTCAATTAGATTTTACTCTCAAAATATTTTTTAAATGGTATATTTGGATTTATTCATTTTTTGAGCTGGCTTTTAAAAAATTGTTGCCTCTGAATGTTTTTAAAACACGACACTGCAAATCCTCAAATGGAAACTGAAATGATCAAAAATGTATTTACCCCCTTCTGCGAGCTTATTATTTCATGTAAACCACTGTGATTTCACACTGAAATAATTATCATTAGTCCAAGGAGCACACACATATGAACAGGAAAAAAAAAGCTACTTTGAGGGTATGTGATCTCACCTTTGTGATCCCTTAGAGTTGATTGTATACACCCATTGTAAAAGAAACTCCTTCAATTAACTATCAGGGCACCCTTGATTTACATTCTCGTAGTGATCACAAGCACATATTTAAAAATAGCTGCCCGGCAATATTTTCATGAAATCAAGGGTGGAAGATTTTATTTAATTAAACTGTAAGTGGGATTGGTTAATCAGTAGGATTCATATGTGGGTACAATCACCCTTCCTTTTTTTTTTTTTTTTTTTTTGAAATTGTCAGCAGACCTTAGTCTTTGTCGAACTCTTGCCTGATAAATCCACAGGGTCTTTGTCCAATCATTGCAAAGATCAGAACTTGAATTTCATCTTTTTTTTTTTCTTTCAAATAAAATGAATCCACCACTCAGATAAAATTTTTTAAAAAGGATTTTCTTGTATCATTATTATTAGGATGATTAATTTTAGGATTACCTCACATATTTTGTTCTTTTCTTTCTTTTCTTTTCTCCAAAGACTACTCTTTTGGGGAAAAAAAAAAGCTGCAGATATCTGATGAAACACGTGAGCATTAGCTAGTGCAAAAAAAAAAGCATATTGCTTTTTTTTTTTTCTTTTTCAGTTTAATCTTTTACCTTTACCATCCTAATAAGTGTTTTCAGTTGATAAATATGAAGCTGCAAATCCATCCGATCTGTCAACCAGGTGCAAATCACGTTCATGGAACTGTTGTACCATTGCTGGAAAAAAGAGACAAAAGTTCTCCAGCAAGCAAGTCATAAAGAGGTTTAGGTTCACGAAATTACAAAATTCAGTGATTAAAGTGGTCAGTGGAGATTTTCATTTTGAGAGAGCGTGGCAGATGTACATTTAACAAAAATCATCAAATCCCTTCCTCTTGTAAAAAAAAAAAAAAAAGCCCCAATTTTATGTACTAATGTGCCAACGTGAAACATAAACTTCTCTATCCATGACCACTTTAACTTCACAGTGTGGACAAGAGCATCATTCTCTTGATTCACCCTTAGTGGGGCTTTAAAGTGACTTTTTAAAATTATTATTATTTTTCTGTTATGGATAATGCACACCATTGCTAATGCCATTTGTCCTGGTTCCCAAATGCAGGCAATGACTTAACTGTGATAGAACTAAACACAGTCACTTACCACTTACCTTAAGGAAACTTCAAACCTCATGAGTGGAATCAGCCTGGGAGGGCCTGGAGCAGCCTGGATTAGGTAAGATGTCTTAGTGTGTTGGGGGCTTCCAGGCGCTAATACAATAAATGTGGTTTATCTTTAGGACCCAAACGCACGCATGCAGCAGCTTATGTGACCTTGCCTGGACTGTGCAATCTGTTTTAATCTTAACACAAAAAATTATGAAAGATGAAAAAAGCAAATACAAATGAGCTCATTTCAAGCTGTTGAAATCATACTTCCCCCTTAAGGGGGTTAAATTTTGCTTCTTGCCTGTGAAAAATGCTTGAAGCTATGTCACTGCAGACTGCCACCCCTGCAGAGAAGGAAGTCTCTGGCGCGGTATAATTTTGTACTACTGCTCATATATTCATAAATCTCACTCGGAGACATATGAACAGTGTTATAAAGTGTCAGGGTAAAAAAAAAAAGCCTTCATCTTTTCTACTTCACCAGGTTTCATTGCGTTGTACTGTAATTTACAAAATGTGTATTCGCCACCGAAATTTACAAATAAAAATGGAAGGCGTCGCGGACAAAGAATGTTAGGGTGCATCTCTGCGGCTGTATGTGGAAGAGATGCAGAAAGAATGGGCAGGGAATTTGTACCATGCATTCTCACGCACACACACACATCACACACCAGTGGGGATTCAAAAAGCATAAATAAAAACATGTTTCTTATGATAACTCCACCCTTTCTCACCTAAAGATCATCCAAAATCAGTTTATGCCTAACGCTCACAGTTTTCCCAATCCTTATTTCAGACTTAATTTAAAAAAAAATTAATCTTGAATTTTTCTTACAAGGTGAAATTTGGCAGTTTCACCTTGCAAGAAACGAGGCTTGTCTCTGTCAGCGTGTTTTTTTTTTTTTTTTTTAAACATTTTCACCCCCCAAGTCATATTTGAAATCTATCATTTTTTTTTTTTCCCTTTTTGGCTCCTTCTTGTCCCAGCCAATTGCCGGTTCCCTCGGAACTCAGCACAGAAAAGAACTCATACTACTATGCTCGAGGCAGCCGTGTGTCCTGACAGCCAAATCCTGCTCTTTTAAAGATTATGAAGTTGACATTCAAAATTTCCGGGGGGCACTTTGCCCTTCAGCAGCAGGGATCACTGGGTTCTCTGCTTTTGCTTTGGATCTAACCCGGGGGAGAATCCATTCTAAAATGGCTGGGTTTCTTACCACTCGGAAAGACAGAAAGGGGAGTTTGCTGGAGTCTAGTCCCCATCGGATTCTAGGATTCTTGGATAAGAAAGTCAGTCGCCTTGGAAGTCTAAAGCTAAGGGACATCTTTCCTTCACAGTGCCTGGGGTGTTTGGGTTGGGAGGCCGAAATTGCCCCGAGGAGGATGTGACCTCCAATTCCACCCCCACTGGTCTCGCCTGGCAAGTCTGACGTCCCTCAGATCCTCTCTGAATGGGCCTACGAATGGGATTCTGGATGCACAAGCAGACATAGTTGAGCAGTCCAAGTTTGCGTAAATTTCCCAATCTGGAGAGGGATGTTCTGGAGAGCACGGCGTTACCCACCGAGGGCCTCGGGATCTGACGCCCTGCCACGCCAGGTCCGAGAGCCCGTTGGCCGGCCCGGAAGCTTGGCCGTGTCTCCCCCACGGGCACCCTTCTCCTTCCCAGGGGTGTTGCATCCCGAGGCGTGTGGCACGCCTCCGAGGGAAGCGAAGGAGGCATGCGGCTCGCTGGCTTCTAGACAGTGGCATTTTGCTTTGGCTGGGAGAATAGACAAGCCATGCACCTCAGCCAAGAAGCCTGGTGTGAATGTCTTTTCTCTTCACGGAGAGACATGCCACCAAAAAAAAAAATCTGCAAAGTCCCCCCCTCCCATTTTGTGTAAGCCGTGCTCATTCTGTTTCATTTCTCTTCCACATGGAGTTTGGAGAGTAAAGAAAAAAAAATGCATCCTACTATCGACATGGTGGTAATCTGCCACCCAAGTGGCCACTTGGACGTTTAGGGCTCAGTGCACAAGAGTGTTTACCCGTCACCCCCCACCTCCCTTCCAGGTGCCGTCATCTAGAGGATGTCCATTCCTTTTTGTACCTGCCCTGCCTTCTCTTTGAGGAGGCCCCAACTTCCCATCCAAAGAAGTCCCAAATTCCTATCCAAAGAAATCTCAAGTTCCCATCCAAAGAGGTCCCAAGTTCCCATCCAAAGAGGGCTCAAATTCCTATCCAAAGAAATCCCAAATTCCCATTCAAAGACATTCCAAGTTCTTATCCAAAGAAATTCCATGTTCCCATCCAAAGAGATTCCAAGTTCCCATCCAAAGAGGGCTCAAATTCCTATCCAAAGAAATCCCAAATTCCCATTCAAAGAAATTCCATGTTCCCATCCAAAGAGATTCCAAGTTCCCATCCAAAGAGGTCCCAAATTCCCATCCAAAGAGATCTCTTCCAGACCTAGATATCCCTTAAGCTAAAAATATAACCCAGAAGGTACTTTGGGATGCCATACAATTAAAACATTGACTTATGGATTCGGTGATTACATCCCAGTAGTTTGGGATTCTAGGAGATGAGAGATGCTGCTTTCTCATCCTGACCTTGGATTATGTGTTACAACTTTTGTTCATCAAATAGTTTTTAACCCTTTGGGAGTATAAATTCTTCCTTGTTTAGTTTGCTGTTGCTTTGATTTCAGAGATCCTCATGGAGCAGATGCCTTATGACTTTTCACAAGGGGAACTTAATAAAAATATCTGATGCTTTCTCCTTTATTTTTGTATTTTTCCAGCTCTGCCTTTTGGAGGAGCTTATGGTAGAATGTAAGCTTTTTGAAGTTAGGAACTGTTTTTGTTACTACTGTCATTCTGCCTTTGTATCCCTCGTATCTACCACAGGGCTTTGTAGATAGATGGTGTTTAAAGAACAGAATTTAAGACTATCTCAAACTAGTAAATGGAGTCAGTTGGCTCAGTGCATTTTTAAAAATCCAATAATCAGTCACTAAGTCGGCCAACAGTCAGTACTGAGCCTATAGTGCTAAGTACAAAGGGTTTAGAGTTGGGGATACAATTAAAGGTTATACAAAAGAGTCCCTGCAGCAGATTGTGAAGATAGAGAGTAGGGTGAATATTTTTATTTCCAGGTAAAATTAAAATATTAACCCTGATCACAATCCTAATTTTGTTAGTTGATAAAAACTGGTCCTTTTAATATTAATAAATGCCTGCTGGGTTGGAATACTACAATAACAATGACATAATAGTCACTATTTTTAGGACAGCAAAATAGTCAAGTGAATAATGTTGAAGCTAAAGACAGGAAGACCTGAACTCAAATCCTGCCTCACATACTTACTTAAGTATGTGATTTTAGTCCACTCACTGCCTCCACTTCTGTGAAATGGGGATAGTTACAGCACCTACCTCACAGCGTTGTTGTGAAGATCAAGTGAATTAACTCAAATAAAGTGCTTTGCAAATGTTAAAGCACCATAAAAATGCAGGTAATTCTTATGGTTTAGATTAACACTTTACTATTACTTTCATTAATATTTCTATATTTGATGTTCCCAATGGTCTCAAGACAAAAAAATAATAATGTAGATAGTAATCATCACCCAGTCCATCTAATACTTAGTGAGCCCACGGACATAATTGTCCATAAGATTTTCTTGGCTAAAATGTTAGAGTGGTCCACCATTTCCTTCTTTAGTAGCTTAAGGCAAGCAATTTTAAGTGAGTGGCTTGGTCAGGCAGCTAGTAAATGTCTGAAGCTAGATTTGAACTCAGATATTCCTGACTTCAGACCTAGTACTCTATATGCTGAGACATCTAAGTGCCTCCTCTGGATAATAATAGTAATCATAAAAATTATAAGAATAGAATTTGAATAATAACAATAATTATTATATTAATACTTAAAGAATACCTTAAAGTTTGCAGGTGCTTTAATTCAGGCATGATTTCTTCCCCTCCCCTCATTTTATGGATGAAGACTGAGGCTTGCAGTGTGTATAAGATGTGACTTTCTTGTGGTCCCCCAATATAGCTGAGGCCTTATGATGCTGAGTGAGGTCTTTCTGTACCTCACAGGACATTTAAGTTTAACTGAAACCTTTAATTTCATAGACACAACTTTCTCTAAATTCACAAGCCTTAGAAGGATGAGTTAACAGCTTATTATAAGTATTTGATAGTGAGAAAGAGTGAAAGTATCATGGAATAGATAGAGACCCAGATTTGGAGGCAGAGAGATCTGAGTTCAAGTTCTACTTCCAAGCTGGGAAACTTTATGCAAGAACTTTGAGGTTTAAGAGCTAGGATGCTCTGAGCTTTTCTCTGATGCATACTGGATGTGCCCTTCACTTACCCTCTGGATGTTCCAGGCATTCCTGTCTAGAACTCCAGACAGGACAAAGAGGTCCTGATTTGAATTGGTGGAAGGATTTTCACATCCCAGAAATTTCCCTACTCTGATGAAACAATGAATTACTCAATAAGCACCACAAGGACTGCAAAAAAAAAAAAAAAGAGAAATAAGAAATAAAAAGCGAATGAACACTTACAAAGCACCTACTATATGCCCTGTGGTAAACACTTCACAACAACCCTGGAAGTTGAATGCTATTATTATCTGCATTTCATAGATAAGAAAACTGAGGCAAACAGGGGTGAAATGATTTGCCCGTGCTCACACAACTAGTGTGTATCTCAGACAAGATTTGAACTCAGGTTTTTCTGATGCCAGATCAGGCTATGCTATAGTTGTCCCTAAGGAATAATGAGTATTAAACCTCAAAAATCTTCCTAATTATAAAGGACAAACTATTAACAGAATAGGAAAGAAAATAATGTAGTAGTTTTGGAGAGTCAAATTTTGCATGTTCCTGGACAATAGGCTTTCCTACTGGAAACAGTTCTGACTGCTAGTATCCTTTACTATTAAAGAGAATAGTAGAGCTGAGGAGTATTTGTCACTAAGTCTTCACTAGTCTTTTAAATGTAGAAATAAGAATAGCATAAGAAGAAGAAAGCCTCTGCCCTCAAAAGATGTTGTATCCTGAGTGCCATGAAGAACGACTGAAAGGGTTTGGATGTGCAACACTGAGCATCTCTGAGACATCCCTTTACAACTATTGACTTGGATCTTTAAATGGCCATGGAGAGTCAGAGAATGAAGTCTCTGCTACATTCAATCAGAGCTACAGATTTATCTTTAAGCCTTGGGAGTTTGACCCAAGCACTGAGCGGTTCAGATTTCTCCTTGAAGCCATCTTGTTCTCTCCCTCCCTCCTAGCTGAGGAGATTCCACACCGAAGACAAGGTGAGAAGCGTACAATTTCCTGAGGAAAAGAAGGTAACACTATTTTCTCTGGGAGTAGATTGAGTTTCATATCCAAATAAGTGTCACATCACTTTTTCTTTGGTTTAATCAGTTCAATTGCAAAGTTGCCTGCAGCTGGGTAGTCATCATATACCATTAAGCCATATTCTATCTAGACAATACAGTTTTTGGGCTAAATATCTTGAGTCCTTTATCAGCTTATTTTAAAATTACTCTTGGATTCACTATGACTATTAGGGCTTTGTATAAAATAGGCACTTAATAAGTGGTGATTGAATGATTGAATGATTTGTCATGCAGATGTTATAAGACTCACTGTATTAGAAGTGTAGTGACAACCCGGGAGGGCACATTATTATTTTTGATATATGGATATTGGTTTGACAAAGTGGAAAAAGTAACAGCCTGGGAGTCAGGAAGACCTGACTTTGAAAATCGTGTCTCTGATATCTCTGTTAACTGTTTGATTTTGGGCAAGTCACAACTTGTGGGGCCCCCAGTTTCCTATACAACAAGGGGACTAGACTAGATCCTAGTCTAATATATTTTATCAGTTTCATAACTGAATGTGAGAGTCACAACATGATGATTTGTTATCAGTAAATGTTTGATTTGTATACAGTATACACCTATATAGCCAAGATTGAGTGAAAATTTCTTGGACAAAAAGGGGTCAGGAATGGAAAAAGTTTAAGAAGCCTTAGTTTAGAGGAACTCTGAGGTCCTTCCTAGTTTTACAATCAAGAGCATTGAATTGGAATTGAGAATCCCACCTTTGATGCTTCCTAGCTATATCATTATGGGTGAGTTCCTCTCTTTCTCTGGATTGCAATTTCTTTAACTGGAAGTAGAGACAATAACGCCTTCTGCCACAAAAGATTGATATTGAGGCTTAAATGAGAAAATATCTGTAGACTACTTTGCAAAACCTTAAGTGCTATGGTGAGGATGAGGATGACGATTCTAGAGAAGAATTCCATTATAACTAATTAAAGATGATTGGGACACGTTTTTAACTCTAACAATGATCATGGCCCTAAACAAGACAATGGAATAGAGTAAAAAATTTCATCATAGAATCTCACATAGTATCATAGATTAGAAGGGACTCTGGGGATCATTTAAGTTCAAGTAAATGGAGAAATAAATACCCAGAGTTCATAGGAGCATAGGTTTAGAGGCAAAGGGATCTGAGGGACTATTTAGCCCAAAGTCGCCATTTTACAAGTAAGGAAACTGAGAAATTAAACAATTTGCCCAAGGTCAAATAAGAAGTGGTAGAGTTGAAATTTGAACCCAGGTCCTTTTATTTCTGATTCTTTCTACTGTAGTGAAAAGTAGTAGTTCAAGACATATTTGTGGCAAAGGGATTCTAAGTTAGCTACTAGAACTAATGAGGGTAGAGACTGAGAACAAAGGGCTTGTTAATCAATTGTCCTGTTGTTCCAGTCTAGTTCTAGATGCAGACATCCCTCCTTAGCGGATATTCCCTTATGTTTCCTCTTACTCTAATTTAAGCTCTTTGAGAGCAGACATTGTCTTGCTCTTCTATTTTTCTTCCTAGCATTTAGAAGTATTTAGGACATGGTAAGTACTATGTTATTTCATTCATTTAAAATTCTTACAGAAAATCTTCTAGAATTTTAAAGATGAAAAATCTTTTTGCCTTGGATTTTAAATCTTTCAAACACTTCTGGTCTATACTTCCCAGCCCATCACTTTGATGTGAAAGTGCTTTGAAAGCACTTGAAAAACATAAATGTAATGATTCTTTCTATTTCAAGAAAACCAAGATCACTTCAATTTTGTTCTTCAGCCATGGGATATTTCACTGCGTATAACTGAAATTTATTTTAGCATCCCAAATGGTAACACATGAGATTGTGTCTACATGCTCAACTCAACTTGCTTTTCCTCCCCTTAATTCTTCAAATCAAACAAAAAGGAAATCCTGAATCAGATTGAGCTTTTTCTATCTATCTATCTATCCATGTTTGCAACCATCCATCCATCCATGTAGTCATCTTTCTATCTATCTAGCCATCTGTCTATCTGTCATTTATTTATACATATTTTAGGAAAGGGGACAGGATAACTACCAAGAGACAATTTAATTGAATTCAATCCATTTTAAGGATAACTTAAAAAAATAGCAACATAGAGAATTTTGCAGAGTTGAATGTTTTAGCCAAAGAGCTTAGAGGAAGACATCCAAAGAGAGTTCTGTAGGTAAAGATTGTGAGAGAGTCTTCCTGTGTACAAAAAGACAGCAATAGTGGTTCTGGCTCTCTAGCTTGATAAGCTTTGAGGGCCAACCAGGGAGAAATTCCTTTTAGAGCTTAAGTTGTGGAATAAGACAGTGAAACACTGCTGGCGTGAAGAAAGGAGAAAGACAATAATCATAATAACACTGTAACTACAGCTGCCTGACCAGGCCCTTGGTTTTACTTTTCAATGACCAAAAATGGTTATTTATTCAACCCCTCCTTCTCTCCTGGCTCTTCTAAGCCTGCTTGAATTGCTATAGTGGAATACTATAATGAAATCTTTTATTTTTTTGGACTTTCAAGAGATATATTTCTTTCTTATAACTCGAGTAACTTAAGAGCATGTGAAAGCCTTAATCCAGAGAGAAAGTACACCAGGCTTGTCTTTGCAGCTTTGAAAGCAGTCTTAGCTTCCTTAAATCTAAGCCATGAATGTGAGTTCTTCTTGAATAGAAACTGTGAGGGACTTGGTCAAATAACAATAATCAAAACTATCTGGGGCATAGTCTTCCTGACCACAAGTCCTGAGTCCTGTTTCTCTCTTTCAGAGGGGAAACAGGGCTTCATGTGTAACTTCACTGCCGCCCTCCAGGCAAAAGGCCAAGGTCTCCCAATGGGGCAGCTTACACAGGCCTCTGGATTGTGGATGGGATTCTTTAGGGAATAAAATCCACCCTCTGAAGACGACTAGTCTTTGTTTTGCTTTTACAAATGGAGACAGTGGCAGAAGGGGCTTCCCTTTGCCAAGGGCCCCAATCTTTCAGAATGCTTGCCATTACTAGAGCTGTTCTGAGGAATGATTATATCCCAGGCATAAGTGGAAGCACTAGTTCTTCTGGGAGTCTCTACCTGAGACCCCAAATCTCGAAATCTCCCTTTTTGTCCCCAGCCAGAGAATCAGATGAGATGAGCTTTGAGATCTCTAGTCAGGGTAAACTTTTTTTTCTTTCATTTTTGGCTTCTGCAGTTACGGGTGGGCACACCCTTAAATAACCTAAATCTGGCCCTCTCAAAAAGTCTTTAATTTGGCCAAATAGAATGCTAAGGGATAAGTTTGACTTTGGATTACCTCTTAACTTTTTGTTTTTCATGGATCCCACTGGAGGGGGTGAAACCTAGGTATCCCTTCTTGGAAGGTTTTTTTTTTAAATAATCAAAGGAAATGCTGATTTTCAATTAGAGCTTAATAAAAATAAAGAGACAATTCCCCCCCCCCAAGTTCCCAGAGCCCCTGAAATCTATCCATGGAACCCCCAGGTTAAGAGGCCCTGCTCTATTATCTGACTAAGGAGCCGGCCACAGTAGCTGCAGCCCTCCCAAACTGTGAGTTTCAATTGTTAAGCTCCCTTTCATCTGGCAGTCCTTATTGTAAAGAAGAAAAAAACCTCCTGGAAATAGAGAAGGCACATTAATGAGAGGGGAAGAAATATATTTCAAGTGGCTGCTTACTTGGAAAATTTTGACTTACTTCTTTTTAGAGGATTCTTATCTCTCTTAAATGTCAAAGCATTTCTAGGAAATATTATTTCTCTCTCAGGAAAGGTCCAAAGACTGTGCTACTGTACCTTTATTTCAAACAAGTAGCTATTCACTCCAGGGAAATTTAGGACCATCTACCAATTTCCCCAAATCCTGACATGTGAAAAAGAGTCCAATAATCAGGAAATGTTGATGATTTGAATTGCAAATTCATGATAGGACCCTTCTTTTACCAGAAGAAACATAAGACAACTTGGCTTTGTAACTTTAAGTCAGGCCTGTCTGTCATTGAGGGGTCCCAAAGGACCCTTCAGAATCCAGCAGGAGGTGTTTATTTCCAGACTTAACTAGGGGGCAGCTGGGTGGTGCAGTGGATAGAGCACCAGCCCTGAATTCAGGAGGACCCAAGTTCAAATCTGATCTCAGACAATTAACACTTCCTAGCTGTGTGACCCTGGGCAAGTCACTTAACCCCAGTGGGGGGGTGGAGGGTGGGAAGACTTAACTAGTTAGCTAGCACTATTTCATTTGCAAAGCATTTTACAAATATCATCCTATTTGATACCCACAACAATCCTGGGAGAAAGATGCTACTATTATCCTCATTTTGACTAATGGGGAAACTGCTCAGTCCATAATGCTACTTCACTATCTTGAAGAAGACTTCCCTTCTAGGAAGTGCAAGGCTATGGTCAAGGCCCCAGGGCAGCTCCACCACTGGCCTGGAGATAAGCCCAAGAGAAACAAGCTTCTCAGTGTTTGAGATACAGAGGAGCTAAGTCACTTGTCTGGGGGATGGGGAGGAGGATGAAAAGATACAGAGATAAAAGACAAAGATGAAGACAGAGAAAGAAAGAGAAACAGAGAGAGAGAAAGAAAAAGTCAGAGATACACAGAAAGACAGACAGACAGAGGAAGAGAGATACACACACAGTGAGAAAGAGAGAGAGAAAGAGAGGGAGGGAGGAAAAGTGGAGAGAGATAGAAACAGAGAAACACAGAAATACAGAGAGACAGAGACAGAGACAGAGAAGTTATCAATACAGAATGTGTTGATGTTGTCAGGTCTATTTCTTTGTTCTTTGCAGACTCAAAAGCTAACTTAGACCTAGTGACCCAATCCTTGTATAAGATTGACCGTGCATAGTCCATGGTCAGCAGAATTTGAACCCAGGGCTTCATCCCAATTTCACAGATTTCCCTCTAGGTAGAAATGATGTTTCTCCATGTGGAGCAGTGGAAAGAACACTGGGCCTGAGTTAAAATCTGGCCAAATTCCTGGGAAAGTCACTTCTCTGTTTATCTCCGTTTCCTCATCTGTCCTAAGAACTGGAATGGCCAACCATGCCAGTATTTCTGTCAAAAAACCAAACCCCAAATGGTGTCACCAAGAGTTAGACATGACTCAAATGACTGAACAGCAACAGTGACAAACTATCTTTGAGGGGGCAGAGGTACAGGGTGACCCCACAACATTTCTTTCTGCTGTAGTAACTTGCTGTGAAAGGAGGAAAAACACAATCATCAGTTCTCAAAGAAAGACATAAATGAAGACTGTCAGTCTCGAGTAGTCCTTGGATGAGGTTTTTTAATGTAAGATTTTTGGGGAGTTAATCTACACAAGAATTAAGTCACAACCTCCAGTTTGGACTTTGGCTATGAAAAGAACAAAGAACAAAACTGATAATAATGGCATATCCACTTTCTCTCCTCCCTCATCTCTTATCGTCTTTCCTCTCTCTTCTCCTTCTCCTTTTCTTTCCTTTTTTTCTCCTTTTCTCTCTCTCTTTGTCTTCCTCTGTCCTTCCCTCCCTTCCTTCCTTCCTTTCTCTTTCTTCCTTCCTTCCTTTCTCTCTCTTTCTCTCTTTCTTCCTTCCTCTCTTCCTTCCTCTCTTTCTCTCTCTTCCTTCCTCTCTTTCTTCCTTCCTCTCTTTCTTTCTTTCTTTCTTTCTTTCTTTCTTTCTTTCTTTCTTTCTTTTCTTTCTTTCTTTCTTTTTCTTGCCTTCCTTCCTTCCCTTCCTTCCTTCCTTCCTTCCTTCCTTTCTTTCTTTCTTCTTTCTTTCTTTCTTTCTTTCTTTCTTTCTTTCTTCTCTTTCTTTCTTTCTTTCTCTTCTTTCTTTCTTTCTTTCTTTCTTTCTTTCTTCTCCTTCCTTCCTTTCCTTCCTTCCTTCCTTCCTTCCTTCCTTCCTTCCTTCTTCTTTCTTTCTTTCTTTCTTTCTTTTCTTTCTTATCTTTCTTTCTTTCTTTCTTTCTTTCTTTCTTTCTTTCTTTCTTTCTTTCTTTCTTTCTTCTTTCCTTTCCTTCCTTCCTTCTTCCTTCCTTCCTTCCTTCCTTCCTTCCTTCCTTCCTTCCTTCCTTTCTTTCTTTCTTTCTTTCTTCTCTTTTCTTTCTTTCTTTCTTTCTTTCTTTCTTTCTTTCTTTCTTTCTTTCTTTCTTTCTTTCTTTCTTTCTTTCTTTCTTTCTTTCTTTCTTTCTTTCTTTCTTTCTTTCTTTCTTTCTTTCTTTCTTTCTTCCTTCCTTCCTTCCTTCCTTCCTTCCTTCCTTCCTTCCTTCCTTCCTTCCTTCTTTCCCCACAGTAAAAATGTATCTATATCTCTGTACCCGAATTCAGTGAAATCCAGGGATTAAGAATAGGAACTTTTCATTAAGAATGTAATTATTCTAGAGAATGAAGAAATTCAATCAAAAAAATTAGAGAGGATGGAAGAGAAAGGAGATAGATAGATAAATACAGACAGTGAGAGAGATAGATAAAGACAGAGATAGAGAGACAGAGAAAGAGTGAGAATTTTTTAGTATTTCATGACACATCACCTAGAATGTTTTTTAATGAAGTCCCTTTACTCTCCAAGGCCAAATGTAATGCAGTGAAACTCGTTAAGCTGCAGAAATCCCCCCCTTCTGCCTGTTCAGCCTCTTTCTTGCCATGAAAGTCTGCTTTTCGAAAAAGACAGCGGTTTCCCTTTCCCCAATGTTGCTCACACTACCACAGACTTATTAAGGTTTGGAATGTACACTCAGGCAGTCCTTATTGTAGGAAACAATTAAAGGGAATTAGTCTAATAATACAAGGCAGCACAGCTTTTGCCCTTCCCAGAGTAGCGACTCCTGCATGGAACAGTTCTCCTCATAAAAATCATGTATTTCTTAAATGCATTAAAATGATCTGAGCACCAAGGCTTGGCAATTAACGCGGGCCCACTGAGGAGCCCTTATTCCCCAAGCTAAGGGGGGATTAATCTCCGCATTAGTTCCAGCAAGGTCTTCCTCTAGTGAAAATCCATCAGGACGAATTTGATTTGGAGGCAAATGCCTGGCACACAAGGGCTTTCACTTGAGTTTCATTTCCTTGTCCCCTTTCAGGAGGGCAAGGCAGAAGGAGAGCTCCTGCAGGGTTGTAGGACTGGGTCCCCTTTCCTTTGGCAGATCTTCAGCCTGGGGAAGTGAGGGCCCGAGTTCCTACACATGGCGGCCCACCTTCCCTCTCTAGCGGACCCGCTTACCTCTCTCTGCAGCGCCTGGCACATAGTCAGAACATTATAATTATTGTTCTCCTCCTTGCTAATCTTTCCTTCTCCATCCTCATCCTCCCAACTCTGAGCCATCAAGGATGGACCAAAGGCACTAGAGCTTCCTCATCTTTAGGTCTTGTTCGGAGATGGAAGGAGGAGAAATTGGGACTGGGGGGCACTACCTCTGACCCCGACGGCTCTGTCGCCTTGACAACCCCCCCAAAGTCTGCCAGAGGAACAAGCTTAATTTGCTTTCTTTTTCTTCCCTTTCTCCCCTAGCCTTCACCGAAAGCACGCAAAACGCACGCCATCCAACATAAAGTCGCCGAAATAGCAATCTTGTCTCTGAATATATAAATTGCAAAAATTGATATGAATAAATCTGCAAGTAACGCACTGATTGTGGCACTTTTTTTTTTCCCAAGCCCGCTCTGGGTTCCTCTGCTCTCGGGGAGGTGGTGTTATTACACATCCCCAAGAACATCTGCAAACTCCGGGCTCCGTTCGTTAGAACTGAATGGAGGCCTGACCTCCTGTTCCTTGCCATGAACCTGGAGTTCACACTCATATTTTGCATGTTACAGGAAGCTACAGCTCGCCCCAGGGGTGCTGCACACAGAATCTCAGAAGCCAGATGCAGCCCTGCCTCTCTAGGCACCTGAAGGAGTATTCCGTCCCCATTCAAAAGCAGGTCCCCGACCAGGGACTCCAGGTCACTCGGGCTTCTCTGAAGAGGAGGACAAAACCAGGAATGCTTCTGGGGCTGGGCTGTCAGCGGGGAAGCAGGGGGATTACAAGGAACCTGTGACTCTGCCTCTTTCTGCCTTTGCTGGTAGTTTTTTTTGTGTGTGAACAAGAGCCATACAACAGATTGAGCCTGGTATAAAGGCCTGAGACTGTGCAAAGGAACCCCACTGAGCTTCAGCTGTGCTCGCAATTAGCAATAGGCATGGGATGATTATTGTTGTGGTAGCTGATGGCAATGCAAAGTGACAAGTTTTATGGGGGAAGTTGGGAGGAGTGGGGATGGATGTGCGGCAAGTTTTTTTCCCCCTCTTTTTCTTTCTTTCTTTCTCTCTTTCCACACCCCCCCTTGAACCCCCTTTTGGAGGCTGCCACCTAGTCTAGTCAAAGCTCTTTTCCCTCTATCACTCCAAAGAGCCTTACAAAATCGTTGAAAGAATATATTTTTTTCGTCCCTCTCTGGGCCCTTCAGAATGGGGTTTTCTAGGTCAGAGCTTCCTTACTTCCCTATTTAAGGTCCCCAAATACCCATTTGCCTCAAATTAGCAGAAAGCTTGTAGTTAAAGGCAAGAGATTAAGCATACAAAATTACTCAGCAGGTGACTGCTGGGTAGATTTGGGGGTTGAGAAGTCTTTAAAACTGACTACAAGACATTATATACTTCTGACAAAAGAACATAGCAATCCTACCTGCTTCCTCCAGCCACCGTTGTTTGTCTATTATTATGTTCTTTAATGCTCATGAGAGCCAAACTATTGGTGATACTACTCAATTACCATAGTAACTCACACCCGTGACCTCTTATTTCAGCGCTTGCTTGCCTACTTGGACCAATCCAGGCTGTTCGCATCTATTTAAAATGGTGCCATGGAGTTTTCAGGAGAACCAGAATAAGGGTGGGCTCTTCTTTATTTGGGGGGGGGAGGGAGGGGTGTCTTGGAACCTGAATTTATTGGGAAATGGTGAGCCCAGGCCTTCAGATTAACCTTTCCAATCGAGGGTGCTCCAAAGCTCCTGGATCGGAGGACTCCCTCCAATGACATTATGGAAACCCAGGACAATGCCATGAGTTCATAGGAGACCAGGAGTCCTCCCACTGCTCCAAGATCCAGGTCTTCTTTCTCTGATCCCCCGGACTTTCTCCACTAAAGTTAGGCAAGAAGAAAACTAGAGACTATTTTCTATTCACTCTTATCAATGTACATAACGGAACGGGGATGGGATGCTAACATTAAAGTGGAATTCTAAATGGCAGTGACTCAATGCTAACTTTCTCATTTTCCCATTTCTTTTAGGAAGTGCTGGCTCTGGAGTCAGTTCAAATCCTACCCTGGACACTTAGTAGCCGAACAAAGTATTTAACCTCTGTGGGCCTCAATATCTTCATGTATAAAACAAAGGGGTTGGATTAAATTATCCTTGAGGTCTCTTTCAGCTTTAGATTTAGAGTTCTCCGATATCAGGGAGTGTATAAATTTATATTGTAGATAATTATAATATGCAGCAATGCATGTATATTGTATGTGTAAATGGATAGATGCGTATGTTTTATATATATATGTATGTGCTTATGCATACATGTTTGTTGTCTCTCCCCTTACAATGTATGCTCCTTAAAGACTGTTTACTTTTTCTCTGTAGCCTCAGCGGACTATCATAATGCTTGTTTTATGATGAACTGATCACCTATATGAACTCAATTAATCTATTAAGCACATACAATATGCAACTCACGAAGTATTGGGAACTGAGGGCAAAAAAATAAACAAATAATAATTTGTCCTCAGTCCATATGACAATTCATAGAGTGTATGTCACTAATTTAGGGATCTTACCTAGTGATCTTACAGATAAGGAAACTGAGGCTGAGGGAAATGAGGGCCCTTGTCCAAGATCACCTAGAGAAGAAATGACAGGTGCTGGGTCTTCTGGTACCAGATCCAGCTCTTTGTTCTATATGTATATACATAGGAGAAAAAATACATACATATATATATATATATAAATATAAATATAAATATATATATATATATATATATAAATATATATATATATATATATATATATGAAAAAAAGGAACTTCTTTGACATGTAATAAGCCCACATTTGGTTTAGTTGGTGGCGTTCTTCATAAAATAATGAAAGCTTAGTTATTGAAGGGACCTCAGGGGGAAATCTAACCACAGGAATCCCAAGGTTTTGAGCTGGGTTGGATTTCAGTGGTTAGTGATTCACAGAGATTCACATCTCCAGAATTGGGGGATTTCCAGCTCAGGGGGACCCTGACTCTAGCCCAACCTTCTCATTCACAGATGATGATACTGAGATTCATAAAAAAGTGAAGAGTCTGCCCAATCACACTAATTAATGGTAGAATTGGGACTAAAATGCATGTCAGTGTTAGATCCTTCATGAATCCTGCCATGTCAAAGGAAGCACACTTAAAAACCCCAAATAATCCAACAACAAATGTACTGTAAATTCCCTGATTTTGCCCATTGTAAGAACAGTTGGGTCCTACTGACTCTGGAATCCCACCACATTTTTTTTTAACCAACATCAGGGTCTAGTGAAAAAGATTTACTTTCCTTATATAAGTTCAGGGACTCTTTCTTATTATTCCAAAGCCTTCTTAGATTGAAAACAAAATCAAATTCGGGCATCCAGTCCAGATCTGTGACTGTGGTAAACAATATGACCCCTGGGATGCTGGGTTTCCAAGCACTTAAATGAGAAACCAATTAATGATCAAGAACCAAATGACCAATAGAAAATGAGTCACTATAATAATAACACATGAGCAACACATCAAACGCATTATAGCCACATTATAAAGCAAAGCAAAATACACACATGCACATTCACACCCACATATATATGCAAACACACAAATATATGACAAATATATAATATTTATATATATATATACTATATATATATATACAAATAATAAAATAACATAATATAAAGACTTAAATAACTAAATCTTGACTGATATCTTTCTCCATGACAGATTCATCAGCCATGGTCTCAAGATCAAGAGAATAGTTCCATTTCTGACTATTGTAGAACTGGACCCTCATTACTGAAAATTTCTTTTTCTAAAGGATATTAGTAAGGAATCAAATGTAACTCAAGTCCCTCAGAACTGGGTCATGCTGGTCCTCATGCCAGGTCCTTGTTCTTCCTTGGATAGATAGAGCATTAGTATCAACAAGATGATCATTAGGAACAAGGATAATTTCTGAAGCCTACTTTCCATTAACTATATCAGGGATTTGGAGAAAGGCTTTCTCATTCCCTAAGAGAGTAATAATAATAGACAACTTTTTATATAATGAGCTTTAAGGCTTCCTTTGTGTGGATTATCTCATTTAATCTTTGTAACAATGCTATGAGGTTGATGCTATTGTTATTCCTATTTTATAGAAGTAGAAACTGAGGTAGAGAGAGATTAAATCACTTTCCTGGGATCACATAGTTAATACTGACTACAAATCCAGTATAGATAATCATTATTCCACCTAAGAGAGAAAAGACCTCAGGTGAATTATTTAAACTTTGGCCTCTAAACAATTGATTATTTGATGCCAAACTTGTGACAAATACCAAGCTATAAATCACCACAATCCTTTGCAATTCAATTACATATAGGACTAGATTCTATTTTGTGAGGACATGTCAAGGGATCATAGATCCAGAGTTGAAGGAATTCTACAGACTATCCCCTCTGCTTTCTCATTTCCGTGCTCATCAAACTATAACCTCCTTAAGAGCAAGGACCGTCTCATTTTGCTAGCTCGCATTTGTATTGCTAGTACATAGCATAGTTCCTAGCACATTTACTATGCGCTTACCAAATGCTTAATCAATCATTCATTTAGATGAGAAAAATTGAGCCTGGGAAAGATGGTGGGTGAAGGTCCCATGGGTAGTTAGGGTCCCCCATACCATCTGAACCTAGGTTTTCTGTCTCCAAAGTTACTCTTCCTTCCATGACACCATGATATCTGAAGACTAAATTGATGAACAATCTGCTTGAATTCATAGTCCTCTAAACTCATTGCAAGACCAGTACTTGTAGGAGGAAAGATTCACAAGAATCACCATTTAATAGGGTCTCATTCTTCTATCAGAAAATGTGCTTATCTCCTAAATATCTTCTTGGACTCCAAAAGTGGCTTTGGAGCTAAACCTATTAGGTTGCAGCCAGATATTGATGAATGATTAATAATTAAGTGATATAATATAATAGAGTTATAATTTTAGAAAGAGTAACAATGATAACAACTAATCTTGCAGTGTTGAGATCAAGATGGAAGGGGAAGAACATATCATTAAATACTGAACAACTGGTGTTCACATCATTTCTCCCTCATAGTTGGGTAGGGGCTATTTCAATTTGGTTTTTGTATCCTCACAAACTAACACAATCTGTGGTACCTTGTCAGCATTTAATAAATGCTTGAATTGAATGATTAGACTTGCTCCTTTTAGAGGATCTTATGTTGAGATGAATTCCATAGTTGCAAACTTTTTTTTTTTAGCTTATAATTGTAGATGTATGATATTTGCTTTATATAATCCATACATACACACATATCATATATATATACATATATATATATATATATTTATATATGTAATAATTATAGCCTAAAGAATTAAAGTTAAAACCAAGAAATTTCCCCTAAATCAGTGACCTTTTGTCTAGGGCTAAGATTATCATGACCTGCACTTTCAAATGTGAATACAGCACACTCTAAAAATTCACATAATTTCCACACAACTCAGTTAAAAAAGAAATACATGGATGCCAAAAGCTCAAGGGAATTCTTTCCCTGGTAAAACCAGCCAGCTATTGGCCAAGCAAATGATGGTAACAGCACAAAGAACTCTACTGGGAAGTGTTGTCCAAAAATCCTAAAATTGAAAGGAAACAAAAACCTAACAATTGTGATCAGATTTCAGATATGTTCTTAAGATCCTCCTTCTTCTTTTTTCTCCCTATGAACAGCCTTTATATTCTATGTCAACCAAAATGAGAAAGTTAGATTCCTTTTGGGGCGAGTTTTGGATATTGTGTGTGGGAACAGGCTTTTAAAAGCCGGGGCTATAGTTGGGAAGTTTCCAAATACCAGTCAATATGGAGGCTGCGTGTAGCTCAGAACCTGGTCAAGAAGTCGGATGCAATGATCTGGGAATGTGTTTAAGAGAAGGAAAAAGGGGTCCAGTTTGGCAGAATTCTTGAATTCTGGATGGCCAATAGCAGGAAGAAAAGCCTGAAGGCAACCAAAATGGGGAATGGAAACCTTTACAGGACTGTTTAAAATAATAAAATATCACATGTCCCCTTGGAGGAGATTTTGATGAACACAACATGAATTTATTTAGTGGGAGAGAGACAAGATTTTGATGTCTTGGACCTATTGATTAGCTGATAGTGGGTAAAGTGATGGGATGAATTAGGAAGAGCTGAGTTCAAATATGGCCTCAGACTCTTTGAGCCTGGGCAAGTTACTTAGCCTTTGTTTTTCCTCACTTTTCTCAGCTGTAAAATGGGGATAATAATAATATCCACCTCCTAGTCTTACTGTGAAGATCAAACAAGATTATTTATATATCTTAAAGCCCATAGTATATTGCTTTCCCTTTCCACTCCAAAAAGAATTCAGAACTGACATCATTTGAGAGTTATTCTCCATATACAGTTGGGTTCTGCTGTCTGATTGATACCTTTTTCCTCTTTGCTTTATTTTAATTTCTGTGAACCCTGCTCTGCTTTTTACTATTTATTTATTTTTACTATTCCTCTAATTTTTTCCCCCTTCCTTCAGAAATGTCGAAAAAGCCTTTTGCGAGATCCCGTACCCCAACCGCACACTTGGGGAAGGAACCCATGTTAAGCCTCATGTTACCCACCTAGAAGTATGAATCTCTTTCATGGTCTACAAACAGTTTTGGAGCAGCACCATGACAGGAACCAGCTCAAAAAGTTGCTATTTCAGAGGCATCGGGAGTGATTGGTACTGGGCCCAAGAGCAGAGAGTTAAATAGTAAATTAGCGATGAGTTAATATGTCCAGAATTGATCAGCCCGCCCGATGATTAAGGCCTCTGATTAAAAAAAAAACAACAAAACAAAACACAACAAAAATCCTTCCCTCCCCCCACCCCTTTTACCCTTTTTATTCTACAGAATACGAAATTAAACACTTGTGGGTTCATTCTAAAGAGTGAATGAAATTGAATAAGCTACCTAGTACTTGAGATGCACGGGGAGTACTTGAATAGAGCAAACCTCCTAAGTTGAATGGAGTGCCTTTGGGGACCAATTTGTCTCTTTTCACTCTCTATTCTTCCTTTTTTGCTGACAGATGTACAAAGGCGGAACTACTCCACGAAGCTTATCTTCATGCACCCCCAGCAGCTGTCACTTTTGTCGAACAAGTTAATCAGGCAAATGCCACCATATCCCACTTTCTATAAGGAACAACATGTTATAGACAGTACTCTTGCTAGAAAGAGACTTTATTTTAACTTTGACTGGCTTGCTTTCCCACCCCTCCAGCCCCCCACCCCCACTCAGCTTTTCCCCTTCTCCCCAAAAGGGGGAAAAAAGGGAAACTTCGCCTAAGCTTACAATTTGGCCGGCCAAGATGGCATTAGAAATGAACAATAATACAGCGCACAGTCAGATTTTAAGCTATTTAGTGATTTAAAGGACTGAGGGCCACATTGGACCCTATGGGGTTTATGTTATTAGGCCGAATGCCACAGGCAAGGGCAAAAAAAAAAAAAAATTAACCAACTCTGCAGGCAGAAAACCTTCTGACTCCATGGAGAGTTTGGATCCATTTGCTTCTACTCTTGCTCTCTGTAAAAACATTTTGCATCCCTTACTGGTTATATACATGGCTCCTTTGTGAAATCCGACTGTATCGAGAAAGGTTCCCCCTTTCAGCATGGCATTCGTTCATGCCCCTTGTGGGTGGGTACCCTATTAGTCACAGACCCACCAGCATCAGCCATCTGAGACAAAATGAAAGGACTTCCTAGCCTCTGACTTCCTGAAACCTTACGGCAACTAGGAGTCTTTGCTGCTAACTCATCCACCTCCACTTTTTCCACTCCTGGAGCACATGCTGAGTGCACCATGCTGGCTCAGATCCTCTCTGAGAGCCCCCCACTCACTCTGAGAACTCAATGCCAAAGCCAGACATATTTTCATTAAACAAACTCTTTAGTAACAATGTCTGTGGAGAACTTGGGGTTTGACATTCTCAAGGACCAACAGCCTGCTCAAAGATCCCATAAACTCTTCAAAGGCACCAGGGCCCAAGTCGGTTCCTGGCTCCGTCCCTTACTGCGTCCCCTGAAGGATGTCCAGGTTCTCCAGTCACCAGAGCACGACCGACTAAGGCAGCATTTCTGTAGCTACAAATCCACTGGTATTACTCACAGGCTGTGTAACCATGTTCTTCTGGAATCTCAAATTCCCTTTTCCTGTATAATGTTCCTGGGCGAGGAAATCTCAGAAGAGCACAGAAGACTTTACTAGGCTGGTAGGTTATAAAGTCAATAGGTCTACTGTGTCAATCAACCACATTGTTGCTGAGTAAGAATGAGGGACTTAAGCTGAGACCCTAACCTATTTATCAACTGTCTAGGATGTAAGTGCTATTGGATTACCTTCCCCTTTTCAAAATAAACCCTGCAAACTTTGTTCCAAAGGGATAAAAGCTCCCAGACAAAACGCAGAGGGAGATGCAGACGGAAAGCCAAAACCCAGCCCTCCTTCAGTTGTACCTAGGTATAGCAGCCTTCTGTGGCCCATATGGCATTCAAGATCACCCACTGTTTCATGGTGTTTAGCTGGGGCGATGGTGGAGAGCCACCCATAATTGGGTGAAAGTTGGATTTAAGGTGGGATCTTCTCCCACCTCCAGCTCCCACTGGTATTCACAGAAGTCTGGCTTCAAGACAACCAATTCCCTTACTGTTCCACAGGAGAATGAACCTTGTGGGTATAAATTGTCGGCACTGTGTCTCTGGGATTAGACACGCAGCCCGGATCATTGTTAGTAGGAAAGGCATGACTAATGGAACATGTTTTGCACTAAAGAATGTGCCCCCAAAGGTTACTTTATCGGGGAGGATTTTTCCCTTTGGTACATCGCACACTTATAATAATAGACCACAGTTCTATAGCCTTTTGAAGATTACAAAGCACTTTCCTTAAAACAGCTTTGTGAGGTACGTGATTCAAATATTGCGATTTCCATTTAAAATAATAATAACAATAGCTAGCATTTACGGGGTCTGTTAGAGCTGTGCACAGCCCTTTCTAAATATGAACTCGTGATCCTCACAACTACTCTGTGAAGTGGATGCTATTATGAGCTCCATTTTATTGTGAAGGAAACTGAGGCAGACAGAGGTTTGGGACAGAGCTGGTAAGTATCTGAGACCAGATTTGAATTCAGATCTTCTTAAGAACAGACCCAGAACACTAAGCAATGCTCTATTAAATTGCTTCGTGAGGAAATGGCAGGGCAGATGGCAGCCTAATCCCAAGGTCAAGTCCAATATTCCTCCCATTATACTACACTGCCCCTTGTGGTAGAGGGGTTGCACTCACCGGTGCCTCTTGTGGGCTACCTTCATGATCTTGAATTGCTTTGTCCATTTTTATCAGGCCCATTAATATAGTATTCCTTCTCTATTAAATATAGCAAAATATGAATTACCTTGATTTCTATGCAATCTTCTCTCCCCAATTGCCATCCCCTAATTAGGAATCAGGAGGTCTGGCTTCTAGTCCCAGATCTCAGTCACTCATCTGTGTGGCCATTTAGGACCTTCATTTATGCTTCCATAAAATGGGGAAAAAAACCCATCACATCTCTCTCACCTGTGTGGATTTGAAAGGACTTTGAAAAATAGAAGTGCTTTATGTATATATACATACATCTATAATTATAAGGGATTTGCTGTATGGCGGTCATTATTATAAACACTCTAAATCAAAAGAAAGGGATTTGGATGTGATAGAACAGAGAAGCAAGTTTCCAAAAATAGTATAATTTTACTGAATCGGAGTAGTCTATTGATAGGCTCCTGATCAGGAATTAATTGAGACAATGATTCATAACTATTCTGGTAGATCATCTGCTAGAGAAAATGTTTCTCCCTTACCTCCACCTCTTGGCAAGCTTCACTCCTTTCAAGGCCTACCTCAAATGGCACTTACTACAGGAAATCTTGCCCGATTTTCTCAGTTGTTAGTAAATTTCCTCCCGTGTCTATCAAAATTATTTTGTTTAGATTATCTGTTTAGAGACAGCATGTTAGTATTATTGTTCATCTTTCATTTTAAAAGAGAACCAATGACATTGGGTTCATGTTTTGAATTCTATATGGCAACATGGTATGGTAAAAAAGTACCAGACCCTCTAGGACTACCTGTGACATCCCAAGTGTGGCTCAAAGGAGATTAAATTGCAATAGGAAAATATTTAATAAAATTAAAAAATATAATAGAAGATAGTTCACATTAATATGTGGTTTTCAAAGTCAATATGGAGTCCTTAAGGATGTAAACTCCTTGAGGGCTGGTATCATATCTTGACTCCAATCCCATCCCTTTGACTTTCTTATCCAAAGCATCCTTCCCTTGCCTATCAGTCCCCTAAAAAACATTGTTAGCTTCTAGAGAGAGAGAGACTGTCTTACTTGCATGAATTTGTGTCTCCAGGGCACATGGTAAATGGTAAATAAATACCTTTTCATTCATGTGCATTCATTTTTGGGTCCTCTGCAGCTCTGAGCATGGTACTAAGCACAGAGAAGGAAGACAGGCAGAGAATCAAAATCTCAGAGATATTACTTAGTCCAACTGGAACCAGAGCAGAAATAAGCTTTTAGCTTCCCCAAGAAGGGGTTGTTCAGCTTCTCTTGAAGTTCTCCATTGAATAGAAACCTGCAATCTCCCAAAGAAACACAAAATGTCAGGGAATATCTACATAGTCCTTTCTGTTATTTCTTCCCACTGTCATAAATTCTGTCTTTTGGGGCCAACCAGTACAAGGTAAATCCCTCTTCTGCAGAATAGCCTTTTAAATACTTAAATCAGGATTATATAATGTTGCTATCTTAAGGGACCTCTGTGGCTGTATCATCAAAGATCTCAAGGCAATTCCATCTATGACACATGACAAGCAAGAGGTCATCCAGCCTTGACTTGAAGCCATCCAATGAGGAGCATTCATTTCTTCCTGAGGTGGCCAGTGCTTTTTGGGATAACGCTAATTGTTAGCCAGCTTTTCCTGCTATCAAGTTCAAGTTTATCTCTTTGCAAAATCTCTGCTCTGCTCTTAGATCTGCCCTTTGGGGCCGACCAGGACAAATTTCCACAGAACATCTTTTCAACCCTTGAAAACAGCTTTTCTACTCTACCTGTTTTCTCTCCTCCAGGCTAAACACTCTCAGTTCTGTTGACTGTTTATCCTATGATATTACCTCAAGGTCCTTCACTCTCTTGGTCACCCTTTTCTAGATTCTGTCCAGCTTATCAATTTCTAACAGCAACAACAACAATAATTAGCATTTATATAATGATTTAAGGTTTGCTACCTCTTATGGTCCTCTAACAACCAGATGAGGTAGATGCTCCCCAATGAGGAAACTGAGGCTTGAATTTAAGTGGAGCTTAAGTGATTTTTCTCCCAGGATCACAATAAGTTTCTAAGGAAAGACTGGAACTTGGGTTTTTCTGATTTCAAAATTCAAACTCTTTCTATCTCACCATTTATCTCCCTCCTTATATCTTCTACCTAAAATGAGGTGCCTGAATGAAGACAATATTCCAGTTATGGGTTGACCAGGACAGAGTAGAGCTGCATTATCTATTCCTTTGTCCAGAATGTCATGTCTCCTTTAACACAGCTTAAGTTTTCCTCATCACATAGTAATTGAACACACCAATTTTATCTCCTCTAAGTTTTCTCTAGGATAAACCATCTTCAGCTCCTTTAATGGGTTCTTTCATTCACAAGTTTTCTGCCTAAATCTGGCTTATTTTTTGAAGTTTTCTAGTTTTAGATGGCCTTTGTAAAATAAAATAATAATCCCTAAATATAATACTTCCAGTGAGGGCTGATCAAGGCCAAGTTTAGCAGGCCCATCACAGCCTAGGATTCAGTCAGTCAGGTTTGGGTAAGCTCTTTGTCTGTCATCAGAATGCTGACTCACCTTGAACTTACACCCACAATGAATACTTCTGAATGATTAGAAATGGAGAATGCTCAAAATATATTGGTAGGGAAAAGCCATTTATGGAAGGTTTCCTACTCAATGAAAGTTACTTAATTTGAATGGGTAAACAATATATGACCTATATAATATGACCTCCATAATAATAATAACATAAGATTATTATTCCCTTGGGTATGATTCTAGAATCATAACTAGGTTTTGAGAAAGAGAATTTGTTTTTGGTAGAAGCTTGACCAATGCATTTACAAAGTGCTATATTGAGACTCCTAGTGGATAAAAGGCATTTTCTTTCTTTTTTTAAAGAGAAGAATAAAAATGATCATCAAGATCTTATCATGCTGCACAAAATACCACACCCATCACTAGTACTTAGACTAAAACTGAAGCTGAAAGTAGCTTCATTAAGTTTGGGGGTACATTAATCAATGGAGGTATCATATATGCAGAAATACAGTTTGCTTTCCCCAGCTTCTAAATCCAACTCTCTCTGCCAAAACACTATGGTTTAATAATAATAGCTAATATTTATAGAGGGCTTTAAGTTTTGCATGGTATGTTATGCATATTATTGCATGTAACTAGATGACAGCATTTATGAAGCACTTATTGTATGTCAGGCACTATGTATGTCAGATAGTGTCACTGACACTATTCTGTGTTCAGGACTGAGAAAAAACAGGAGATGCAGCCTTAGAGCAATTGGGTTTGAATCTTAGCTTTGCTGCTTATTACCCATGTGACATTGGGCAAGTCACCACCTTTTCTCCCTCCTTAGTTTCATTTATTCATCTGTAAGATGTGGCTCCACATCATGTGAATCTTTGACAATACCTGTCCATTCCAGAGCTAAACTCTTAAGGTTCCTGGGAATAGGAACAGACTGTTCAGAAGGATGGAGGAAAATAGGAGAAATTCTCAACCGTTCCGGTAGATTTGGCTTTTTTTTTTTTTAAACAAAGATTGAGCCCAATGGAAGCCCTGGAACCAAGGTAGGGTTTTAATGTGGCTTTGTTCCAGTGTGCCAAAATTTATAAGGTGCTGAAAGAACTTATAGCCTATCAGCAGCAAAGAAACAACTGAGTTTAGTATCTAGTTAGTAAAGATAATTTGTTAAAATAGAAAGCTACCAGATGGTAGCTCTTCTTCCCCCAAGGGCAGCTGCACCTCATTTGAGCTCCTCTTGGCTCCACGCGGCCCTACTCCCCAAGCAGCCGCCTTGTGGTGTCCCATGGTCTCCTTTCCCCACCTGCCATTCTGCTTCAATGAATTTGTCTTTAAAAGTTGAGTTGTTTCATGCATCTTCTCTTGGGCACATAAATTGCTAGTTATGCCTCTGGCCAATGGATTAAATTTTGTGGACTACACATAGAGTCTTTCTCAATGATTTGTTCTTTTGTGAATTTCTCCCCCACATTAACAAAGAGAATGATGTTTTATCCCCGGCTTGGCATGTGGATGCTAGAGGGAATAATTCCTTACATCCTGAGCAGGATGCAGACCCTTTGTGAATGCAATCGGTCTCAAGTCCAAGGAGGGACCAAGAAAATAATGCTGTTTAAGGAAGTTAAAGGTAACACAATATGTTAAATGACACCATCATTGTGTGTACTTTGGGAGAAAAATAAAGAATATGCTTCCTAGAAAAGGGTCACGACTTCATCAATTGGATTTTAATGAACTCAGTGGGATTTTAGCTGAGAACTGAAGTTATAAAAAGTTTCATTCTAAACAGTAATTTTTTTTAACCTGAGCTTTATTTCACCCTCCTTTCCCAGCTCAGATTATCTTTCTGGACACATAAAAAATAAAAAAAGTCACTACATGATGAAAGTAACCATTTATTCTAACAGTTAATAGCTAATGGATAAGGAGGAGAAAAACCAGAAAGCATGTTAGACCTGCTGAAATGTTAGGTAGTACTAGGCCATTTGCTTGCCTTTAGCCACTGAGATGAAATGCTTTGTGGGAAAAGCCAGTGAGGAAAAAAAAATCACAATTTGGAATCAGATGATCCTTTACTGTCATTACAAGAAATCCTCCCCCTGTCTGTGGTAGTTGTAACAGGTTCCAAAGGAGAGCTCTTAGAGATAAGTAATGGAATATTTCTTTCTTTTTTTTTTTTTTTTTTGTCTTTGTATTCCTAGTGCCTGGCACATAGGAGATACTTAATAAATGCTCCTTGATTAATTCATTAGCATGAATTAATTAATGCCAGTTGATCAAATTAAATCTTGGTCTCAACATTTTATTGGCAACTTGCTCACAGACTACTTTTGGAAGGAGGTATGCATTGGAAAGAGGGAAGAGAAATTGTAGGAAGGGGGTCTTTTTTTTTTTTTTTTTGAGGAGTGGCGAATTAATTGGAGGGGGAGAGGATGATTTGTTTTGTTTTGTTGTGGGCTTTTGACTTAAGTTTAGGTATTTCAGTGCGAAAACTCATTCCACTGATATAGGTCAGCAATTCATGGGTAATATTAGAGCAAGTTAGAGAAGTCCATATGACAAGGATCACAGATTTAACATGAAAGGGAATTTAAACAAACCTCTTCATTTCATAGGGAAGAAAACTGAAAGTCAGATAGAGTATAATTTGCCAGTTATTTGCCTCCTCTAAGTCTTTCTTTTCTAAAGTAGTATCTTTAGGGATACGAAGAGGTAGGTTATAATCTTAGAATGCTGCTGGGGCACTGTTATTTGCCACCTTGCCAGTACTTGTAGAAGGAAAGAATTGAATTCATATCTTTTTGACTCCAAGATCTTTCAGACTGCCTCTCATGGACTCATGTATGCTGATTATAAAACGAACATAAACTCCCTTTTTTTTTTTTTTTTTTTTTTTTGTATTTTTGGAAGGATGTGCTGCATTCTGGGAAAAGAAATCCCCAGGTTAAGGTCTTTTCTGAAACACAGATTTTGGGGCTTTTGAGGTTTAATTGTTTCATCTCACAGATGAGGAAACTGAGGCTGTAAATTTAAGAGATTTATGCCACATCACACAGCCATCACAGGGCAGAGGATTTGAATCTGGGTCGTTTTGATTTGGAGGACAGCTTTTTATTCACGGGCCACGTTGACTGTCTCCATATTAGTCAATATGTTTTAAAATTAGTCAATTGCTTTTTTCTTTTCAAGAAGAGCAATTCTTTTTCTAGAGGAGCAAATATGTGCCAATGCCAATAGAAGCTGGTAGATGAAGGCACTTTCTGACAAGAGTCAGCACAGAGACTGGCAAGGAGGGAAACCGCCCCTCTGTTAATTAATGGGACGTGTTTGAGAATTGAGTACATCTCGTCTTCTGCGATGCAATGTGACAGTATTTGTTCCACAAAATGTGCCTTGGCTACTTTGTGTGTGTGTGTGTGTGTGTGTGTGGCAAAAGTAAGTCTGTCGCTTACTGCCTACATGTTTCAGACTGCTATGCCGAGGGGAAAAAAATTCCCCTTCTCCAAGACTTCCAAGTCTTGTGTGGCTCATGTTAGCCAGACTAGTGTGACCCTAAAGTAATGGAGCAATCCGGCTGACTTCTTAGCACGATTAACAGAACAATCTCCTCTGGATAAGAAAACAAATTAACTCCCAGCACCAAATGTCTCCTGGACCAGGAAAAGCTGTTCAGAAAAAAAAGGAATGCTTTGGAACACTCCAGGGACAAATTCTAGCCTGATTTGCCCAAGATTGTCCCTAAAATAAGTGGAACCAACGGAAGGGACTGGTTTTGGAAACAATAAGACAGCATGGAGTCAGATTTGAGGGTATGTCACTGAGCTGGCACTTGGTGGGGGGGCCTATCAGTCAAAGATGAATGACCACTCCTTTGGGTTACCAGAGCTCTATTGACAGGACACATTCTCCTGACCAATGACTTCTCCTTCTCTCCTCTGTCTTTCTTGGATCTAGGGCAGCCAAAGTCAAAGCCTACAGGGGTTAAAAATTCTTCCTTCCCCTTCCAAAGAATAGGAACGAGGGTCCCCAAAAGGTCAATGGGAGTCCAAGGTTCTCACTCATTATCTATCAGGGGTTCTCAAACTACGACCTGTGGGCCAGATGCGGCCCGCTGAGGACATTTATGCGGCCCTGCCGGGTTATGGCAGATGGGCTCAGGGGCGGAGACAGAGTGTGAGCTTTTGTTTTTACTATAGTGCAGCCCTCCCACAGTCTGAGGGACAGTGAACTGGCCCCCTATTTAAAAAGTTTGAGGACCACTGATCTAAATGGTACCATGGACAGAATATTAGCCTCTGCCTCTAACATATACTAGTTAGGGATGTCACAACTTCTTGGTACCCCTAGGCAACTGCTTAAATTGCCAAACAACATGCAGAATACCCTGCAATGAAGAAATCATTGGCAGAGTCCTAAAGAAAGACCCCCACTCCACCCCCAACCCCATTCCCCAATTTCGCCTCTCAGTGAAAGCTACAGGACTATTTTTTCACTTTGTGTTTTGATTTTTCTAGTACATTGGCACATTTAGTTTGGATATAGTAGGTACCTAATTACATACTTGTTGAACTGAATTCAACTCTTCCTCTCTCAATATCATTTATTGCCACTGATGCCAGAAATTCAATGGATAGAAATTCATTCTTTTAGCTTAAACTTAATCAAATTAAAATGCAAACGCATGGAGAGAAGCAATTCTTTAAAACTGATCAGACGTTTACATTTCAGTGTGAAAGAGTTCACAAATGCCTTTCCTTAAAAAAAATGTTAAGGTGAGAGGGACTTGGAGAAATGCAAGGGTTGTGGATACCTCATAGAGGCTGGAAGTTTACAAAGCCTGTGGCAAGGAAAACAAATTTTATCTGTTTATAATTTTGCTCTGGTATACTCTTAGGCAAGTAGGTAAGTGGTTTAGTAGATAAAGAGCTGGATCTGGAGTCTGGAAGACTCATCGCCATGATTAAAAGCTGACCTCAGCAATTTACTAGCCATGTGATCCTGTGCAAGTCACTTTATCCTCTTTTCCTCAGTTTCCTCATTTGTAAAAAAAAAATGAGCTTTCGAAGGAAATCATAAACCACTTCAGTACTTTTGGCAATAAAACCCCAAATGGAGTCATAGAGAGTTGGACACAACTCAACAACAACAGACTAGTATCACCCTAAAATAACGGAGCAATTTGGCCAACTGAATTTCAAAAGAGCCTGGACATAGTTGGATTCTATTTAAAAAAATGCTTTGGTCTATGAAGAAAGAAAGTAATAAAATAGGACAGCCGGTATTCATTTATCTCGCATTTATACTCTGTTCCTATTCCTAGGCCATCTACAAGTTGATTTAATCACTCCTCAGTTTTCTTTTCTGTCTCTCTGTTTCTCTCTGTCTCCATCTTCAGTTATTTTATTTTTCACATCTTTGTGGAAGAACCTCAGTTTTTATTTGTTCCCTATTGGCCACTGTTGTACCAATAGCCTAATGTAAATTTTGAAATGGATATCTTGTGTGCATCTCAAATTCGACATATCCAAAATAGAATTTATCATCTTTCTCCCAAGCCCTCCTTCTCAAACAAATTTCCCTACTTTTGTCTGAAGAAGATGTATCACACATGAGGCCCGTGGGTAGGATGTGGTGGACAATACTCCTAAGTACAGCTTGCACTGGATTACAACATAATTGGGAAATGTTGAAAAAAATTAAAATACAATAAAATATAGATAGCATTACATTTAAAATTAAGCCAACACATATGGTTTAGTGGACCCCATTTTAAAAAATTTGACATTGCTGCTTTAAAGCACCACCATCCTCCCCATCACCTAGGTTTTGTGCCTTTACCCTTGACCCTTCACTCTCTCACCCTAAACATTCAAACCTATTGTAAAATATGATTTCTTCCTCATGAACAACTCTCCTTTTTCTCTGCTCACACAACTACAATTCTGATATCACTCCTAATTCTGATAGCAGTCCTAATCACTCCTCCTTTGGACTATTATAAATTTCTAAGTGGTTCCCTGCTTCAAGTATCTTTCCACTCTCACCCATTTCCCACTTAGCTGCCAAAGTGATTTTTCTGACCACATTATGTGTCTGACTACATTAAGTGTTTTCCTGACCACATTATGCTCCTACTCAACAAAATCCAGAAGCTTCCTGTTACTTCCAGGGTCAAATAAAAACCCATCTTGAACAATGACAATTCTTCATACCTGTCCCTACTCCCTCTCCCATCTTCATATTCTATCTTCTTCTCTACTTTATGATACACTGGCCTCCTGGTTTTTCCTCACGTGGCACCCTCCATGTTTTGTCTCTGTGTTTTGCTTGGAACAATCTCCTCATTGCTGCTTCTTAGTTTCTCTGGCTTCCTTCAAGACTCAGCTCTGATCCTTCTGCCTTCCGGAGGACCTTTCTGGTCCCTCTTTTGAGATAACCTTCCATGAACTCAGTTTATATCTTTTTCCTAGCATTTTTTAAAAACTAGGTTTTCTCTTCCATTAGAATATAAGTTCCTTGAGGGCAGGGATGACTTTTGCCTTTCTTTTTATGGTTAGTGCATAGCACAGTGCCTGCCACATAATAGGTATTTAATAAGCTCTTGTTGATTGATAAAAACTGGTTGGATACATTGGTCTTCATTTTGGATATCTTCAAGGAAAAATTTGTGGGATCCAACAAGAAATTTGATGATATTTTTACATCAAAGGCTCTAGATTTGCAAGTTGCTGGTTAGCTAGGTGACAGAGTGGATAAGAGCATAGTGGTGAAGTGGACATAATGCTGGGTTTGGAGTCAGGAAGATTCATCTTTCTTGAGTTCCAATCTGGATTCAGACACTAACTAGCTGTGTGACCCTGAGTAAATCACTTAACTCTGTTTGCCTCAGTTTCCTCATCTGAAAAAATGAATTGGAGAAGACATGGAAAACCACCTCAGTATTTTTTTTGCCAAGAAAGGGTCAAGAAGAGTCAGATGTGACTGCAACAACAAATAGTGGATAAATCCCTGGGGCCTGGAGTTAGGAAAACCTGAAATATATATATATATGTATATATATATATACATATATACATATATATATACAGATACATATATATATATATATGTAAAATTTACTTACTAGTTATGTGAAACTAGCCAAGTCACTTAACCTTTGTTTGCCTCAGTTTCTATATCTGTAACATGGGGATAATAATTGCACCTATATCCCTAGGTTGCTTCGGGAACAAACAAGATGATATAATGTAAAGCACTACATAAATGCTAGCTATTATTATTTGATTCATTAAGTCATTTCTGATCCCAGTGGACAAAATAAACATATAGAGGAATGATGAGGGAAATGTTGGGTGAAAAATGCAAATGAAGCAAGATTTTTAAGGAATATTCTGGGGTTTTAGAACTAAACAGAAAGAATGGCTGTTCCTGATACTTCTACATATGTTCAATGAATATATATCCTAGGGGTAGACGGGTGATTTTGGCTTAGCATCTTCTCATGGAAGCTCCCAATTCTGACTATGTTTTCTTTGACTTAGGATCATAGAGTTAGAGCTGAAAGGAACCTTAGACAACATCATTTTAAGGCCCATGGAGGTTAAAAAATTTACTCAAAATTATACTATCAGAAAGACTTTCCAGTAGAATCCATATTGTAGAATCATTGATTAGGGCTAAAATGTATCTTAGAAGCCATTTCCTCCCATTTCTTCCTCAATGGGAGTCCAATCCTTCCATTTTACAGAGATTCAGAGGAAATGGTTTGTTGAAGGCATGTAACAATTGGCAAACTGACTTAGAGACCACTTAATTTAATCGCCCCATTTTTCAGATCAATCTCAAAGGGAATGAAGTGATTTATTCAAGATCATATCATCAGAATACTCTCCAGTTGAGCTGTTGGACAACTGGCTATTCTACAACAAAATAGCTTTCCTCCTCCACTAGTTGGTTGATTGTCTTAAAACATTTAGCTGAATCTAAACTTGATTTGGTTTCATTAACCACACTGATGGGCCAGTTTCAGACCTATTTACCAAGAATCCCTCAGGCAACTTCTGAGAATTTATTAAAGGAAGCCATGAAGTGGGCTGGATTCTGAATTTCCTCATTTCCTGGCTGTGTGATTCTGGGTAAATTCTGCCCTCGCCTTTTTTTTGGGGCCCAGTTTCCTTTTCTATAAATGAAGAAACTGAACTAGATGACCCTTGGAGCCTTTCCAGCTTTCCATGATTCTCTACTGGGTCATCTATGTATGGTGACCTGGGTGGGAAGATGGAGTTGCCACTTTGGAAGTCCCTCTGCCGCTGAAATCGCAACTCCTTTGGCTATCATTTTCTAAATCAACTTTTTAGGGAAAACATACTGAGTTGTTTTTTGATTTTTTTTTCTTATATTGGCCCTGAAAATGGATGGATATATAATTTGGCAGTGAAATGGTAAATCAAGACCACCACAAAAACAGTGAACATTTAGTGCAGACAGCTTCATTCTGCAGTTATCAGTGACCTATCACTGAACGATTAAGTTCTTACTGGGCATTTTTAGTATTTTCTGATCTGATAACTGCTATGGAGAAGCCAAATTCTGAGTCCATCTCTGCCAGCCTAATCCCTGAGGAGTCAGATTAAGTGCATAATTGACCCACATAAACCACCCATCCTCTCCAATCCAATGTTTTTCAAGTCCCGTTTACACTGCCACAGGACCCAGAAAAAGAATGCTATGAAAGACAGGGTATTTCCTCCCACTGGGGATTTCATCAGAGTTGGAGATGGCTTTTTAATCACTGATCTCTGAGCCTTCGAGGTTTAAGCAGATGAGCTAGCCCTAAGCACATCTGTTTTAATCCTGATCTTCTACTCAGGCTGTCTCTTCAAGAAGAACAAGGAGAAAAAAATAAATTAATTTTTGTTTAGTCACTGAAATCTTAGGCACATCTCTTGATGAGCTGATCTCTAATATCAAATGCATGTTTTTATTTTGGTAAAGAGGTTGAATTAAACATCAGAGAAGGGGTGGGGTGGGAAGCCATCTGCATTATTTCTGGACTTTTGAATTTTGCATCTTTGTTTCTTGAGCTGGTGTGTACACACACACACATACACATACACACACATACACATATACACACACATACACACACACTTGCTCTTAAATAACATTTCTGGGAGAATAGCTTTATCATACACTCCTCCACAATTATTTTTATATTAGGGGAAAAGTCACCTATTATTTTTTCAAAGGAATTAGGCTGATACTAGATCTGATGCTAAAGATTCATACTTTGGAATAATTTTAAATTGCTATGTTTGCATTTATTCAAATCAGATAATAACTTTCACCATATTTCCCTGCTTTGAAAAACAGATATCATAGAATCCCTTTCTCATAAAACAAAACAAAACAAAAAAAAAAAACCAAAGCAGACCATTAGATGGCTTTTTTTTTCAGCAACCAGAATGAACTCACAATGCTAATTATCAGTCTAGCCAAAAAGCAACACTATGCATGGAGAAATAGAAATATCTACATTCATTCAGCAGGAATAGAAAGAATGCTCTTTGAAGAAGGTTTTTAATCTCCTTTTTTTTGGTCTTATTATTGTTCTTAAAAGTAGGTTGAAAGAATTGTTTGCTATCCTATGGGGGAAAAAACTTCAAAAAGTGGGGGGCATTGGGTAGGGAACGGTACTTATGCTTTCAGAAATATTTTATAGCAGTCAGTTTTACGCGGTTGTTTTCTTGATTGCAAGGAAGAGTTCAAGGAGGGGAACATATGTTACAAAATGACATTAAAATCAATAAAACCTTTTTTTTTGAAAAATGGGAAAAAGAGACTTTCAACTTCACAAACAGAAATTATCATTTTTCCTCAAAATCTGGCTAAATTTGGATTACTAAAAGCAACTTCACATCCACCTTCTATCAATCTAGAGCAAACTGAAGGGGGGCAACTAGGTGGTGAAGTGGAGAGAGTGCCTGGTCTGGAGTCAGGAAGTGTCATCTTTGTGATTTCAAATCCAGCCTCAGACACTTACTAGCAGTGTGATCCTGGGCAAGTCACTTCACCCTGCTTGCCTCAGTTTCCTCATCTGTAAAATAAACTAGAGAAGGAAATGGCAAACCACTCCAGTATCTTTACCAAGAAAATCCCAAATGAAGTTACAAAGAGTCAGATGTGATTGAAGAACAAATGGATAACAAAAAAGGAAACTGATGAAAAATTAATTCAGTGAGGTTGAGAAAATCTGTTTGATTTACACACTGAAATAGGTAAAAATACTATCCTACCAATTTCTTAGAAGCTCTTCCTTCCAGATAATAAGACAGCAATGGTTCAGTTGGTGGAAGGAGCCTTTGGTGTGATGGGGTGGCTGGCTCAGAAGCCAGCAAAATTACAAAATGCTTAGAGGATTTAGCCCAAATGCTCCCATTTCACATCCAAATGCCTGCCATTTTTCTTCAAGGACAGATACCAAAGAAAGACCAATGTTTAAAGTGAAAATCTGAAAGGAGAACCATGAAAATAAATGGAATCAAGGAATGGCCTGGGACCACAAACATGACCCAGGAACCCTGGGACCAAAACTTGAAACCACTAGATGGAACCAAACCAGTGCTTGAACTTGGAGTCCATAAGGCTTGAATTTGAATTCTGCCTAGGACACTTAACTGCTGGGTGACCCTGTGTAAGTCACTTAGGCTCTCTGAAACTCAGTTTCCTAATCTGCAAAACGGGGATAAGAGCAGCACCTACCTTGTATGGATGTTGCACATGTCAAACGAGATAATGCCTTTGCAGACCTTAAAGCTTTACACAAAAGCTAGTTATTGGCAAAAGGAACAGATACATAAAATTCAGACATAGAAAAATGATACAGAAACCCACCACCCTCCAAACAAAACATAAAATATTGAAATAGAAATCATCTTCTTCTCTCCCAAATGCTCATTGTCTATTATTCATTTTTGCCATTTAGAAAAATGAAACAACTTGGAAAAGAAAGCTTTAGCTTTACTAGTCTCTTCTGAAATATTTCTGGCAATTCTTTCTCTCTCTACCCTGGAACTCCTGTCCCTAGAAAAGAAAGGGGCAATCGTATTCAATCACTGCCCGACAATGCTCTCCGTGGCTCCCACCTCCCGCTGCCTGGCCCCTTCCTCGGAGGCCACAGTGGCTTACAGGATTCAAACACATAGAGCTCTCTTTACAAAGAAATAAACACCATGCTTAAGGAAGACAGAAGCCACAAATAACCAAACATGTTGGTAATCTGATGTTATGTAGCTAGATTATAGAAAAACAGTAATTACTGAATGACATTACTCAGTCAACATGGTAATGAAGTTTTTCGAGAAGATCTGGGTCTTTCAGATGACAAATGTTTTAAATCAATGACAGATTCGGGAACTTTCCCTGCTATTCTCTCTCAGCTAGGTTGCCTAGCACCAACATTCTATATATTAGGGGAAGAGGTGATTTGGAAAGGAAATCCAGCCAAAAGCAACGCACCGACCTAGGCTGCTGGGGAGGAAGCTTTGCTTGGTCTCAGTCACTTGGTTAAAACTTTTAAGGTCTGGCTAATGGTCATGGAAACTGGGAAATGTCAGTGATGGGAAAACCAAGCGACTTGACTACGGGGACAGTAGATAGATGGAGGGAAATCCACCATGTAATTGAAGTGATTTCTCATTGACCAACGTCATTCAATAAACACCGGTATCATGTATTTAGGAACGACTAGTCTCCAAAGGTACCTTTCTTAAAATGGATCTGAAGGCACCATGCTTTTAGCGATCTGGAAGAGGACAAAGGTCATTTCCTGCCTTTATTTAATACCTTTATGTCCGAGATCCCCTTCCCCATGCTAATTAGGAAAAAAAAATGTTTGAGGGGGCTGTTTGCAAACAAGATGACAGGCTGGAATGCAGATCAAACCACAGCTTCAGTAGTGGATGGTTGTAAGATTGGCTAGCACAAGGGTGAGAGTGCACACACACACACACGCTCCTGCACATACGCACACCACGCATGGACCACACCAAACGGTGCTTTGAGAGATACGGATCAAAGAAAAAGGCAGCTTAGGCATTGAAAAGAGCAATCCACGGGCTCCCCCCAAATTTGCCTTTTATGAAATTGGTTCAACGGAGCCCGGCAGTCAGGGCGTGATTGGAGACCCTGCTATAAGGTGACATGGGCTGTCCCTTTTTTCAATGCCTACTGGATGGGTGATTCAGTGTGTCAGGCATTCGAGGCTCCATACTCTCAGAGAGGCACGCATGCAGAGGAACGAGGAGGCATTAGGTGTGTTTTACGCATGTATGAGGCATTCTCAGTGGAGTGGGTCATGCTAGAAGATGTACACAGGAAGATTATTTGACTTTAATTCATGCCACTTGAGATAATGTGATAAAACATTTGACATGAGAGATAAGTTCCATTTTCATCTGGGAGGTCACCAGTGAGAGCGAAAGAAAGAAGGAGAGAGAGAGAGAGAGAGAGAGAGAGAGAGAGAGAGAGAGAGAGAGAGAGAGAGAGAGAGAATGAGAACTACAAAGAATATTCTTAAATAAAAGTAATGCAGAAGAGTGGAATATCATGTACAAAAAGAAAATGGTTGGGGGTGGGGAAAAGAAAGGGCTTCTGAACACATTATGGAAGCAAATGAGCTGGAAGACAAAGCATCAAAAGTCGGAAGCGTTGAAATTGGAAAGCTGTGCCAGGCAATGAGATCACCAAGATGAAACAACAACAAGGAATTAAAAAAAAAATCAATGTAAACTGCTGTACACAATTAAAGAAATCATATAGAAACAAGAATCCCAAAGTAGACCAAAACACTAACACTGCCTTGGCACTCGAGACACAAAACCTTAAAGGGAGAAAGCCGACTCTTCACACAACTTACGCGGACAAGGGGTGCATCAACACAATGGTAGCAGACACAGAGACGGAGAAGTCAGTTCCCATGCACTCAGGCCAGGTCTACACTGGCAAATGGCGTGAAATCCAGAAACCATTCTTGGGATCATTCCAACAATTCTCTGCTCTCCCATCCCCGCTCCCCACTGAGCCTGTCCCCACCACTTTGGCCTGAAATAGACGCTAAGGACCAAAGGAGGATTTGGGACGGGTTATCTGCTTTGGCAGTGCAGACATGGCGACTGTCAAAAAAAAAAGAAAGGGGAGGGGGCTGAAAACAATTAATTCTCAAGACATCCAAGTCAGTGTTCTCTGAAAGTTTTTTTGTTTTGTTTTTGTTTGTGTTTAAATCCAGAGTCTTCCAGTCACATGCAGCTGTTCTTTTTTGTTTAAAGATGTCAATTTTAATAGGTTTTCAGGGAGACTGCATAGCCACAGTACGGTCTGTTCCGAAGTCCATCAGTTGAAGATTTTTTTTCCTTTTTTTCCCTTAACCCACCCCCCCACTCCCCGAAACTTAGTCATTCTCAAGGAGATAACAATACAGCACCTACAGCTCATCTGCATGTCACAGCTGTCAAGCAGTGAGAGACAAGCAGCAGGGTAGCGGAGAGGTTTGTAGGCAGCAAATGCCGGGACTGGAAGACGGCTCCCTAAAAAATGGGACTGGATTGCCATGATGAGAACAATGACCAAGAGAGATCTCTGCCCGTTCCGAGAAAGCTTCCTCACAAACTCGGTGCGGGAATGGGTCAGCTTAATAAAAAGACACTGTTATCCTATGGATCACACAGATAAAGACCAGGACGTAATAAGACCAGAGGAGAGAGATTCAGAACAGAGAGACAACAGAGACAAGAGCCTGAGTCAGAGGAAAGGGAAAGATTTGGTTGGATTTAATAACCAATTGGATTTTTTTTGTTTGGTTGTTTGCTTTTGTCTCAAAATGTGACTTATCCTCCTGTCTCTTATTTTGTCACATTTTGGAGAGTCTCCTCCTTGGTCTGCAAGGAGGAGAAGGCATTTACTTACATCAAATAACCTTTCTATATACATCTCCTCATTGACCTTATCACGGAGGACATCCTGAGAGTGGCGGACAAATGTCACGTAGGCATCGGCAACGTCCATCCCGGGCTTCTGCAAAGAAACACAGAAATGTGAAAATGGCGTCATCGTCATGTCCTGTAACCTCTTTCATCCTCCCATCCCCTTCTAGGGAATGTCTGCGATTGACTTTTCTAGGTGCCTTCCCTGGCCACGTTCTGGTGTCAGGTGTTCAAAGCTGTTTCCCACAATGCTATTCCTGCTATATATTGGAGTAGCAGGACAGGGACTGTGGAAGGAACCTGGATCACTCCCAAGGATTCCTTTTATAACATACCCAACAGGTGGCCAGCCAGTTTTGAATGGAAGATCTTCACTGATAGGAAAACCAGTATTTCCCTAGCCATCCTGCTCTACTCTGGTCCTTAAGAAGCTTCAAGCCTAAATGAGGTTCTTTGCAATTTTAGGTCTAATCCAGTTATCTAATTTTGCAGAAACTGAGACCCAGAAAGTTGAGTACAAAAGAGCTAGGATTTGAACTCAGATCTTCTGCCCTAATCCCACATACATTCTATTACACCAATGAAGGATAAAATGTTCTCCTGCCTCTTCTTCAAATAAAACGGTGGCTAACAGTTCCAATAGACTTGTGATGGAGAGAGCTATTTGCCCCCAGAGACAGGACAGTGAGGATTGAATGTGGATCACAATGTAGTATGTCCACCTTTTTTTTTTTTTTTTGGTGGTATTTGCTTGTTTTTTTTGTTTTATTTCTCATTTTTTCCTTTTTGATCTGATTTTTCTTATGCAGCATGATAATATGGAAATATATATAGAAGAATTGCACTTGTTTAACCTCTGTTGGATTACTTGATGTTTAAGGGAGAGGATGGGGGGAGGGAGAAAAAATCGAGAACAAGGTTTTGCAAAGGAGAATGTTGAAAACTATCTTTGTATATATTTTGAAAATAAACAGCTGTTATTAAAAAAATGACTAAATGGGCAGCTCATGTGGGACTGAAGTCAGGAAGATCTGAGTTCAACTCCAACCTCAAGTCAGACGTGACTCTGAGGAAGTTATTTAATGCCGTTTGCCTCAGTTTCCTCATCTGTAAAAAAAAAAGCTGGGAAGAAAATGGCTAACCAAAGAAAATCCCAAATGGGGTCTCAGAGTCAAACATGACTCAATGGATTGGGATGGCAGTCTCAGAGTTGCTCTCCCATTATTTTTTCCTACTTCTAGTTTTAGCAAAATCATTCATAGAAACATCTTCACTTGCTACCCCTGAGCAGTAGTCAGGCTAGGTTTGGGATTGCAGAAAAAAGTTTCTGAGTCCACTTATATTCCAGAGTCTACCTTATGTCACTGGAAACTGAACAACATCTTTTCTCCTGCTCAAAAATGCTACGATGTGTAAAACACAGATTTAAACCTTTATGAAAACAATGGCATGGTAAAGGGAATAGAAGGGATGGCTTTGAAATTGGAAAGACCTTTCTCTGAGACACTCTGGCTTTGTATCCAGAGACAGATCAATTCACTCCTCAGTGCCCCGGCGGCCCTCAAAGATTATAAATTGTAGACAAAATGCCAGCTTGTGTTTGTCAAGGGAATTTCTCCTAGGGTGCTCCCAACACTGATAAAATCATGGCTGGCCAAAATAAGAACAATGTTCTTTGTTGTTAGAATCATGGTCTTCATTTATCCAATTTGCTTACGTTTCCCACGAGATCTGCTTGCCTAGATCGGGTATGTGGCCGTCGTGTCTGCCTCCCAACTCATTCTTATAGTTTAATGATAATAATATTAATGGTAATAATACTCTTTGTCATAAAAATGTCCTTTACATAAATGAGACTTTGTAGAAGGATAGGAAGATGGGGAACAAACAATTGGGCAACAATTTCTTGGAAGTGGGGGACAGCCTCAGCCCAAACCTGGAGATCACCCTTGTTTGAGATGCGGCAATCCAAGTTAGCTCCAAAGAAACCCATTAAAATACTGTAATATGGGTCATTGGGAAAGCCACCACCAAACCTCCCGAAGTTTCCACAGCAGCAGATATGTATGTTTGCTAATAACTAATAAGATTAGTTTTCATTACTGTGATTTACCTTAGATCACAAAGGATCATTTCCCTACCAGACGTGACTGTCAGCCACTGCAAATTGAAGTTAGTTAACACTTCTGTGTAATTTCCAGGGTGAAAATGAGGAAGGTTTGGAAACAGTAGGACTGTATTTTTTTCCCTGGTACAAAGCAAACAATTATCAAGCAAAGGGCCAATGCTAGGCCCCTGGGTTGCCAGTAACATTTCTTAACACCTGCTGAAACAATGACAAGGTATTAATTTGAAAAACAATGAGGACAAACCAATGGGGCTGTAGTCAAGTGTTACACTTTCAACAATTTTCTGCAGACAGGAATGTGCCAGGTCTGTGATGGTCCTATAATTGTTGGAGTTTTATGATACAAAACAATAGCATTTCTGGAAGGAGATGTAAATGATAGCTGTCCCGTCTTCTTGCCACCGAGGCCTGAGAAGCCAACGCCATTTTCAGTAGGAAGTGGGGGTTCACGCCACTTGAGAAGAGACGGGATCGAGGTTTAAATTCTAGGTCCAAATGTTCACTAGCTGGGTGACCATCATTTCCCTGAGCCTCAATTTCCCCATCATCTCCCTGAGCCTCAATTTCCCCATCATCTCCCTGAGTCTCAATTTCCCCATCATCTCCCTGAGTCTCAATTTCCCCATCATCTCCCTGAGCCTCAATTTCCCCATCATCTCCCTGAGCCTCAATTTCCCCATCATCTCCCTGAGTCTCAATTTCCCCATCATCTCCCTGAGTCTCAATTTCCCCATCATCTCCCTGAGCCTCAATTTCCCCATCATCTCCCTGAGCCTCAATTTCCCCATCATCTCCCTGAGCCTCAATTTCCCCATCATCTCCCTGAGTCTCAATTTCCCCATCATCTCTCTAAGCCTTAATTTCCCCATCATCTCTCTAAGCCTTAATTTCCCCATCATCTCTCTAAGCCTTAATTTCCCCATCATCTCCCTGAGCCTCAATTTCCCCATCATTTCTACAGGGGAGGTGAATTCTTTAAGACTTTACCTGTTCTCTAAGCCTTTAAGGAACTTCCAAAATACTTAATACCTTTTTATTATAGGTGTTCATTTCTTGGTAGTGTTTGTATTGAAAGTCACCATGGCACAGTGGATAGACCCTGGGTGGTAGGAAGATCTGAGTTTCATACCACCATTAAAACTTTGGACAATTTGTTTCACCTATTTAAGCCTCAGTTTCCTCACCTGTAAATTGAGATTTCATGACCTTGAAGGTCTCTTTCAGCTTTAAATGTCTGACAAATCTCCCCTGCCTCTGGGACCTTGAGTCCCTTTAACTGTCAAGGTCTGGGATGGTTCTTGAAGTCTTCAATTCATCCAGGAGTTGCTGATCTGCATTGTGGAGGGAGTTTTCACTTCCCCAGTTTCCTACAATGATTCTATGGAAATAGAACAGCTTTTCACCCTCTCTGGTCCTTTCCAAAGAAATGTCATTGTAAAGACTAAGGCTTAGGAATGAGATTCTACAGATTCTCCTCTTTGAGAAGCAGTTAGCCATTTCCTTTCCCATGTTCTGGTTTGGAAAGCTTTTCTAAACATGCCTTTCAATTTGTTGCAAATTTTAGAAACTTGAACCCACCTGCAACAACTGGTTCGGTTAACTTTGCTGTTATATTTCCATAGCAGTGCCTCAGTTATCTGGAGGCTACTTATGTGACAGTGGCAACTATCCGAATAAGCAGAATGATCAAGGTGCAGGGATACTTAGTAGCTACAAGGAAGAGGGACTCACTGGTATTATCAAAACTCAAGGGAGGAAACTCTTATCTGCCAATGCAGATCTGCGGGGTCTAGTCTTAGCTGGCCAGAGTGCTGAGAGATTAAGTGATTTATCTAGCATCACAGAGTCAAAGTGTACCACCCTTGAACCTGGGTTTCTTGGCTGCAAAACAGGCTCTGAATTCAATATCCCCCCCTTCCCCCACCTACTCCATGTCTCTTGTGAATTTTGTTAATAGGGGTATTTCAGGACAGTCACTTAGAGCACATTAACTCTTATTTTGAAAACAATTCTAATCATTTCTGTCATCAGCTCTTTTAGACACATTAGATTAGAAGCACCAAAATCAAAATAAGTTTTGGGCTATTCTAGGCAAACCGCTTGATAATAATAAGAAGTAATGGTAGAAGAAAAGGAGGGGAAAAATCCAAGAAAAAGACAAAGGCAAGTGCATGAACCAAGAAATACAGTAAGTAGAGAAATCTGAAGACTTTCATTGTAGGGACAAAGAGATCACCCCTCAATAGTCCTGTAGACATGGGGATCCCATCCCAATCCAGTGGGCTGATGGGATTGTATTCCTAATGATAGTACTAAGTTATCCAGAAGAGGATAAATTGTGGTTAACATACTATTTATGAAGGTAGGAAATGGAATGAATTTCAGAGTCACATTTTAAATGTTATTTTTCTCTCTTAAAGGGCTACATGGTAATGGCATGTAATGATTCCTGAATAATATTGTGTAATGAAACCCTATATAACTCTTTGTTGCTGCTGCTCTTAGTATTACTGTGCTGCTGTTAGTACTACTGTGCTGCTGCTGCTGCTGCTACTACTACAACTACTGCCTCTACCACCACTACTACTATCAGTATTGATCTTTCTAATTTCTCTGTCTCTTTTTCTCTCTTTTCTTTTGCTCTCTCTCTTTCTCTCTCTATTTTTCTTCTTTCTTTCTTCTCTATGTCTCTTTTTGTCTCTCTCCCCTTCCTCCATCTGTCTCTGTCTCCTCTCTTTTTTTCCTCTCCCTTCCCTTCCTCTGTCTCTTTTTGTTTCTGTTTGTTTATTTTTCTCCCCTTCCTCTTTCTGTCTGTCTCTCTTGCCTTTCTCTCTCTTTCCCTCTCCCTTCCCTTCCTCTGTCTGTCTCTTTTTGTTTCTGTCTGTTCATCTTTCTCTCCTTCCTCTCTCTGCCTCTCTCTCTTTCTTTCATCCAACATCTCTCTAAAGTTAAGAAAATTGAAGCCCGTAGGTAGAAGTAATAGACATAGAAATTCATAGACCTTTGGAATTGGAAAGAACCTTGGGCATATAGTTCTACTCTCTAATTTTATAGATAAGATAGATATAGAAAATTATAGAAGTAATTCAAATGTGAGTTAGAAGCTGAACCTAGGTTATCTTGACTCCAGTCTAGGGCTTTACCACATACTCATGCAGAGTCTTTGCAGACCAGTGCTCCTTTTAAAAAACTAACACTACTTTTTATGTGAGGAAGATCACTGTCAGCACGCTCTCAAAATCTGAGCCTATTTTGCTACCAAGAGGAGTCCAAACCACAACTTTTGCAAAAACTCAAGTCTCTTTTAAGATCAGACATGAGAATAAGTCCTTTGCATCTATATAGGAATAAAGCCCATCTTTCTAATTAAGCCAAATTTAACCATGGATGACTTGGAGGCTGGTGTTAGAGGAGGATGAAGACAAATTGATGATTTTTAACCTCTTAGTCATGTTTTAAGATGTAGTCAGTTCAGCAGTGACCCCACCAGAGGAATAGAGGCTGGCTCATGGCTGTTATTTGGAGGCCCATGAAAAACCTGGCTTCCTTCCATTGAAGTTTTGGTTTGAGAACTTAGCTGTCAAATATCCACAATGACATATACTGATGACTAGAAGATAATTGACAAAAGTGGGTCATCTCAACTGAGGGTTGAGTCCTTTTGCAGCTCCATTCACATCTATATTCAGAGAGGCAGTTGCAAGAGATTTCTCTCTAAGCCAGGTTTCCAGATCAGGCTTAAATCTTTGCAATTTGACCTACACTGGGATCTTCAGAGGCTCTGGAAGGAGAAACCATTCATGAATGTCTTTATTTGGACTGAGCAAAGACTGGGTGGGGACTCTTAAGGAGTTTCAGTAAGAATGGTCCATCTAAATGGTTGGGATTGGATAAGAACGTTCAGCTTGGCTTGAGGGTCCTGCTGTACCAAGCAGCCAGGTGACATCTGTAGACAGCCTGGCATTCAAACTTTGACTCAGCTTACGTCTTGGCCTACCCACCATACCTTTTTCCACTCTCAGTTACAGAGATGTTACAAGGCTGATTAGAGTGAAGGAGTTTGAGCTCCCTAGATGAAAAGCATTATATAAATTGAAGATATAATTATAGATGGCACAATCTTTCATTAAACAAACAAAATGTATTGTTAATTCTAATTTCAGCCCAATTTCTGATAATTTATTGTCCTTTTCGAAGTAAGCCGATAAACTGTAACACACATTCAGGGGAAATGAATTTAAATGTTAATATAAATCCCCGTGGAAACCGACATATTTTAACTAATAAGTATTTGAACAACGAAGACACTTAACCACGTTCAGGGCCAGAAACATTCAGTACAAGACCCTTGATAGCTGTTGAACTAAGCTCTCCAAATTTAATATTTTGCAACAGACCTCCATCTCTTTTATTCTAAATGGAAGGACAATCATTTTCTTATCTCCTCTCATACAATATATTTAAATCGCTTCATTTTTAGTTTGCTAATCTGCAGGGCAAGGTTTATCTGTGAATGTATCCTGGTTTATCACAGGTAATCCCACACTCCAGCATTCATATGTTGTACTTAACCTCAATTTAAATGTAAATTTTGGGCAACTTTAAGTGCTTTATCTATGAACTTGAAGGGCTCTCTTCAGTTAACGAGGCCTCCTCTAATTATAAGGGGTTTTGCAAGTTTGTCTTAAAACAATTGCAGAACATACCAAAAAATGAACAAGTACAGACTCTATTTGTTTTCATCAAAAATATTGTCTCCCTTATACAAATTTCTAGCTCACAGTCGAATCCCCTAGAGGTATAAATAAGAGGAGGTTGAATAAGATGATATTAGAATGAAATTTAGCAGAAAAACCAAATATAAATGAAATGAAAGTGAATTGTCCTTGAGCCTTGTACTGTGAGGTTGCTTTTGTTTCTGCCTCAAGCTCTTCTGGCTGGAAGAAATCATAAATCATCAATTTCCCATGTGGGGAAAATTTTTATTCAGAAAATATTCTGGGCTTCCCTCTTTCTAATGACTAAAAATTCAGCACCAAACCATTAAAAACAGCACCATCCCGATTGTGAAGAAAGCAACAAACGTTTTGAGTGATACTCACAGGGACGTCCACATACTTGGAAGCTGCCTTCACCTTAGGAGGAAAGAAGAGATGGGGGGTGAGACATGTTTTTATATTGAACCATTCACAGCTCAGTGCAGTAACACAATGAGAATTAAAACAATATGTTGTACCACAATGCTGACCAGGAAAACAAACCAAAAAATAAAAGATACTAAAATGAAGCTGCTTGCTATTTGGAGCTTTAAGTCTGCTGAGATGGGGAGAGAGAAGAGAAAGACAGAGGCAGAAGGAGGGATAGATAGAGGCACAGAGACAGACAAAGGGGCCGAGACAGACAGACACAGAGGGATAGAGAGACAAAAAGAGCTAGAAATAGAGATTAAAAAAAAAAAAAAAAGAGAAACAGAGAGAGAAGAGAGAACAAAATCAGTTCTATTGCCTCCCAGTCTCTAATAACAGCAGATGCTACTGTAGGAGTCCTGAATTTTTTCCTTCTTGTAAAAGCAGGAGAAGGAATTGTGGTGAAGCAGAAATGGATTTTTCAGAGGGCACAGGGACACATATGACTAAGGCTATTTGCTTATTTGTTTGTCTCTGTCTTTCCCTCCCTTCCTCTCAGCCTTCCTCCTCTTTTCTTGTTCTCTCTTCCCCCTCTTTTTCCTTTTTTAATTTCTTTTCCCCCTCCCACTCTGCTTCTTTGTACCTGAGATCCTGGTGTCATTACAAATCAATTTGGAATTAATTGAAGGGCACAGCCCTCCTTTTAGGTTATGGGATTCAATTGCTTTCCAGGAGTCCATGGAAACCTAATGTGTGGAGATAGGGGAACTCTTGTCCCACTGGGGGAGGGGGAGAGGGAACCACTAGAGAGATTCCAACTTGACAAAGAGAATCCAACCTGACCTAAGGCTGTCCTTGAGTCTCAGGTGGATTATGTTTTTAGAAGCTTAAATGTATGGTGAAATTATCCCAAATGGGAGCTAAAGGTGGTAAGAACCAGGAAGGGGACATTTGATTTATTTTAAAATAAAATAAAAGCACTAAGAAGCAAATCCTCGGTCTAAGCTGTCAGTCAGCCAACAAGCATTTACAAGTGTCTGCTAATAAGTTCATGTGCAATCTTCTTTTTAATTATACCACATTATGGAAATGCTTGTTTTATTTCATAAACTAAAAAAATAAAAAAAAATTAGGGTGAATTTTCTTAAAAAACAAAACAAAACAAAACAAAAAACAAAAAACAAAAAACGACCTGATAATGCACAAAACATTTCATTTATAAAATTAGAGTCAAATGGGGATGAGCAGTCTGACCTTTGGGATGGCATGTAAAGTTAGATGGCACATGGACATGAGAATGGAAAACACAATAACAATAGGTAGGATTTATATAGCACTCTAATGTTTGCAAAACATTTCACAAACATTATCTCATTTTATCCTCACAACAACACTGGGAGGTAGGTATTATTATTATCCCCATTTTATAGACGAGGAAGTGGAGGTAGACAGAGAAGTCAAATGAGTTGTCTAAGGTCATCCATGACTGCAAGTACAGCATTTCATCTACAGCATCATCTAATTAAACCCCTTTAGAATATGGTACTTCTATCTGTATGAGCCATTTATGTGACTGCTTTGATTGCTACTATATTGCCAGAAATGAATTGGTGGAAGGAATTGCCATAAAGGGTGTTCCCTATCTTGGTAGAATCACAGGCCCATTTCTATCCTTCTTTCTGTCATACAAAAAAAAAAAAAAAAAAAAAAAAGACAAAATTATGTTAGTTGCTGTGGTAGATACAGTATAGAAATCAGTCAATAAGCATCAATTAGGCATGTACTATGTGCCAGACAAAAGAGAAATTATGTGGAATTTGAAATGTAATCAGATGAGATAGCACATAAATATATGGTTATACAAAAAAACAAAGTGGTAATAGGGAGGAAGAAGTCAGTAGCAATGGGGGAATCAGAAGAGCTTCATGTAGGCTCTAGTGCTTGAGTGGAACTTGGGAGGAAACTAGGATTCCAAGAGACATGCAAACCATGATCTATTCCTTAATTCACAGAGTGATGGGATGCTGCTAATGACACAAAATAAGAAAACTACTCATCCCCAGAGAAGACAACATAATACAAGATTAGAGCACAAGAGAGTAGTACATGGAGACTAAGTAGAGAAGAATGGTTCCTGATGACTTGAGTGTTAGAGAATGGATGGGATGATATTGATGATGGTGGGGTAGGAATGGGGAAAGGCAGGGCATTCCAACTACAGGAAATGACACACATAAAGGTGTAGGGATGGTTTATTAAGGCAAGAGTGGTTAAGCCTGGGAAGTAGGGAGAAGAGAAATCAGGTTACAGAGTCTAGATTATGGAGGGCCTTGAATGCCAAGTTGAGGGAAAGAAGTACAAGGGACCAGAGAACAGACTTTTTCTTCCATAGTTAGATATCTTCCTTGCTCTAGGGATTTATAGCAGTTGGTAGTTTTGCGGCTACTGAAATGATCAACCTTTAAACACGCCTACTCTTCCTTCCCAGCTCACATTCCGTTCCTCTCAAGAGAGGAGCCAAATTCTTAACCCTCTCCTGGCAGCTGGGAGAGCCTGATGGACCTCATGGCGAAAGTCCAGCCACTACTATTATCAACTGACAATCACATTCGTTTCGATTCCCAACAGCATGGGCTGATTATCATCTGGTGGCTCCATCTTCTTTAGATTAAGAAGATCAATGGATTTCCATTTTTCGGTTCTTCAATAGGATTCTATTTTTAGTCAAAGGTACCAGTATAATCTCTGCATTTTATAGTTCACTGGATTAAGAATTTCAAACCAGAAGAGAATTTAGAGGTCCTCTGGTCCAACATCCTCATTTTATGGATGGGGAAACTAAGATCACACAGTAAGAAGCAGAATTGGGATTCAGATCCAGCCTCAATTCCTTCCTTCCTAGATCAATCACAACTCTAGGACTAAAAGGGAAAAGATAGTGCTATAGCTCTCTGCTCTGGTCAGACTACACCTAAAGCTCTGGGTCCAGTACAAAGACCACCTTTTAAGAGCAATAGTCAAAAAAGAGAGCCCGGAAAGTGGGACCAGGATGCTAAGAGATCTAGAGAACATGTCACCTGAGGAACTGTTGAAGGGACTGAGATGTTTACCTTGAAGAAGAGAAGGCTAAAGGGGAAGGGGCTACACAGTAAGGGAAAGGAGTATGATATTCTCTTCAAATAACTAGGAGGTCAGCAAGATTTGTTTTGTTCTGTGTAGCAACAGAGGGCAGGAGCAGGACCAACAGCACGAGGCCACAATGGGCTGGATTTCAAAGTATGATAAGAAAAGACTTTGTACTAAACCTGTGTGACAGGGGAGTGGGCTGCCTCACAAAGTAATATGTTCCCCAAGCCCTGGGAATGCTCATACAGTGCCTGGATGACTGTCTGTCAAGGAAGTCTTAGCAAAGATCCATGAACGGTGTGGGAATTTTCACTAGAAGACTTCTGAAGTCTCATCCAACTCCAGGACTTTTACACATTCTCTTCAGGAAACTAAACTCTTCCAGGGTGAGGCTGTTTCTCTTTTTTTTTTTTTTTTTTTTTTTTGTCTCTCAGTGAATAAATCAATTGGATTTTCTTCCCAGGGATTGTAGCATTACATAGTATTTAGTTCAGTTCAAATCAATTAGCAAGGATTAGTTAGCTAACTTGGTATGGGACACTCTTCTAAGCAATGAGGATACAAAGATAAAAGTGAAAATAATACCTGCCCTTGAGTAGCTTATAGTCTAGCTGGAGGAGACATCATATATAATATTTTATATATACAATTGTACGTCAATTATATATAAATGTTTTATATATGTTGCCTCTTCCATCTAGACCATACATATATGTATATATTAAAAACATAAATTTATATAATATATATAATCTCTAATGCATATATTATCACATATTCACATAAACATGTACATACATAAATGTATGTATATTTAAATTGTATATATAAGCACATGTTTATGTAAACACACACACAATTATATAAAATACACACATTATTTTATATGTGAAATTATATGTGTCAATTATACAAAAACATATTGTATATATGTTGTCTCCTCGAGCTAGCCTATATTATATATAAATAAAACACATTTATATTTATATGTATATATCTATTTATATAAATATAAAATCTGCATATACATACATATATTACCATATATCCATATAAACCTTATATCTGTACATATGTACATATGTGTATATTTATATACATGTGTTTATGTATATATATACAAATATAGTTATAGAAAATGCACACACACATATATATATAATATTTTATGTAATTATGTCAATTATATATAGGTATACATTATATATGTTGTCTCTTCTAGCTAGACTATATATATATCAATAAAACATATATATATATATATAATCTACATATATATCAATAAAACATATATAATCTATACATATCCATATAAAATAATGCACACCCATGCATGTCTGTATATTTATATGTGTACATGCAAGCACATGTTTATGTATATATCCATATACAAAATATACACCTATAAATATTTTATATGTGAAATTATAATGAAATATATTCATTATATGTGAAATTTATATGCCAATTATATACAAAATATTATATATGTTGTTTCCTCTAGATAGAATATATTATGTATAAATGAAATACATATTGCATATATGTATATTTATATATGCAACCTACACACATATATTGTCACATATTTATATAAAATACACACGCATACATGTGTACCTTTATATATGTATATATAAGCACATTATATATATATAAATACATACAAAGTTATATAAAATATATATAAGATAGAAATCAGTTTGTTTATCAATAAGATTAAGTTCATATGACATATGACTACCACTAGAATGCAAACTCTGAGAAGGGTGATTTTTCTCCTGGCTTTGTATCTCTAATAACTAATGAGTGAATGAACTAAAGTGCATTTATTAAATACATATGTCGTGCCAAAGACTGTACTTAGCACTGGGGATACAAACAGAAGAAGTGAGACAGTTCCAGCTTTCAAGGACTTCACACTCTGAGGGAGACAATTCAGGAAAGAAGGTTCAATGCAGGGCTGCTAGAGAGTCCCAAGAGTCCCTGGGCTACAGTCATCTGGCAGATGGTGAGGCCCAGAGATTGTTGGGTTACTTACTTAGGTATTGAAAATGACAGGGCTAGGGTACTGCAGGGCAAAGGGAGAGGACAGGAGGGAAGACCCAGAGGATCTTAGGCGGCCAGATGGCAAGGTCATTGGAAGCAATGGAGTTGTTAACTCCCCAATCACCCAAGCCCCATATAGAGTGAAGGAGGAAGGCAAGAGGGGAGGATGGCTCCCAGTGGTGGTAGTTTTTCCTGCCATCTGCCTGTCCTGAATGGATTCTAGGACAGCCTAAGGCTGGAGAAGGAGTTGAGAGTGGAAATAAAAGGTAGTCACTTAATAAATGCTTCTCTTTTGATTTTGCAGCATTTTTCTTACTTTCATTACTTACACTCATATTGTACATTTGAGATACAACAATGTAGGTTGAAACAAATACTATCACTCATTTTACAGATGAAGAAACTGAAGATCTGAGAGGTTAAATTTGAATTCATATGCTTTGACTTCAAATACAATATTCTCTCCACTCCATCATGCTGTCTGTAAATATTTTGTCCCTTAAATGCATGTAGCACTTTCTCACTTCCATTCTCTGCTTGAAATGCTATATCTCTCCCTGTTCACCTGAAGAATTGCTACCCATCATTTAAAGGACAACTCAATTGACCCCTCCTCCACAGAGGTTCCCATTGTTGGTCAAGATCTTCTCCCATGGACTCAACTCTCTAATATACTTCCCAAATAATATTGCACATTCTAATTATCCACTTTTATTTAATGACTTTACATTTCTCACTGAAACAAAAGCTGATATTTTCAATAGTAATGTCTGTCAGATGATCCTCTAAGCTGAAATCCATGGAATACCTCAGCTCTGAAGAGTTAAAGGGGCAACAGATTCAAAAGACAACATGGAGAGATGCATGATGGCCACAAGCAGGTTGGAGGAGAATGAAGTAGAGTAAATGTCATCAGAGTGAAAACTTATGAAAAATGTGGGCAAGTCAAGAAATAACCAGTGGACAGTCTGTGTGCTCCAATGGCATCCATGCAACATCAAAGCATTTAGAGGAAGGTCTTCAACATGTAGGACAGACTCTCAGTGGAGGATTTATGGAATCCATACGAGAGACAAACTGGATGAGAAGGCATGAATAAGTTGCGATTAGCATCATTGGGGAAAGTGCCCACCTTTGGAAGAATAGGATAGTCAAAGAAGGAAGAGGACCTTTGGGGTCATGGTAGCTCAAAAGAAGGAAAGAGAAGAGATGCTCAATTCTTATTCTTATTTTTTTTTTTTATCAATTCTTTGCTTATGTTTTCTCTGCCAAGGAAAAGGTCTTTGTAATAAAAATGATAGGACAAAAAGTACTAAGGGAGCATTGATAGGAATGATAATAAAAAGAAAATGAGAAAACACCCAATTGTCTTTGATAAATTCAAATCCCAGAGTATCTACATCTTAGGAACTACAAGAACTGGCACATGCATTGTTGAGTCATTGTCAATAATATTTGAAAGATTGTGGAGAGTTAACACAAGATAGGGGAAGGGCCATGTCTTGACTTTCAAGGAAGGAAGAGAATGAAATCTGTAATTTATAGGGCAATGAGTTTGATTTCACTTCCTGCAAAAAATTCTAGACTGGATCATTAAAAAGATGATTGATGGATGTCTAAAAGGGGAAACAGTAATCACAAAGAGATAGCAAAGCTTCATTAGAAATAGTTCATGTCAGTCTAACCTTAATTCCTTTTTTTGACAGGATTGCTAGCTTAGTAGATAAAGGGAATGCTGTGGATATCATTTACTTAGATTTTAGCCAAGGCCTTCTAAAATATCTCATGAAATTATTACAGAAAAGACTGGGAGATGCAGACTAAACAATAACACAATACAATGGTTTCACAACTGCTTGAATAACCAGACTCAAAAAGTACTTGCTAATGGTTCCATGCAAAATGACAGGGGATCATTGGTTGTGTGCTATTTAATATTTTTATTAATGCTTTAAATATAGGCAAAAATGACATGCTCACCCAATTTGAGATGACACAAAACTGGGAAAAATGAATAATGAAGTTAGAAAATGACAGAGTCAGGATTCCAAAAGATTTTTGACAAGACTAGAGCATTCTGTCAAATCTAGTAAGAAGAAAATGCAATAGGGATACTTTCAAAGTCTTATCATTAAATTTAACAAATAGATTTCATAAATATAATATGGGCAAGGTATAGTTAGAGGCAGTTCTAAAAAGACCAAGGGGTTAAATACGCTCAAACTCAATGAGTTAGCAAAATAATATGGCAACCATAAAAACTAATGATGGGCTACATCACATGAGACACATATGAGCTTTTAAGAATGGGTAGGTTATAGTCATACTGTACTTTGTTCTGGTTAGACCTCCTACTTGGGTTTAGTCCTGAGTATCATAATTTAAGAATTTAAGGATGTCAATATATTGTTCAGTGGAGGGCCACTGGGCTAGGGAAGGACCATGAGTCCATGTGATATGAGAAATAGTTGAAGGAACTGGGCCTCTTAAACCTGGAGAAGAGAAAACTCAGGGAGTAAATGATAACTGTCTTCAAGTGGTTTTTGGGCTGCCTGTGGAAGACATTATACTTAAATGCAATATAGATATAGATATAGATGTAGATATAGATATAGATATATATGGTTTGGAATATGTTTATATATATATATACATATACATACACACACACACACATATATATATATGTATATATATACATATATATGTGTATATATATATATATACATACACACACACACACACACACACACACACACACACACACACACACATATATATATATATATATAAACTTAAACAAACAATTGTTTTCCAAGGAAAACAAGAAAAGAAAAAGAAAAGAAAGATTATATCAATTGTACTTGGCCCTGAATACAGGACCAAGAAAACTGGGGGAAGTCACAAAAAGACCAATTTATGACCAGCTTGTCAAGAAAAACTTTCCAATGACTAGAAGTATTCCTTCTAGCTGACACATTAAAAACCTTTCACATCTTGGCTTTGAACTACTCTCCCATTATTATTTTTCTATTATATAAATATATATATATAATTATATTATATTAATGTATATATATATAAGAAATTATATTATATTATTCATTCTTTGGTCTAGCCAAACTTATCTTGCTATTTCTCACATTGGACACTCCATCTTCATTTTCTCCATGTCTTTGCATTGTTTATTTATCATATCTGGAATGCACTTCTCCCATTTACCTCTTAATATCTCTAGTTTTTTTTTTTCAAAGTTCTAATAAAAAAACCCAGGTCAATACTTATATGCAGCAGGGCATAGTGGGTAGAAGTTGGTCCTAAAACTAGGAAAATATGAGTTCAAGCCCCATCTGTGATACACACTCAGCTGTCTGAATTCCTCAGTATTCTCTGAGATTGTATGTTGCAAAGATTTAAACTTTATTTAGTAGAGGGAGTTTTCTCAAGTGGGAATTCCTTATAACCATGAAATCACCACTTAAATCCCTGTACTTAAACATACTCACATATCTATATCTATATCTATATCTATATCTATATCTATATCTATATCTATATCTATATCTATATCTATATCTATCTATCTATCTATCTATCTATCTATGTATACACACACACATGCACACACACATACACGCATTTTCTTTTCCTATTAAATTTCTAGAGGAGAAGAGATATTTTATTTGTGTTTTTGTATTTTCAGCAGTTAGGAAAGTACCTGGAGCAGAATAAGCATTTAATAAGTTATGTCAAGTCAATAAGCATTTAAGCTCCTACTTTGTGCAGGCAATGTGCTAAGCACTGGAGAAAGGCAAAAGACCATCCTTACTCTCAAAGAGCATCAGTGTAATCAAGAAATACCAGTTGATTAATTACTGGATTAGATCGAATTCTTTTGCCTGGGCCTAAATCACAATTACATCACTCTGAATGCATTTACTGATCGGGTCAGTCAAAGGATAATTCCATTGAGGTAGAAAAACCAACCAGTCATATTGATTAAATGTTCGGATCAACTTTTGCTTCCTTACCTCAAAATCTGTCATGTCAGTCCTGAGAGCCACATCCTAGAGTGGCTGGGATGCTGCTGAGGGAAAGCTGAGCAATTGCGAGCTAATTTAATCAGTTGCAGAATGGCCCAGCTTATTACTTCAGCTCTCCACCTGACTTTACTTGTGTAGACATATACTTAATGGCCTTTATATTGAGTTATTAAATTATTTTTCAGGTGCCTAATGCAACCTTTTCATCAAATGTGTATGACGCCACTTTGGCACAATGTGGACGATTGAAGGCTTTCCTTCTGCCCGGTTCTAATAAGGGAACCCAGGCCAATCATTGTGTGGCTTTGATAGGAAGCCCAGCAGGAGTTTAAACCACTTTTCCTTATTCATTAGGGGGAAAAAGCAGCCCAGGTGCAGCCCAGGAGGACTGCAGGCTTTGATACTATGAAATCAATGCACACTTAAAAAGTGGATTAGGCTCTTTTGCAACAAAACCCAGGAAAATGAAGCTGCAGGACCTTCTTTCTTTCTTTCTTTCTTTCTTTTAAAGCATAAAAATCCAGCATTTCTGCATTAGTCACTGACTCAGCTCTCCAATTTTCCTGCCACGTTAAAGAAGTTTTGATCATGGCTTTCTTGCTGACAGAGAAGTTCTTATTGACATTATCTGATTTCCTGGCTTTTGTGCAATTTCTCTTTTCTGGATCTGAGTTTGAATCTTATTCCAGAAGCTTAATGGCTGTATGCCCCGGGGAAGTCAATGAACTTTTCAGAGCCTCAGTTTTCTCATCTATAAAATGGGGAACATAGTAATGGCATCTATTTTGTAAGGTAGTTATCATGATTAAATTGTTAACATACATTTTAGCAGTAATTTTCATGTCAACAACTCTAATAAGCCCTTCCTTTTATAAGAGAAAAATTCTGAGGGATGTATCATCAGGTATCAGGTTTGAGGTAGAGGTGGGTTCAGGACCAGATTTCCTGGCTCCTGGTCCAATTACCTGCTCACAAGAGAATAGCTGGAGTGAAAATGACTTCAGAGGCATCTATTCCAACTCCAACATTTTACAGATGAGGAAGCCAAGGACCAGGGATGCTGTGGAATGCCCAAGTTCACAGGTTTGTGCCAATGGCAGGTGCCAGCTAGGAGGCACTGCAGTAGACAGAGCACTGGAATCCAGAATCTTGAGTTCAAGTCTGGCCTCAGACATTTACTGGTTTTGTGACTTAATCCTGTTTGCCTCAGCTTCCTTATCTGTAAAAATGAGCTGGAGAAGGAAATATTCTAGTACCTCTGCCAAGAGAACCCTAAATGGAGTCAGGGCACTAACCAGAGACTTTTGATGACTGAAAAATGACTGAAATACATGGGTCCATTCTTCTAAAGTGCTCTTGAAAGAAGGATTGTACATTCTTCTCTTCCTCCTACCCGCCACTTCTGTACTCTTCCCTTTCCTCCTACTAGATTGAGCTAAGGCCATATAGGGACAGCTTTATGGAGTAAGGAGACCTTCAGAGGGAAAGAACTTAGGACCATTAGAAAACCTGGTTCTGGTCCTAACTCTGCTACTATATACCTCTAAGAATTAGCATAGAGTCAGTTAACTTCTCTAAGTCTCAGTTTTGTTATTGTTGTTGCCTCAGTTTACCTCACTGTAAAATGGGGGAGTTGGTCAGGATTCCTAAAGTCTCTTTCAGCTACATGGTTGGGAGGTAAGGGAAAAAGAGAAAAAAGGCACAAGTATTAAGTGCCTACTATGTTTCAGGTACTGTACTGAGCCTTACAAATATGATCTCTTGGTAATAATTGTAATGATGAAAATGACAAAAATAGTGCTTACTATATGCCAAGTTTTGTGCTAAGTGTCTTTCAATATTATTTTATAAACATAGCCTTATGTCTTCCAACTTTCAGGAGATCACAGTGTTGTAGGAAGTTAATAAACAAATACTGTAACACATAAAATTATCCAGGATCATAAGATCATAGTTAGGTCTACAAGATTCTTCATAGGATGTCCTTTTATAGATGAACTCCCCGCTTTTTCCACCATGTGGACACAAAAATGGAAATGTGGGATTGGCAATGAGATAGAGAGGTCAGACAAATACAAACTACCATTACACAAGAGTCCTGGTTTGGTACATGGGGAAATAGAGAATAAAGGAGGATGGAAAAAAGAGATGTGAAGAGAGAGAGAAGATATATTGGATATAAAGACACAGACATATTGGACTGAGGCAAACCCAGGGCTGGTGCCAGGTAAATGGAAAGGGAGGATATTTCCTCCTTAGATGGTAAGCTCCTTGAGGGCAGAGGCTATCTTTTGTCTCTTTCCTATTTTAATAAATGTTTATTAACTGATTAACTAGAGGTGAGGGTCTGGTAACAGAAGAAGGCCAGAGTTGAAACTGTGCCTGCATTAAATGCACTAGGGAGCAGGACATGGAGGTCAGAAGATGGTACCAAATTAGGGAGGCTGGTGGGCTCACAGGAAACAGTCTGAAGTGCCAGGAGAGAGAGGGAGAGCCTAGCCTTTCCCTTGCTGGAGCTGGATCCCCAGGAAGGAGTTCCTTAGCTTGGTGGTATAGGGGCTGGAGGACAAGATTAGGGATCATGGATTCCATAGGAAAGGAACATGCCCTCTAGTAAGTGAGCATCGTGCTTCAAAGCCCCATTCACACTGTTCTAGTTACAGATGTACAAATGGGAGGTTTGAGACCTCTCACCTTTAGCTCTATTTTCTATGCAGAAAAGTTCTAAGATGTGGCTTTTTAGTGAGAAGAACAGGGTCTGCTGCTTCTGTCTATCATTGAGATCTTGGAAAAGTCCCTCAATCCTTAAAGAGCTTTCTTTTCTTTATAAAAATTTAGCTCCAAACTTCATGCAGAAGCAGTATGGTTCAGGCAGATGAGCACTGGTTCTACAGAACACAAAAGGACGTGGGCAATTCTTTAGAAAGTTTTAGTCTTATTTTATATGTCAATGAACAAACATTTCTTTTTTTCCCCCCTCGTTCCATTTAAAAGAAGAAAAAAAAAAACAAATGCTTACAACAAATCTATAGATGCCTCAAAAAAGTTCCCATATTGTTCATATCTGAATGTATAGAAGGCATAGCTTTAGGCCCTGCCTTAACCCTAACTCCCTATGTGACCACAAGCAAGTTACTAACATAAAGGTGTTCCATTCTGCGATGTCTGAGGTTCCTCCCAGTTCTTTCTCCATGAATCCATAAGCCTAGTTCCTGCCTTGAACAATATGTGTGGAGTTTAAATGAGCTACAAGAAGATAACAGGAGGGATTTTGTTCATTAAACTTAACTGTGAATGGTGCCTTGACCTTTAACATGTGTATACTTGATGAACTAACACTTCATGTAGATGAGGTAGGAATAGAGCAGGGGTTCTCAAACTATGACCCGCGGGCCAGATGCGGCCCGCTGAGGACATTTATGCGGCCCGCCGGGTTATGGCAAATGGGCTGAGAAGCGGAGACAGAGTGTGGGTTTCTGTTTTTACTATAGTCCGGCCCTCCAACGGTCTGAGGGACAGTGAACTGGCCCCCTATTTAAAAAGTTTGAGGACCCCTGGAATAGAGTAACTGATGAGGATTTGGGGGCAAAAAGAAAAGGTTGGGTTTGGAAGACCTAAATTCAAAATCTCTGTTATGTACTTCTTATATGACCGTGAATCTGTCCACTTACTGTGCCTCCATATCTTCGTGTATAAAACGAGGGGATTGTATTCACTGTGCTCAAAGGTCTTTTCCAATTCTCAGCTTATGGTTCTAAGCTTTGAAGTGCTTGTGAGGTTTTTCCAATGAGAAGTAAAAATTTATGTTGCAAAGTGACAAGAAGTTTACAAAGTGTTTTATAAAGACATGTTATTATCTCCATTTTATACATAAGAAAGTTTAAGAGGCATTAAGTCACTATGAAAAAGAGAATTACAGACTCAGAGAAGCAATTCATTCCTCCATCCTATCTTATTTGGTCCCAACTTCCACAATGTTATCTATCTATATCTATCTACCATATGTATGTGTCTATCTATATGTATATATGTATCATATCTATTATATATATATAATAAAGTTGAAGTTAGGATTTTTTTAAAGACTCCCTATATGTACATATATAATAGAAGAAAGAACTTCTTACATATTTGTTCAACTTTGATGTTTTTCATTTAAAGAGCCTTTATTTTCTCTCCCTCTCATCTCTCCGCAGCTCTGGGAGGGAGGTTTTCCAGATATTAATCCCTCCTCCTTCTGCCTTCTTCCTATTTTATAGATGAGGTAGCCAAGGTTTAGATGGTTGAGTGATGTGTTAATGGTTAGCAACATTGGGATCACTGGGCTAGCATCAAATCATTGGGATTTGAATACAGATTTGTCCCCTTTCCTTTATACTTCCCTATGCTACACTGTAGTAGACTTAGCTTCTAAGTTCTTAGAGGTCAAAATAACTCCTTTTTGTGATTTCTTTTTTGAGATTGTCAATGCATATTATTCATTTCCTCCGTTGAAGCATAGAATGAAGAGAGAGAGCCTTCTCATCTAGATGGAGAAGATTCCCTTTCTCCTTATGAAGAAGAGATAATAATTTACATCCCAAGGGGACCATCTCAGAATCCTTGGGGAATGACATTTCCCATTCTGAAATATTTTTCCTACTTTGGATTAAAAAGAAAAACCCAACCCACAGCCCCAGATATATAATCAGGGATACTCAAGTGCATCTTGGGAAGACGAATACGTTGCCAGTGCCAAGTGAGGGACTGAATGCTTGGGTGAGACAGAATGTCTGTGTGGGTGGATGTACTGGGACTGTGTGTGCGGTTGAGCAGTTGATCAAACCCAGTGGCAACTGCTTGGGTTCAAGTGACAATTACAGCACTATCCCTTCCCAACCCTTTGGGAAGGGATGGAGAAAAACACAATGCTGGAAGCAGCAAACCAACAGGCACTATTGGATTCCTGAAGCACCATAAAGCTGAGATATCCACAAGGAAGTGAGTCCTCCTGGCCGCCCTTTCTTTTTGTAGATGCGATAAAAGGCAGATGTCTATTTTACACATGTGGGACTGAGATCGCAAGAGCAGCCTCCAAAATCTAAAGCCCTCATGAGTGTCTCAGGAGAGATGTGAAAACCATGTGAAGAACCACACAATCTTAGAGTCAGAAGAGACCAGAATAGTCTGAACTTTACTTGAAAGAGAATTTCCTCTGCACCCAGTCTCTGCTTGGATACCTCCAAGGAGGAGAAACTCACACCAAAGAGGAGGCGCAGTCCATGTTTTTAAACTCCACTACATGGGAATATTTTCCCTTTTGCCTCTTTGCAAATTCTACCCAATGCTTCTAATTCCATCCCTGTAGGATCAACTAGAATAACCCTAACCCCTCTTCCACATGGCAGAACTTTAGTTATTTGAAATAAGTTCTCCAGTCCCCCTTAAACCTGTTCTTCTCTAGGCTAAACAACACTGGTTCCATCAACTCTCCATTAGCATCAATCTCTCTATCAATGGCACCCAGAAACTGACTGATGTTTTTAGGATGATCAATCAATCTTCTAAATCCCTAAGGCACAAGTCTGATCACGTCACTCTCCTTGTCTGAGATTTGTAATGGTTCTTTTACTTGATCCTGGCATTTCAAGTCCTCCACAGCCTGAGTCCAATTTACCTTTCCAGAAATCCTTCCTATTAATCCTCTCCATATTCTTGATGTTTCAGTCAAACTCACCTACTGGCTATTCCACAAACTCAGAAAGTCATTTCCTGTCTTCATGTTTCCCCAATCTGTTCCCCTATGACTTCAATGAACTTTTTCCTTCACCTTTGCTACCTTTGTATTATCACGTTATTTCAAGACTCATATTATTAATATTCACTTTTCAAATTACTTTTCATTAACTCATCAGTAGATACCTCTGATCCTCAGTAGAATGTAGGCTTCTTAAGGTCTGGAAGTTATTAATTTTTTTGTTTATATTTTCAGTGCCTGCCTCAGTGGATGACATATAACAACTGATGCTTAATAAATATTTGCAAATTGAATCCAAGTAACACTGAAAAAGAAAAAGTAGAATGCAGAAATGCATTAAAAATAAAGTTTCCCTAAATTGTCTATAAGTAATGAATGAGATGAAAAATCAGGTAAAGTGATAGTAAGGTCATAGGATTGAGATCACTGCTGTATTGATACTGGTGCTTGTTCTATCACTGATTTCTGGGTGACATTGTACAAGCTATTGAACCACTTTGTATTTCAGCTTCCTTTTGGTATAATGGGAAGCTAGTATGATAATAAATCTGGGGTCTGGGAGTCAAACTTTGGATCAACCTGTGTTTAAGTCTTAGCTTCTCTACTCACCAGCCATTATCACAGCCCTACAAACTACCAAGGATATATTTTAGGTATAATCTCTATTTCCTCACATAGGTATATGTTATTTCCTCCATTACTATGTGTGTTCCTCAAGGCCATTGAACTGTTCCTTTATTATCTTTGTGATCACATCATGGCTCATAGTAAGCACACATAAGTGATTGTTGATTGACTGAATGGAAAATGTCATAGATTTTGAACTGGAAAATAATGCAATGAGCATCTAATCCAAGAGAATGATGGGATGCAGAGTTGAAATGTCTTGCCCAAGGTCATGTTGGAATTTTGCTGAGCTAGCATTCAAGCCCAGGTATTCTGATGGTAAATTGGACATTCCTTTCCTTATCCACTGCTCCCTATTCAATGGAGTTAGATTTAAATTCTCTTAGCCTCACTTTTAAAGTTTTGTATAGAGAAAATACAATAATTATCTCAGAATTGCTGTGAAGAAAATGTTTTGTACATCTTCAAGTGACAGAGAAGGCAACTCAGTAGACTACATTCTTCAAGGACAGAAATGATTTTATTTTTGTTTTTGGGTCTCCAACTCCTAACTGGCTAACATATAATAAACACTTAAGAAAGGCTTACTGAGTCATTATGGGAACTGTTATGTTTCCCCTCTGTTAACTTGCTGGGTGAACTTAGCCAAGTTATAACATCTCTATTTATTAATTTTTTCTGACATTAAATAAAAAAGCTAGATTAGATTTTAATACTCTATGACTCTCCCAGGGATACTGTTGAGGATTGGATAAAATAATCAGTTTGAAAACTCTTAGTTAAAAATTAAGTTTATCTCATTCTCATACTTTTCAGTGTAGTTGAGATGGAAATGGTCCTAGGTCCTATTTGATGTTTTATAGATTATTGAGCAAATAAAAAGATTGTTTTTTAGTAAAGGGCGATGGCAGTTAATCTTCTGAAGCCTCAATGAATGCATTTTTTCTGGACAGTTCCAGAGCAGACAGGATCAGTGGGATGAGCCTCAACCTGTTCCACATGGTTTGGATTTCTTTGATTAGCTCTTTATATTTCAGTCCTCATGGTTTGGAAATTATAAATATCCAAGATGGTTACATCCAACCAAAAAAAAAATCTTTGTTCTTAACTTTTTAATGTTATGTATGTTCAGGTGATTGTGAGCCACAGTTTTATCTTGGAAAATGCGCTGGCTTCCAAAGAATTCATTTGCTAAATTCTCCATAATACTATCTGAGTAACGCTTCCTATAATCTAGCTCCAGGTCCCAATAATTCGGTCCATAAAGACCTGTTGGTTTATCTGGGTACCCGAGGTAGGGAGAAATATCAGGAGAATGATCCTGATTGAACCAAAGGGTGCCATTCCTTGGAATAATTTGTTCTCAGACTGAGTTCTACGGATGAGGAGAAATGTCCATGTCTTCTGTTGCTCAGTGTGCTGTGAATGGGGATGTGGTCCAGGAAGTTTGTGTTCTCATCTCATTTTGCTGTGGGGCTCCATAGCAGATGCCTCGCTGTGGTTAATCAGCTTTGCTTTCCAACCTTCCTTACGGAATGACCTTCTTTAGTATCAGCCCCTTTCTGGCTAGGGAAATGTTATAGGCAGTTTCATCTAACTGTTCTTCCATTGATACCATCCCCTTTATTTTCCTACAGATTATTTTGATCAATCTGCTCATAAGTATGACTCTACTAGTTTTATATCAAACTTTCTAGAAGAAAGAATCAGATCTCATTGGACTTTGGTAGAAAGGATCATAGATCACAAGCTAGATAGGCCATCTAGTAGATATCCCTTTCATCTATAATTTGAGGAGACTCCCTTCTGATGTGTATGCTCACATCACACAGGTAGTAGGTGGCAGGGTCATGAACCCAGATTCTCTCACTCAACTGTCTATGTGCTTTCCGTTCTAGTAATAATAATCAACATTATGTTTCACATATATTCTCATTTGATCCTCAATGGCACAATATCTCCATATTGTGAATATGGAGACATGGACATTTCTCCTCATCCATAGAACTCAGTCTGAGAACAAATTATTCCAAGGGATGGCACCCTTTGGTTCAATCAAGATCATTCCCCTGACATTTCTTCCTCCCTTCTGGTACTCAGATAAACCGACAGGTCTTTATGGACCAAAATATTGGGACCTGGAGCTGGATTATAGGAAGTGTTACTCAGATAATATTATGGAAAGCTTAGCAAATGAATCTCCATTTCTCAAATAGGGGAAACTGAGGCTCAGAGACCAGGTAGAGGGATTTGTTCAAAGTCATATTGGTAACAAGTGACAGAGATAAGATTTGAAATCAGATTCTCAACTTCAAATCCACTAGTCAAACCTCTATAAGATCATAGATTTAAAATAAGCTAGATGTACAGAGCACTGAATTTAACCTTTTCATTTTAGAAATGAAGGAACTAAAGCACAGAGAGGTCAAAGGTCTTGCCAAGACTCATATAAGCAATAAATGTCTGAGGGAGGATTTGAACACAGGCCCTGGCACTTTAATACCCAACTAAGTGGCAAGATGGCAAGTAAAAAGTCAGAAGCATCTCGAACTCCTTCACTAATATCTTTTTCTGTTTGTTAGAAGCTTTGTAGTCCTGCTGGCTTTTCCATAACTTTCTGTACTTCTGGGTACAGAGCCTCCCACAGCATGAGGCTGGGAGCTTGGAGTATAACACACAACTTTACCTTTTAATTTCAGAACAATTATTTTCTGTTTGAAGCCTGAGTACATTTTGATTAAGTGCCCAGTCCGTAGCTGTCATTTCTATGACCCAACCACTCTGCACCTCAAGACTGAAAGGAATAAAAACTGTGTCTTATGTTCACTCTGAAAACCACTCATCTGTTCCAATCAAACAATATGAAGGCGAGTGGCTCCATTTGGAGGTTGGTTTGTGTTCTGAAAAGCTTCTGAAGGATGCGGTAACTAGGGAGAGCCTTCTTTGGACAGCAGGTGTGTTAATTGTAAGCTGCATTTTAAAGGCATGGGCCAGAAATGAAGAGGTCCTACTAGGTGATAAAATTGTCTGTCAAAAGTTCCCAAAGGACATGTCATGTACCGAAAGATGGGGTTAGAGCTGATGAAAGAAGTGGGCAGAAGAGATGACACATCAAAGATTTCTTATTTCCCAAGGTCTGGGCCACATCATCTTGGTGGGTTCATAGGAAGAAAGTGCTAGAGGGGGAGGACTTGAGGAATTAGAAGATGCTTTTCTTCCAATGATCATCCCATAAGAACACTGGTAGAATATCACTATTCTGTCACAGAGGATCATTAACAGAAGAAATTGCCAATTACATCATCTTTAGGAAAGAATTTGAGTTGTAAAATTTCAAAGACTAGTATCCACTGGATGTTAATTCCTAACAGTTGGCTGATGGGAAAGTTTCAATTATCTCTGGTAAGTGGCAGAAGTCCCATCCAAGAAGGGGGATCCTTGAATACCGATAACTTTCTATTTCCAAGGAAGGCTGGAAAATTTTGAACCATTGTAGTAATTTCCTAATCAGTCTGCCTAGTCCAGTCTATCACCCACAGAGCTGCCAAAGTGATATTCCTAAAGACATGTGTCCCTCCTTTGCTCAGCAAACTCTAGTAGCTTCTCATCAACTTTAGGAGCATATACAAACTCTTAAATTTAAAATTTATGGAGAAATAAATGGCAAAGCACTTCAATATCTTTGCCAAGAAACCCCAAATGGGGTCATGAAGTCAGTTGACTGAACAACAACAGCAGCAGCAACAAAACTTGACATTTAAGGAGGAGGAAGTGGGCCTCCCCCCTCTTGTTGCAACTGTGCCTATGGTTGGACTTGGGTGAAGGACTTTCTCCCCCAAGCCCTTTGGAGGGAAAATGCTGAGATGTCCCCTATGGCCTATTCCAATCTCTCTCATGCCCTCTTTATAGTGAATTTTTCTCAGGTGCCAGAATTTCTTTTGACAGTTCTGACAGAAAGTAACTGCTCTAGAGAACTCTGTTCCTCAATCTGGTGACTGAATTAAATCAAGGCTGCCTGACCCATCTCCTGGGTTCCATTTTTTCTTTTTGGCTATTGAGAACGGTCTCTCTGCAGGCTTTGTTGTAAACTACTGCTTCATTTTAAGTAAAAGTATTTCACCACAGTTGGTATTTACTGAATTCTACAATTTCGGATTCCTGTAGGCACTTCTGAACAAGAATAAAAGATTATCACAGGGGAAATAGAAATCACTGAAAAATAAGCTCGACCTTCATATTCTCCCGCTTTCCTGATGGAAATCTCTGTGACTGCAGTGACTCCCCTTTAGACATTTCCTGCTTTTTACCAAGGGGGCAGTCTTGTCCCATGAAATGTCACAGAAGGCATCAGAGCAAAGCAATCTTTGGCTGTGGATGTGCCGTTATCACATCTCTAATCCTTGTTGCCAGCATTAGAAAAATATGGAGCAGCAGCTCTATACAATGTGGCAAAAATGGGAAAAAACTGTCCAAAAAAAAAAGGAAAAAAAAAAAGAAGGGGTCGAGGCAGATAATTAGAAACAAGATATGTTTCCGGCTTCTGACAACACTGGAGAAAACTACACTTGAAGTGTAAGCTGTCGGTGGCTCAATAGATAGACAACTCCAGTCTCCCCCACCCTGCCTCATGCTCCAGTAGAGTATAGAGGTATACATTGATGGGGCAGGGAAGGACAGAGATCTTTCTGTATTCTGCCTGATGCCTGACTTTAGCTGAGCTTAGGGGTCATCAGAGAAGGGAAGATTGATAGGGGTAGAATCACAGAATTTCAGCATTTAAAGGAACCTCAGAACTATCCTAGAGTAACAGGTTGGAAAAAACCTTAGAGACCATTGAGTCCAACTACCCTATTTTACAGGTGAGGAAATTCAGGCTTAAGAAGTCTGGAGTATTAGACTAGAAAGATTGCTTCTCTGACCTTCTTTTCCTTTGTACAGTTATCCCTTCCCTATCACGACTTTTACCATCACAGTTTTGCTACATCATGGGTCAACATAAGACATTAAATTGGAATTTTTTTGAGAGGTTTGTGAAAGCCACAGAGAATATAGCAGCAGATGACATAGAAAAAGTTTAGAAACTCAGAAATTCATAAAATTACATAAGGTTTGTAATCAACCCAAATTTTACAATAAGTACTATAAACACACCATTAAAAAAAGAAAGAAAAAATGTAAACTTCTTTTTTGGTATAAAGAAAGGGCCAAAAATTTTTATGTGGATTTTTAAGATCCCAGGGTGCTTCACTTCTAACCCCTGTGACGTGGAAGGGATAACTGTGGTTCTTTAAAAAAGAAGCTGGATAACAACTTGTCAGCAAGTTGGGGATTCTTGGCCAAGTACAAGGTATATTAGAGCTCTAGCAATTGTTAAGAAGTTTTCCCTTTCAAGAAGCCCAAATCTCAGTCTACAATATCTTGTTTTGGCCTGACGACCCAACAGAACCAATCATCTCCCTTCCATATGACTGCCCCTCAAATACTCAAAGATGGTGATTGTATTACCCCCTGAATCTTCTCTACGAGAAACATTTCTAGTTACTTCAACCAATATTTGTAGAACATGGCTTCTAGTAGTCTCATCATCACGGTGCCCTCTTCTGGAAGCTTTCCAACTTGTCAATTTGGTTTCTGAAAAGTGGTACCTGTTACCAAACATCAGGTTCCAAATATGGCCTAATCAGAGCTGGACTAACACCTCCCTATTCAGACTACTATGTTTGTGATTTAAAAACAAATCATTCCGATAACACTTAAAAATTAAAAAAAAGACTCCAAACTTTTCTGATACTGGAGATAGCCTTATCTGTTCCTCAGCAGCCACAGCTACTGAAAACTCAGAAAAGAGAGCTCTCACTACCAGTCTTTGGTGCTAAACAATCGTTCAATATTAGAAATGGTTATATTTTTGTTAAATGAGCTGACGCTAGAGAAGATGAATCTGTCTATCAGCTTTATCTCCTATCCATATTCCAGCAAACTGCATTATTTGCTGTCTGGGTTATCAAACCTTGCCTTCTTCCTGCACTGAATCAAAGGATGACCTGACCTTACTATCCACCCTGATGCTGCGTCCTCTTGATCTCTAGATATTGTATATATCCTGAACATTGACTTATTGGTCCTTCCACCTACCCTACACCTCTATTAGGAAGAAAAGCTCCCTCAGAGCAGAGGATATTTCATTTTTCTATTTGTATCCACAGCACAATTTTACATATCACAATCATATAATAAATTCCCTTTTATTTGCAAAAGGACACCAATAATAGCTAACAATTATATAAGGCTGATAATATGCTAGATGCTTCACAAATCTTATTTTATCCTTACAACAACCCTGGGTTGTTGTTGTTTAGTTGTTTCAATTGTGTCTGACTCTTCATCACTCCATACATTGTTTTTTTTTTGGCAAGGATACTGGAACGGTCTGCCATTTTCTTCTCTAGCTTATTTTACAGATGAGGAAACTAAGGCAAGCAGTATTAACTGACTTGCCCATGGTCACATACCTAGTAAATATTTGAGTCTTCCTGACTTCAGGCCAGGTATTCTATCCACTATACCCATCTAGGTAGGTATTATTATTATTATTATTATCATCATCTCCATTTACAGATGAGGAAAATGAGAAAAACAGAAATTAAGTGAGTTGGCCAGGATCATACAGCTAGTTAAGTATCTGAAGCCCCATTAGACCTCATGTCTCCCTGATTCCAGGCCCATCACTCTATCTACTATACCATTTAGCTGTCTGCATCCTTCTAGTACAGCATTAGTTTTTTTTGGCCTTCATCTCATGCTACTGACTCATGTTTAAGCTTGTGGTCCATTAAAACCCCCAGATTTTATTCACCTAAGCTATGCCAGGCTGTATTTTCCTTGTCACCTACTTTCAAAGTAGATTTTTGAATCTAAATATAGAATGTTGATTTTTTAAATTTCTATTAAATCTCATTGCAGTCGATTTAGCTCATTGTTTTATACTGCTAAGATTCCCACCATCTCTAAGCTGAGTTCCTAGTTCCTATATTCTTATCTCTTGTCCCATTTCTAACAAAGTCTTTGTTAACCTATACGTAATAGACAGAGATGACCTTGGTACTAGGAAGACTTAGTGTCAAGTGTTCCTTCTGACACATGTTGGTTTACCATTCTGTTTTGGTTTCCTTTTGCTAATTCTCCATCTCAGTCAGGCTCTGGCTAGGCTCTTTTCCCTTTTTTCTATGATTTTCAGTGGATGTTCTCATCAAATCTCTTTGATTCAATCATCTTGCCTATGAAAGCAACTCCCAGATATATAGATCTAATACTCACTTCTCTCCTGAGCTTAGTCCTATATCACCGCTTGCCTTTTGGACATCTCAAACTGGATGTCCTGTAGGAATCTCAAACTAAACATGTTCAAAACAGAATTCATTATTTTTTCCAACAAAGCTTTCCTTCTTCCCTTTTACTACTAAGGGCATCTTCCAGTTACCCAGGACTGAAACTTGGTGCTAACCTTAGCTTTAACTCTTTATAATTACTCATTCCACATATTTAATTTGTTGTCAAAACTTAAAAATTCTCAATATCTTTAGTATATATCTCCTGCCTAGAAATATCTCTATTCAGATACTCTACTTAACTGACACCCTGAATTTTTTAAAGTATCCCCAACTGGCCCTTTCTATCTTTGTAATCTTCTTATATTTTATTCCCCTCCATATTCTATTTAAGTTCAGCTATACTGGTCTACTCAAAATATCTCAAAGATGGAGGGATCTCAAAAATAATATTTCTTGTCTCCATGAGCTTGGCATTGGCTGTTCCCAAGCACGATGTGGCATTTCCTCCCATCTTTGTCTCTTAATGTCTCTGGTTCCCTTTAACACTTAGCTCAGCTCCTCCCTTCCACAGAAGTCCTTTCCTGGACTCTTAGTTCCTCCAATATTATCTTCTGTCTACTTTGTATATAGTTTCTCTATTTTTTCCTTCCTTCCCTTCCTTTCTTCCTTCCTTCCTTCCTTCCTTCCTTCCTTCTTCCTTCCTTCCTTCTCCTTCCTTCCTTCCTTTCCTTCCTTCCTTTCCTTCCTTCCTTCCTTCCTTCCTTCCTTCCTTCCTTCCTTCCTTCTTCTTTCTTTCTTTCTTTCTTTCTTTCTTTCTTTCTTTCTTTCTTCTTTCTTTCTTTCTTTCTTTCTTTCTTTCTTTCTTTCTTTCTTTCTTTCTTTCTTTCTTTCTTTCTTTCTTTCTTTCTTTCTTTCGCTCTTTCTTTCTCTCTTTCTTTCTTTCTCTCTCTTTCTTTCTCTCTCTTTCTCTCTCTCTTTCTCTCATCTTTCTTTCCTCTCTCTCTTTCTTTCTTTCTTTCCTTTCTTTCTTTCTTTCTTCTTCTTTCTTTCTTTCTTTCTTTCTTTTCTTTCTTTCTTTCTTTCTCTCTCTCTCTCTCTCTCTCTCTCTCTCTCTCTCTCTCTCTCTCTCTCTCTCTCTCTCTCTCTCGCAATTGGGGTTAAGTAACTTGCCCAGGGGTCACACAGCCAGGAAGTGCTAAGTAAAGTCTGAGGCCACATTTGAAACTCAGGTCCTCCTAACTTCAGGGCTGGTGTTCTATCCGCTACACCAACTAGCTGCTCCCCATTTATCTCCATGTTGTTTCCACCATCACAATGGATGCCATTTGATGATAGATACCATTTTTTTCCTTTCTTTGTGTCCCCAACATTTAGCATAGCGACTGGCACACAGTAAGTGTGCCATCAAACTTATTGATTGCCTGACTTAGCTGTGTCATTTAACTTAAGGAAACTCTTAAGATTCTAAGTTGTGGAGATGATGTTAGTAGAGGGAATTTCATCATGTGGGGCTTTCCTATGCCAATGAAATCATAGGTGATTCCAATCCTTATTTCTGGTTTCTAGTTTTTTGGGAAAGAGTTGAAAATCAAAGCAACAAAAAAAGTCATGGCTAAGGTTAACCCTCAACTCCATTTTTTCTTTCCATTTCCCTAGAAGAACCTTTGAAGTATTAGTTCCTCATTCATGTTTTAAGGCCCAGGTAAACAGAAGTAGACTTTTGGACCAGACATGGGTTTGCCCTTTAGAGGAACCACTGGGATACCCATTGTCTCACAATGGAGCAGTGAAGACTCATAAAGACCAAAAGAATTTCATAGAATTCTAAGGATGGAAGATCTGGTCCAGTCCTTTTAGTTTTCTAGGTATGGAAAATGAAGCTCAGAGAAATCAGGCAGATCATTTGATGTTAAAGTGACAGTTAGAAAGAGAACTGGGATTAGAGCCCGGCGTCCCCTTTTTTTGGCTATTTTTAGTTTAACCCCCTGCACTCAATAGGGCCCTCTCTTGGAATGAAGAAGTCCAGTTACTTAAAACAAATCATCGTGTTGGTCATGTCTTACAGTGAATGCCTCCCCAGGGTTTGATCGGAGGAGGACAGATCTTCTTATGTCACTTGTTCTTTATATTTGCCACTCAGAAGAACCCCTGAATAGGAGTTGCAAAACATCTGTGAATTTGGGATTTCAATAATGTGGACATCCCTTCCGATGTTGCTGATCTCCACCCTTTCAGGTCCTCTCATCCTGGGAATTTCCCATGAGCATGTCCTCTCTAGGGCAGCTCTAAATGGAATCCCCAAATAAAGAGAGGCACCTTGGAACTTGATAAGTTCCCAGAAATTTAGGTAGGGTCTGAACTGATTTCTTACTCCATGCTTGAAAAGGATTGGGGAAAGGATCTTCCTTAACCTGGGGGAGAGGGGTAGGAGAGCCTTCCTCTGCCCCTCTTCTTGTTCTTGGGAAAGAACAATGGTAGCCTAATCACAATGCAAAGGACCCTCACGAGCAAGCAGCCTCCAAGAGAAGTGCATCTCACAGGCAAGGGAAACAGGAGGAGAATTGCTAATTAGAGCATCCCCCAACTGAGCCGATCTTCCGAAAGGCACATCTGAAAGGTGGCGGCTGCCTCTACCAGTTCCCGGGCTGCCGATGACAGGGCTTCTGCGAGAGGAGAGAAGGGGGTGCATTGGGACTTTTCACATGCTGGCATGAAGATATGGCACATATCCCTCCCCGTTCCATAGCCCTCTCTTCAAGAGACGAGGCAATGCAGATGGAGAGGAAAGGAAAATATTCCCATTTTCTCTATGGCCTAACAGACTTCTCCTTCCTCCATCCTCCCCCCAAAAAAAGTCTGAATTGAACTACAGAGTAAATCACGCACAGGGTAGGAGAAGGAGAGGGGGAAAGAAATGTCATGTGTTCCCAAGAGACTGAGAAGGACTAGTGGGAAGGATACTGAACTTAGAGTCAGCAACTTTGGTTCAGGGACTGGCTCTAACCTTGACTTTGGGTAGATTATTTACATTTTAAGCCTTAGTTTCCTTGTCTTTAAAATGGGGATAATCCTATTTCCTACCTTGGCAAGGAGGAAGAAATGAATGGAAAACATTTTGTAACTATAAGGCATCCTATCCACATAAGTACTTGTTTTCAGTGTCATTGCTCTGAGCTCTTTAAGGCAGAGACAGCTCTAATTTTGCTCTCTATGTCTAGAGGATAGCACAATGCACAGTAGGCTCTCCAAGGTACTGAACGCATACAAGATGAATAAAATGCTTATGAAATTGAACTCAGAATGGTGGAAGTTCTTTAAGGACCCTATTTGCAAGAGGGTGACCCTCTGCTACGTTATTATGATACTGACATGTGGCTAGGAAAGGAGACTGCAAAGTAGAAGGAATTGTCAAGTTTTATTTCTATCCAGATGCTGGTCATCATTTGCATGCTATATGAGAGGGATGTAACTACAGAAAGAAATTCATTGATACGGCCGAGCAAGAAACCATTGAGTCTCCAAATCACCGTTCTATGTCTCTAATGTCAGAGAGCCAGACAGACAAGCAGAGAGAGCAGATTCATTCCTTTTCCCACCTCAATCCATCCTCCATTCAGCTACTAAAATGATTTTCCGAAAGCGCAGATCTAACCATTTTACTTTCCTACTCAATATACTCCAGTGGTTCCCTATTAGCTCTAAGAGTAAAGATAAAATTTTATGCTTAGCAATTAAAACTCTTTATAACCTGGCCCCTCCCTTCATTTTTATTTTAATCTTCACATTTGACTTCTTTCTATTTGTGCAATCCAGCTCTCCTGGCTTTGCTGTTCCTTGCCTGTGTTCATATTCCATTTCCTGCCTCCATGACTGGAATACTCTCCCTCTGCATTCCCATCATTTAATTTCCCTGGCTCCCTTAAAGGCTCAATTTAAATCCTATCTTCTGCGGGAGACATTTCCAGTTTTCCCAGCTGCTAGCACCCTCTCCTACCATATTATCTTCCATCTACTCTGAAAACATATTATGCATACCTATTTATTCCTTTGTTGATTTCTCCAGTAGAATGTGAACTTCTCAAAGGCAGAAATTGGTTTTTTAAAATCTTTTTTGGATCCTCAGTGCTTAGTAGAGCCATTAATAATGCTTGTTGACTGATTTTTTATTATCACCTACTATGCTCTGGGTACTATAAATGACTAGAAAGGAACTTTTTGCTTACAAGTTAGTGATTAAGAATTTGACCCCAGCACCAGCCCTGAACTCAGGAGGACTAGAGTTCAAATCTGGTCTCAGACACTTAACACTTCCTAGCTGTGTGACCCTGGGCAAGTCACTTAACCCCAGCCTCAGGGGGAAAAAAAAGAATTTGACCCATTGAAGCAAAACTAAATTAGTACATTAGTTTATGTATGTGAAAATTAAAGGGTTGCCCAGGTTGTTAGAATAATAGAATTGTTGAATTTAATTTAGAAGGGACCATCACCATTTACTTCCCCTTTCACTTTTGAATTTCAGCTTCCTCATCTGAAAAATCAAGGGACCAGATTAGATGATTTCTAAATTTCCTGTTAACTGTACAAGGTAGGTCCCTTTCCCTCGCCGTACCAGAGCATCCCCAGAGCACTTTCCATACTAGAAGTGTCGGCCATGAGACTGCTTTCTAATGTTTTTGTTGCTATTTTTGGAAAGAGACCCCTTTAAATGGGGTGTAATTAAACTAGTTCTCTTTATGTGAATTCTACCTCAGAATGGACAGAATCTCTCTTGTTCAAGTGCATTTTTAAATAAAAGGTTTTGCCATTTGAAAAATGAGAACAACACAGGTGCCCAATGTGGTACAAAAGCTCAGGTTGTTAATTCTGTAATCAACTAATCAAAATTGCAAGGTGATACAGGTGACACATTTGGGGAGATTTTCCAAAAACAAGCTTTGAAATCTGTGGGCATATTCACTCATTGTTTCATTATTTCTTCTATCCCACGCAAGAGAAAATTCTACCTTATTTCTTTCCTCAGTGTGAAGGATGTGGATGAGGTTCATCTGCCTTCCAGTTCCTCAGAACTGTCAGACATCATTATGTTAGAACTGAATCCAAACTCCTCATTTTACAGAGGAGGAAACTGAATCACAGAGTGATAAGTACGTTTTTTGAGGTGAAACTTGAATCTTGGTCTTCCCAGCTCTAAATCTTTCCCCCCATCCACTTAACCATGCTGCCTCTTTAAAGAATCTGGCTGAAAAAAATGAAGGGTTGACAATTCCTAGGTCATGGATCCAAGAGATTATTGAACTTTGATTTTATAGATAAGGAAACAAACCCAGAGAAGAAAAAGACTTGACCATAGTCATATAGACACTACAAAGCAGAGCTGGGATTCAAACCTAGCTCGTTTGATGGCTAATTTGATGGTAATATTGGCAACTAGGGTGTGCCCACCGTTGTATAGTCAGTTAAAAAAAAAAGAAGCAGCAGAAATTACTCTAGAGCAAGACTTCTTAAACTTTTCTACTTGTGATCTCTTTTTGCCAAAGAAATTTTTATGTGACACCCAGGTAAATAGATATAAAATAAGCATACCTATCAAACATTTACTGATAAGTCATCATTTCACACACATCCCCTACTTTCAGTTACAAGACCCTAAAAGAGGTCTTGAACCACAGTTTAAGAAGCTGGGCTGTAGAGATTTGCTAATTTAATCCTAGATTTGAGAAAAACCCAAATGACAACAAAGTAAAATTACTTGGTCAAGGTTACACAATAAGCTAGTAGCAGAGCAAAGACTAAAACTCAAATTTTCTAGTTTTCTCCAGTGCTTCACATATGATCAGGGAATAAAAACTCATCGATCACCTAAGAAAATGAAATTAGCAATAGGAAAGTACATGTTTTGCTATCCCCCTCCTACCATATGTAAGTGGTGATGGATTTAAAAATCAGGCAAATCTTGGTTTAATATCTGCTTTTAACACTTGCTAGATATGTGATGATGCTGGTCAAGTGGTTTAGCTTTTTTAAGCCTCAGTTTCCTCATCTGGAGACAAGCACATGATTTCTACAGTATAGGGAACTTCTTCTACTGTTAACTCCTAAATCCTTAACCTTAGTGGTTAAGCAACTAGGAGCACATAGTATGATTCTGAGGTGGGCTTTAAATCTACTTATTTGTCTCAGGATTTGAATCTAGGTATCATCTACCAGACCCATTTGCTTATATAAATGAACTAAGGAAAACACTACATCATAAAGCTGTTGTAAGGAACAAATGAGGTAGCAGAAAACATCATATACAATATATAAAAATATGAATGTGAGCTATTATTATTAGGCATATACTACATATTTCTCATGTACATATACATGTATACACATATATGTATACCTACATATCCATATATGTATATATGTATGTATATATAGGTATAATATCAAAACTTAAATGCTCTCTGGGTTTCTTTTCATCTTGGATTATCCATGTTATTCTTTCTCACCATCCATGTGGCTAATTGGAAATTGACTCGAGTATCAAATAATTTAATATTATAAAATATGTGTAAAGAAGGAGAAAAAGAAGGAAGAAGAAGAGGAGGAGAAAAAACAGAGAATAGGAGAGAAAGGCAATCACTACTCACAGTAAATGAAAGGAAAGAAGAGAACAAAGTTCCTTCATCATATCTGGATAATTTGGCCAGCACGCCTTCCAGGATTGTGACAAACTGCAATGACAACAAATGAAAAAGAAACTTAAGCGTTCATCAGACCCCGATTGTCCATAATCATAATCAAGATATCTTGACGACAGAACTCTGTTCTGAAAAAATATATATTTAAGCAGGGAATAAACCTCATGAATTTTTTTTTTTTATAAAGTTCTATTATCTAATTCCAGCCATCTGGGAAAGAGATTCTGTTGTCTCTACACACAAATATTTGACTTATCCGGCTTTCTCTTCATTGATTATGTGATTGCAAATATGAAATGCTACTGAAATGCAAAGTGACACAATATTATTGAAACACGCAAAGCACACGATAATATTCAATATCCTTTTTTTAATAAAACAGTGCAAAACAGCTTTAATGTTCCACATTAGTGCTATGTTTAATCCAATCTATTTTTATTTGCATTTTTATCAGTAATTTCAGGAAGCCGAAAATTCCACTGGCAAATAGAAATGCTTTCCCTGTCTCTCTCTTTCTCTCTCTCTCTCAGTTTCACTTAGATCAAATTCTATAATTCATGAGGAGGACTGAAATAGCTTTATCTGACTTTTATGCTTTATTATGGCTCTCTCTGCATCTGAAACTAGAAGGGAAAGGAAGGTTTTTCATCATGGCAGCTTTCTGTATTAATGTGAAAGTTTTGCTTCTCTAAAACCGAACTTTATCAGCTCGGAAAAACGATTTCCATGTCACCGCGTGCAGCGTTTGGAGACGCGTTCCTATTAGGTTAACATATGCCAGTTCAACCATTTGTCTTCACACACAGTTCCTTTTATCATTAGGAAAATCACTCTGAGCTGAGGGACTTGGTGACGCACAGGCAGCTCGTTTCCTGAGCTACTCAACTAGCCGGCTCAACTTTTTTTAATGTGTGACATTTTAATGGAAATGTAGGAATGGAAAATAAAAAAGGAGGATATTTGCGATACCACATTTCACCTGGTGCAGAAGGTTACCTTTGCCACTAAGAGTGTTATCATTTCTTTAACAGTTTCTTCAATTAGTTCATCTATTTTTGAATGGTATTGATGCTAAAGGAAAAAAAAATAAAGAGACAAATATTAGCTTGCTCCGTAAGTGATGGCACAGTAGTAATCAGTCCCTTTTATAAAATGTGATTTAAAAATAAAGGCTAGCTCAGAAAGTATATTTACGCTGGTTTAGCAAGCGGCTTTGCTGACTCCTTGATTCGAAAGCTTTTGATGGAGGAAGTTCTAAAGCCCTTTAAAAATTATCTGACTAACTCATCCTCATCCAAGCCTCTCCCTGACTTTGATACCAGAGAGACAGACACACACATTTACAAATGAAGTGTAAATGACTTAGCGGGCTAGCACTGTGAAAGGTAGCTTAGGGTTTGGAAGCCACAAGGAACGATGGAAAGGCTCTTGGGGAGGAGACCTGAGATCCAAGAGTACCCAAATTCTAAGCCTACTCCCCCTGTCTCCTTATTCCTTATTCTCCTTATTCCTCCTTATTTAGGGAAAGTGGCTTTATCTCTCTGGGCCTTTGTTTCCCTTTCTGTCAGAAGAGGAATTTAAACTAAATGACTTCTAAAGTTGATTCCATTTCTAATTCTTTGGTTATTTCCTGCCGTAGAGCTATCTATGAAACTATGGTCTTAGGACATTGACCCTTTGATTGTCCAAGTCTTTGGAGGAACAGCTCAGGGTCCATGATTCTTTAGCTGCATATTTGGACAAATAGTAAAACAAAATACTCAACAGAAATTGATGATACTTCCCCCCTTTTCTCACTCATTTCCACTACTGTTAATTTAAAGTAGGGATGTTAGACAAACAGGCAAAACCCCAAAACACCCCAGCACAAATAAAAATCTGTTATAAATGCCAAGCGTAGATTGGAGAAGAGAAGGGAGTGTGACTTCAATTTAAAAAAAAGTCATATGCCAACTCTTTTGCATTCATTACACTATTCGTATATTCATCTGAGTTCTATATTTTCTTAGCTAAGAAGATAACAATGTGATTAAAAAAATAAAATGTTTAATACACTTACCCACTCTTTAGCAAACTTTTGGGTGAATGATGATTAGGAACAGAAAAAAAGAGAAAGGTGCAAAAAAAGGGCAAAAAGAACACATGAACGAAATGATAAAAAAACATTCTTGAAATTAGAAATTGGGGTTCTAAAGAAGCTGTGTGAACAGAACAGAAAGGACAAGGACAATGACAAATGAGGGTTTACATTTAAGTAACTGGCAATCTCACTCATTTCTAAAAAAAACCAAGAGACAGCAGGTTAAATTAATTCACCCAGAATTTTGTTGTGGGTTAGAACATTGCTTGTCCTCTGTACAAAGGAAGAACTCTGGATATGGAGTTACAGAATACTGATCCTGTTGTTTACTAGCTGTGCTATTTTGGGCAAATGATTCAATGTCTTTGAACTTTTTTTTTGCCTCTTCTGTAAAATGAGTGGGTAGACTAACGGACTTCTAAGGTCCTTTCCAACTCTGAATCCATAGTGGCAATATTATTTGTGATATGGAGTGATGAAGTAAATAGTAATATCATTTGAAATTTTATTTTTTCTTGCAATGAAATGTTCTATGCTAATAAGCAGATTTTCCATTTGAGTTCTGTGGAGGTTTTGAATGAGAGTTCACAGTTTGAGGTCATGTACACAGTTGCTCTTACAGTGGAGTGTGTGTGTGTGTGTGTGTGTGTGTGTGTGTGTGTGTGTGTGTGTGTAATGTATTTATCTTTGGAGGTAGAGAGAGAGATGCTTTTTATGTTGAGATGAAATTCTTATTGATGAAAAGACAAATCATATATGCTGCTCATGATAGCTAGGGGATGGAGAGGGGGACACAGGAAGAGTATGTGAGTAAAGATCATGTCAAGATCAAGATTAAACCTTTTGGGAAAGTACCAGCAACATTCATCTGAGAAGTGCAGAAAATCAAGAACACGGAGGCATAGAATTGACTTGCAGATCTCTGTAGCATTCTCTGGAGAGAAAAATCAGAATCCAACAAGGAGAAATTTTTGTGCTGTTCAGTATTTTATCAAATGGGAAATTTAGAGAGAAAATAGACTTTGCTCCCACTCAAGTGATATGCTGGTTATTTAGATTGAATCGTTTGTTATGCCAGGTGGAGAAAGCTGGCTTGGAGGGGGAAAATGAGTATAAAAAAGTCAATCATTTACAGGTGCAAGTATAGTAAAATATGTGTTTGATCTGAAGTCATTCTGCATTCAGTTCCTAGCTCTGCCACTCACTACCTCTAAGTCAGTATAATAAAAAGTCACTTTATCTTTTTACTTTAGTTTCTTCAGTGTGTAAACTGAGAGGTTAATCTAGATGGCCTTCAATGTTCCTTCTAGCTCAAAACTTGTGATACTATGTTGTCAGTTGTGTACAACTGTTCATGATACTATATATATATATATATATATATACATATATATGCATATATATATGTATTTGTTGTTGGAATTGCTGGAATTTTTATATTTAATATTGTTGCTTTTGTTCATTCACTGACCCCATTTGGCATTTTCTTGGCAAAGATACTGGAGTGGTTTGCCATTTCCTTTTCTAGTTCATTTGGCAAATGAGGAAACTGAGTCACTTATGTTTAAGTGACTTGTCTAGGGTCACACAACAATTGGATTTGAACTCAGGTTCTAATGACCCCAAGACACTCCAACCATTGAGAGACTTAGTTGCTCAATATACATAATTACTTTAAATTCTTTTATCGTGGTGTGTGTATTTATGTACATTTATGTATCCATGTATACACACACTTATATATGTATACATATATTAGAAGGAAATGAGCATTTATGTAGCATCTATTATATTTTGGGAACTTTATAACTATTCTCATTTAATCTTAATAATGATCCTGTAAGGGAGGTGTTATTGTATCCCCATTTTACACGTGATGAAAGTGAGGCAAACAAAGGTTAATTGACCTTCTTAGGGTTACATAGATAGGAAGCATTGGAGGCTGGGTTTGAATTCAATCTTCCTGACACTATCTATGGTACTACCAGCTGTCTCTATAAATATATACATATGGGTATATATGTATGTATATATATAAAACATATCACTTATCTATCTAATGTCTAAGTGGTAGAAGAAAGAATCTAAGGCAGTTGCAAATGAAACATAAAACCCCAATCACAGATACTATCTATCAATTGTTCCAAAGCATTGTCCTCCATCAATTGTCTCTCACCCAATTTTCTAGACTAATTTCTCATCCCTCCCCCTTGTGCACTTTACATTTTAGCCAAAGTGACCTGCTTGACCATTTTGTGAGATTTTGTGTCCCCTATGCCTGCAAGCTCTTCACTGTCCCATCCATTTCATTGAACTCTTTGTTCTCAAAACACAACTCAAGAGATCACCTCTTACTTGATATTTTTCTAGATTCCTCTCAGGTGTTAAGTTTGCCACCCTTGGTTCCAGAAATTACTGTGTATTTCTGATCAAGTGGCTTAGGTCAATGATCATCTGTGATCAAGGTATCACAGCATTAGACTAGGAAGGTTCATAAAAAGCCTCTTGGTCCAACTTCCTCATTTTACCTGTTATCTTCCCCATTAGAATGGAAGCTTCTTGAGGACAAGGACCATTTTGCATTTTTTCCTTTGTATCCCCAATGCTAAGCACAGGGCCTCGCACCCGACAGATGCCAAATATATACTTTAAAAATTAAATCAAATCCTAGGAAATGATCCACTTCTAAGCCAAAGAAAGTGTCTAAAAACAGGTAACACAACCCAAGCCCACACATCATGTTCTACCCATCCAATTCTGTTCTAAAAAGGCAATCAAGACTGAGAGCAAAAAGCTCGGTCGCACCAGGAGATTCCCCCACCCCCAGGTCATTTTTAAAGTTTTCCATAGCTGTCCAAAAGTGCTGCTTAATTCTCCTCATTATGCTGCTGCCTTAATCAGATTCTCTTTGGGCTGTCAACTGTTCATTTTCATTGGATAAATTATGGGTTTTAATTCAAAGATAATGGCTAGGTGTGTGAGAAGTAATACAGTGTGAAATGTATTGACAAACATATTTTCAATTAAGGGCTTCTTTACAAAGCAAATAAGGACCCTGCTGAGAGCAACACCAGTTTTGTAAACAGCTCCTCAGAGGAGAGAACAGATTTTGGAAGGGAAGGTAACAAAGGAGCCCATCCAAGAGAAATCATTTTCCTCCTTCCTGAAGGGACCCAAGCTTTTCCAGTCCAAAGAGTGACAAGATGCTGTCTCCTCCTGCCAACCTTAGGGGTAGGGTTTGAAACTCTGCACTGTATATGAGTACTATAATTGAAGGGTACCTTCATATGTAGGATGTGGATTTTGGGATTCAGGTCCATCCCCCTGTAGTGAAAAAAACTAATTGTTATTTAGGATATGAGGACTTGGATTTGCGTTTGAATTCTGCCACTGTTTTGCTTATGTGAACTTAAGTTCATCACGCACACTCTCTGGGCTTTCTTTTCCTCATCTGTAAAAAAAGACATTGGAGTGGCTTAGGTCAGGTGTTCAACTGTTAGGATTACTAGGTGAGAACTCAGGTTGTCTGGACAGTGACAAGGTGAGAATTCAGGTTGTCTGGACAATTACAAGGTGAGAACTCAGGTTGACTTGATAGAAGGAGCAAGCTCATTGGCTGAAGTGGTTCTTCCCAGAAGCCCTTGCATTATCCCACGCCCATTCTCTGGGAGGATAAAAGAGGCAACATTGGGCCTGGAGAGCAGATTGGACTGGAGAAGGACAAGAGTTAAAGAGGAGAAGTCTCTGCATTACATCAGGCCTGACGGGGCTCTCTGCAGGAAGGGAAGTCACTTCTCTGGACAAGAGTTAACAGCAACTGCCTGGAGACAACGGTTCGCTACATTCAACCAACAAGTTCTAAGTGCCTACGATTTGCTAGATGCTATGTTAAACATTGGGGATACAAAACCAAAACACAGCTACTCGCTCTTAAGGAACAATCATTCTATCTGGGGAGATAACATAGGTATACACAATTAATCAATCAACAAATAGTTATTGAGCACCTACTACATCCTGGATTAATCCACATAATTGTAGGTAGAATAAATGCAAAACAAATATGAGCTAGAGTAAGGAAAGGGGCAGCAGAGGTTCAAGGGGATCAAATAAATCCTCTACAGAGTTTGAGTAGAGTTTTGAAGGAAGTAAAGAATTCTGTGAGATACCAGATTGGAGGCAGAGTTGTCCAGCAATGGGAAATAGGCATTGTAAAGGCACAGAGAAGGGGGAAGGGAGAGCAACAGAAGGTCAATCTTTCTACACTGTAGAGTGAATGAAGGGGAGCAATGTAGGAGAGACCAAAAATGTTGGCTAGTTAGGTTGTAAAGGGCTTTAAAGCTGTGCCTCAGCATAAAATATCATTTATATATATATACATAATATGTATATGATGTATATATGCATATATTATGTATATATGTATATATATTATGTGTATATATATATATTATGGCCTCATATAAATGAGAGCCATTGGAATTTATTATTATTAATGATAATAATAACTAAAGCTTACTTAAAGTTTAAAGATTTGCAAAGTCCTTTCCAAATTCTAACTCATTTGATCCTCATCACCAATGCTGGAAGGTAGGTACAACTAGTAGCCCCATTTTACAGATGAGGAAACTGAGGCAGAAAGCTATTGACTCCTTTAGACTCACATGACTAGTTGTATCTACACCTGATTTGACTCCTAGGCTAGCACTCTATCTGCTGTATCACCTAGATGAGTAGAGGGTAATGCAGACTGAAAGTTAAGGAAAATCACATTGGCAGCTGTGTGGAGGATAGATCTCAGAGTAGGAAGAGACTTCTGAGTTCCTTCCCACTGGAATCATGAGTTCTCTTCCTCATCATTCATCCACATCACACACACCCTCAGAATCTCTATATAGATTCTCTCAATCCCTCCTTAGAGAGTTCTACTATTATTCTGTCTTTTACTCCCTAACTGCACTGAAAATGTTCTCTCATGAAAGAAAATGAAACCTCCTCTCCATCCCATGATATTTTCTACTAGTTTAAGAATAACAGATTAAGATGCACAATTTGAGAAAAACTGCCCAATGGGGATTATGTCTGCTTTACCCATTGAGTCATCTTGTCCTCAGATAGGCATATAAATTAGTTTCTATTTTTTTCTCCCAAGTAACTACCAAAAAAACTATTATTTCCCTCTGCTAGGTTCTGGTAGGATTAAACTGAATTGGTTCATTTTCCATTTTCTGGGTATCACTGACCACTGAGATTTTGTTCTCCAGAAGATGTTGCTTGTGTATAGAAAAGCAGCCATCAAAACAAACGTCTCCATGGATGGTTGTAGTCCTATGTGCACTACAATCATTTCTTGGCACAAATTCCCTTGAGGAGCCACCATCCTAGATCTCAAATTAGACATGGCTCTCTCCACCTGCTCATCCTTCACTCCCACCCCCCAGGATTCTCTCTAGCCCCCTTTAATTGCCATAGTCTAAGTGTCATCCATGTCCTTCACTCAAAGTGTTCCCTTGATGTGGCCAGTGAACCTCCATCATTCTTCCAGGAGCAGAAAGTTTGGAGAGACTTCACTCCAGTTTCGGGTGAGCTACGTTTCTGCGAAATTCACAATTCCTGCATGAAAATGATTCTACTTGACTTCCTGTGCTGCACATTCTGCCTTGTCATGTAACAGATTGTGTGTATGTTGTCTTTCTGTTAAGACCATCTGACCTTGGAAATGAGATGAAAACATTCTAGACCAAGTGAGAAGCAATTTAACGCACAACTTCATATCCATGGGTGCTTTAAAAATTCTGACAAAAAATAAATATTTAAGATGGTAAAGTATGTTTACCAAATGTTTGAACAGCTGCCTTTGAATGTAACATCACCCCAGAGGAGATGACAGAGATGAATTCAGGAAGTGAGCTTAAAATGAAAAATATATCACATCATACGACCTGGGTTTTGTCTAAAGTGGATATGGGAAGTTTATTGATAAAGTCACCTATCTATTATTAAAGGTAGTGTAGGAGAGTGGATAGAGCCCTGGATTTGGAGTCAGAAATTCAAAGCCTGCCTCAAATATGTATTACCTGTGGGACACTGAGCAAGTTAATTAAGTTCTCCTTGTCCCACTTTATCCATAAAGGAGGGAGTTGGACTTAATGGTCTTGGAGGTCCCTTTCAGCTATAAATCTATAATCCTATGGATTTGTGGTAGAACTATAAGGGACCAGAAATATCTCAAGATATCTTGAGAAATATTTACAGATATTTATTTAATAGGTGAGGAAACCAAGCCTAAAGAGACTTGAGTGACTTATCCAAGATCATATTCCTAGTGGCAGAAATAAGGCTAGGACAGGTATCCTGAATCCCAGGCCACCTCTCTTTTCCTCACACTACACCTTATTGTAGAACTTCACTGTAACATTTGCTCTCCTTTGTGGGAGAATTTGTCCCCCACACACTTTATCGACTTGGTTCCTTCATTTATTTCATTCTAAAATATTTCCCATTTTTCAGTTGAAGGTAATAGGTGTTAGCTCCTGAACAACATTCCTCGGGTTATTGGATCATAGTTTTAATGCTGAAAGGGACCATAGAGGACGAGTCCAACTTTCTTTTCTATTGAGGAAACTGAAGTCCTGAGTGGTTAATCAATTTTTCCAGGGTGACTCAGTTAGAATCTAAGATAATCCTATCCACTAGTACATACTACCTCTGGCTAGTCTTTAATACTCAAGAAGGACAAGGAAAGGATAATACTCTAGGCCATTTTCTGCTTTCTTTCCATTTTATTTATTAAGAAACACCCTATATTAGAAGTGTATAGAAATCAACATCATTTTATAATAGTGATAATATCATCATAACTGAGCCCAACTTAAAATTAGTCTTTATCTCCTCCCCAGAGTATCTGGAATACAAAGTAAAAAAAAGAAAAGAAGAAAAAAGCATTTCCAAATTGAGCTATCTAAAATGTTTGGCTTAGTTGCTACAAGTCCAAAGTCATTATTTTGTTTGAAGCTCTAGTTCTCTGGTTTCTGGGAAAAGGGGAAGTCAGGAGCTTGTCATCCAAGAGCTTAGGATCCTAATCAATAATAACTTCCTCATCCATGCCCCAAAGGGCTTTATTCCTTTGGAAAGATCTATTGTATTTTCTTCTGTTCTGGACAGAGAATTAAAAAAAAGAAAACCAAAAATGAAATCCAAACTAATCTGAGAATTGCTACATTGTTTAATTAGATCTCAGACGTGAGGATGGGAGATCCTTGGGGAGGAAGGAGTTAACCTTTCTTTCTATCCTCCTTCTACAGTGTAGTTGGGTTCATTGCTTCTTGTCTTTGAATCCTTCTATTATATGAACAAACCTTGAAGGTCCCTTTGATGACTTGGTATCACCAATCATGGCAGCAAAATAGAAGCACTCTCAAGGCATGGATTTTTTTTTTTTTTTTTGTCTTTGTGTTGACAATATTTATTATATTGCCTAGTTGTTGTTGAATTATTTTTCAGTTGTGTCTGCCTCTACACAACCCCATTTGAGGTTTTCTTTGCAAAGATGGTTTGCGATTTCCTTCTCTAGCTCATTTTACAGATAAAGAAATTGAGGCAAGCAGGGTTAAGTGACTTGCCCAGGGTCCAGACCTTGTAAGTATGAGAGGCTGGATTTAAACTCAGGTTTTCCTGACTCCAGACTCACCACTCTATCCATACCAACCCGCCTGTCCTAAGCTGCCAGCACATAGTAGGTACTTAATAAATGCTAGTTGATTGATTGATCTGACCTAATGTTGTATCCTGGCTCTATAGTGCCCCAGACACCTAGGTTCTCATGGGAACCCTCCATTATCTCCTGAAAAAGATTGTGGTGTGATTAAATATTCCAGAATGGTAAAGAATCTTCTTTTTAGTGAGGGAAACCTGTTCCTATAATGTTCGCCCTTTGATCCAAATTCTTCCTCTGGACCAGACCAAAGCAAGTCAAATCCACCCCCTCTCTGAAGCAGAAGTTTGCTTCTACAAGCACTGTTGTGCGGTAGAACAAGACTTGAGCCAAGAGGAAGGAGATGAGTTTAAGTCTTTGCTGGGATGCTGATTAGTATTGTGACCTTGGGGAAGCCATTCCTTCCCTCTCAGCCTTCCTCAGTTTCCTCATTTGCCAAAGGAGGTCCCTGTAGACTCTAGCCCCTTAATTTAAGAAGTTAAATGTTTGAGAGAAATGAAGGCTTAAAAGCCAGTTGTAAAATTGACCTCAGAGATAGTGAAAGGAACAAAAAAGTACTTACAATATCAATAACCAAACAAAAGAAGGAAGCTCTCTGTAACTTATGCAGTGAGGATTTACATCTGATTTACAGATCTATTAGGTTCAGCTGTTTGTTAAAATATCATTCCCAGACAACTGCTACTTCTCACTATAGTGAGGATCTCTCAGAATCACTGTACTAAAGACATAAAAAAACTACACACATTTCTGTAAGTTTTCAGCTTCTGCTTTTTTTTTGGGGGGGGGAGGTGGGGTTAAAGGCTGTTTCCCATCTCAGAACCTGGTTCTTCTTCTATCAGGGATTCAGTGATGTGGGAAGGGAGGAGTGAGACAGGAACTGGCTAATGAGTCAGCAAAATGGTGAAGGCTTTGGAACTAGAAAGGTGTGGTATGGGGAGGATGATAGTTGGGTGACTGTGTGTGGGTGATCCGCTGTGGAGTCCTTTCTATCACCCACCAGCTTCACTAGACTTAGCAGGCTGAAATAACCGAGTCCTGCTGGGTCACGGAATCAATTCATGGTCCACAGGAGAATGTGCCCATCCCAGCAATTGATTGATTTCATGCACAAAATCAGCCATTCAGAATGACGTAGACCCAAACCAAACTAAGATCCAAGTTAACCTGGTTATGGCTACTCTTGTCAAATTTCCAATGGACTATGTTATCGAGGCAAATGGACATTGCCTTAATGAAATCAGAACTCTCTAGACAAAGGTCATTGCTTCATAGCAGTGGGGGAAGTGAGCAGTGAGCAGCTATGGTTACTGTGTGTTTGCTCCATCTCCTGTCTCTTTTCTCCTCCAAAAGTTGTAATTAAGTGAATCAGATTAAAAGTAATATTTATCTCCCTGAGGCAAGGTCTGTTACCAACATTGCATTTGTATCACCAGTGCCTAGGAGAGTGCCAGACATAGTAGGTACTTTGATCATGTTTATTGATAGCAGTGTATAAGATATTAAATTAAAAAAAAGAGCTGGCCTTGGTCACAAAAGTCACAGGAGGCCTCTACATCAATGAAATTGAAGTTCCAAATATAACTTATTGGTTAAGGACAGTCCAAATTTGTTTTTGGCAAAATTTATTAAGAACTTCTATGTGGGGACAGCTAGATGGTACAGTGGATACAATATTGACCCAGCCTCAGACACTTGATACTTCCTAGCTGTGTGACCCTGGGTAAGTCACTTAACCCCAATTGCCTCAGCCAAAACAAAAAAAAAGAACTACTATGTGCAAAGCATTCTACTAAGTGCTAGAGATGCAAAGATAAATGTCCTTCTACTCAAGGAGCTTACAATCTGCTAGAAAACACTTATAAAAGGGAGCTGGAAGGCTTTTTGTAGAAGTGGAAAGGGACCCATTCTCCATTTATCGAGGTTGTTGGTTTTAGTCTGCTTGTATGGCTAGGAATAATTTTTGGTACTAGCTGGTGGGCCTCCCTCCTTCTAATTCTGGTGGCTTCATATGGGGGTTAGAACTCCAAGGTTCAAATGATGGCTTCTGTTCTAACTAGCTGGAAGTCACTTAATCTCTCTTTTTCAGTTTTCTCCTTTGAAACTCATTTTATAAAATCATCGTGAGGAAGGTGATCACTATACTAATATTAATTATTCTTATTACTACATAATCCTGGTATTCTCATTGATGGCTTCTTGTCACGTTTGAAGTCTTTAACCTGGTCTCTCTGAGACACAGCAATTAGAGTGATTAAAGAAGATGAAGAGAATTAATTTACAATCCTCCCATGTCTGATTCTATTTACTGACCACTGTTTAAGCCCAAATTTGGAGCCTTCTTCACAAGATGCTGCCTTAGGGGAAATAAGGTTGGGGATGATCTTGCCAGCAAGAGAATATCACACACAGACATTTAAAAATGGAAGATGCACAGAGAGAAAATAAATAATGAACAGGGAACAAATATAATTGAGTATAAATTCTGAACATGTAAGGCTGTATCAAAAAATCTGATTTAGGAGCAATTTATGCCAATTGGCAGGAACCTAAGAGTTGCCAGAAATGTTTCTGAATTAATTCTAAATTGGTATATGAATATCAAACTGGCTTAGCGCCATCGGAGAAAACTGATCATGAGTCTTTAATCAAGCCCAACTTCCAGCTCCTTTCATCTTCCCTTTTTAAATACCACATTAAGATTTGAAACATACCAAAGGACAAAACTTTTGGTCAGAGAAGACAAAAAGTAAGGTTAGCAAGGTATATGACTTAAAGAGCTTGATAACCCAAGGTTTGGGGGAAATTTAGATATAGACTACCCCATGCTGGAGCATCATGGGGACTTGAAGACCATGTCCGACAAATCGTGGGATGAAAAGATGAGTGGCTTCTGTTTTCCAGATGTTTCTTTTCAAAAAATCATGTCATACATGGGAGGTTTCTGTTGCATGTGTGAAAGGGACTAGCATTTAGGCAAACACAGATCTGCCTTCTAAATAGTGACACAGACTCTGTGAACAAGGTCAGTGAACATCACTTGGCTCAAAGGCACCTTATGCCCATGTTGGTCCCTGCCAATAACCATTTCCAAGTGCCTGAAATTCTGATCATGCATATTCATCAGAGATTTATTTGATAAACAGATCTTGAATATTCATCTGCATACCGTATATGTGGATGACTAAATTCGCAAATGTTAGAGAATGTTTCTGAAACCAGCAGACTAGGGGATAGGATATTTGTGAAGTTTTCCCCTATACTTGATAGATGTTAAAAAAAAAAATCTCCATCCCCAACCTCCCCCCCCCATTTTTTTTTTTTTTACCTCTTGGCCCATTTCCATACTGCAAAGTTTTGTTGATTGGGCCTTGGCATCAACCATAACATTAAACATGGTGCATATTGACTGTGGGACTCGGAAATCTGTCGATCGGCTGGTTTTTTGCAGCTTAACTTCAAATGCAATCCTGGTTCTATTAAAACAAAGTAGAGAAAGATCATTTCAATGTTAAGATTGTAACAGGTGGAGTTGACATTTCAGGGGAGGGCAGTGGAATAGAAAACCAAACACGATAATCAGTCGAAATCCATAATGATTTCGAGGGGGTACTGACAAATATGAATGTCCAGGTCTAAGAAGGCCATGGAAGGAGGGGGTACGTCCTGGTCAAGGAAACTGTCATGCTTCCAGCCTCTACCGACGTGTCATAGCCCCAGTAATAGTAGAGACCACGTTAATTGGAATACAGAGTCTGTTCAGTCATCTCTGACTACTTCATAAAGACTTTTGCTGATGCTCGGACTCTGTAGCTTATTAAATCAACCATACCCCATGATGCTCCTTGAGCAGGAGATACAGAGATTTCTTCCCTTAGTGTGTATACTCTCGTGGACCAGAAACATGTCAAGGGTAGGGCAGATATCAGGGAATCTGTGGAGCATTGCCCCAACCAAAGTTTTCCTCCTTTTTTCCCCCTTTTCCTTTCAGTTTCACATAGACTAGAAATTTGTTTTACCTTTCCTACTTAAATGTATTAATTGGGGGTATCCTGACAGGATTGGAAATGTCTAGGTACCTTCCTGGGGAATAAAAATATCCCTGCCCCTTTCCCATCTTTACAATTCTCTTGCACTGTTCTCCGTGTTGTGCTAATATTGTCCTGATTTCAAATCAGATCCTTTCTTCCTTGGCTGTCCAATATACACCTGATACTTGATGTATTAACAATCATAGGGCATGTGCTATAGGAAGCCACGAGTACAGAAAAATTCACTCCTTAATTAATACTCCATAGAAAAATTGTTGTATAAGTTCTATCAGATTGGCAATTGCTTTGTTTTATTTTATTTCTTTTTTTTTTCCAGGCAAGATTCAAGAGTGGTTTCTAATCTTCCTTTACATTTTATGGGGGGAAAAACAAGACCACAATGACCTAATTATTCTATTGCCTCTTTACCATAATAACCTTTCTCCACTCTTTAAAATTTTCTGATTCACATCTTAATTTAGAGACAATCAGCAAAGCTTTAGAATCTTATTGTCACAAGGCTACTAGAGCCAGATATACATTTGTTTCATATGGACTCCTCCCGAATGTAACAAGAAAGTCTTGACAGTATATGCTTTGCCATTTCTAGGGGTGAATTCACCTCTTGAGGTGAATTTGATAAAAAGGGAATTTACCATGTTTAAAAAGGTATCAGGAAATAAAAGGACTCATCAAATTCCATTTTGTAAGAGTAAAAGATTAATGTCATTTAATCTCTGTGAACCTTAGTTTCCTCATCCATAAAATGGGGTTGATTAAAAAATTTCCTTCACTGTGCTGTTATGAGGACTAAGTGACAGAATGTATGTAAAGTGCTATATAAAAGTTATTATAATTTTTGTGACTTTAATGATTATAGCACCTTTTCATCATCCCATTATTACTTATTAATAAATGACAAATCATGTCACTTACTACAGAATTCTTACCAACTATGAATGAAAAAAGGGTGATGAACATACAAAACAGAACTTCAGAGAACTAAGGTAAGCTGAAGTGTGATTTTAAGATCAGAACTCATATTCTTTAGAAAAAATATTTTTTAAAAGAATCATTCATAAATCACACACAAACATCTTAAAAAACAAGCATGGCTTGTCTTGTTTTCTTATCACTGTGTTCATTTTGCAGCAAACAAACAAAAAACCTTTTTTTCCCCCTTTTTCTGAGGCTGGGGTTAAGTGACTTGCTCAGGGTCACACAGCTAGGAAGTATCAAGTGTCTGAGATCAGATTTGAACTCTGGTCTTCCTGAATTCAAGGCTGGTGTTCTATCCACTGTGCCACCCAGCTGCTCCACAAACAAAAAAACATTCTACTTGTGTGTGTGTGTGTGTGTGTGTGTGTGTGTGTGTGTGTGTGTGTGTGTAGGTGTAGGTGTATCAAGCAATAAATTTTATGGTTAAAGAATTGCCAAATTGCCAAGTAAGGTTTGTGTTATAGTTAGAAACCAAGATATGGAATGGAATACAATTTCTATTCCCATTCAATTAACTTTGTTTCATTCCTTTTTATGAGAGAATTAAACTCTCTTCTATTAAGTCCAAACATTGTTGAGAGGTGGGATACAAAGTCTTTAAGTAGAAGAAAAAGTGAGAGGGCCAAACAGATGGCTGCTTCTACCTGTGACAGACCGCTAAATTAACCAATGTATGAGTAGTTTATGAAATTGATTTAAATTTCAATAAAACCTAGACATTCCACGTTCTTCCTTCCCATTCTCTTAGCATATTGGAAAGTTGACATCTTTCCTTTACTGCTTTAATATTCTACATTTGGTATATTTGTTCATTATGTGTTCATAGGATACAGACTAGTTCCAACTCCATAACATGGGCTCCTTGTTAAGAACTCTGAGACCGATATATGCTTTGATAATACTTTCATGTAAGTTTTGTGTGGCTCTTGAAAATTCCTGGTATATTTTCTTGATTCTGAATTCTAAGACTTGAGCTTGAGCATCTGAATTGGGATCAATTCCTATCAAGGAATATGATTTCTATCAAGGAATCTCATGCTGAAGGCAAATTCGTGAAATGTGTAAATCTCATTTCTGACTAACCCTTTGCTTTCAAACTTTTCAGCCTTTCCCCAAACCAACAGGTCAAAGAGTACTTGTCCTGTGTATAGTCTTCTTTCAAGGTGTTCTCCTTGAGGTCTTTCCTTTAAAACGGACCTGATTACTGCGAATGGGCTTCCTTTCACAGCAACATCAATTTTAGCAGAGATTTTTCTGGAGAGGAGGGACTGTAATGGTTACAGAATACTTGGCCATCTTGGATAGTGAAGGTGTAACTATTGGGCTGGGATATTAATGAGGCCTTCACTGTTTGTCAGATTATAACATGGAGTTTTTCATTCTGTTTATGTTCATAGCCCACTAGTAATAAAAATACTTTTCATTCATTCATTCATTCATTCATTCATTCATCTATTTATTTATTTGTTTGTTTGTTTGTTTGTTTGTTTATACTGTTTTTGTTATGAATGAGAAAAGAAATCTCAGAAATGTACTCATGGTTATCTTAGGATATATTATTTTAGGATATATAGGAAATGGCATTTTAAAATTCCATTGAGGTCTGATTGAATGAGTTACCTTCAAATTTTGGGAATTTGAGAATCCTAAAGAATCCTAAATTTGAACCTTGAGGTAGAATCAAAATGGCTCCCCATACTAGTTACTGCCATAGCAATAATCTATTGCCCTCTTGTTCTTAGATTGCCTTCATTCTTTTTCACTTCCATAGTCTTGACCTTTTTCTATTCCTCAAAACAGGAGAAGAGGGTGACATAAATTCCCATCGACCTCATCCCAACAAATGCAGCTGACCCACCCTGGCACATGATATCTTAAGGAACATGAAATTGTTCACTAGTTTTTTTTTCCAGTAAAATTAAAAAATATATTGGGTCTGGCACTATGGCTAAGATGATCAATTGATAAAACATTTTATGACATTTCTATATCTGTCATTCCTCTAGATCCCCCACTTTTCATTGTAACTGCTGTAGAAGTTTCAGCAGTACTATTTTTTTCTCTCTAACATTAAAAAGTGTCCCTTGTGTACTGAAATGATGAAATAGATGATGCTGCATGAACAAACAGAATAATTATTCAATAAACTACTCTCTCTCTCTCTGGTATATCCATTTGGTTTTGTGTTTTCTCAGAATAGATGTAATAAGGAAAAGATGACTGAACTGAGATCATTCTCGCAACATTTAAAATCCTCCCATGACAGAGAAGCAATAGAATTTAGCACCCGGTTAACAAGAATTTTTCCTTCCTCCATTTTCCCCTCCCTGTCTTCTACCTGTCCTTCCTCATTTTCTTCATTTCTCCCTTACTTTTCTCTTTTTCTTCTTCTCTCCTTCCTCCTCCTCCTCTGTCTCTCTGTCTCTGTCCCTGTCTCTCTGTCTCTCTTTCCCTGTCTCTCTCTTTCCCTGTCTCTCTGTCTCTGTCTGTATGTGTCTCTTTGTCTCTGTATATCCCTCACTGTCTCTCTCTTTGTCTCTGTTTCTCTTTGTCTTTGTCTGTCTCTGTGTTTTTTCCTCTCTCTGTTAGTCTGTTTCTGTCTCTTTAGCTGTCTCTGTTTCTCTCTCTCTATTCTTCCTTCCCTCTCTCCCTTCCTCCCCACCTCTCCCTCTGTCTGTGTTTCTCTTTCTCTCTCTATGTTTCTGTCTCTTGTATCTCTCTCTCCTTCTCTCTCCCTCCTTCTCTCTGCCTCCCTCCCTCCGTCTGTCTGTCTGTGTCTCTTTTTCTCTCTCTGTTTCTGTCTCTCTCCTTCTCTCTGTCTTTCTCTCCTTCCTCCTCTCTCTCCTGTTGAGATGCCTCCTTGATGAGTACCTATCTGAGTGGTGCTCTTCAGAAACTACTAACTGGCAAAATGCAGTTGCTCAGCTTTGACTTGCCTGCCCATAAAAGGTCCTTCATTAATACCTGCTTGGTGACTTAACTAGCAAGCCTGTGGGTAGTGAGCTGCCCTCTAGGTGGTCACCCACGGTGGGTGTGATCCCAAGGCCAGGTGCCATTTTCTGGGAGCCACGCTCCTTTTTGATCTCTAGGACACCTCATCAGAATTTGACATTGATCATCAGTTGAAGGCAAGGGGCCTGGCCCCAAGTGGCAGAGGCCATCAGGCTTACCTTTTCACGCAGGACTCAATCATATCACTTGCCATCAGTTTCAGACGTTGTTCTAGGTGTTTTCCAAACTCTTCCTCGGGCCAGTGCAAATCCCTAATGAAAGTCTGCAGAGCGTCAAGTTTCCAGAAGAGATCTTCAGAGGTGCCTGATCCATTACTGGCAGGACAGAATGAAAGCAGAGGTCACCCGGTGCTCCCGGCTTCCAGAAACCCGATCGCGCCGACAACTGGGCTTGGGGCAAACAGTGGTTCTAACATACAAAACACGGTGGCAGGGTGGGGGGGATTTCCACCAGCAGGATTTTGAGTTTTACCATACATTTACCTAGTCAGCTGGGTTAATCAAATCGTTCCAGACCAATAAAAAGAAGAGAAAATGTTGTATTCCTTAGAAGACCGACTAGGGGAGAGGTGTATGGTAAAAATCAGCCTTCTTTCAATAACCACATTAACATATGTGATGATTCACATGAAGGCCACATGTTGAGGTAGAAATATCTCGATCAATAATAACTACATGTCAGCATCATGCAGTTATCCAGATTCAGAGCGTCATGCATTTCCTCCGCTCCCCTCCACACCGGAGGGCTCTTGGAGAGTTCAGATTGCCAAGTAAGGGACAGTGCTAACAAGTGGTGAGCGAGGACATGCTTTGTCTCTTGAGGGGGTCGGGGGGAATCAGTTGACCTTGAGTCTACTGGGATATCTTGAATCCAAGATCTTGGTTTATTTATTTATGTTTTTGGACTCAGATTTTTCTCAGACCAGCCTATTGCCAAGGCAACTTCAGGACTGGAAGCCGGGGAGGCTGCTGGGATATTTACCAATGCATTGGACCTGTGTTAAGACCCGAGCCTCTCGGGCAGCTCGTGGCCTTTACCCACTCCCTCGTACTGACTGAGCCATCAGTCTCCGTGTAGTTCTTTAGGAGGGCATCTAAAAACCGTTCACCTGGGGAAGCAAACTCTGGGCCTGGATGGTATTGGGTGGGTACAAAGAAAATGCTCCAGATTCACCCTTTTGCCATTCTCCGCTCCAGCTTCTCTCTTGTAGCGAGGACAGTGGGAGCTCTGAGAGATGTCCCCCCCCTCCTCGCATACCACGAATGCTAACACAGTAATTTATAAAATGTCCAACACACCATGCATTACCACTTGTTCTGACATCGTCTATAGAAACAGATGAGAGTGGGTGTTTCTATTGTGACAGATGCCAGCTGCATTGAGTTAATGCTTCAGAGGGAAATACAACTGATGCATAAATGCATACATGGCTACTGCAGGGGGAGGGAGCCAAACTCCCAACATGCCAGGGGGAACCTTGGGCCCTGGACTGACAGAAGGGACGTTCTCAAAGACAGACCAGCTGGGAGTCGGTAACTAGAGGCTTCTGACACAAAGGAGAAGGTAACACGGAAACATGTCCTCAGAATGAAAAGTGATCAGAGGAAACTAGAATCATGAAAAGATATAGAATCAGGCATTTCTTGGTGGGTGATTGTGAAATGAGGCCTTTCTTTCCTTTTTTTTTTTTTTTAAACCAAGGAATTAACTGTGTGTGGAAGTTCAGCCTTTCCCCATCCTATGCTTGGAAAACACCCCACAACTTTCACTAGTCTCAGCCCCGATTTGGAACTGCATGGTTGTATGTTTTAAATCATTAAGTACATATGAATGCAATGATTGGTATTTATTACAACAACATTTTGACACCCATCTGGTTTCATAGTTTCAGAAATTTTCTTCTAGGGTTTTTTTTTCTTTTGAAGAGCTTATTATTAAGTTTTGACATGAGGAAAAGAATATTTTCTTTTTATTTTTGAGATAAACTGTTAATGTTAAGGCAATAGCACCAAAATTATTTTGATTGCTTAGCAGTTCCCAAAATGTGTTCCCACTCATGCCTTAATTAATTGAACAGAGACCATTATCTGCTTTATTATCATGTCTTGATTCATATCTTTTCAAAAAAACAATGTCACAGAGCATGCACAGAGGGAAGGAATAAAAGCTTTCAAGTATTTTTAATTTTTGTAACAGATACTGCCTAAGCTAACTTTTAACACTATCATCTTAGCATGGATATGACTTGAGTTTCTTTTATGATTTTGTTTCCAAGAAAAGTTTGGGGAGATTTTTCATTGTTTTTCTGAAGATAATCAGACACATTGATCATATCATCCCACTGCTATTTCATCCAGATAGATTTTTTTCCTTAAGGTTTGGCTACAAAAAGGGCTCCAAATATAAATGTGACTGACAGGTCTTGTTCTTTACTTGGACTGTTCAAAACCAAACCAAATAAAAACAATCCAAATTACTTGAGAGCTACCTAGATGAATGTGATTTTGAGATATCACAACTTCACTGTCCTGTGGAAGCCTTTTTTAAAAATTCCTTTGATTAAAATGCTTCCCTTTGAAAATGTGCCAGTATCTTCTTGCAAAGAAAGGCTTATTGGGCCTATAATTAGAAGTGGTATATGAAAAAGGATCAAAGCACACTATACAATGGCTAAGCCTTATTTCACTTATTAAATCATACAGATGGTTCTAATTTCATTTCCATGGGATAGAGTTTGGGAGTGCTGGATCTCCATCTTGCTACGGGAAAAAAATGAGAAGATTCATTTCCTAAACTGGAAGATAGGCTTACAAAAATCTTTCTACAAAGAGTACTTGCTCTTCTAATTATCTGTGCCAAAGAGAATAACAATTTCTAATCCTTTTTGGGATGGTGATTGTAAAGTCAGGTCTTCCAAATAACAATGCTCGTTGATTTCTGGACTACTTAAATGATGACTTCTTCATTGTCCATGTTCTTTACTCATTACTAACTCTTAGCTATTTGCAAATATTCTAGCTAACCCCTTTAGGGATTCTGGGTATCCCTGGCATGAGTCTTTCCTTCAACAAAGTGGACTGCATTCTCTTTATATTTTGGTAACCAGTTTTGTGGCTGAATATTATTGGACTATGGATTCTAAAACAAAAAAAAAAATTTTATAGAATTTGACAAGTAGGAAGAATGACCTACTCAGAAGATCTTATTATCATTCTGAAATATATTCCTTGGTTATGAGAGTGCCTAAGGATCACAAAGACATCCAGGAAGGCAATGGAACAGCAACTGGTTCAAGACTAGGGGCCAAGACATCACTAAGGTCTCTCGTGCCCTTTCACATAAAAATTTCCACAGGCTCATATTACCTACATCCGTTAAAAACAAACAAACAAACAAACAGAAATCTATTGTAAAAGACTGGAAGTAAAAGTCAGTTCCTCAAGCTTTCAGTGGGCGTAAGACAAATTGTTAGTGCTGGATATAGAAAACTCCTTACAAACACCATGCATGCCAGAAATAAACAATATTGTCTCTGTATGATCAGCAAAATATGTCTAATTATCTGTCTCCATCTCTGTTTCAAAATTACATAGGATGCATAGAAATAAACAATACATATCCATGCCAAGATCACTTAAATTTAAATTAGAGCTAATGTGGACTGAATACACACTCAGCATCATAGATAGCAGCCATCCATGACGGTGCCGAAAAAGTAGGCATTTGTGGGATGCCTAGAGGGATGTTAACTGGTAGATTGGGTACTTTGGGTAGATTCACATTAGGTAGATTCACATTGGGTAGGGTACTTGTTAAACTCCTGTGGAAGAAACAGACAGAAAGAAAAAAATACCATCACAATGACAATGTAGATGTGGCAGAAGCACGGGAGAACTGTAACTCAATTGGTTAAATCGACAAGGAGACAACAGGACGAGCAGCACACATAAACACATTAGTGAGCGAGGAGCCACAGGTATAGGAAGCTTCCCTGAGGCTTAGCACTCAGAAGCAGACGGCAAAAACATTGACTGACAAAAAAATAAAAAAAGACTCAAAATTGGAAGAGAGCTTATCGACACCCACGTACAATGATCACATACTTTCCTTGCCTTTGGGGAATTGGCTTTTGTTTCCAGATCTTGATAATGATGGTCTAAAACCTGATGGGTCCCAAATATGTACAGCACAGTGGAAAAGGTGCTTGCTTTGGAATCTGGAGACCTTGCTCGAAATCCTAGATTTACTGTTTGACCATGAGCATATGTCCTTCTGTCTCTCCCTTGATTTTCTTATTTGTGAAAAGAGGGGGTTAGGCTAGGTGACCTCAAAGGTCTTTTCTAGTGCAAAATAATCTTATTTTAGATGGAACTGTTATTACTAGCCTTGAACCTGATAGCTGGTGATTTCAATTATTATTTTTACTAGTATTAATGTGGATACTGAAACAGTTTAAGAGAGTGTTGCATCATGGAAAGTGAGCCATCTTTGAAGACAGAAAGACTTGAGTTTAAGTTTCACCACTGACATGTACTGTTTTATGTGACCCTGGGTAAATCACTTAACTTCTCAAAAGCTTCAATCAAACATCTAAGGTGATATTTTGCAGAATAAGTGGTAATTTGCATTGGTAAAAAGCATTTCTCACTGGGCATTCTCGGCACCAATTAAATCATTGGTTAGACAAAAAATTTTTAAAAAGAGGGATCTTCTCATTTTTTTTGCTTTTACTTATTTATTTTTTGCTTGAAGAAGTTGTCAACAGTTATTTAGCTTTTGAGATAAACTAATTACTCAAGGCGGTATTCTGTTGGGCACTTCTTGAACCTAATGGGAAGAGATAACAACATGCTGTTCACCTGCATCAATGTTTGGGGGAGGGTGGAGACCTTAATGGTGACAAGAAGAAATTGAAAGCTATAAGTGCTGCTTTCAAAGGCAAGTATGAAAGCAGTGAGGCATAGGAAAAAGATTTTTTGAAAGAATTAAGAAAAAAAAGGTTAAGCTTTGTTTAATCTTACAAAGACCAAAAAGAAAATGAAAAAATCTTCTCTGAAGTTAATTTCATTCAATTTGAAGTAGATAGAAACGTGTGGGATTGGAAAGTAAAGTATTCCAAATAATGTTTTTTTTTTTGTTTTGTTTTTTGAAATACTGAGTCCTTAGATATAGCAAGAAAAAATGGGTTTAAAATTGTTATCTCAAATCAGAGTTTGTTCCTCCAATGAAGACTAGGCCAGTTAGTAGATGGTTTGTTATTGTCAAAGGAGGAACCAACAATAAGAACACAAGAAGCTTTTCTGTCTCTATCTCTTTCTCTCTTTGGTTGTGTGGTTGGGTGGGTGGTGAGGTAGGGGTAGGATGCTATGTCATACGATGCTTCAGGACTGGCAAAACCATTTAATCTATAAGAACATTTCTATGGTGCCTAATTTAGCCAGGCAAAAGCCAGAGCCAAGGCTGCATTTGAGAAGAGCCCTGCCTTTACTCTCAAACAGGGCTGACAGCCCTTTGGCAAAGAGTCGGGGCTCTCTTTTCGGTTCTCCTCAAGAAGATGGTGTACCTTGCCAAGCCAGCTCTGTCTTAGACAGACTGTGCACTGCAAACTAAGACTCCTGGAGGAGTCACGACTGACTCTGGGCTGATTTGGCAAAATTCCCACCTATCGCAGGCTCTTGGAGTCCATTTTCAGATCTCCTAGATGCCTGGACACTTGCTTTTATTGTTATTTCAACAGTTATCTTGTTATAGGGAAAATTATAATTGTGACTTTTGTCCCAGCATACACAAAAGACATTAGTTTTTGTTTGCAGTGAATTAAATGAACTGGAGTTATATCCATTGTGATTCCTGTTAGGTGGAAACTAATGGCCATTCTCTCTCTCTGTCTCTGTCTGTCTGTCTGTCTGTCTTTGTCTCTCTGTCTCTGTGTCTTTCTGTGGCTCTGGGTCTCTCTGCATGTCTCTGTCTCTTATTTCTCTCTGTATGCCTCTGTGTCTTTCTGTCTCTATTTCTCTGTGTTTCTGTGTCTGTCTCCTTTATTTCTCTGTCTGTCTGTCTCTTTCTGTCTCTTTGTGTCTTTCTGTGGCTCTGGGTCTCTCTGCCTGTCTCTGTCTATTATTTCTCTCTGTATGTCTGTGTCTTTCTGTCTCTATCTCTATTTCTCTGTGTTTCTGCATCTGTCTCCTTTATTTCTCTGTGTCTCTGTCTGTCTCTGACTTTGTCTCTATTTCTCTCTGTGTCTGACTCTCCCTTTATTTCTCTCTGGGTGTTTCTTTGTGTCTCTCTGTGTCACTTTGTGTCTCTGTCTCTTTCTCTCTTCTCTCTCTGTAGAAAATATTGAGACTTGATGGGGAGAATGACTAGTCAATAGAAAAATAGTAATAGGCACATAGTACTAGTTCTGGAGTCAGAGGACCTGAATTCAAATTTTGCCTTTTGTCATTGCCTATTTAACCTGGAATAAATCAGTTCCTTCCTTGGGTATCAGAATTTTCACATGTAAAGCACGGGAAGTGACCTAGATGGCTTCAATAATCTTAAAAAGAATACAAGGGAAGCCATTTTTCATGTTTTCCTGTTATGCTGGTGAATTTATTTGCCTTTGTATTGGGTCCCTGATGGCTCCTGGACTTAAGCACTCCTCTGTAACCAAACCATCCACCGTTTCCACTGAGACATGTGCCAGCCTATATAAGCAAATGTGATCATTAAGGGAGGCACACAGTGCATAATGATGGAGGAATTAGCGAATCTTTTGAGATGGTAGCCTGGGAAGTTACAAATGTCAGTGCTGAGTAAATGAAAAGCAGAGAGCAATGAATAACATACAAATGTATGCAAACGCAACTTAATTTACACAGATTAGCTGGATGGTCGTGCACAAGTCAGAAAAGAGCTTTGTTTTCCATTCTAAAATTCAAAAATAGACCTATTAACAAAACATACTGTATTAGTAAAATCTGACATTTGGAATGGAATACTGAGCTGTACTCACATGGAAACATTTCCTTTATACAACACATTATGATGCTAGACTTTTAGAAATGATAAAACATTATTTATTTATTTAGCAAAATAATGTAGTGTATTAATAACATTCCTAATATTTGATTTGGATATTAATAGCATATCCTAATAAGTAAGCAATTCTAAAGAACGCACAATATTTTACTAATACACATGTAGATTGGGGAGGGGGTTGTACTCTTTTTGAATGATCAAATGATGCTACTATACAACGGGCAAGTTTCTTCTCTCTGACTCTCAGTTGCTTTATCTGTGGAATGGAAACAATATGCCTCTACTACCTCCCTCCCTCACAGGATTGAGCTGAGGAAAGTGCTTTATAAAACTACTAGGTGCTATGGAAATGTGAGTTATTAGTTTCACCTTTAGCTGATGAAATGGTAATTATTAGAAATCATTATTTTAAAAAGAACTCTCCAGCTAGTATAACAAAAATGAATTCCATCATGATATTTCTTTAGGATCACAGTTGGGAATCTGTAGATAAAATAAAAAATAAAAAAGACCAAACTATTACCTTGGCTTTAGAATATACTAATGAGAATGAGTAGGGACACATTAGGAAAATGAAAATTATTTGTTAGCCATGGCCGCTTTCTTTTCTATACAATTGACATTTGAGTCCACTTGGCCTATGGTCTCTGGTCATGTAATTTAATCAATTTTTTATTTTAAGTTTTTGCACAGACTCTTCCCTTATTCCTGAAAATATGCTCTCTCTTCACCTCTCCCACTTAGAAAGATTCAATTCAAGGGTCCCCTTCTTTTGGAGATTTTGCTTTTATTCCCCTCGGTATTAGCATCCTCCTACACCCATCCCCTGTGATCTTGAGTTACTTGGTCTATATCCTATGTTTAATGAGGAATTTGTTGTTCATGTGCTATCCCTTCAGCAATATGAAAACTCCTTGAGAACAAGCATTGGCTCCCTTTTGTATTTATAGTCCCAGCTACATAATCTATACTTTGTTTAATAGATGGTCAGTGATTTGACTTTACTTCCCACTCAGCTTCTAGACCAGGTCTCAGTGTTGAATAGGTACTTAATACACATTCACTGGCTTGAATTCCCATTCTACTTTACCATCATGCTGTCCTTGGATTAGAGAATTATTTTATAAATGACATTTAGAATCAGGTCTTTTTGGTCCACTCAGACACAGAAAGACTTTAAAATGGTTTTTCCTCTTATTGATATGGGCACTATCATTTAATCAAGAAGAGAGACACAGCCGTGAATGACTTTGCATTGTAAATAGCTATGGAGAATAAATAATGTAGCCAGTGTATTCTTCCTAAAAATTAAAGCTCTTTTTAATGCTTTGGATAGCTTAGACCCTAACTTACCTTAAGCCAATGGACTGTGCCTTTAATATGTGGGTCTGTTCTTCTACCTCATTCCCACTTCAAGCAGTGTTTAGTTTATACTGGAGTCAAGAAATGAATTTTCACATACAGAAATTTCTTGTCCCTCTAAGTGTTTTTAAACTTGTTAGTTTAATAGAAACCCAATTTTTTAAAAAAGAAAACTAACAAAAATCATGATTTCCAAATTTCTTGAATAACGCATCTGCCTCCCATGCCTGGATTGTTTTTCTCTTAGAATCTTTAGCTCCCTTCAAAGCTTGGCTCAGGCACTACCTCCTTTCCATATTCCCTTAATGTAAGAATTCTTAATCTTTTTTTGTACTGTGGACAAATTGGACAGTCTGCTGGAATCCGTGGACCTCTTCTTAGAATGTTTTTAAATACGAAAAATAGAATACAGCAGATTATTTAGGGAACCAATTATATTGAAATATAATGATCAAAAATATAATAAAAAAGTTCATAGAAACCAGGTTAAGAACACTGCCCTGGTTATTAGTGTAGCCCCACCCCTAGTTACTTCATATTTATTTTTATATTCTCTTTATTTACTTGTCTGTTTATATGTTACCACTTTCCCTTCGGTGGAACATCAGCTCCTTGAGGGCAGATAATTTAATTTTACTCTCTGAATTTCAGGTTCCTAGCAGAGTGGCCCATACATATTAAATACTTAATCTCTGCTTCCTAAATGGAATTGAATTAATTTTCAATCATCCCAGGAGCTGAGGAAATTGAGAAAAAGACTCAGAACCATGAGTCACCACAGTCCTAGATATGCCCTGAGAGGAAGCGGAAATGGCTAATTAGACTGAATTGGGAAGAAAGACTTCACTTGCTCACATAGCCTCATTGGGGATGAAGGGAGTGTTGGGGGGGCTGGCATAGATTTAGAGGCAGAAAGTTATTTTTGAGATATCTTCATAGGAAGAAGATTCCAAATGAATTGAACATTTTAGGACCTGTCCCTTACCTACCATTAAAAAAAAAGAAAGCAAGAAGATATAATACCCTTTTTGCCATTTTTTCCCATTGTTTTTTACACTCTTGGTGAGAATGGTCAATGCTTTTCTGCCTGCCCAGGGGGCATCCAGGCTCAAGACAGAAAAGGGATAAAGTTGCTTTTGTGTAGTTTCCTACAAAGAACCTACATCTTTACTTTGTCATGAGACTGACAGGTAAGTGCTGTGGCTGCTCTTTGTTAACTTGCCTCTATCTACCTTCTACCCTTAAAGCAGACTTATCTTTGTTCATCTATTCAAAGAGTAGCCAGATAAGGTGAGACATAAAAGAAGGAAATGTCTGCTCACCAGAGGTGAGTTCAAAGCTAAAATAAAAGAAAGACTCCTAGTGAAGATGTTTTCCAACTCCTGTAAAACCCAGGGGAAAGAACATTGACTCTAGGGTCAGAGGGCATAGACTTGGATAGATTACTTAATCATCCCAAATCTTCCTCTGTAAGATAAAGGGATTTGACTAGATGGCCCTTGAGTTGCAGTAATCTTGAAAAAGGGACATTGCAATAAATAATGCCAGTCCTGAAATGAGTCCTGAAATATTAATAAAACTCCTCAGCAAAATGTATACTTGTTAAACAGCATATTCATTCTCCTTAGTAAGAATCAAATGGACAACAAATGTTTATTGAACAAATCATCATGTGCAGTTGGATGGTTGGTCTATGATATTAGTTCATCTCTCTGTCTCTGTCTGTCTCTGCATCTCTCGTTGCATCTCTCTTTTTCTTTTCTCTCTCTTCCTCTCTCTTTTCCTTTCTCTCTCATCCTTTTTCTTTCTTGCTCTTCTTCCCTCTCTGAAACTTCCTCCTTCTGTCTATCTGTCTCAGTTCCTCTTCCTCTCTGAAAGGTGTAGCAGATAGACAAAAAACTTGGTCAATATTGAGTAGGAAGAACTGAGAAATTGCTCAAGTACTCAGTATTCTATAAGCCTAGATTGTTATAAATTAAAACCAAAACCAAAACACCCCTCTACCTCATCAGTTTCTCAGTGATGCTCCATGGTTGTGAATCATGGAATACCAGCAATATTACAGGAATTAAAATTGCAAGAGTCTCAGAGGACATGTGAGGAATGAAAGCAGAATTCACTGTTATAGCAACAATATGAGAAGTGTCTTAGAAGGCATTGTTAAAAACATACATGAATAGACAAATAGGAAGACTGACCAACTAGTGAGAATGAGGGATGGACAGCAACAGTTCTGTCCTGGGATGGAATGTAGGGGTTCCTTGAACCATTCATGGATGCACAACTTACCCACAACTTTTCTTTTTGTATAATCCTTGTCTATGATCCTCCTAAAACCCCCCCAAAGAGGTTTCCACCCTAGATCTTGTCCTCATCATCAATCTTATTGACTACTTTGATAACCTGATCATTTGTTTCTCCGTTTTCTATGTCTGCTTCTATTTTCTACTGTGCACAGAGCTTCTAAAGCAGGAGTTTTTACCTGGACTTTCTAACTCTATGCTTTCTTCCTATTTGCTTCTCAATGTAAACATCTCTTCTCTCTCCTCTCTGATGACCACAGGAACTTCATATTGGAACTATTAGTTATTTTGTTTTTGTGTGCCCAGTATCTAGAATAGTGTCTTGTACGTAGTAGGTATTTTTTGGAATTGAATTCATTGGAAGATTTATTTGAAGTACTGGATGGATTCTTTGGAATATTTTCCAGTTTTATGGCTACTTTTGAAAGCATTGGTCTATACATATATTTTCCTTTGTTTTCACTACATCACTGATATACCTTTTCTTTAGGTCATACAATAGTTAAGTCATATATATATATATATATATATATATATATATAATGTTTATGTATAAGAGTACATATCACTGATTATGAATTTTAATGTGACTGGATACAATATACTGGCTTTTTCTACTTTTTTTTTGTTTATTTGTTTGTTTTTTAATCTGAAGGCTTCCAGAATTTTAATTGGATACTCTTAGGAGGATTTTCAGGTAAGATGGACAAAAATTCCATAGGATGAGAAAAATGTGGAAGGATTGCAATCTGTATCAATGGAGGGGTTATTCATACTGGTGAGATTATTAACCTGTCTCATTATCTTTGTGATTATTAACTTGACACTATTGGGTCAAGTGAACTGAAGTTGACTTTTGATTAAATCTGGTCACATCTAAAAATCAATTGGGAGAGGTGCTGGTTGTGAGAGAGATATTTTAGAGTAAAGTCAAGGGAAACATAATGTGTATCTGAACTTGTTGAGAAATTCATTTGTCCTCTGTTTTAGCCTCAAGATCAAAACATACACTGCACCAGCAGATGGGTGACTTTTGGCAGAATTGGCACTATGCATCATTTTGGGATGGAATGAATACTTGGCTGTGCCAACTGCAAATGAGTGCCATGTATATGGAGGATTCTCGGCCTTAAAGTTGGAAGAGACCTTCAAAGGCATCTAGCCCCAAATCTTTATTTGACAGATGGGGAGACTGAGGTCCTTAAAATGGTAGAATGCACTCCAGGTCCCAAGGTAGTAAGTAACAGCTTAACCCTTAAGCAGTACTTCAGTTAAAACCTTAATTTTGGTTTTTTGTTATTATAATCAATACTTTGTCTCAGAGGTCGATAACTTTTATACAGGTTACTTCTCAAGGTGATATTTTGAGGGAAGTACTTCCTTAAGGTGATATACAATATAACCTGATGTTTGTTGTTGTAGGCTGTGAATTCTTTGAGAAAAGGAAATGTATTTTACTTTTCTTCATATTCTCAGAATTTAGCACAGTGCCTGGCACAGTAGTTAATAGGTGCTTTTGAACTGCCATTATTTGTACTTTGGAATCATTTGGCAAAAAAATAAAAAAGCACATTCAAATACATGAATTAAGTACAAAAGTAACTTTAATCCTTTTCTCACACATCTCTCTGACAATGATACGAATCATTCTGAGGCATAAATTTAGTGTATATTGATTATGGCATAAAGGACTACATTAAAAACATGATTCTGAAATCTTTATTAATGAGGCTTTTTAGAGTTTCCTGAAGATGTTTTATGATGTGTGATGATGTGCTTCGATGACAATAGGAAACCTTGTTCTAGTCCCAGCTCCACCTTAGTTTGAAAGGGAAAGGGAAGAATTCTATGATTTTATAAGATCTTAACCATATGTTATTCTACTTAGTATAGGCTCCAGAAAACAAATATTCCATCTACTTAGGAATTACTCGCAAGGAAAAGCAGCTGCATTAAGCCACCTGGTCTTTACAAAATAAGAAAATAATCACAGAGACTTCAAATTGGAAGGGATATTAATAAATGCTCTTTGAGTTGGCAACTTGATGCCCGTTATATCAAGAGATGGAGTAACTTGCCTATGGTTAGTATGAAGAACCCAGGTTTCTTGATTCTAAAGTCATTGTCTTAATCCCCAGGCAATTCTGTCCCTTAGCAAGGGAAAAGACAAGTTTGAGGCAATTGGGATTAAGTGACTAGCCCAGGGTCATACAGCAAGGAAATGTTAAGTGTCTGAGGCAGAGTTTGAACTCTGGTCTTCCTGACTCTAGGGCCAATACTCTATCCACTGTAGGATCTAGCTGCCCCAAGAAAAATTCTTAAATTCCTAGATTTACAAATATGAGAACATGGGATCAGGGAATCCTTAGTGTAGATCTGGAAAAGATCCCAGAGGCTGTCTCTCATTTTATGGATGAGCAAATAAAGGTCACAACTTTCCCAGAGTCATATCAGAGTCAGAATTTGAATCCAATTGCTCTTATACCAGATCTAACTCATTTTCTATGTGTCATATCAAGATTTAAATGGAGCTTTAAAATGCAAAATATTTTCTAAGCAACCTTTCATTTAAACCTTGAAAAAACTTGAGAGATAATGAATATATCATTCGTATCCCACTTTTGTAGAAGAAGAGACAGAGGGTCAGAATAGTTAAATATCTTGTTCTTGGTCACATAGCTAATAAGGATTAGAGGCGATATTTGAACACATGTCTTTTAACACCCTGTACACTATTCTGTACAAGCCCTCATTCAACAATCACTTATCCTTAAGTATCTATGATGCTCAGAACACCATCCTAGGTGCTGGGGGAGATAAAACTTTTGGAGAAGACACAAGTCCTATTCCCAGGAAATTTGCAGTCTTTTGGGGGTGGGGAGTGGGTGGTGTTCTACTTTGGAATAACTTATGGGTGGTTGAGAAATCATGATATTATAACCTGATACCAACCCATGGAGACAGAAATAGACATCCTACCTGATCCTTTCATTCCCCAGCAACTTTCTCAAAGGAGGTGGAGAGATGAGAACTGTCTGAAATTCTCTGAGAGAGAAATTCTCTGAGCTACTTCATTCAAGTCCTCTCCCACCACAGGAACAACTTATGAAATGTCAGAGACAGAGAGTGCTCTGATGGGTTAACAATGCAATCAATATATTGCTGGCATTTGCACATCATGGAGAACTAAAAGGTTGATAAGAAATAGATGTTTTATGGTAGCCATGTGACTCAGTAGACAGAGCATTGACCCTAGAATGAGGAAAATGTGGATTTGAATCTGGTTTTAGACACTTGACATTTACTATGTGTATGACCTTCATCCCAACTGATTACCTCACCAAAAGCAACAAAAGAAATAAGTACCTTACCAAGATTTCTTTTTCTTTTAAAGAAATGAGGTTAAAAATATACATTCATAAAACAAAAACTTACAAGGAAGAAAATAGGAGAGGCAGGGAAAAGAGAGACAGAAATAGAGAAACCGAGAGAAAAAAAGATAGAGACGGAGAAAGGTAGGTGGAGAGAGAGGGAGAGAAACCGTGAGAGAGAGAGAGAGAGAGAGAGAGAGAGAGAGAGAGAGAGAGAGAGAGAGAGAGAGAGAGAGAGAGAGAGAGAGAAAGCCGTGAGAGAGAGAGATAGCTAGATGGTTGAGTTGAACAATATTCAGAAAATCAAACCTATTTACTTGAACTTGTTTCTTATTTTAGAATAAGCATAATGAAGAGCAAACACATTCTTTACTGGAGGAAAAATACATTCATCAAACATACAAAAAAATCAAATAACAACACCCCCAAGAAAAGACTTCCTCTCAAATGGGTAAATTTGTCCCCCTTAAAAACTCTGTATCAGAGGGTCATGAAGGAGATTAATAGCACACTTCTTCAATAATCCCCATGTGGTGTTTAAGGTTGAGACATCCATTTCTGGAGATACTCCTACATTACTGAGAATGATTTGCTGGATTTCATTTTATCCAGTGCTATGAAATTATTCTCTCTCATCCATATTTTGTTCATGAATCAGAGGTCTAGCCTCTGTGATTATCCGAATCATATGATTTCATATTATCTTAATTCAGTTTGTTTTTCTAGTTGTTGTTTTCAAGTCTCTCCATCCACCCCCCCCCCCCCATAATCCCAATTTGTTGGAGAGTATGGTGTATAAAGTACCCTTCCATATTTGCTGCATGGAGTCTACAGAAGATAGCTTTAGTAACAAACAGATCTTCATAAGAGAAATTAATTTATGCTTCCCACTAAGGCTCATTTTATTTTATTTTATTTTATTTATATATTTTGATGAGGCAACTGGAGTTAAGTGACTTGTTTGGAGTAACACAGCTAGAAAGTGTTTAAGTGTCTGAAGTTAGGGTTTGAACTTGGGAACTCCTGACTTCAGGACCAGTACTCTATCCTCTGTCACTTAGTTGCCCCCTAAAAAATCTCACTGTATTGTTTGTAAGTGATATTCACTCAGGTCATCCTGGAAGTCTGATGTTAAAGCTATTTTCCCTTTTTCAAAATTTAATTCTTAAAATGCAAGAATCACTCCTCTATTTCTGAGAGGACTAAGAAAATAGATTTCAATTTCCAAATTCATTGTAGCAGAGAATGAGAAACTTTAGGCTTTCAGAGGGTCACAATTTTCCCATGAAAAAGAATTAGTAGATACGACTGATTTATTTGTATGTGTTTGTCTGTGTAATCTTCTCCTAAATTAAACTCAAGTTAAGTGAATAATTATGTATAATCCAGTGCAATTCGGAAAAATTGGTAGCACCAGTTTAGCTTTTTCCACTATGAAGATATTTTTGGAGACAAAATAAGCCTTGATTTAAATTTAAAAAAAAATATTATTTAATGTTATATATTCAAAACCCACTATTTCCCCCTATTTTAAAATCCAGGGCTACATTGAGAGAGCTATGAATTCGAATATATTAGCTTGCTAATATTTTCCTTCGGTATCTGGACATAGGTTACTGCCACCAGGTTGTTTTAAATGGGATGATCTGGGACATCCCTATTGTCTTATTGGAAATGAGAATGCTGATTTTCTTGAGTTCTACATCAGTTCTACCATGCAGCTTTGTAGGACCTTATTTTCAAAGATGAGAACATAGTTTGCTGATGAGACTCCCCTGGGAAAGACCTTTTGTGGAGACTGGGAACATCCAGTTCCTTAAGTGCTTGAAATGGCCCAAGATATTCCGCTCAGGTTTTTACTTAAACTTTAAAACCATCCAGATTAAGCCCCACCAGAGATTTTTGATATAAATTCACTCAAAAAAATTGGAATATACCAGTTATTATGAATACCAAGCTGAGGAGAAAAAAAAAAACAAACCAACTATGGACATTATTCTTGTTCCAAACTCACAAAAGGAAATGATAGTTGGGTCCTAAATTCCATAGAAGGGTACTTTGGAAGGGTTAAGTTGGAAACTCTGAAGCAGATCATATTCATTCCCTTTCTTCCCTCCTCCCCCAACCCCATAGCCAAGAGTCATACATGGGAAGGGATATATAGGGCTGCTCCTGTAATCAAGTTGGCCAGTGGTCACAATGGACCAGTTGGACCAGATATTAGAGCCAATTTTTTAAAAGTAAAGTTTCACTTTTTGTGTCCAAATCTACAGTAAAATTAATTCAAGCAATAATTTGATTTCATGAGCCCTTTGAAACCAGTTCATTGGACCATAGGAACCTAAAATGAATATGATAATTGCAATAATTTGAGGCTTTTGCTTCTGGGTAGAATGACAACATAATATATAGTAGAGTACTAAACTAACTCAGCATGACTCTCTATCCATTTGCACCCAAACTCCGAGGTATTAAAGGAGGTATCCTTACTTTACTGGCTCCCACGATTCCCGTTCAAAGCCCCTGTGAATTGACTGTGCAATTGAGGACTCCATCAGATCGACATATCTAACCACAAGTGGGGCAAACAGGTCCTGCAGGTGTTTGTGAAATTTTCCATTGCACAAGTTATCTAGAACAGACAAGTAAAAGTGGAGTGAGAAACCACAGTCGTTCTAGCCACCTACAGACTCTTGAGCAGAGGCATTGTCTCATACAATAAACATGCTGCCGATAGGGAAGCCAAAAAGAAAAGGGAAAAAACACACACACACACACAAAACAAAACATAAGAACGGCCTTGGAACTCATCCTTAAATCTGTTTGGAAGGAAGATTGAATTTTTAAAAAATCTTACCCATTTGTGTAGCCCTTTGAAAAAGAAAAACAGTCATGTTCCTTTAAAACAACAACAACAAAATCCCACACCATTTCTTATGTTTTCCCTGCATCTCTCCCTCTCCCCCCCCCCATATTTCCAAGGAGAAGGAACATCCTGTACAGCTCCATTTCTCACTCCACCCCCACTCCCAACTCATGTAGTATGGGCATTCAATGCTGGAAGTTCCTTTTCCTTTAGAAGGCAGATAATTTTGATGGAAAACACCAAATGTAAAAAAGGTAAAATTAGTTACCTTGCTTAAGGGGAAACACCCCCCCCATATATATATATATATATATATATATATATATATATATATATATATATATATATATATATATACACATATATATATATATATATATATATATATACACATATATATATATGTATATATATATACATATATATATGTGTATATATATATATACATATATATGTGTATATATATATATATATGTGTATATATATATATATATGTTCTCCCCACATCTTTTTATGTTGTACTTTAATTGTGTCTATCACTTAGAGGAGAGTCACCTTCTAATTGAATGATAAGGAAGGAGGGCTAATACCTGTGGATGAATCACCTAAAATTGGAAGGGACTTCTTTGGTCATGTGGTCCTCCTTTTGTAGGTGAGGTAAAGTGACTTGACCAAGATCTCACTAGCAGGTACGGGGGACAGAATTTAAAACCAGATCCCCAGACTCTAGAGCCAAAGTACTTTCTACCCACAGGAATTTGCAGAAAGCGTGATGTCAGTAACTACAGGCTAGCATAATTGATCTGCTGTTTCTCCTTTCTTGTTTATTTGGGAAATTATAGAAAATTATAGAAATATAGTAAATGATACATACAGTCGGTACGGAGGAAGTCATTGAGCAGTTGAAACAGCGGGAAGCTATCCCAGGAATCTGGGGGCTGCACCTCCAAGGCGGCATCCATGTCCACTGCAAACAAGGCCAGGAACGTCTCAGCGTGTTCCACCATTAAGTCTGACCACCATGCAAAGGCCTTGAAGTTAGGCAGAAGAACAACAGGCAGAGGAATCGTTAGTCTCCACCTTTACCAGAGGCCCCCCAAATGCAAGCCTTTAGCTGCTCAAGTCTAAATGGCCATCCAAAGGGGTTACTAGTTTTATTGTAAAGAGAACAGCTTTCTTTAAAAATACAATTGGGGATCCAGAGCAGAGCACAAAGGCAACACCTGTCTCTATTTCAGGAATGTCTTGGAGGGTCAAGACTCTTAGGGCACGCAGGGCTTGTGATGGAAGGGATGGCGGACAGAACTTCTGTTCAATTTACAATAATGCTACAAATTCTGAGTCATGCTGCTGACCAGTGTACTTGGCTAGTTCTTGTTTGTGAGTATCAAAAGTCGGGAGTTTCTTCACTGTGTTTATGGGTTTTCTGCTAATTTGAAATTTCAAAATAATTAAGCTTCTAGGATGTCTAAAGTTGGTCTACAATCTCACCCAAACTCATTTACTCACATTTCTCCACTGATAGGAACTACTTCTGTTATTTCACATAAGGTAACCACCAAGCCACGTAAATCCACCGATGTCAATGTATACACTCGATTTTGTGTCTTTAATATGCCTTTGAATAGTTGGGGAAGGGGTGGGAAGGGACTGGCTTCAATCTCCTATCTATTCTATAGAAACAACAGGCTCAAGTTGAGAAACATGAAGAGATTTAAGACTTACTTTTCTTAAGGGTGTGAGGGTTGGGGACTGGAAACACATGTACATTGAAAACCAAAAAATATCAGTGAAGTAACTCATTTTCATGCACGTGGATCCTCAGAAATCATTGTGCAGGGTCTCTGGGAGTGACATTCTCATCAGCCATGGCCAGATGTGAATGTACTTTGAAGGCATGCATGCATGTTTAGTAATCACTTCTGCCAAGGGAGCATGCAGCATGAGTGGTGATGTCCACAGGACCTTGTGGGCTCACTTGGAAGTGATAGAGCAAAAGGAAAAAAAAAAAAACAAAAACCCATCATCATAACCCAATCCAACCCCCTACCCCCAGTGGCTGAAAGTATTTACATCAGAAACACTTTTGAGCATTCACCCCCAAAAAAAACATGGGAAGGAGACTGGAAACATGAAAGATGATTATGGAAAAGAATTCCATAAATGAAACGGGCTGTTGAGTGGCCAAGCTCTTCTCACACCTATTGGTTATTGGGAATGTTCTAACAGCCACTAAGAGGCAGAAAATCTGCCTCTCTTCTTTCATGAGATTCCATTTTACTTACTTCTCCTTTATCAACATGGGGCTGGTTTGCAAATTAAATGAAAAAAATCAAGTCATGGACCATTCTACAAGGTCTGCTTGACTGGAGAGATATAGCTAAAGTTTCATTTTAAAACACAGTAAAACCTCATTGGTTCAGAATAATTATGGATATGGGGAAGGGGAATGGAGATGACTGGTCCCATACTCAAAACTCCAAGTTAGAAGATATTTGAAAAATAAATAGAATTTTCATTATATCGTAAAATTCTGAGTCACGTTAAGTTGGTACTAATAAGTAAGTGAAGAAAGGGGACAAATACAACTCTTGAGAAGTCAGGTGTATATCCCATAACGGGGTAGATTTCATTTTTGATTTTGTATCCTCAGTGTCTAGCACAATGCTGGCACATAGGGGCAGAGACTGGACCTATGTTGGGTATAGGGAGTTCCCAGGAGTGAAAATCTCTTATACCAATGCAAGGCATCAGAGAACTGGCTCAAATGCTGAGGTGCTAAATGCTTTGCCCAGGGATCCAGAGCCAGGATCTGGTTCAAATGTGACTTGGATTCTGGTCTTTCTGGTCTCAAGACTGACTCTCCATCTATTACACCATGCTTCCTCTTATCATACGAAATAATTTCTTAATAAATACTCGTGATTAATTGACTTATTGATTAGATATTGGTGCAGTAGATGGGTTCAAATCCAGCCTCAGATACTTCCTAGCTGTGTGACCTTGGGCAAGTCATTTAGCCCTTTTTGCCTCAGTTTCTTCATCTGTAGTATCAAGTATTTTTGCCAAGTAAACCCCAGATGGGGTTATGAAGACTTAGACATGATTGAAATAGCTAAATAATACAAGTCACAATAATCAAGTACCAGATTCACAAAGACACTGGCAGAAGCACTTTCCTTTCATTTATACGTTGATTTAAGAACATTTACTAAATTTCTTTTGCTCTCCAGTGTGGTCCTAGAAGTTGACAGAGGATTTCAAATTCTTGCCCCAGTAGGGACAGCAGAGGTTGTGTTGGAATTGCCCTACATTCTCAATTCATGGAGGTCTGAACGAATGAGGTTTTACTGGCTACTTGTGCAGAGAGATGAGGGCTCCAAGTCTCGCTGTTTCCTCTTTGGACACCTGGTTATAATCAGCAGGAATAAAGACCCTCCATCTCCCCTTTGATGCTTCACTATCCCCCTTTGGAAAGAGAATTTAAAAGTCAGGTTTGGTGACTTTCCCATTGCCCAGTGCCCCAGACTGCATTTCTTGGATATTCATCCATGGCCCTTTTAAAAAGAAAAAGCACTTTCAAAGATCGAGGTATGGTATTCTCCAGGAGTTTTGGTCAGTCCTTGTTTAGCATTTTGATACAGTGCAATATAAGTCAAAAGAGGATTTCATCTCAATACAACTTTTCAACAATTAGGGAGAAAAGTGGAACAAAGAGCTGGCTTGGGATGGGTGGGGTTTGCCCATCACTGAAGAACTCCAAGGGGAGGTAAGATGATCATTTTTTGGGACTACAGTAGCACAGACTGTCATTCAGGTATGCAGGTATACAGGTGGGCTAAATACATTTTATAATTCTGAGATTACGTGTCTATAGAAAACAAAATATTTTTAAAGACGTCTATCAGATGTCATTTGCTCTAGGGAATATGAAAGATAAACCTTTTGAGCAGAGTATTTCTCCACTCTAATGAAAATGTAAATGACACAGTACAGTTTTTGGCATATAGCAAACACTGAATAAATGCTTATTACCATTCCCTTCCCTTTGCTAAACTCTGTTTTGGTCTTGCTTATCTTTTATTTCACATTATGAATCCAAGGGGCAAGGGCAACCTCTAAGATCACATTCAGTAAAGGGCCCGGCAAATGATTAACAATCAATTAGTTATTGAACCAATAGTCTCAGAGTGATGATACTCTTACCATCATGTCTTTTCTTAAGCTTATTTCCTAATGTATCTTAATACTGAAGCTTGGCTAGCGCTATGATATTTTTAAATAACAAAATCCAGCAACCAACCCAAACTATAAAAGCTGTCAGGACCAACATAAACAATGTGTGTGTGTATGTTTGTGTGTAAGAGAGATAAAGAAAATGGAGAAGAAGAAGTTGAAGAAGAAAGAAGAAGATGAAGGAGGAAGAGGAGGAGGAGGGAGAAGAGAAGAAGGAGGAAGAGGAGGAGGAGGAGGAGGAAAAGGAGGGGGAGAACATGAAGAGGAGGAGGAGAAGGAAGAAGTGAAGGAAGAGGAGGAGGAGGAGGAAGAGGAAGAAGAGGAGGGGAGAAAAGAGAGAAAGGACTACTTATGTATCTCACAAGAACTGGAGAGTCTCTAACCACAAATGACTTGGTTGGGGAGGGAGGACCCAAACAAACACCAATCCCACTTTCATTATATTGAAAACAGAGGTCATATGACTCATTCAGCAAATAGCCTGGCTTTTCATTTCATGAAAGAATTATATGCTCCTTGACTTCAGAATGTTTAATTTTTGTCTTTGTATCCCCAGTGCCTAAGATAGTGGCTGTGGCACATAGTAGGTTCTTAAATACTTGTTTGATTGATTGCTGTTGAAAAGATGGTTACTCTGCTGGTGCAAGCGAACACAATTCTTGTAAATGTTATTAGAACTACTCTGAAAGAGATCAATGTTTCTTCAAATCATCTTCCAAGCTGTTAATATGCTGTTTTATCTCCCAATTCCTTACCTGTGTACTTTTAAAAATATTTCAAAGAAGAGGAGACGTAGTTTACAGGTACAATCACCCCCAAATTAAGTATTGTATATCTTACACACACGTTCACATGTATATATGCACACCTATATGCCTAAATACATATATACATATACATACGTATACATAGAGAGAGAGATTGGGCAAAAAGAAAAGCAACAATACAGGACAGTTTTTTTTTTTTAAATAACATTTCTCCCTGTTGTGCTTCTGAGAACAGAATCCAATGAGGAGTCCACTAAGACAACATATGGGACAAAAAACTTGTATTGTTGTGTGGAGATAGAGGTGCAGTGCTGGGTACTCTCGGCTGCTCTGAATTTTCTCTGAGCCATTGAAATTACTTTGTTTTGAAATTTAAAATGAATTGAAACATCATTTAATGGGGAAGCATTAAGTCTCTCCTGCATTTTTACAGATCTGATGCCATCTACACTGTTGAAATTTCCATGTTGCAATTTACTATTTGAGAATTCACTGTAAAAAAAAATCCTACTTCCCAATTTATCTTATTTGGTACCATAGACCCATCATTAATGATCCTATGCAAATCTTACCTTCTCCATGACAACTTCTCCAATTGGAACTGATCTCTCCCTCATTCTGAAATCCTAAAGCATCTGCCACCTGTGCTGATCTTCTCATGTTAGTTATCTTTTTATGAGTGGAATTGTGGGTAGGATGCTAGCCTAGAGTCAGAGATTCATGGGTTCAAGCCCTGTCTCAAGTCTTATGTATGATAAATAGCACAGTGAATAGAGGGGACCTGGAGTCTGGAAGACATAAGTTATACACTTATGAACTCTGTAATCCTGCAACTCAGTTTCCTCATCTGTAAAATGGGGATAATAAGTACCTCTACATCCTAGAATTGTTGTGAAGATCAAATAAGACTATAATTGTAAAGTGCTTAGCACAGTGTCTAGTACATAATAAGTACTATATTAATATTAGTCATTATTGTTAGTAATAGTATTTCTTCAAAATAATAATAACATTACCCTCATAATAATGATAATGAAAATAGTAAATATCACTATTACTTAGCCTCTATGTGCCAGAGGCTAAGTAATAGTGATATTTATTATTTTCATTATCATTATAAGTCTCTATGTGCTAGGACTTATCTATTGTCAAAAAGAGAGTCTATCTTCATTTGTGGTAGGAACTCACGCTGACAAACCAGCCACTCTTTATGTATTTCTCTAATTAGATTATAAGCTCCTTGAGGGCAAGAACTTGCCTTCCTCTATCAGGCTAGCATGAACAGAGAGCCAGGGACTCATGAAATAAAATCAAATGAAGTTTGATTAAAATATTTCTGCTTAAGTGTGAGTACAATGAAGCTACTATACAAAATGTACTTTTTTAGGTAAGTAAATTCAAAGTGCACCCAGCTCATCGTTAGTTCTAAGAACAAATCTTAGAATCCTGAAAAAAAAAATCTGTGAATTTACTTTTCTTCTATCTCATAGAATCATCTATTATAGTGATTTTTTAATGTATAAAAGCAAAATTCTTTGTGAAAATCTTGTCAAGATCATTTTAGATGATGATTAAGGACCTGAAATATTATTTTCAAAATTCATGTATTCTTTCCCAGAAGATTCAGCTTTTCTCTGGTATCTGTATGGATGCAACTTTGTGAAATGTTACTGCATGTTTTTTTTTCCCTACACCACAAGTAGATTTTGAAAATAATTCATGTGGAATTCATGATTCCCCTCAATATTCATGAACCATTACAATAAATTGTTGAGACTATTTGTTATCTTGTGAGATTTGATATAGTGGAGAAAGTTTTGTTTCTTCAGACTAAGAAAGAACTGGGAAAACTTCTTACATTGTCTTGAAGAAGAGTTGCTGATATGAGTTAATAGCATGGTCAATGTGGGCAAGATCTTTAGTGACATTCAGAAAAAACAAACAAAAAGGGAAAAAAGAAACCCAGTGGAAGCCATCTTGGTCAGGTTATACCTGAGGGGCAAGGTAAGGGTTAAAATTAAACAATGGACAATCCTATGGACTTTATTCACTTTTCTGATATATTCCTCATGGTTCTGCAAGCGTTGCTTTGAAATTATTCTCCTAATCTTAAGGAAATATGATGGACTTCCACCTGGATTTGGGAGAAAATATTCATTCTTGGTCACTCTCTCTATATATAAATACCGTATATATAATTCACATACAGACACTATTATAAGAAGATTAGTACCATTCTAACTAGCTACTGGTTACTAAATTCACTACTCATCTGGCAGAATAAAGGTGAGTGCAGACCAACACAGGTAAATACGACAGGCTAAGTAAGGAAAGAGTCCAGGCAGGTAGGGTTGTGTTGGGATGTAACTGCAGTCCTTTTTCAATATACTGATCGCTTCATGCATGGACCAGATCGCCACCCCACATTTACGCTTCTGTGGAGGGAAACCAATTCCAAAGCATCCGTCTGAAGGTGCTGTTACATTCCTTTGGAGGAGGGGGGCAGAGTTACAAAGCAAGGAGCGCCCAGGTAAAATCCCATCGGAAAACACTGCATTAAGAGGACATGCACAGAGTATGACAGGAGGTGACTTGTTCCATTCAGCTTGAGTCACATACCTCTTTCCCCTGCCAGGATCATCCAAGAATGAATGAACAGTAGAAAAATAGGGAGGAAATTTAAATATGCAATCAGGCGTTAGTTGGGACTAGCGGATTTATGGTCTGTTAGATATTAGTTAATTGTACTGTCAGTGTTCATTAGATGGTGGAGATCTCTTTGGGGGGACTGTGAAATTGCTTTTACTGAGCGCCTTTAATGCAACCCATCTAAATGTGAAGGAAAAGAGAAAGTGAGTGTATCATTCAAGAAAAGGATGGCAGAAAGAGCATTGTTTGGTCTGAGTTTGAGAATAAATTGGGATATACAGCAGCTGGGAACAGAATGGATTTACTACAAGCTGGACCTATGGCGTTAGTTCCTTACAGGTTTAGGACTTTGTTAGAACTGGCATTCTATAAAAGTGTCTTTTGGATGACAAGTCTTGCTGATTGAGGTGCGTGTTGGAAAAACTACACGATGAGCAACACAATAAGATCCATCTTGTCGCAGCATTAGCAACCCAAGGTAAACTAGAAAACAAATGGAGAGACTACTGCAAAAACTTAGCGACAAATTAGAAAACATTGCCTAGTATCCACACGATAAGGGACCAACACGAACACCACCACCACCGACAACAAAAAGGACCAACATAGCCCAGAACCAATTAGGAAAATGGAATAAATTTGGGACTCATTGACTCTGGGCTAGACTTACCTTGGATTGTTCATAGCTAAAACATCAGAAATGGTGTCCAAGTGGACAAAACCCAAATTACTCTTGAAGATGAGTTATTTCCTTAAACCTTCAGGACCAAAGTTTCTATCACGTTCTAGAAAACCCAACTGGATAAAGAAATAGGGCAGCACTTCCACTCTCAACACTGGATAAGTGGGAAAAATGTTTGAAACCACAAGGAGATTTGTGTCTGGGGGGACACAGTGACGCCACTCACCTCTGCGTGGTGCTCTTCATTTTGCTGGAGGACTTCAATGACTAATTCCGCCAACCGTATTGTGTCTTCTAGTTTTTTGGCAGGAGTGATTAAGCGGCCTACATTTTCTGCAGTACAAGAATTGGAGTTAAAATTCATCGCAAGTGGTGAGCGAGTGTTTTGGCCATTAGAACTAGTGGGTAAGAGATCCCAGAATAATTTAACAGCTTAAAAAAAAATTCCCATGCAAATGTTAAATGCTACATCATTAGTAGTGAGCAAACCATGAAGCCACTTTGAAAAAAATTATTATAAGATTATGACAAAACAGTGCTCCAGCTTGGCGTAGGCTCATTGAGTTTTCAGAAAAATGCTATTGCCTGTTTCAAATTGAGGGACAGTGACATTTTGTGCCCACAAGAGCATTCTCTAAAGGACAGCATCCATAGGTGAACCCTGGTATATCACCGAGTTTCTGCAAATGCTAAGATTATCTAGAAACCCCTATTTATGCCATATCTCCACTATCTAGAGCTTTCTGCTCCTTCAGCAAGTATCACTTTCTTGGATAAAATTGTATTCAAGGTCTAGATTGTTTCATTGAAAAAACAATAGACCAGATCCAAAGATGTGACTGCTTCAAGGAGAGCAAGAAGGAATTGGAAGAAATATTAATTCTTTTTGGACAGTAGGGACTTTGGGTGTAATCATTTCATTGTTATCATCAGTGAATGCTCAATCGTAGACAGAACATGGGATGGCTTTGCCCATTTCTCCTTGGCTGGCCGATTGGATTGGAGCCCCTCTGAAGGAAGATTAAGTCAGAGTAGTTTAACAAGGTACTTGCAGTAAAAATAAAAGATGTGTGTGTTTTTGTTTGTATTTGCATGCATATATGTTTGTGCAGCGATGTTAACCACACTTTCAGATATTCTTCCTAGGACATATGAGTTTCTCACAGTTAATAGCAATTAGGATCCTTCCTAATGAATTGGAAGGAGCAACCAATCCTTCCCAATATGTCTACTTATTCATTTGAACAGGAAAATCTTTTAAGAAATCATTGAGCGGTCAGTTAGGTGGCTCAGTGGATAGAGTGCCAGCACTGAAGGAGGACCTGAGTTCAAATTTGACCTCAGACACTTAACATTTCTTAGCTGTGTGACCCTAGGCAAATCACTTAACTCCAATTGTTTCAACAACAACAACAAAAAGAAATCATTGAGAAAGTGATGTAATTTAATATTGGTTAATGCCTTGCTCATGCCAGAATTCATGACTATTTCCCTATTAAATGTAAAAAAGGCTATAAACATAAAAAAATTCATAGGATCATAGATTTATAGCTTGAAGGTCATCTCGTGCAATCCCTTTATTTTACAAAGGAGGAAACAAGCCAAGGGAAATTAAGTGAACTGGCCAATGGCACACAGCTAATAGGTCCTGTTATGTTCTACAGAAGGCTAGTAATTATATACTATTTTTGTACCCCATGTCTTGTGAGATAAAGTTAGGCTAATCTAAAAAAAAAATCCCAATATTATGTGTGTGTTCATGCATGTGTGCATATATATGTACATATGTGTGGGGTGTGTGTGTGTGTGTGTGTGTGTGTGTGTGTGTGTGCATGCTGAGACATCCTTATAAGAGGAGGTTTGAATTGGGTCCATCTGGATTCTCAATAGAATCCTAAAAAAAGCCTTCCATCATCTCCTCCCCCTCCCAGCCCTGTTGATATCTTTGGTGGTTAGGGGAGTAGAGTTAATTAGCATCTAGCTTAATTCCTCAGGGAATAGAGCTATTTGCTTCAGGACCACTGGGTTTTTTGTGAAGGGAAGACAGGTATATTTTGGACTTCATTGGTGCAATCCTGGGGGTGAGGAATGGATTGCTTTGTGGATTTTTTGTGAACTGCTATTGTTTTATTCTTTATATTTTTGTTTCTGGCACCTAGCACTGTTTGAGCACATAGTAGGAGTTTTATGAATTAATACAAATTGGTTAGCACAGTGGATAGAGTACTGGAATTGGAGTTAGGAATATACCTGTGTTCAAATCTAGCCTCAGTTAGTTACTAGCTGTGTGATCTCAGGTAAGATTCTTAATTTGTGTTCGCCTCAGTTTCCTCAACTGTAAAATGGGAATAATAATAATACTTGCCTTCTGTGCAATGAGGTACATAGTAGGTACTATAAATACACCTATTCACTTTTATTCACTTCCTTTTGTTTGATTGATTGCTTTTATTGTTCTTTCTGTGGTGAAGTGACCATTAGCAAATTGATATTGATTTCATGGAATTATATCATAGGAGATTGTAATACTATAAATAAACTCATTAGTTTCCTTTGTACATGACCAAAGCTGATTTGTATATGACACTGTCCCTCTTAGAACATTAATTCTTTGAGAACAAGGACTATTTTTGTTTCTTATTTATGCCCACCACTTAGCACAGTGTCTGGTATGCAGTAAATGCTTAATAAATGCTTCTTAATTGATTAATCCATGGATTGATGGAGAGAAAGATTTCTCTGCTGGACTAATTAGGTTATTCAACCTTTCCCTCCAGCAACAGTTGAGAATTCACTGATGAAACATAAAATTCGATTTATTGATACATTGTAAAGCTTTATCTTTTTTTTTTTTTTTTGGCTTGGGGAAAGTAAGACATCCCACAGCATGGTTCTTTGAAATCCAATGGGGGAAAAAAAAAGTGTTTTTGACAGTCTTTTGGATATCTGACTGATTGGTCCATGAAAAATTACTTACTGACTGAAAATATGGGAGACCTGAACTGTCATAGCCTTATCATGATTCCCTATTATAGAAATAAGAACGCTATATGGAGGGTTATCCTGTGACAAGACCCAAGCATGGCAACATCTGTGTTCTACCCAGATAGAAGAAAATGGAGCTGACATTGGAGCTCCTATTGGTAGGGATGATATGTAAGGACTCTGGAGTCTAATTAGTCAAACAAAATAATGTGGACTTGAAGTTACTTACCTGAGGGTTATTTTACAAATAAGCAATGACCATTTTACCCGCAATCTTTAAGGTCTTATAAAACATACTGTGTACACAAGTCTAGGTAATCAGTGCAGGAGGAGGTATTTTCATGTTAACTAGTAACTTTGCAAAGTGAATTTATCTTTGTTAGTAGCTAACATTGAAAATTCCCCATCCTATGCATATTACCTATTACTTACACACCTACACACACACACACACACACACATACACACACATACACATTGCCTAGTAAAAGCACACTAGCCTGCACATTAATACATATCTACCGGGGAGCCCCACTTAGCGCATCTTTCAAATCCCTCATTATCTTTTAAACAGTTGAGAGTTCTAAACTTTGGGGAGCATTGACTAACTCTAACGTGATTTGACTTGATATGACTTATTACTTACCCTTCCAAGTTGACAACTTCCACACTGTTACTTTGAAAGATTTTTTAATATTTGGAGAAATTTAAGATGCTCTAAGCAGGTCCACTAAAATATATGTATTAATGCTCAGGAGTTTTTGATTGACTATCATCTATCTATCTCTCTTGATAGATATGCACATATATGTATATGTGCACCTAACCTTTTCATGGTTGCTTGTGCAAATATCCACATATATGTGTTTGTCTGTTGTGTTATATATATATGATATATGCGCGTATATTATATATATATACAGCCAGTATGTTTAATAAAACCTCCTTCAATTCTGAATTTTAACAGGCAGTCATCCAAGTAAATCACTTAATAATCCTCAGTCTACAAAACCCAATCTGCTAATTAACCCATGGAACCAAACATTTCTTTTTTATATGTTTGATAGAGGATGAATGCCCAATTAATAGAAAAATGGATTTGCGGAACTTCTCAGGAGAGATATCTGTCGCCTGCCATTTTTGTAGGTCATCTATTAGCTAAAATATAGATGAGACTGAAAATGCCTCTTTAAGATGCTGTCTTTAAAGTAGATGCAGGGGTAGAGGATCTTGCTAATCAGCAGAGGCTAATGAACACATCCAAATCTTTAGAACTAGTTTTTGGTTGGTTTGTCACATGGCTTGATGTGTTCAAAACTGTCTCTGCCATGCTGTAACATCTCTGTGGTCCTCATGTCACGGTAGCAGCTGGAGCACTGGAGGCTGAACAGATACAGTATACTTAAAATGACATTTCATACAACAGAATTGAAGCTCATACGTATAAAATTGTCATGCAAAATGTTATGCAACAACAATGTTATTTTGTGCTGACATTGAGATTTGAAAATGTTGCATATGTCAGACATTGCTAGACAAAAAAAAAATGTGGACAATTGGAAAGAAATGCTGTCTTTCGAGTCTCTCAAAAGCTTACTAAGTTCCAATCGAGAGCTAAATGGTCTTGGCTTTGGAACGACTACCTGCTATGTATCAAGACCAAACTAAATTTTAAAGGGGGGGATAAAACATAGACAGGAAAGCCAACTAAACTAGGATATAGCAGAATGAAGGAAAGGGAAACCATTACTGTACTTGGTGTTTGCCTATGTATGCCCTTGAGTCTCTGAGTGAGCGTGTTAGTCTGCCTTTGCAAGGATGGAGGAGGCCCTCGTGGTGGCTGGTGAGCTGTTCAGGTAGATGGGGGGAGACAGTAAAAGTAAAGAGACAAAATGACTTTAACAAATGGCGACAAATAAGATGACCAACTTGGAACAAAACAACAGAACAGAAGCATAAATGGTGACACAAATGGAGAGCTGCTATTGTCCCAGGATATGTCAACGGTCCCCGGGTGTGACATAATTGGACAGGCAACAGCACCACTTGACAGCTTCTACAATCCTGGTCCTTCCTAAGTCACACAAAAGATTACAATTTCCTGTCTTTAATGGAACAAACTATCACATGAACATTATTAACTGGTTGAAAGGATGTGAACATTATTAGCTGATTGAAAATCCGTTTTTAGAATAACGGTACCAGAGTTACGAAGACTGCTTTTTCCATTCTGATTACAGGAAGTATTTCTTAATTAGCCCATGGTCAGAAGCCCTGGTTTCTATACTTAGCTCCCACCATTTACTGGCCTTGTGATTGTGGACAAGTCAATGAATCTCTTTTTGGAGCCTCAGTTTTCCCATCTGCAAGATGGGGATGATAATACTTGTTCTTCCTAACTCGTAGGATTATTGCAAGATTCAAAGGTGATAACATTTGGGAAAGCATTAAAAAAATTATCAGTATAATTATTAATTTCCTTGCCCTTTCTGAAGATGGAGAATACAAGACTAATAGCTATGGAAAGATTTTTTTTGTAAAGAGGAAATGCCTACATTAGTTCAAGGTAGCTGGAAAATATTCTTGCTCCCTTTGTGGAATTTAAGCCTGTAAAAATCTGTCACTTGAAAAAAAAATGTGTGGATTCTGATTGTTTTCAGCTCATTTAATTATTTTCAATTTGGAATTCTCATGGCTTTTATATTGTGGGTTGAATCATATATAAAAACTTGCCAGCTCTATCAAATATGTTACTTGCTATTCCAAATGTTAGAATACTGCAATTCGAACTTGACCCATCTGTCATATAGTTTACAATATCAGCCCAGCAGAAAATTCTATAACAATAGCCCCCTCTTCAATATAAATACCAATAACCAGCAATATCTGATTCTATAATTCCCCCCCTTAATGAGAGTCTCTGGAGCCTTAGGAAAGGTACTCCCTGCTAATATTTCCAGTTTTTAGCAATCTGCATGGTGAGGGGGGCCACTTTGTTGCCAAAAAGATTTCTTGGTTTGCTTGAATTTTCAATGGGGAGGAGGAAAAAAAAACAGATTTGGCTGCAGGTTATAGGAAATAGATTTTGGGTGTTTTGAATTCTAGGGGTGTTAATAAAGGGATCGGGATAGCGGGATGAGCACAATATTCTGCTAAGCCATCTGTTTCAAAGCAAAAGTTTAAGGGATCCTTTTCAGTGCTGGACTCCTTGAATGTAGCAGTGTTGGATGTAGAGTTATAAAAAAATTTTGAAATGCTTCTGGCTTTGCTACACTTTGGAATGTATCACAGGCAGGCCCCACTTTAGGCAATGGACGTGTTATCTGAAAAGTTGAGTACAAAGTTAAAAAAAAATCTACTTATATGTTAAATGCGCTAGAAGGAATTGCTCTTTAAAGAAAGTCCATTATTAATCTCTTTGTAAAACAAATAATGATCTCATAACTTTTGGGAGGGGGACAGATCTCATCATTTTGGGTTTTTCTACCCTAAAAGTGAGATTCTAGTTTCTTCTATATATTTTGACTCACTTGTCTCCAGTCATGTTTCACTCAAGATCAACTTTTCACACCTCATGAAGACTCCTTGTCCAGTGACAATGAATTCCTTTTACTCCCACTTGATTGGTGATTCACATAATAACAAAACAACCTCCTTGGCCACACCATTACTCAAGAAATGATGGATATTGTTTCAAGATCTTGAAGCATCAGGGAGCGTTTAGAAAGGGATTTATTTCACTTAGCTGTCTGTCTTCTATTCCAGTGGGAAAACTTGCCACCATGAGAAAATAAACCAAACCAAACCAAGCACTCAAAAAATCCAATCTAGTCCATCATACCTGGAAGTTTCCATCTATATATACTATAGCGTGTGTTTACACAATGAAACCACTTTGGCTCCAGAAAAGGGAGTGAAATATGACCGATACAAACAAAGAGAGGCTTTTTGGGAATGGTCACTCATGCCAGCCAAAAAAGAAAGAGGGAAAAGACATTCCAATTAGGTCGAAGATAACCTGGACAGCAATGGTTCTGCTGCCAGTCACAGAAAAAGCCATGAATGGATGGAGCTGACAAGTTGCATCAAGACCTAGCTTCCCAATATGTTCCCGAGGACACCAGTGTGTGGGCCTTGTCACTATTTAAAAACACTAACCCATACAGCTTTATTAACAGTATCCTGGGGTGGGAGAAAAGCAGAGAAAGAAGCCCAACCCCAAAGAGACAACTGAGAAATGCCTTCAAGAGCATCTAGTTTCTTCAGGATTGCATAGAGATGGGCAAATTTTGTTATCGAGATTATCAAAAGGCTCAAAGGCTCTCCACAGAAGAATGAACAATGGTCCTCGTGATTTGATCAATGGAGAGATTCAGCTTCTCCCCTCCAATTTTTTTTTTTTTTGAGTCCAGAACATAGCCCAAGAGTACACTGTTTCGTATATGATCTTTGTTTAATAAATGATCCTGAATGAATGATTGAATTATCAATAATTTCCTCCATTGCTTACTTCACTTGTGGATACCATATAACTAATTTTAATAGCAAATAAAGATTTTATTGATGTTTCCCCCTATCATTGTTACCTTTCAATATCTCATTTCCATTCCTAAAATAGAACCTTTCTCTGGAACAAAGAAATTTAATTAAGCAAGCCAAGTCAACATGCTGGCATGTCAGACAGTGTAGATGCCAAATAATTTTATAGAGCTTTTATTAAAACATATTAATTCTTCAGGAGATTGGTCACTAAACAAATTATCGTCCATCCTTACAGTCTTCAGATATTTTGAAAAGATCATTAGCTGAGGTACACGTATTTTCAAAATCTCTTAAGCTCTGAAGGGTCAACCCAATTCCATGGGAGACTTCCAATGGGCTATGATCTTGGACCTTATTTAGGTATTCTTGAGAACAGGATCCTTCCTTCTGACAGGACACGTTGCTGGTCATTTCAGAAAACAAAGGAAGGTTAAGATATCTTTTTAAATGTGAGCAATGTTAACTAGAAAAGAAGGGCTGAGATCATAAACAATTCTAGTATTTCACTGATGTATTCCTCTTCCTCTGTCAGTTTTTATACTACATTAGCACATAGGAAGAAAAGTGAAAACTTTAGTCTATCACATGATAGTCATTCTGAATCCAATATATGATGAAGAAAACTCAAATTTAAGATTAGGAATGCTCAGACCCTTCTGAGTATGAGGTCCCACCTTTCTAACACTTTGTATGTATGTATTTATATATCTATTTATCATATATCTATAATCCATTCCCATCCCCCTTCTCTTTGTCTTTCTCTCTCTTTTGTGATAATAATTGCACCAATTTACTTTGGATTAAACAAAAAATCTACCATGAATTCATCAATATTCTTTCCTTTTCCCCACTCTCCTAAATCCAATTAGTTGTCAGTCCTCTTTTCTTCATCCATGAGTATCTGTTCAAATTTTGGTCATCTCCTCTTCCCTAAATTACAATGCAACATCTTCTTACTTGGTTTTTTGGCTGTCACTCATTCCTCTCTCTAATCCACCTTTCAAACAACTGCCACATTGATAGTCCTAAAACAGATCTGACCATGTCAATTCACTACTAAAAAAAAAAAAAAAATCAATGGTTTCCTATTACTTTTAGGAGAAAAAAAAAAAGAGTCTGGCATTTTAGATTCTTTTAAATGTACCATTTCCTTAAAAAAAATTTTTTAAACATCACTATCCATTTCTAATGATTTCTTAACCATTCCCTGAAAAAAAAGTAACAATTGTTCACATAGTCCATATCTTGAAGGGATAGCTAAGTAGAATTAGAATCCCAAAGTATCTTGAAGACGAGAGCATTGGGCTAAATAGAATAGGATGAAATTCAATAAATATTAATCCAAAGTCTTATATTTGAATATAAAACCTAACTTCATAAGTATAATATCAAAAATAGATAGCAGTTCTGAAAAAAAGATCTTGAGGTTTTAGTGGACTGAAAGTTCAATATGAGTCAGTAATTTTATGTGACAACCAAAAAAGCTTTTGAGATGTTGGGTCACCTGAAATGAGGTGCAGCTTCTTGTCATAGAGGGGCAAGAGACTCACTTTCCACTGCTTTTGTCAATCCTAAGTGCCATACTTTAAGGGAAACTGTGCTATTATGGTCATCCTGTGTTACTTACGATTCCAATCTTATATTACATTGCCCTCCTTCATCTATTTTAATATTCCATCTTCTGCCTCCAAGCATGAGAATAATTGGATCCTTGTATGTGAAATGTCCTCCTTCCTCATTTAAACCTCTTGGAATCCCTACTTTCCCCCAGCGGGGGATTCCTTTCAGAGACTAGCTCAATTTTTACTTCCTACAGGAAGCTCCTTCTGATTTTTCTGATCTTCCTTTCCCACTTATTAGTTCTCTCTCTCTCTCTCTCTCTCTCTCTCTCTCTCTCTCTCTCTCTCTCTCTCTCTCTCTCTCTCTCTCTCTCTGTTTCTCTCTCTGTCTCTCTGTCTCTCTCCCTGTCTCTCTCTCTCTCTCTCTGTCTCTCTCTCTCTGTCTCTCTGTCTCTCTCTGTCTCTGTATTTCTCTCCCTCTCTCTCTCTCTGTCTCTCTTTCTCTCTCTCTTTCTTTCTCTCTCTCTTTTTCTCTCTATTTCTTTCTCTCTCTCTTTCTCCCCTCTCTCTTTTTCTTTCTCTCACTCTATTTCTTGCTCTCTCTCTCTCGCTCAGATTTCTCTCTATTTCTCCCTCTCTTTCTTTTTCTTTCTCTCTCTTTCTTTCTCTCTTTCTACCCTCTCTCTTTTTCTTTCTCTCTCTTTCCCCTTCTCTTTCTGTTATTCCCTCTCCCTTCTTCCCTTTCCCACTCCCCCCTTCTCATTTTCTATCTCTCTCTATCTCTCTCTGTCTGTCTCTTCAATTATTATGATCAAATGAGATAATATTCATAAAGTACTTAGCATAGTATCTGACACATCAAGGGTGTTTAATAAATGCTGTTCCCTTCTTCTAATTTATATTGTGATGATTCCATATTTCCTTAAATCCATATAATTACTTTCAATAGAATATCATTTTTTAAGAATAGGGACTATTTCCTTCAAGCTTCTTTATTTTTATCCCATAAAGTGCCTAGCACAGTGTCAATCCCATTGTAAAGAGCTCAATAAAAACAATGAAAAATGAATTTATAAGCTCCATGTCAGATAGCCTGGTGCTTAGCAAATCATAGATTCTTAATAATTGCTAGTACAGTCAAACAACTTTTTGTTGTTGCTGTTGTTGTTATTGTTCCTTACTATAAAGATCCTTGTGATTTCATGTATGTGACCGAAAGTGCTAAATAGCTAGCCTTCTGTGAGTCACGTCACCAGAAGTATTTTGTCACCTCTGGTCTATTCTCAAGGTTTTATGTGATTAGATATAGTTATTATCTGCTCCTTCTTTAGGTTTAGCTCTGTGGGGCCATTAGAGGGCATCCAATTCAACTCACTCATTAAAGCTCATTTGATTTATGAAGAAACTGATCTGAGGAACTGTCATGTTCAGGGTTTCCCAGTTATTGAACCAGCATTGGGATTTGAATTCAGGTCTTTTGACTTCAAATCCATTGTACCTTGAAGCTAAATGGGCTATTTCAAATAGACAGATTAGCAATGCATTATGAGTCCTTGGAATACTTGTTTCCTTTGTAAAGTGACCAGTCTGATAGCTTGGATACTTATTAGCTGTGTGATTTTAGGAAAGTCCCATCAAAGTCCCATCACTTTCTTGGGCCTGAATTTCCTCATTTGGAGGAAAGAGTTTGGATTAGGTGACCTCTAAAGTCTCTTCTACATAGGGTTGTGCTAAAATTTCAGTATCACCAATTGTTACAAATCAGGATTTGCTTTATCCTTTTTTTCATTTTGTAGATTTAAGAAACTGTTAATAAAGCAGATTAAAATTAAAATTAAAAATCATTATTCTTAAATCTTCTACCTACCCCTTCCTTTTCCCCTCAGGTCATTAAACTTTGACTAGCCCATTATTGCTTTTTTCTAAAACTGGGGTTTTTTATACTATTTTTTTTTTGGAATATTTTGATTACTATATCTTAATATAATTGATTTCCTTTATAATCTTACAATTTTTATTTTATGCACTTAAAAGCATTATTCTAAGAGGGAATAGCTATCATGGGTTTTTTACAGTGTGCCAAAGGAGTCCATGATACCAAAAAAAGAGTAAGAGCACCATAATCTGGTGCTGGTATGGTTTATACTCTTAAAAACCACTTTTAAAGGACAAAAGATTAATTTCTTTTGCCGTCATGTGAAATGGGGCAAGTATCCTTCAATATAATGTAAAATCTTTGAGAGCATTTATTGTTTAATATATCTTTTTTTGTAAATTCAGTGCTTAATATAGAGCCTTGCAGATGTTTAATAAAAGCTTGTTGACTTGAATTGGAGAGATTGGATTGTGTCTACTGATCAGATGCTGTTGAGAAGGAATCATGTTTACATGTATTCCATAAGAAGTTCTCAAAGCAAAAGATGAGTATTTGGCTTGTAGTACTCTGGCAACAAAAGTACAAAAACAGAAAAGGCAGTCTGAACTTTCTATTTGTCATTCTTGTTTATCTACCTGCATTTTCTCATTACAAAGGACAATCAATGCTCTTTGCAAAGCTAATCAATGAACTGGGAATGCATTATGAAAAAGACAGAATGGGAAGAGAAGATTTAAGACTTCTCATTTCTCTCTCACTTGGTTCCTGCATCTGGCATTTTACTACAATTTGGCTCAGTGGGAAGATTGTCACAAGGTTACAAACTTTCTCTCCACTGCCAAAGACCAAGGAGATAGTTTGTTTCAAGATGATCATTTCAAAATTATAATAATGTTTGCTATTTTAATTTATTTAGACCCAGTGATGTTTCTTGGAGGAAGGAAAGGAGACCCAAAGCATTAGCTCAATTTTCCTCTTAAAGAAAGGAAGAATAGTTGAAGATGAAATGCTTTGGGAAATAAATGAAGAATTAGCTGAAGATCATAAGTACTTCTCATAGAAGACAGAGCTGATCATTGACACCATCCTCTTTCCAGAAAGAGGAAAAATTTCTAAATTGAGGAAGGATGAACCTTTGAGGTTCCCGAGAATAAAAGAGAGACCAGTCCAACCTAAGAAATCTTGATGTCAAAATCCTAACTTCTAGTTGTCAGAAGTCAACTTTTGTTAATGGGAAGAAGAGGGCTTTGAGCTGATTCCACGGAAATATTCCATAGGTAGTTTTCTACCAGTCACATAAGAAACCAGTCGCAGGCATTGGACCACATAGGAGACAATATTCTAAATAGTCACAGGCAAGATCTGTATTCATTCAATTGTTTTTGAGTTCCTGAACTTCTTATCATACAAAGAGAAGAATTAAAAATGTGTTCTGCCCACTATGAAAATTTCTTCCAAAGTAATATGGTTAATGAAGTTTTATTATTTTTAAAAGTCAATATGTTCTTCTGCTAGATTCATGAAGATTAAAAAATTAAATATTATTTATTACATATGATATAGATATATTTGAAAGAATCTAAGATTTCATTGGTTTGGGGAGTTCTCAGTGAATAATCAATTCCCTCCATCAAAACAGATGGACCCTGTCTTTGCAATTCAGAGTCTTACAGATTTGATTAGAGCTCCCAAAAGATGATGACTTGCCCAATATGTATCAAAGATAGAATTTGAATCCAAGTCTTTCAGATCCTAAGATCAGTTCTTTCCACTCCTCTAGTCCCTCTCCAGCTTTATAAATGCATGTAGGAAATGGGAATCATCAGCTTGTGGATTGGTACAATTTATAAGTAAATTAGTAGATAAACACTAGGGGATCCCTGAGGCACATGGAGATTATAAGTGACTTGCCCAGAGTCACACAGCTAATGATAAGTGGGATTTGAATCAGATGTTCTTCATTCCAAGGTTAGCATTCTACCAGATCAAACTTCTCCTGTGGACAACAATAACTTACAGATAGGATCTTCCTTTATAGGATCTACTCAGAGGTATTATTAACCAAAAAAGACAGAACACCCAACTATCTGGAGCTTCCCAGAAGGTTGCCCCACAAGAAAGAGTAACAAAAACAGTGGAAAGCACGGACCACCAAGACAAACTACTCAAACGATTTACATCCAATTTCTACCTTCTCACAAATTCTATCTTTCCACATATTACAAACAACAATAACACAAACACGAGTCTCCTCTAGATTCATTGCTAGAACACAATAACTAAATAACATAAACTTCTTGATAGGTCAGAATACAAGAAAAGAAAAAAATGGAAAATAAAAATGAGGATTAATTTGATTCCGTAGCCTTTGAAAGTAAATACGACCACATGGGGCCAGATCGGTAAAATGTTGTGCCCCAAAATGGAATGATGTTCCAAGAAATTCTGTTCCTTTGAAGTTTATGTTTTATCAAGGTTCTCTAGAAGGTTAACAGCTAAGGGGTATGATGTATGTTAAGACAGCACAAATTAACTCCTTAAGCATTATTGTAACTCCGCTTCAGTCTCTGGGAGTGTACAACTTAAGGAGCCGGATAAAAGAAAATACAAAAATAAACTAAATATAACTCTTTAGTTTATAATGCATATACAGTTGTTCACCTGTGTCCTTTTGATTCTCTATATGAGAGAGAAAGAGAGAGAGAGAGACAGAGAGAGAGAGAGAGAGCAAGGAGAGAAGAGAGAAATAAGAACAGATACGCAGAATTAATGAGCAAGTGGATCAAAATGCCCCCCACTTATGTGTGATATATGACATTTGAAAGAAAAAAAGTTGCCCCCTGGATCCCCACCGCCCTGAAGTATGGGGATCAGCAAAAAAGGCTCCTTCACAGAGGTGGAAAATGCTGCACAAATAGAAAATTAGTCAAATCAAGGTCAATGTGGAATTAAGCTATGAAACATACATGGAACTCTCTATGTGACAATTAAGTCATATGTTCTAGCCAGAGCTTGGAGGAACAGGACAAATCAATCTAAAGAGAATGAGGGCAAGCGACTGAGCTTGAGAGATAGCAGACAGGAGGCATATGCGCACTAATGTAGGCAGAGAAAGGACTGCTTTCTGTCCTCTTGGACCCAGAATTATTCTGAGATCTTACACATGGGGAAGAAAGGCAAGACTTGCCCCTAGGGTCCTTCCTCTAACCCCTCGCTCAGTGCTCCCCTGGTGTAGCTGCTACCTTCTGATTGTGTACCAGTGACAAGTATTTTACAAACTGGGACTACACAGAAGCAAAGTAAAAATGCATTCAGGTCACAGACATAGAACAACGGAAAAAAACTTACAGACAAATCGGAGTTTATCACAAACAAATGGCTTAATTGTCTAACCTGTTTTTAGGCTGATAAAAAGTGACCGGACTTCTCACACTGGGGTTTCACAGACAGAACCAACAGACAAGCCAAATGCTAAAAGACTTGAAGCAAGGAAAGTGAGTTGGTTTGGATCTGAATTGTCTTGAGGTAATGAAAACAGAAAGAGTGAAGACAGCATGGAAAGGAGGTGGTAGGTACTCACGAATGGTTAAATCCATCACTTGAGAGGCCAAGCAGAAGACAGGATGCTCATACATTTCTCTCTTTTTCCCTATAAAAGAGGATTTGGGCATGCAAGAGGCTTAGGTCAGAGGTAAAGAGGTTAAAGGTCACAGGTCAGAGGAAAACGTTACATTAGCTCAAAAGGAAAATAGCCACAGAGTATTTTGGGATCAACACAGGATAAAAGAAAAAGGATTTTTTTTTTTTTTAAATCGAAGATCTACTGGATTAACCATTCAGCATGCCATGAGTCACAAGAGAGGCTGTGACCACGATTGTACAAGTCTTTTTGGAATCGTTTGCAAGAGTACAATGACCAAAACATCATGGATAAAGGGAGACAGAATCTCATCGGTTTAAGGCTCCGAGATACTAAGGATTTCAGACTTTAGTATCTAAGGCTCTTGAGGTATTTCTTCATAAACATAGTCGCCAGCAATATTACTACAACTGCATTCCAAAATTCTGTCATTAGCCAGAGCTTTGCAAGTCAGTAGGAGATACTTGAGAATCCAAATTCAAGGTGGTATTTTTTCCCCCTGCTGGTAAAAACAGGTGTTTGTAAAGGAAAGTTGCACGGTAGTAATATTTTTGAGGTTGCCACGTGCCCACGCACCGTGGACTATGCTCATGAAAGAAAACCTAGTGCATGCAGCTGGTGGATGTTGGGTTGTTGGAGTTAACAATCCCAGCATGCTTTGAAATTGGTGTCACAACCACTTTTTATAGAGGTCACATAGAAAAGTGGCTGAGCCAATCCCGGACAAGGAAGGAGAGAAGCAAGAGAGAGTGGGTAGTGTGGAATGAAGTACTTCTCTGAAAAGAGAGCTGGAAAAAAAGGATTTGTTGCTTCAAAGTACTCCCAGACCTAAAAGTCACAGTGCAAAAGATAATTAACACAACCGAGAAGAATTGAGGCACAAAAGGAAAAGTACAAACTAGCTGGTCTACTTTGGAAATGAATGCATTTTTACTTACAGAGCTTAAAGTTTGCTTTATTTATTCCTTTATTTTAGGGAGGGGGGCATAGATTTATCTGAAAGAAGAGAGCAGATCTTACCGAAAGGTTAGTACTATCTACAACCAAGACCTACAGAGGGAGGCAGCTGCCATGATACCAGTGCTGGGTGGGATCCAAGTCCTGTTCGATTCTCGCCTACTCTGGTTACCCATTTCAGTTGAATACAACCAACTGTCATCTCCTGTGAGGGTGAACGCTGGCAAAATCAGCTGATCAGACAGCACTGAAACGGTCGGTCTTCTTCCTCCTCCTCTATTTTTGTCACTCATTACCAAGTCAAGAGTTGATAAACATCCTTTTAGTGCCCAATTCTTAAGTGTTTCTCACTGGATGCATAACAATGAATTCATTACCACTGGTACACAATTTGCATTGTCAGACAGACAAAATTGAAAAAAGGGAGGACATGTAATGTACAGAACATTGAAAATTTGACACAATCTTTACCTAATTCTCTAAGGAAAACAAGGACTCTGGCAGCGGGTTGGTCGGTTATTATTATCATGATTTTTTAAGTCCCCAAAGCAAACAATGTGGGTTTGCTTGCTTTAGTCAGTTGCCACGTGTGAGAAAAAAAAAATCTGAATCCAGAATGCACATTGAGTTTTGCACACAGAGCTTCCACATTGATACACTTACACATCCATCAAGCTGGCTGGGCTTTTTCAAATCTCCCTCTAGCAGCCGACAAGGTAACAATGAAAAGTTAGTGATACCTTTTAGACTGGGAGCCTCCCCACCCCGCCCAGAGAACCGTAGCTCCACAGAGCAGATCTATTTAAAGGGATGATCAGACTGTCAGTAATGGTTATTTCTCCATGATTTTAAAGGTCTCGTGATCTCAACACCCAAGGATTGGGAAGCCAAGCGTGAATGAGGTCTGATGTAACCCCAGGATCATAGGAGAACTAGATCGTCTACCGTCATCATATAAAAAAAATATTTAGAAACACCAACAAGAGGAAGATACTTTCAAGGGATGAGAAATAGTGAAAGCAGAGTTGAGATATTGCCTCTTTCATTCATTGGACACTACTGGTCACCCGCTCTACTCTTTTGGGTAACAAAGGTTGCAGATCCTAAATATTGCAGATCTCAGGGAAGATATTTGATGCCAAACATACCCAGCCTTAGAAGAGACTTTATTAGTCTCATATTTTCTGCTAATTCCATCTGTCCCCCACCCTCCTTTTGAACTTCAAGCTTTTGATCTTTTATTCAACTACAACCAAACTTCATATCATTCTTCAGGCCAGTTTAGTTTTCAATTTGATGCATTCAGTTGGCTTCTTAGAACATTTTATTTTTGAAAATCTCAGATTATCTCATTACTTATTTATCTATTTATATGTTTTAGCTTCTTCCCACATCCAACCACCCACTTCTTCTTATCCCAGGAAAATGTAAGCTCTTTGAAGGCAGGGATTGTTTTGCATTTTTGTCTTTGACTTCCTACTCCAGGGCATTCATCACCTGTACATAGTAAGTCCTTGATAAATGTGGGCATTTTTGTTTGTTTTGTGTGTGTGTGTGTGTGTGTGTGTGTGTGTGTGTGTGCGCACATGTGCATCGAATTAACTACCCAGCAGTCAGAAATTTTCCCAAGAGAACATAGCAAAATTTTAGTCTGAAACTGGTGACAGAAGGTAACCTTACCTTCAATTTTGGCATATTCTGAGAGACGGGTATAGTTGACTAACGCAGCTTGCTCTAAGCATTTACGGATGACCATTTTTACCTCCTCTTGTGGCACTGGGGTAACAATGTCTTTCATCAAAACCTTCAGATGGACAAAGAAAAGAGGAGCAAGAAGGGAATTCACATGCATTAATGAATCACATTTCTCAAAGAAAATTGGGAATTGGAGCTTAGTGGGCATGGTCATAGCTTGATTCCATTGTGAGTGTTCCCATGACAGAAAATGACTTGGGTATAAAAAGTGGCAGAATACTTGATGAATCCAGGAAATGTGCGACCAAGAAAAGAGGTGAGTTCTTAATGTAAGAATGAGGGATAACAGATGGACAGCCCAAGATCTGGCTGCTCTAAATTGTAAACGTTTAGAGTAGGAGGGCTCCTAAAACTCGAATGTACCTCCTAGTGAAGAATTATGGGAGGAGAAGGGTAAAAATATACCAGGATGAGGAGGCATGCATGGAGTGTGATCTGCACAATTGAATGGACTGAGAAACCACACTGATGAGACTGCAGATCTATAGAAGCTTTAAAAAGTTTCCATGGAAAGACACATAATTTGTTTTCCAAAGTCATTTACAAAATAGACACTAGAATTCTTTTTAAAATGTTACTACCATATATGAGTAAGATGGCAAAAGTCCATTCATGTAACAGAAAAAAAAAACCCATCAAGGGATCATTATTTTGTTCAAATTTAGATTAAGCCTAATGTTAATCATATGTATGCAAACTTGAGGGGGGGGGGGAAAGAAGATCCCCAGATGTTTGAGATTTTGTTGTTACAGCATCTGGAATTGGGGCTGTTTTTTAGTTTTCATCCAGATGCTTGGTATAATCTAGACAGCATTCAGCTCATAAATAAAATCATTTGACAAGAATACTCTATTACAATGAGGCTCCTGTACCTTAGATTTCCAACCAGCTTTGAACTTTCACTCTTACCCTTTCCAAAAGAGAGAGTGTAGCTTTTAACGCGCCTTCGGGTCGGCCAAATGGAAAGCAATACCTGAAAGAGACATAGATTCTTTAGGCAGCACAAATACATGTGATAATTAGCACCAAGATATGAGAGTCCTACAACTTGATTCCTATAGCAACTCCTTCAGAGGCGCTGAAAATGCTTTAATCTGTCACATTATGTTATGTTAATACTGAATCACACAGGATGTGTGTGTGTGTGTGTGTGTGTGTGTGTGTGTGTGTGTGTGTAATGACTGAAGGCTGACTGGCAGACTTGTCTGCAGCAGGAAATAATCAGTAAATTAAACAAGGTTTGTTTTATGCCTCCATAGTGAAGGGATAATCATTTGTTAGCTTAGGGAAGACCTCATGCATTGGTTACAAGTATCAGCAAAGAGAGATATTTGTTGAACCCCTTTAGTCCCTGGACCATTGTTGACTTTGGCTAACTATTGTTGTTGGTGGTGATCAGTCCTTTCCGGAATACCCAACTCTTTGTGACCTAATTCAGGGTTTTTTTGGACAAAGATCTGGCAATGGTTTGCCATTTCCTTTTTCAGCTCATTTTATTTATTTTTTTAAATTTTTTTTTTATAATTTTTTTTGACAGTACATATGCATGAGTAATTTTTTTATAACATTATCCCTTGTATTCATTTTTCCAAATTATCCCCTCCCTCCCTCTACTCCCTCCCCTTGATGACAGGCAATCCCATATATTTTACATGTGTTACAATATAATTTCAGCTCATTTTATAATAGAGGAAACAGGCAAAGAGAGTGAAGTGGTTTTGTCCAGTTACGAAGTGTTTGAAGCCAGATTTGAACTCAGGAAGTTCTCCCTGACTCTATGCCCAGCCCTTTATCCACTGTGCCATATCTTATGTGAAAACAATAGAGATGCATGCTCAAAAATAACATCAACCCAGATCTACAGGGTTTCTACTCTGGTCAAGGAACTGTGCTAGCAAATGGGGATACTGAGACAAAAGCAAACAAGAAAACAACCATTGCTCTCCATGAGCTTCCATTCCACTAGTGTAAAGAACTTGTAAACTAAAAAGTAGGCAAAAGCTAATTTGAGACAGGAGAGACCCCTAATAGCTAGAAGAGTTACTGGCCGTTGTCCTTCATTTTTTAGGAGGATCCAAATGACACCACTATGTTAGAGCCAAGTTAGAGTGTCTGACTGTGCTGATCAATCCAAAATGAGATCAGAATGCTCTGCCATAGGTCAGACACAAATAGTCCCTATGAACATTTGGTGTGATTCTCTAATTACATGCATCTTACATTTTTTTGAGCTACTTTAATTCTGCTTTTTTCTGACTACCTTGTGAGTGTTTGCCATGTGTGAGTTCTCCATAAAATAATCTTTTTGCCAAGTTCATGTCCAGCATTTGAACAGTGTGGCCAGCCCAATGAAGTTGTGCTCTTTGCAGTAGAGTGGGGACGGTTGGCAGTTTAGTTCGAGAAGGGACCTCAGTCTCTAGTATCTTATTCTGCCTGGTGATTCTGAGAATCTTCCTAAAGGATTCATGGAGAAGATGGGATGAGTCTTAAGGAAACTCACAGAGCATGATGGAGCCTATCTTTTAGGTATTTTCCATCTAATTCACTAGTTTGCTCATTGGCATTTGGCCCCTTGCTTCTAGCACCATGTCTTACTGATGCTCAATAAATGTTGGCTAATGCTGTGCTTCATGGGAACAAGTCCGGCACTTTTGAAAACTCCAGTGACTTTCAGTCCACCGAGTGTTTTTTTGGTGCACTAGCACAATAATCGATTCTCTGGGAGCCCAATATTCTGAAACAAATTCTGCAGGATTCAATTCTGGAACGCTCATTTTCTGTAAGGGAGCAGCCTATGCACTGACGGTCCAGTGTTGTATTTCCATTTCTAAGAGAGCTGGGCTAGCTCACTATCTTACGAATTGAGGAAAACCTATATGTTCTTTAGACAGGTATAGCTCTAATCTTCTCCTTGCATTTGCCTAGCCATGTAACTATTCTGTCTGCTGTTTGTTCCTGAATGGGGAGACATATTTCTGGATGGAGAGAGGGAAAACCATCATGGGGATAAATGTAATTCTCCTTAACAGGTTTCAAATAGTTTCCCCACATCAGGCAAAATGAAGAACTGACATCACTTGCAAATAATTTTTGTGTGTTAAATCTTTTTTAAAAAAAATCATGCCCTGGCAACTTTCTCACATTTGCTCTCTTTCCCCACTCCCCACCTGCCACCAGCCTAGTTTGAGATTTCACCATTTCTTGCCTGAACTATTATAATGTCTTCTTACTTAGTTTCCCTGCATCCAATCTCTCCTCTCTCCAATTCAATCTCCACATGGCTTCTCAAATTGATCTTCTTAAAGGGAGGGTCTACATTGCTTCTCTACTTTAGAAGCTTTATTCATTTCCTATTGCCTTGAAGATAAAATGAAAACTACTCCATTTGATATTTTAAGCCCTTCACAAGTTATATTGGCTACAAGTTATATTTCCTGGCTGATTCTGTCTCAATCTTGCCCATGTACTCTCTGATCAAAGTGTAATGACTTGCTGTTCCTTTTACAAGATATTTAGTCTCCCACCTCCAAGCTTTCATACAGACTGTCCCCTATGCTTGGGATGCACTTCCTTTCCACTTTCACCTCCCAGAATTCCTTGCTTCTCTCAAGGGCCACCTCCATGAAAAATGCTTTCTTGATTCCATCAGTACTTAGCTCTTCCCCCAGAAATTTTCTGTGTATTTGTTTGGACATTTGTTTTGATTTATTTCTGCTTGGGAGAATGTGCATTCTCAGAGCATGGCATTTTACTGTTTGATTTTTGTCTTCCTATCTTCTGAGCCTAGCACAGTGCCTGGAATGTGGCAGAATTTAATACAATTCTTGTTGAATTAAATTAAATGAAGTGGACTCTTTAGAGTGAGATGAAAATTTGATTTCTGATAAGTAATTCACCTAAGGGAAGCTAGATGGCACTGTAGTGGATCTGAGTGTTGGAAAACTTCCTAAGTTCAAATTTGGGCTCAGACACTTACTAACTATATGACTGTGGGCAAGTCACTTGACCCTGTCTGCCTCAGTTTCCTCATTTGTAAGCCAGAAAAAGAGATGGCAAAGCACAGTCTGCCAAACTGAAATGCCTGAACAATTGAATCAAGGCAGCCTAGAGAATAAGAGTTGGCCATTCAATTGCTATAAACCTGATAGGCATTTGAGAACATATGACCTGGAATTGGTAATAATCCTGCTTTTGTTCTGCTCTGTTTCCTGATTATTCTTTACCATTATAGGATGATTGTCTTTGTCCAACCAGTAATATATCTCTAATCAACGAACTGTTCTGGGATCTAGCATCCTGATAGAATCATAAGAACATAGACTCATAGGAACTAGAACTGGAAGTGACTTCAGAGGCCACCAAGTCCAATCTCCTCCTCTGACATATAAGGAAAGTGTGGATCAGAGAGCTTAAGAGGTTATTTGACTTGTCCAAGGTCATACAAAGAATGTCACAAAATCCTTTTCTCCCCCCTAATCACAAATGTAATGTTTTACCTAAAATGTGTGATTTGATTTTCCAGAAGAACTCGGAGTCTCTCTTTGATTTCTTCAAAGCGTTCTTTTTCTTCAACTGTCACAGTTCCTATTCCATCAGGCCTGGAGGAAAAAAAAAAAAACAAACAAATGCAGGCCATGAAACAAACATTGCAAGACTCCCAATTTGACGTTGTTAAATCAAGTTCATGGTGGGAGGAAACTGTAGCTTCTGAAAGGCCAGGGTTTCCTTAAATGACCAGCCTGCCTTACAGAAAAGAACATGGGCATCTATTGGGTCTATGATGTTCCTTCATTCTGGTATTTGTCAAAGTCACCCTTTTGTCAACTTGAACCTAGTGTTAGTGAATAATACTGTAAGAAATTCCCATTCATGTACAGATGTTGGCAGATGACACAGTGTTTCCAGGTTACTGGGTGACACATTCACACGCATATTACAGAACCCAAAGCGACAGGCTTCATGTCGAGCTCTGTGCTAACAGCTTTTAAAAAGGCTCAATTTTCAATCTGTAATTACAGATGATCAAATTAATTTTTTTCTGTTCTCTCTCTCCTTTTCTCCCTCCCTCTCTATCTTTTCAGTGGAAAACAGCTCGTGGGTTTCAAAAGCACCCGTGAAATATTATTTCACAAATATAAAAATAGATCCATGAGCTGATAAATTTAACCTTAGCCACCAACCATCTCCAACATGTTAACAATCAATAAATCAATCAACAAGTGTTTCTTAAGTGCCAATTCTGTGCCAGGCACTGGGCTAGATCCTGAAGATGCAAAGAAAAAAGACAATGTTTTGGAATTTTCCATCTATTGAAAGTACATGCTGTTTCTTTAAGGATTATTCCATGGGAAGTGAAATGAAATAAGTCCATATATTTGTGGGCCCAAAAAATGCCTTCTAAACAACAGACAAAGTAAAGGGTTCAGCACCTCAGACCATGGGATGGTCTATCTTAGAAACTAACTGATTTTGAAGACAGTTTGGGTTACCAAGAAACTCCTAGTAGGACTCCATCTTCCAATTTTCAACTATAGTCATTTTTAGGCCAAACAAATGGTATTTTTTAAAAATAGGACTTTTGAGTTTTGAGTCTGAACTGGTAAAAGCTGATGACACAAAAGACCTGGTAAATGATAGCAAAGTTTGAAACCAACCTTTTGTCAAAGGCTAATTGTTAACCTTGCTTTTAAAAAGAAACTTCTTTTTAATGATTAAAAAATGCCCAATTAAAAAATAGCACTTTCCCTTAACAAGTTCCCAAAATAAACCAACCTAAAACAAACAAATCAAAAAGCAAAATCCTTTACTATCCAAATTTCAAAAGAAAAAGTCAGCTAAAACTCAACATCAGAGTCGCTATCCAATCCTAGAAAAGGACTATCTCTCCAAATTTCTTCGAGAAATCAGCAATTTCATTCATAAAGTTCAGGTATAATGATTGATTTTTTTCCCCCTTCCAGAATGGAATCTCCATTTACAACTCTTGAATTTCCAAGGCCAAATGCATATGACACATTCCATTGCAATCTCTCAGTGTTTTCATCACAATCCACAACTTCTTCGGCTGTGACATCAAACCGACTTTTGTTTAGGAGAGGAGACAGGCAGTCACAGCTTGTAAACACAGGCACACACACACAGGCAGGCATAAACATACACACAAGATATGGGGGAAAGTGATTAGTCACTTAAAGTGTTTAGTTTCTGAAGGGGGAACAAGCCAGAGAAAAATCTTGTCAAATACAATTTATGATTTAAGGGACAGTGATATAATTAAAAAAAAAATACGTAGGACATGCTTAAGCTGGTTTGTTCCATTCTCAACATGAAGATCAGACTTTTTTTTTTTTTTAAGAAAACAACATGAAATTGTAAGAAATAAACAATGACCCTTAGTCTTATGTATAAGATCATTCATTCAATATTTAAAAAAAAATTCTCCATGCTACTAATCAGAAGCAGCTCTTAATACTAAGCCTAAGATTCTAGGCACCCAGTGAAAGAAGAAAACATCCATCCAGCTTCTCTAATTTGTAATCCAACCTTATGTCGACAGTCTCAAGGAGCTGCTGAAAGGGTCAAAATAAAGATGTATTGGGATGAGAAATTTTTGAATAAGCAGGGGTTATTCCAGCCAAATAAGGAATTTTCCATAGGAAGCACATTTTGCTGCAGATATTTTGGAAGGTGATAAACCAGTGGAAAAGAAACCTCTATGATATAAAAAGAAGCTATATAAAAATAGGATGCAAGGAATATTTCCAAATTTTGTGGCTAGAAAAGCAGCTTGAAGTTGTAAGAATGACCTGATGTTCTAGCTCAGGTGCTCTGAGCTATGTGTGTGTGTGTGTGTGTGTGTGTGTGTGTCCCCTTCAGCACTTGTGATGGAACCCACAAACCACTTCTCAAAGGAATATTGTTAAATTAATAAAATAAAATACATAACTTTACAATAAAAACCAATCATATTCAAATTCAGTTATCAAAATATATTTTAAAAAATCCACAAGATTACAGACCCCAAGTTAAGAACCCCTGTATAGTCAAGCTCCAACCAGGCTAATTTGGGTTTAATTGAAGGTCTTTGGGGATTCCTGGACATTTAAAAATAACTAGCAATGAATTAATTTGTAATGAGTTAATCCGTTTCCACTCAAAAGAAAGCTTTCTATTATCCTATTATCTGATTATTGTCCTATTATGTAAAAAAAAAAAAAGATACAAAATATTCTCCAAACAGGGTTAGGAAAATTATAAGACATCCTTCCTATCTCTTCACCACACCCCTCCCCAAAAGAAATTTAGGATAAGAATTGCTTTTCTTCAAATTAATTGCTTGTTATTGAGCCATATCAATCCATTTGTCATTCCCTGTACAGTACATGGGATTTTGCCTCGATGACTTTTCCCAGGCTATACTTTAATCAGGAAAACTCTCCCTTCCACCTTAAAATTCTAGTAAATTCTCACCTTCCTTCAATAAAGAGTTCAATTGCTATCTCTTCCACAAGGCCTATATTAATCCTGGCCCCCTCTCCCATTGGTAGTGATTTCTCCTCCCCAGCCCTCTCCAATTATTTTAAATTTACTTTGCATAGAGTTTGCCTTTATTTACCTTTACATACACTACCTTTCCCCATTTTTCCCCCATTAGTGCAATGTTTGCTCCTAGTGGGTAGACACCATTTCTGTTTCTATCTTTGTATCTCCATTGTTTAGCACAGTTCTTGGCACATGACTGTTTAATAAAGGCTTGTTGAATTGAATTTGAAAAATGCCCCAAACACAGATAAAAATAATTAGCATAGATAGAGTGCCTACTCTGTTCCAGCACTCTTGCTAATCATTTTACAAATATTTTTTCATCTGATCCTCACAACAGCCTTGGGAGGTTGGTACCATTATTATTCCTATATTATTGTTGAGAAAACTGATACAAATACATGAAAAGTGACTTGCTTAGTGCCAGCCCTGAAGTCAGGAGGACCTGAGTTCAAATACGATCTCAGACACTTAACACTTCCTAGCGGTGTGACACTGGGCAAGTCACTTAACCCCAATTGCCTCAGCCAAAAAAAAAAAAAAAAAAAAAAAGTGACTTGCTCTATCTAGGCTAGATTTGAACTCAGCTCTTCCTCACTCAAGACTCAGTATTCTACCATCTTCTCCCTGTGCCATGCAGTTGCCTAAAAATCCAATTAGATACAGTGGAAATGGTAGAGGCTCATCACTGAGTCAAAAAAGATCCAGGGTGAATCCCGAGAGATCCTACAGTAGGATTTCTCAAGTTCTTCTATATCACTGAGATCTTTGGCAGTCTTGTGCAAATTATGGATCCTTTATGAGAAATGCTTTTAAATTCATAAAAAAAAAACATTGGATTAAAAAGGAAGCCCATGATTTTGGAATGCAGTTATGAGAATATTAAAGCCCAACTAAGCTGACTGATCTTAGTTCAAGAAAGAGTGTAAAGCAGTTCTAGGGATGAAGTCTCAGATAAGGGACAGTTGAAAATGGATAATTTCCTAGTGACCTTGCTTCAGTACTCTCAGGGGATGCTAGAACCTCTATCTTATAAAGGCTAATGAAGACCAAATTCTGAATAGAATCTGAATTCTTTCAAACAATAGGTCTGGTTGAATTAATTTTTTCAGAAAAAGAAAAGTGGCTTGGTCGGTCAAACTGGTTGGTGGGTGTAGATGAATGTCACTGCGGAATCGGAGACAAACATTTCACTTAAACATTTTATTGGCGTTGTTTTCCATGGTTGCGGCAAAATGATTTTCAAGAAAAAGAAAATATTTGGTGGGTGGATTCTTTAACATGCTGGCGAGGCTTGCTTCAGTACAGGGTCCCACTTCCCTGATTAGGAGTGACTTATGGAGCTCAGGCTGACAGTGGGAGGCACTTAGGCTAAGCAGGATATTTATATAATCATCCATTCCCTGAAAGGCAGCCTGGTGGAGTGGAAATCATGTTCTATTTGGCATCAGAGGAAATAGGAAGGATTCCTGGCTCTGTTCCTCCTATTGCTTGGGTAATATGGAGCAAATAACTTCTCTCTGGGACTCAGTTTCCTCATCTGATCAATGGTCAGTGCCCAGATTGCTATTTGGCAGGAAATTTTACAATCTCTGCCCTCCCCCCCAAAAAAGTTTGTATTAGGATGTAGGATCATGGGGCTTAGATTTGGAGAACCTTGGGTCTGAATTTTGTCTCTGTCAGTGTTGAGCTAAGTGATCTTAGCAAACCACTTAAAAGGGGACAACAATGAACATTAAGGTGCCTTCCAGCTTTCTGTCTCTGAGATAGAAGTCAGATGAACAGTCACACTGTTTCTGATGTCTCAGCAGGGGATGAATTCTTGTTCTTGTGTATGCATTGTGGGCCATTTAAATAACCACCATGAGTCCCCCATTTTATGCTTTTCTCTACACATTGGGGTTATTGTAGACAGATAAGACTCCAGAATTCCAGGGTGAGATTCTTTTCCAGGATATAACCACTCCAGGATAAACTTGTGTTTTCATTAATGTAGGGACGCTCCAGTCTATTAGTATATAACTGTTCTATAAGAGCCTGCTATGTGCCAGGCACTGTGCTAAATGTTGGAGATACAAATAAAAGCAAATGACATTCAAAGAAGAAACTCCCACTCAAAATAAAATTGGTAACTACTCTGAGAAGGAACAGTCATTGTTGGTGGGTCTAGAGTCAGGAAAACCTGGGTTTAAATGTGGCCTCAGATATTTACTAGCTGGGCAAGTCACTTAACCACTGTTTGCTTTAATCCACCGGAGAAGGGAACAGCAAACAACTGCAGGATCTTTGCGGAGAAAAGCCCATGAATAATGTTGGTTCAATATGGTCCAAAGGCTTGTGAAGAGTCCAGTACAACCGAACAATTACTTCTATTAGAACATAAGCTCCTTGAGTTTAGGGTCTACCTTTGGTCAGCTAGATCGTGTAGTGGATAGCACACTGGATCTGGAGTTAGGGAAATCTGAGTTCAAATATGGCCTCAGATACTTACCAGCTATGTGATCCTGGGCAAGTCACTTCATCCTATTTACCTCAGTTTCCTCATGTGTAAATTGAGCTGGAGAAGGAAATGGCAAACCACTCCAGTATCTTTGCAAGAAAACCCTCTGAACAAAATCCATGGAATGTCACTTGCCTCTTTTTTTTTTTTTGGTATCTCCAGCATTTAGCACGTGTCCTTTGTACATGGGATCAAGAAGATTCAGACATGACTGAACAAAAAAAAAAACATAATAACTCTGAAACTTAAAATCCTGGAGATTTGCCCGTTGCTTGGGGACACCGAAAGTTTGAATGCTTTGTCTTGTGCCACAAAGCCAGGGTATCAGAGGCAGAACTAGAATCAGATATCTGTAAGGTACTTATACCTGACACACAGTAGGTACTTAATAGAGTCTTGTTGCCTTTCCTTCCCCTTTTTGGTCCAGCTCTCTGGCCATTATTCCAAACTATCTCTCTCTGGGATAAATCTTAGCTTAGAAAAAATGCTCTTAACATGATATTCTTCAAATGATCTCATCTTCACGGATACATAAAGTAGCCTTTCATTTATATCAATCAATCCACGAGCATTTATTAAGTCTTTACTGTGTGTCAGGCAAGCAATGAATATATAGCTTAGCAATAAAATTTTTACTCTTCTTTGTTTTAGTGGCAGCAAGTTCTGTGCTCATTAAGACTGGGAAGTGGCAATGGACTGAGGAAGAAAGGATGATATCCTTTGGAAATATCACACTAATTCTCCCTGAGTGCTCACTGGAGAGCAACCATTCCCTCTTGAGTATCAATGATCAAGTGGAATTTAAAACCATCCCTGGGTCAACTCGAGTCATTTTTGGAGTGGCTTGGATGACTGTAATGGCCTGCCAACTGTGACCCGTCCCCAGTGCCAGGCCCTCATCTCTCCGGCCATGGCAGACTAGATTACATCTGACACGAGGAGCAGCTCTGGAATTCACCTTTCAGATTTTCGGCAAACCATTTTCTCACTGTCCTTCACAAAGCTGACATTTTCGGCAGCACGATCAGAAGGATGTCACGTCGGCTGCTTTTCAAGACCTTGTCAGGGTGGTTAGCGCCAATTCTGTCATCTTCACTCTCCTCACAATCTCCCATCTTGAGCCGTGTCACAAATAATCATACTTCCAATGTATGTTTTTCTTTCTTTCTTTCTTTTTTGTTAAATTAAACAGCCTGAATCCAGCTGCAAGCTCATCAGTTACTTAACTTACTATCACGGGCATGTTATGAGCCATTAATTAATGCTGATCATTTATTTTAATCCAATATAATTAGAAACCTTGGTTTTGAATGTGAAATATTACATGGTGATATCTGAACTCAAATGGGAAAGACAGTTCAGAGGATTGATAACCAGTATAATGGAATATACATTTCTTTCTTTCCTCCCTCCCTCTCTTCCTCCTTCTCTCTCTCTCTCTCTCTCTCTCTCTCTCTCTC